>NC_050070.1:65573028-66315853 GCF_009764565.3 Dermochelys coriacea | reverse complement strand
TTGCAAAACTTGCTTTCAGGCTGGGGTTTATCATCTTGGCTTGGTGGTTTAGTCAGTCTGTTGTTGAAAAGTTTTCTTCCTGTCTTGATCGTACTGATGGTGTTATGTTGTGCAATATCACGCGTCAGAGCCCTTTTAAAAAACGTGGTGAAAGTCTTCAGGGGGCCAAACCTATGTCTACCATTGTGCAGTGCAGTACAGTAGCAGGACTTTAGATGGTTAAGAGACAGTACAAGGAGTCTGCCTCCCCTTGCATTCTTCATTCAATAGCCAGGGGCAATCTCAAATTGTGGCCCTCAGTGGAGTGTGGAGACTCCCTCTATTTACTGCACAGGACACATCCCCAAAAGGGGAAGAAAGGAGGCGAGGCCATGATCCCACTCCCTCTCTGCACATTCCCTTGAGATTCCCAGTGCCCAGGAAGGCACAGTTCTTCCCCGAGTAGCTAGTGGAGCATGTAGCTCTGCACACCCCCTGCACAAGGCAGTGCCTAAAAGGCCCAGTGTAGCTCTAAGTGTTTACAGACACTGTGGGTGCTGAAGAATCAGCAATGTAATTACTGCTGCACAATGTACACATTTACACAATGTAATTACTGCTGCACACCCCTTCTCCCTGTCTCCTTTGCACGCCAAGTTTGCCCAATATCACATGGTTGGTAAAGAAGTGTGGCATGAGAAAAAACTGATTGTAGCCATGGACAGGTCTCCTTATTCTCAGACTTAAATAGCAAACTCTATTTTGTTTAAGCTGATTTTTTCCTGAATGCTTGCACCTGAGTGTCCCCATTTGCCCAGATATGTACTGTATTGTTCTCTTGCTCACATGACTATCTCCCCCTAATTTTGGCTGGTGTAGGATATGAGGCCCCAAGTAGGTGTCTGTGTGCGGGGGCTGAGGGAAATGAGTTAAGCTGGGGAAATGGGAATCTATGTAGCTCAGAATACAGCAAATCCCTAGTGGGTAAAAGATTAAAAACTGTGTCGCTAGGAGACTGCTTTTACTATAGAGATACAGAGAAGTTAAATATCTTCTGGCATATCAAAATTTGCAATCTTCAGTCACTTTAATTCTTCTGAGTTGTCTTTACTTGAATAGTCATAGTCCAAATCCAGTCCATATATGACTATTTCATAGGAAAGCTTCTATAGACATGTGACATCTGTATGGATTTGGGAAATGTTCTCTCTCCCTTTCTCATTAGATAGAGCAAAATTATAACCATTTGAAGATCTAGACTGTTTACAGGCTTTATGCCATGGGCAGTAATAAACTAGGGATCCCCAATGACTGGTAAGCAGAGATATGGACATTTTAGAAAGTCATTCTCAGAGCTTCAGTCAATGTTAAGATCTGAATTTATTCTGCAAACTTTAATTATTCCAGAGTCTGTCATGCCAGATCCATTATAAAGCTGTGTATTAAAATCCTACATACTGTAGTGAGATGAACTTTTTTCCAATGGCTGGTTTTATAGAAACCTGGCACCGGAAAACACATTTCTGTTTCATTATTATGACATATAAAAGTTTAATGGGTTCTTAACATTTTTTTTTAAAATCATTAGCACATGCTGAAATACACAATGTATTGGCTAATGCACTGTAGTCCTCTTTTGACACAAAATTTCCCAATGTTTTTCTAGAACTATGTGAGATCATTCCTAAAACAGAGGAGGAGTATTGAAATAAAACTTAGGCTCTATATGGAAAGATTTCCCAAATCATTTGTATGGTACTTTGTATGTGAAAAGGCAGACTGAATGATTTTTTTAAAATTGTCTAAATACTCTTTAATCTACAGCTCATTTATTTTTAAACCCCAGTTCAAACAGTTTCATTATAACACTCTTTTCACTGTAGCCCACTAAATTCTTGTTTGGCAATCAAAAATAATATTTAGCACTTACATAGCACATTAGGTTTTCAAAGTGTTGAAAACATTAAGTAATTAATGTTTGTACAACCCAGATTAGCCTTATAAAGAGGCTGCAGTGAGTGTATTGAATATTTTCTCCCTCTCTATTAACAAAACATTAAAGGCGTTGATGTTGTACAAACACAAAACTTGGGCACAGCTTGAAATAACCCACCTGTTATTGATTTTGGCCAAACTATGGATAATCTCAAATTTGCATCTTACCTCTTACTTTTATCAAAAAATAAAATTCCACTAATCTTTTTTTTCTTGCTTTGGTACTTGACAGCAAGTAGCAAAGCAGACAAACCTTACAAATACAGAAAGATAAGGTATGTATGTATGTCCAATCAGAGAGGCAGGAAGCAATTTTAACTATACATCTAATAGTTATTACCATTTTAGATTTCACAAATGTACTCCAAATACTAATAAAGGACTTGACTCCACAAACAATTTTGTACACATGTAATTTGAATCGTAAGAATTGTCCCATTAACTCCAATTGAACTACTCCCACCAGTAAAGCTAGACACATGCATAAATGTTTACAGAATTATTTCTTTTCCTCTAATGTCTTTCCTGTCTTTACTTTTACCTTCACACACACACACACACAAATATAATGAGACTAGCCTGAGCCTTTCTTTTGAGTCAATGGGAAATTTACCATATTTTTTTAAAAGAAATGTTTTAGAATGTGTGTGTTTGTAATATGTTAAAAAGTAATCATATGGCCATCTGACACAGGACAAAATGATTACCTCATTTAGAATAAGATGGATTCTAAACATCACTGCACAAAATATTCACAAAAAATCAAAGTTAATTAGGCTCCTGGACCCACAATAGCATAATCATCATTTAAAAATATTAATTGTATAAATATTATGGAAATAACAGCATAAACACAAATGGAAGTGTCTGAATGTCAGTGATGTCATATCCACTTTAATAGCCCATAAATATACAAGTCAGGTTTATAATTAAGGCTCTTTCCCTGGAGGCAGTGTCTTTACCCTTTCAGGGCCTTTCTGGTCCCAGCTTTTTAGCTGGGCCACTAAAGTTCAGTTCCCCTTCTGGGGTACCTCAAAGTCTGGGCCACTTTCCCAGTGGCTGGTGAGTGGGACTTAAGCCTGCCCTTTACTCTGGGTCCCAGCCCAGGGACCCTACACATAGCAGCCCAATATTATTATTATTATTATTATTATTATTATTATTGTTATTTAATGTACCATTAAATAAATTGTGTTGCTGCTATAATTCCCTGGGTCACTTCCCCATGGCTCCAGCACCTTCTTCACCCTTACCTCAGGGCCTTGTCCTTGTGGAATTCCAGCAAGCAGCCTGGAGAACCATCCACTGTCCTCCAGCTCTAACAAGGAACTGTTCTTAGTCTGGCCCAGCAGCTCTTCTTATACTAGCCACTCTAGCTTGGAGGACCTCTCTACTGCCCTTTTTTTGGGGTGGGTGTGGCAGGGCCAAAAGGCCTCCAGCAGGGGGCCTCAAGGCCTAGTTCACCCAGTCACACTGAGACTTAAAAAAAAAAAAAAAAAAAATCAGACTTAGGCGAATCCCTGGCATGGAAAATTTCAGCCTGAGTGGTTAAAGTCTGACAAAAGTTATAAGCAGCACAGGGTCTTAAAATGGGAACTATCAGACAACCTTAACGACAATCAGCACTACAGCTCCACCTATGAAACTTGTTTATTCACACAGAACATAGGAAGGGGAGAGACAAACAGGAAAACTCTATGAGATGATCCTAGGCACATGTCTTAATTCCATGATCTCTCTTTTTTTAAATATAGCCACTCTTCTCCTTCATGTCCCAGTTCCAAAAGTGGACTTGAGGGCAGAATCTGGCCCAATATATTAGAGGATTCACACTTGTAGGGAGACAAATGAATGCACCCTAGATTGTAAACAAAACCATAGAAACCTAAAAATCCACATTTTTTCCTATCCTGGAAAAACTGGCTAAATTCATCAAGTAAACTGTTTGCTGCAAATAATTCACTCAATGCTAGAATACACGAGATAAAGGACTCCAGTTTTTAATACTTGAATTGTGGAATGGAAGACATTCACACTGCATGTTAAATGTTCTCCCCATAATTTTTTCAACTTGCTCTTGATTCTGTGCATCGCTGTCTAATATTCTTCAGAGACAAACCAGCATGGTTTTCTCCCTGAGAAAAGTTTGGAAGAACAATTGACTTTCTTTCAGGGTCTTTTTTCAAAAATGAAGTTAGCTTTTTTATAATGAGCCTGAATTTCTCAAACTATCTATGGTTAGATGGTTGTCTCAGATTTTAGCCACCTAAAATGATTGGTACCAATCCCCTGATCTAACGAGAGCTACTCTTTTCAGCCTCTTTGGATCCATTGGAAGCCATGAGGTGCAATGCAGTGATCTCAGGTAAACATTACCGGCTCCTGACCCTGGAAAGGGAAAACTCAAAGTTCTTTTGGAAATGACACATTGTGACCTTCAGTCTGCTGTAGCACATTAAGTCTGATAAATGATCAGAAATGATGACTAAAACAAGCATCTGCGAGAGAGCGTTTTGGTTAATGTACCCAGCAGTTAACCTTATGTAGTCACATTGCATAGTGGGCTCATTTGAAAGCCATGTCTGCCTAGCTAAGAATAAACAAAGTATTGCAGCACCATTAAAAAGTTTTCTACATCTTCCTTCTGTGTTAATGTGGTTCAGTGCTTCTGTCATGAAAATGAACTAAACGGAGAGTTTCCCACACTCCCTATCACAAAGAGTGCACTATATTGCTTTTGTGATGAAGGCATTTTATACTTTCCTGAACACATGCAAGTTCCAGGAGCAAACTATGATTTTTCATAGTTTTCTCCTGGAACTAGAGAGGCCTGCATGATAGAACAGGAATAATCCCAAAATAGAAAATAAAAATCAAGATGATTTTGCAACCACACAGTCAGGCTATAGAAAAACAAAGCATAGAACACACTCAGAATAAAAGTCCATATAGCTGTAACTTCAGCTTTTGGTAAAAAAAGAAAGATAGTACAAGATTAAAAACTGGTTTGCAACATACTCTGAAGAAATGTTTTCAGTTGCATTATGTATTTTGCTTCAATATCTCTACCACAACATGTACCCCTCTCCTGAGCCACGTGCTAACCTCAGAGCGTCCAAGAGCACATGGCAACAAAAAGCAAGACAATGGGCTCGTACTGATTTGACTGTACGAGAAGATATAAACGTCTTTTGAGGATGGAGATCTAAGAGGTATGTAGATTAGAATCAAGAAAGCAACACAGTTTCTTCAGTCAAGAAGACTGCCCCATTTAAATCTCTGAATGGAAACTTCATCACTGACAGAAGCAAACAGATGCAATGCTGGGTGGAACATTATGAACAGTATTCACATGAAACCATTGTTTCTGAAGCAGCACTAAATGTGATCCCCAGGCTCCAAATAAATGAGCATGAAACAAAGGCAATCACCTTTCTGGCACAAGGAAATGCTGCAGGAAAAAAATGGAATTCCAGCTGAAGTACTGAAACTAGAAGATCAAGTTGTGCTTTAAAATCTGCACAATGTTTTGTGTGCCTGCTGGAAGGAAAGAGGGCTACCACAAGATACTAAGGATGCCATCATCCTAACATGGTATTAAAAAAGATCGGAGTGATTTCAAAAACTACAGAGGAATTTCTCTCCTTAGTATTGCTGGCAAGGCATTCACATGGATCATTCTCAAAAGATTGCAAGTTCTTGCTGAATTTGTATATCCAGAGAGTCAGTGTGGTTTCTGTGCCAGTAGATCTACTATAGACATGGTCTTCACAACAAAGCAACTTCAAGAAAAGTCTCAAGAACAAGGAAAATCTCTCTGCATGACCTTCATAGATATTACAAAGACTTTTGACCTGCTTAGCAGAAAAGGCCTTTTTCAATTTCTAGAGAGCATTGGTTGCCCCCCAACCCTCCTCAGTCTGATTTCATCTTTCCACAATGGCATGAAGGCTACGGTCTTATATGATGGTGAACAATTGACCGCTTTGACATCTGCAGTGGTGTCAAACAGATGTGTTTTGGCACCCACCTTCTTCAGTATATTCTTCTCTGTTGCTTCCTCATGCTTTCTCATCTTGTACCAATGGCATACATCTCCATACAAGATCAGATGGAAAACTCTTCAGCGTTGTCCATCTATGAGCAAAAAGCAAAGTCAGACACCAACTGATGAGTGCTTCTTTTTGCTGAGATGCAGTGCTTGTCAAACATAGCAAAGAAGAGCTTCAACAACTTTAGCAAATAGCTTTCACTAGTTTGTGATGAATTAGGACTAATCATTAGCACAAGACTAATCAATAGCACAAGATGTGTTCGCTGTTGAAACCTGTGATGCAGTCAACACCACACTAGAACTTTGTGCACAAGTTCTGCTATCTAGGATTAACTGTATTGGATAACCTATCTTTAGATGAAAAGCCTGATTCTTACATCAGACTGGCAGCTACCACATTTGGTAATATGACCAAGCCTGTGTGGGATAACAGGAAACTAGCCTTGACCAGATGTGTGGTTTTGAGCATGCTGCTGTATTGTGTAAGACCTGGAATGACTATAGCAGGCATGAGAGAAGGCAAAACGCCTTCCATGCCTGCGGTCTTCACTGTATTCTAAATATCAAGTGGGAAGCCAAAGTTCCTGACATCAAAGTACTTGAGAAAGCAAAATTGCCAAGTATAATCACTACTCAAACACAGATGTCTCAGTTGGCTTGATCATCTGCATTCCAAAGGATTTCCTATATGGAGAACTTCTGGATGCTCCCAGGCCACTAGGCCATCCTGGGCTCAGGTTCATGGATGTTTGCAAGAGGGACTTGAAAACTTTCAACATCGACACTGCAAGCTGGGAAGATGCAGCTAGTAACAGGCCACATGACGGGGCTGTGCTGTGCCAGGGAGTCAGAGGCTGAAGAGAGGTGGTTGAGAGAGACAGGAAAGCACTATTTGTGGGAAGGACCATCGCTCGAGAATTGGACTTAGTCACTCACAATGTTGCAGCATGACATACAATAACTGAACTGCTTTGTGCTTACACCATCATCTCTCTAAATGGACAGTTGCCACCATTCTAGAAAACATGGTATTTCCAGATCCTGCAAATACTGATGCATCATAGTTTACTCATGTGCGTATTCCCATTGTATCTGCTGTATCATTGTTTCATGATTTATTTGGTATTGTATTTGAAGTATCTATAGGCATCCCAGCTGTGTCTGTGGATAAGGGTGAACTTTATAAATTATTTATTTAGTATTAAATGAAATCCTGGTTTTTGTGGCTGCCAAACTCCCACTCTTTCCAAACAGAGGAATTCCTCCCCTACCACCGCTGGGAACAATATTGTTGAGATACTACATATGCATGGTGCCTCCATGAGTCTGTGTGGTGGAGAAGTTCAGGGGTCCATGCACTCAGAACAGAGCTGTCAGATGGGACATGAACTGTGACAATCAGACAAAAGACCCCACCCTCCTGAAATCAGGAAGAGAAGGATGCATTGCTCCTTTGGTTCACTTCCCTAGTCACACAAATAACTTTGTTTCCTTAGGGAAGGGAAGCGTTTTGTCTCTCTCCTCTCCCTCTGCAGCTTCTCTACAGGAGTTATTGCCCACTCTGTGGGGAGAAAGGATTGCCAGAATCCCCACTGAGAGTGGGGGATACTTGGAGGGGAATGCAATTACATGAACTTTCCACTTCTTTAGGCAGCTCTGATGCTCTCAGTGTGAAATATGAAGGCTCTTGGCCTCCTCTTGCACCTGGTCAGAACAAGTCAGGCTGGTGTGGTGCTGAAATACATGAGTAAAAGGTGCTTCCATGCCCTCGTTCCCACATTATATGTATCCAGGATTTGCTCCATTATTAAATGCCCCTGAAGGAGTTGCACCAGGTATGAGTTTGGCCCAGCATGTCTCACTATGATTTTACTTTTACATATATGCGGTAGCATGAACAAATCCCACATCTGTGCAATTACCAGACTTGCTATGCTCTTCTTTCTTTTTTAGTTAGGCTTTATACTTGAAAATCCATTAGAATTCTTTGCATTATGTATTGAACTATTTTCATGTTTGAGCTTGACTGCAACTGGGAATCATTTTTTTAAGTTAGCATCTTAAGCAAAGGAAAATAAACATTAAGTCAGAATTTCCTGCAGGGCAGTGGGAGGGAGAGAGATCGGATCAGCTGGAAGATGTTGGTGTCATTTTCCCAGGATGAGCTCTTTTAAATGTATATATACACACACATACTACCTCTTTATTTATAAAATCTGTACAAATTTGCATGCAAAAATGGAAGGGGTCTGTGTCTTTCAAATGTAAGATATTTACAATGGGATAAATTCATCCTTATTGCAACTTTTCTGCAGTTAGTGCAGTTACACCAGGGATGCATTTATAGAAAAATACCATAAAACTGTAAATCTGTAGCTGAGGCATCGAAGGGAAATTTGAAAGTGAAACAAGCACACTTGAATCTGCTGTATCCCATAAACATTTGTTTAACGTCTTATGGCATACGGCTTTCCATAAAATGCAGACTCAGGAAGATGAGGGGCTCAGTCTTGCTCTTGTTTATGTCAATGAGAATTTAGTTAGTGAGGGCTGATGCAAAGCCCATTACAGTCAACAGAAAGGCTCCCTTTGATACAGTGTGCTTTGGACTGGCTTTAAGGACAGTGGAAGCAGGATGTGGAGTACTACATCCCTAAAGAACTATGGGCCCAGTTTTGATCTTGGCTACATGATATAAACCCAGAGTAATTCCAGTGATGTCAATGGAGTTCTGCCAGATTTACATCAGTGCAATGAGCTCGGAATTTGGCCTTGTGTGCCATATTTGTGTGCATTTTGAATAATTTAAAATAAATTTTCCACCTTAACTGAAATGCGAGTATTATCTGTTTTATATATAAACTCCTTGCTCTTTATTATTTAAAATGTCCAATGTAGTAGATGAAAACATAAATATTGACTGCAGCTGTAGAATTTAATAAAACCTCAGGTTTGAGCTAGCAAGTGAAAAAAATATATATTATTGGAAACTTATGGTCAAACTTGAAGCTTAAAGGAAATATTTTAGCACTATCACAATATTAAATTGCAATCATTATTTAATTTATCTTCTCTGAAATGACTTAAGGGAAGTACACCAAAAGCTCTATTTACGTAAGACAGGAAATAAGTCAGTGATCAGCTCGGTGGATGAAGTAATTGAAAGCTGACAAGGGACAGTATAATGCCACTATTGTAACAACACTTAGAAGTATTGTTTGATTTTTGACTTGGTTAGAAATAAATGTTGCACTGTTTTCATTTCATCAAAAAAGCAAAGCAATAAAATAAAATGTGTTCCTTTTACTGAATTCTTGATATTTTTTTTAAATTGAAAAATATCAGCTTTGGCACATCTGGAGGAAAGGCATGTTACCCACAATTACCAAGATTTTGAATATATATATATATATATATATATATATATATATATATATATATATATATATATATATATATATATATGTATTTGAAATTAAGATATTCACCATTCAGTGCTTCCAGAAAAAAGTCTGAACCCCTGGGCAACCTGTGCATTTCAATTGTCACTTTGAACTCTGGAACAAAGGGTAGACTGTAAAACCAGTTTATAAAAAGTATTATGAGATACCACAACTGGCATTTTTATGACCTTATTAAACTACATTCAAGTGGCATAAATTATAAGTAATGAAAGTAAAAAGGATCTCTGGCTTGATTTTAATATCAGGATCATGCTTATTAGTTTGAGGGGTTTTTCTGACTAGAAGGGATTTTTTGTTGTTGTTTTCTTACCTTAGCAGCCAATATTATGTGGAAGTCATAAATGTCAGATTCCATTAAAATATTTTTGTTCCTAGAACAACATCACTATTAAATTACTTGGGAGTAATAAGCAGTTTTTCCTCACTAAGTAAATCTAAATGTGTTAATTTAGATTCAAAGCATTCCACCTCATTATGAAAGACACATTAATTTACCAAGTTTAGAAGTATACACTAGTATTTACACTCCAAAAAGTCTTCATTCTTTCAGGAGCGATGGTCCAGATAGTTCAGGGCTTTTACAATACCAAACGTTTGTGTTAGTAAGACATCTGCAGACCTTGGCTCAAGGTAAACTCATTTTGGGCCCAGTCCTTACACAAACCCCAGTACTGTGCTACCTTAGGGGGATGTTTACACGGCAATTAGAGGTATGATTGCAGCACGTATAGACGTACCCAAGATAGCATCGATCTAGCTAGCTCAAATAACAATAGCAACAAAGTGGAGGCAAGGTGGGCAGCAGCATTGGCTAGCTTCACGCGAGTACATACCTGGGATCTCAGGTAAGGTTATCCAGCTGTGCTGCCATGGCTTCATTGCTATTTTTATTCAAGCTAGCTAGAACAAAACTAGCTTGGGTATATCTATATGTGCTGCAGTTTCACCTCTGATTGCAATGCAGACATGCTCTAGGTGGGTGCCTTAAGCCCAAAAGTAGCTTAGGGCAGGTCTACAGTACGGGGGAAAGTTGGTCAAAGCTACACAATTTGAGTTAAGTTAGTAGTGTCAAACAACTCTTAAGTGGAGACAAGCTCTTAAATCTGTTGGTCTGGAGGAGCCAAAGAGCAGAGATCCCACAACAAGTGTGATCTTGTGTTCTCTTGTATTCCAGAGAGTTGGGTTCTCTTGCAGGTTTCTGCAGCTCATCCTAGCTAAGGAAGTAGCATGCGAGTTGGCCAATGGCAAAATTATTGGTGAAATTGTAAGTTTGCCTGTGTAAAGACTTCAGTACTTGGCCAATGGAAGATTTATTTGAGCAAGGAGTGCAGAATTGGGCCTTTAGGTTCTCCTTCCTTTATAGAAAGTCCATCCTTTAGAACAGTGTTTCCCAAACTTGGGACGCTGCTTGTTCAGGGAAAACCCCTGGCGGGCCCAGCTGGTTTACCTGCTGCGTCCGCAGGTTCAGCTGATCGTGGCTCCCACTGGCCATGGTTTGCTGTGCCTGGCCAATGAGGGCTGCGGGAAGCGATGGCCAGTACATCCCTCAGCCCATGCCACTTCCTGCAGCCCCCATTGGCCGGGCACAGCAAACCATGGAAGCTGCGATCGGCCAAACTGCTATCAGCAGTAAACAAACCGCGATTGGTGGTAAGCAAACCAGCTGGGCCTGCCAGGGGCTTTCCCTGCACAAGCGGCATCCCAAGTTTGGGAAACACTGCTTTAGAAAAAGGCCTGTACTTGAAACGTCCTGTGGTATATTACAGAATGTGTACCAGTAAGTCCCCCAAATATATTTTAAATATTTAAAGTATTCTAGATTTTCATATGTCTAGATTGTCCCTGCCCTGGTGCGGGGAAAAGGGCCCAAGATTCTCTTCATGCCAATTCCTCTCATCCTCCATGTTCCAGGGACAATACCATCCCTGTGCTGGAGAGCATGATGTTCTGTGCACCTCTAGGCTATCCCCCCCAACACCTCTTTTTTACACCTGTGCATTGACCTGCCTGGTCACAGAGCTGATAGTATGCTACACCATCCCCCCCCTTCCTTTCTTTCCCTCCAAACATGAGAGAACTAGAGAACATTGTGCCTTCCTCAGGCACAATCCCTGCCACAGTTTGCCCAGGAAGGGGTAGCTTTGCCCTCCCTCCCGCAAAAGCAACTGGCTAAATACCACAGTATGGTCTATAGTTTGTTGTAAAGGGTAAATGTGGATTTTATTATGCCATCTGTTTTTTTAAGGATACCAGAAAAAAATAAAGGATTATTCAAACTTTGGGAAGGCAATAGTAGCTATGAATGTCATGGCTCCTGTCGTCATGACATGAATGTCATGAATGAGAAGTTATAGAATTCATAAAGCTGTCCCAGAACTGGCAGGACTGAAAAATTAAAAAAAAACATGAATATGAAGGGAAATAAGGAGATATCTGAATAAATGACAGGAACTACAGATATTTAAAATCTGGACAAAAGAATATGAACAAAGTTAAGGGGAAAAGTCAGAATAATGTGCTCTTACCAAGATAGGTTGAAGTAAATAAACATTTGTAAGTGAAATAGTCTCATTTAAATGCACAATCACCCTTAATCATTGTTTTCACTTTTTTTTTTTAATGTTGCATTTTGTTACAAATTCATACAGGAGCCTATAGTTCGCATGAAGACTGCTTTTACATTGGGAACTTGAAGAGTGGTCTGTCAGGTGTTTGATACAAAAACTGCCATTTCATAAAATTGTGAATAAAGGAAAACTGAAGGAGTGCAAAATCCCACAGAACACTGAAAAAAAAACCACACACACACAGAAATCTCTCCCTGAAAGCAGTAGAAAAGAAATGAAAGCTGTGGCACACAAGAGACATTCTCCAGAGTACAGTTTGACTGACTGGTAGAACTTTAAACTACCAGTTTAACTTTTACCAGAAGACATCTCTAAAATTATGGTGAAACAAAATAAATAGGCCATAACGATCATAAAGGTGCAAAGCAATAGGAGGAACTGTTAACTTAGACTACAATTTATAGTTGATTAAACTTGACCCTCTGCTTTGAATAGGACTTCCCTGTAAGAAATCAAATAACGTGTTTATACCTGCTGAAGGACAGGGTACCTGCTGTATGAAACATAGCAGGGCTGCAGCTGGCATTTTGCTGTTTGAGAAGATGCATTTTGTATTGATACAGCAGATTTAACTAAAGAAGCTTGTCTGCTGAAGTATTAATCATGTGGTATGTACTTGACAATCAGGTGGTGTTGTCACAGAATTTCAATCAGACAGAGTAAGATTACACTTAACTCATGGAATAATTAATAGAGTTTGAAGAAAAAAATAAGTTAAAATAATATAACGGTGGTATTAGTCACTACCTTATCCACTTTCAGATTTCCCCTTAAAAATCCACTTCTGTCTTGATGACTAGAAGACACTGCCAGCTAACAATGGCCTGCTTAAGCCAAGGCTAATACTCCTTTTGATAAGATGTTTGTTTATACATGTTACCTTATTCTCCTCTCTCTCCTGCCCCTGTCTGTTATACCTGTTGTGTCCTGTTTTAACATCGTAAAGTCTTTGGGTCAGGGATGAACTATTTAGTAAGTGTATGTACAACACCTAGCGTTATGTGGCATTGATCCATGATTAGGGCTCTTAGGTGCTACTGTAATTTAAATAATAGTAATTAAGATAGGACAAGTGAAGAACCTCATGAACTACAGATGTATTCTGAATCAATTTTTAGTGTTATACATAATCCTCATAAAACTAATGAGGGCCTAAACTACCTCACAATCTATTGGATGATCACAGTTTAAACTTTTTTGAAATCACTTTACTCCTTGATCATAGGAATAAATAAATGCCTAAGCTAAGAAAAAGTAGATTCAGGAAAAATATGACGAAAATGTGCCTAAAGAAAATGTGAAAGGAAAAATGAGTCAATGAATAGGACAAAATTTCTGTAGAAGCTCTTAAGGAGTCTATGTGCCTGGACCATGGCAAGATGATAATCCAAACCAAGAAGAAAAGGAGCTGAAGAAAAGAAGGAATGTTGGGGTTTGAGTGTCGGTCTGAAGCACAAGTTGCCTCCATATAAAAAGACTGATGACTATGTGTGGCCAACCTTGTGGAGTAAGAATGTGGGTAGTTCCATGGGTGACTGAGCAGAATATAGCAACTGGGCAGCAAAGCAGAAAAGATTTGTATCACTTTGAGATGGTGCAAACAAATACACAAGAAAAACCCAGATTAGAATATTGAAGACTGGATTCTAAACTGAAAAGGGTTGATTGTATGGTGAGTAGAAGAAAGTGTGAATTGTGGTCTGATGGAATGGGCACCACTAGCAAAGGCCTGCTAGCTATGAAAATGAGAGGTTCACTGAAATTTGTGCAATCATGTTTGGCTTAGGACACAGATTCTGAGTACTCGTTTGGATTTTCATCTATCAGCATGTAATGCAAATGTGCAAGATGCTATTGAACAGGAAAGAGCAAATCAGATTAGAAACATGTGAAAAATTATTGTCTTGTGGAATTTCAGCTTTAAGCACTCCAAGTGTCTGGGCAGGCCTATTTCTAGTTCCATAGATAAAAACACTGTATATTTCTTTTAAAATTTTCACTCACTGTTGCCAAAGGTTGATGGTACATGTACAATCATTCAGAACTCAAAAATGAAAAATAAATATATGTGGGGTTCTCCAAGACTGATGTGATCTCTCTCCTGTGTTAAAATGTGACTTCTAGTCATATCAGATTGATCACCAATTCAATGTCAATGAGCCAGAAACACTACAGAACTTTAACAATGACAGCACCCTCCCCCCCAAAAGTAATCTTTTTTGTATGAAATGAATGCTGTATACATTTGGTAGCAGTTAACGTAATACAAAGAACAAAATCAGTGCATTGTGTGATTAATGATGACTAACATAGTCTACTATCTTCATCCTTTTATAAAGGATATGTCTTCATTGCTTTCAGGTAGCCCTTGATATTGCAATGATATTTGAAGGGTGTCTGTGGATCTCTGGTAAGCTGAATTCATGTGTCTTTTCCAATGTATCAGTAAAGCTGTATTATTTTTCCTTTGAAATCTGTGTTGGAGGGTTTCCACCATCCTTAAGGAATGTGTAGGCATGTCTAACAGACAGGGTTATATAGTGCATCCATCTGTAGTTCCAGGGTGTATAAAGTTAGTCCCTGGGTACTGATAACATGAGGTGTGGTCTGCCAGATGATGCTTTTTATTAGTCACATCTTTAGCTACTTGAGGAAGGGAAGCATGTAATTTAAGATACTAAAAGGCTGCTTTAAATGTGTGTAAGGCATCAAAGAGATGAAAACACAGCAAGGAATATAAGGTCCTAAATAAAGCAGGACTTCTAAATGATTTTTAAAATGAAACATCAGCGACATTAGGGGGAAGGAAGAAGAGAATGAGTGAGCTACAAGCCCTATATAGGTTTCAGAGTAGCAGCCATGTTAGTCTGTATTTGCAAAAAGAAAAGGAGTACTTGTGGCACCTTAGAGACTAACAAATTTGAGCATAAGCTTTCGTGAACTACAGCTCCACTGAATGCATCCGATTAAGTGAGCTGTAGCTCACGAAAGCTTATGCTCAAATAAATTTGTTAGTCTCTAAGGTGCCACAAGTACTTTTCTTTTTGCAAATACAGACTAACAGGGCTGCTACTCTGAAACATGGGGAAATAGTTTTACTTTGTGTAATGACCTATCCACTCCCAGTCTCTATTCCAGTCTAAGTTAATTGTATCCAGTTTGCAAATTAATGTGTAAATGACTGCTGCACAATCTAAGAAGCATCCCGGGGACTAAATAAAAAGAGGGTGTGTGTAGATTGAGTGACAATGCATGCGAAACATCTGTCACACGCAAATAGCTGTATAGTAACTTGTTCACACAAGGTGTGCTCAGATTTCATATTGTTTATTACTAAACACTGACAATATACTATGCTAATAGGATTTAATCAATAGCAATTTTGTCACAGACTCACTGGGAGCAGGATCTAGTCATTACAAGAGAAAGATCCAGGCTCCACAGACTGTAAAGCTAAGTAAAGTTTGCTATGTTCTTATGACTCAGCTTTATATCTCTTAAATAAAAGATTGCTTGGACTATATTTGGCATTAGAGTCAGAACTAAGGTCCAGGCAAACTACACACAGCGCAAATTAAGTGCTGGTTGGTGCAAAACTCACCCATATGCGCTCTCAATCCTTGGCTGCTCACAGTTAGCTGAAGCAGCCTAATAATGTCTGTTCAAAATTATTCTGGATGTTAGTCGTGCATATGACCTGAAGCTTTAGCCAGGGATTGGCACACCATAGGAGCACCTCAGCCATACTCCTGTTTTCATGTCTACATCCTCTGTGCCAGCAGCAGGGAGAGAGAAGGTACAGGAGACTGAGTAAGAGAGATCAGTATATGGCAGCACCAATGATATATGAACGTACAGGCTTACAAGGGTGGAGAGATGTGTCATGCACACAGCTGTGTTCAACGTATAATTCTGTTTTTCAGATTGAGCAAGGATTATCATGTGTACACAGGAATGGACTATGTGGGATGCAGGACAATATTTTTAATTTTCCAAGGGAATATTTTATGGCAAAGGGGCACCCTACGGTGTCAACTTCTGATTGATTACACACAGGCAAATCCAAAGTAACACTTAATTTAAGTGCAGTTACCTTGGGATTACATCACTGTAATGTGAATCAGAATTTTAACCATTGTATGTGAGCAGGTGTATCTTGGGAAATTTTAGGTACAGTCTATGGTGGTACAGAGTAAATAGGCTTATGTAGTTAAATATTTGAACTTTGTAAGCTTATGATTCCAATTTGTTACAATTTAGAAGCAGAACTATGAAAAATTTGTGGAAAATTTCAAAATTCTCTTTTCAGTTCACAGGGTTTTTTTTTTATTGTATATACACATTTGCTCGGTTTTATGTTTTGCTGTGGAGTTTGTTGCCGAAGCAAATGTTTTCATGACAATATGAAGATCTGGCACAGGGTGAAGAGGATACATTGTCGTATTTTATTGTGGTGACTTCTGATACATAATGCCTAATGGGGGAAAAAACTATGCAAGACCCGCTCTGTGTAGACTGCTTAGAACACAGCTCCCAAATAAATCAGCGATGAGAAAAATGTTAGAGGTTTCCCTTCTTCAGTACTGTAAACCATTGAATGGTTGCATTTCAGTCAAGAAATAGCATCTTCCTTTTTAAAAAATGGAAGGAAAGGACATTGACTTTCTGCCTACACCTGCACTGAAAGCACTCCCAGAATGGCAGTGGCACACTCCCAACATCTGCTTCTTTCATTGAACTTAGCTGTAAATTGAAATTCCATTGCAATGTTTTTAGACTCAGTTGAAGTAAGAAGACTGTCAGAAATCCTCTTTAAACTCACCCTTATCCAAACAGGAAGCTGACCTCTAACCCCTGGACGTAACAGTACACCAGTGGAAATTTCATTATCCCCGTTTCAGCTGTACTAAGTGAAAATTAATTGTGTAATTATCTGGATGAGCGCATGTGTAAAATTTTACAATGTGCCAGTTAGATTAAGTAATGTGTTAGTGGCATGGTTTAGTGCAGAGTCAAGGCTGTCTTATAAAAACTGCATAAAAAGTCCAACAAGGTTTGAAGGAAAAAACATATGTCCGAACAAATGTTTTACATGAGAAAGTAAGGTAATGCGTAATACCATAACCTGACTAAAATTTTAGCCTTCCATGACGTAGGGTAAATCTGATGTAGCAGAGATCTTTAATGCGTAAGTTTAAAATAGGTAACTGAATGGCCAAAATATTAAGTCACTAGCTTGGCATTTTGATCATACACAATTCTGACTCTTAAAGTAAATAGTGTGTGACATATTATTAAAACATTATTCCTCCACTGTATAGATCACCATTAACCTATATAGTGAAACCCTTTGTCTCTTCCCTTGAAATAATACAAACTATTGTTTAAACTAACTAAAATACAGAGGCAAGATAATCAGATCATACATCAAGTGCATAAGAAATTTAGATGTTGAAATTGCTCTGTCATGGAGGATTTAAGGGACAGAGTCTTAGGAAAAGCTAAAACTGCTATTTAGTGGAGATGATTTCCATTTCAAAGACCACTGGATTGTTTGGATAGCAAGATCTCTGGATGAAAGATGCTGCTTGGGGAGACACTAAGTTTTTGAAAAGCAATATTCTCTTTAAACAGGCACACAATGTACTGTCAAGGATTTGTATGCAGGTTTTTTTATTAGCAATTCTAAACAAATGCATTGCTAACATTTTATAAAAATAATGGAGCCAAGTTAATCCATGATATAATTACACTAAAATCAATGGAATTGTACTAAAGTTGGATTTGCCCAGGAAGTCTTAATACAGTATGAAAAAATCTACTTGCAGAACCCTGCTATTGGATCTGTAAGAAGTGAGGCAAGACAGCCATTTTTTGAGTGCAAAATATCTGAGTGAATGGTTTACATAGGCACTGGTGTCAAACAATAATGCAGTCTCTCAAATCTCCTGTTGGGCACTGAACTGACTTCATTATAAGAAAAAAGTGTAGCTGGATACAACACAGGCATTGTATGAGTGTACACTAGAAGATTTAGATTTTGCTGATAACATACTTCTAAGTGACAGCTCAATCAACATGCATGTAAAGACTGAAAGACTGTCCAACATCAGAAAGAATTGGGGTTAATAATTATTGGGGGGAGGAAGCAAATCTAATGAGAGTCCAGCAGGTCCCAATTCAAACACTATGTTAGAAAGAAGAGGAATACAAGAGATGAGACAAGTCACATACCTTGGCAGTACCATGCAAGTGCATGGAGATCACCAGAAGGAAATAATGGCACAAACTGGCAAGGTGGTAGCTGCATTCACCAGCTTAAACAAGATTTGGTCATCAAAAATCTATAACTTAATGACCAAATTCCAAAGCTTCAACTGAAATGTTGTTTCTGTCTTAACATGTAGATGTGAAAGCTGGAAATCCACCAAGAGTACAGACAGACATTGAGATGCCTTCAAAAGAAAATGCTTCAGGAAAATATTAGGTATTTAATGGAATTAATTTAGAACAAATGCCAAGATTTATTAGAGTTCAACAACGCCTTATCTCCAAGGTTATGCAGAAAAGATGATGGAAATATCTGGGAAATATGCTAAGAATGAAGTGAGAGCATCTGCCTTGAAAGGTATGCCATTGGGCAGTTGTAGGAACATGTAAAAGAGGCAAACTGAAAGACATCCAGGGTCAAACAGTACTTAGAGAGGGAAAACTCATGGTACTTGACAATACAGAGGACATGCAAAGAGCAGCCCAAGATAGACAGGGATGGTGGAGCCTTGTTCATGCCTGAAACATTTCATGATATGGAATGATTCAGACTCAGAAATGATGGGGTGTTTCTGAAGTGGATTTTAAATACTTCAAGTGGCATTTTCAGAACAAAGATGGAATTTCAGAAGACCCTTATACTCCTAAGTCAATTAAATGTTTTTGAAAATCCCACTCAAGATCTTTATTATAAAACTTAAATTTGTATCCATGATCCAATCACATTACAGAGATTGGAAAAAAGATAACAGGCTATCAAAGATTGGAAAAATAAAAACAGTAATTTTAGAAGAGAATCAAAAATCAACCTCAGAATAAGAATGGAAAACTTTTACTACTCTTTTTCCACAGAACTTTCAAACTGAGTTAAACTTTATCAGGGCAAGTCACTTTTTGCACCAGTGCAGCTACAGCTGTGCAAAACACCCTAGCATAAACAAAGCCTTACGCACTAGAAACCTGAATCTAAGATTTGCATTTAACTATTTAAGTCCCAGTTCAGGAAAGCTCATAAGCACATGCTTAAGCACCCTTTCTGAATAAGGATTCTTTCCTGAATCAGGGCTTTAGAGAACAGAAACAGGCCGCATGTCCCAAGTGGTCTCAAACAAATGCAGACCAAGAATTATTCACAAAGTTATTCAGAGAACACTTTTGAATATCTTCAGTTGCACCACGCTCATGATTAAGTTACACATATACTTAAGTGTTTGCAAAATCAGGGCCAAAGTCAGCCCAAATAAGCTTCCTAAAATGTGTTAGCACTTTATTCTGTACAATTCAGATTTAAAAAAACTTCCTTACCTACATTACTAAGATAATTATTGTATTCAGACAGATGTTTGGAATTGAAATACGTTAACAATTTAGAACCATCTCTGCAGGCAGTAACTATGCCCCTGCAAGCCTAGAGATTTCTTATTTAGAGTCACATCCATGTGACTAACTTCACTGGGACTCCCTGAGTGTAACTGAGGACAAAATTTTGCTCTTGCTGCGATTCTTTTTACTGCTAGTCTGAACTGGATTGTGAGGTAGGTGGCGTGCTCACAGGAGAGTAATTGGGAGGAATGCTACAGGGGAATGTTTAAATCAATAGAAATGATGGTTCTGGAAGTGTAAAAAATAAATGCCAGTCTTGTCAATCTTCTTTAAGAAAAACCTAAAATTGGAGCCTGTGAGTAGAATTTCCAAACACACTTGGCACTGGGCTAATTCTGCTGGTATTTAAGTCAATGGTAAAATTGATTAAATAGGCCAGTCCTGAATACTTTGGATAATCTCACTCTAAGGATTGATTTCCTTTTAATTCAAAAAAGAGTATATTAAAATAGATGTTAGGTTAATAGAGTTTGTAAATATTATTTCAGTTTAGGTTCAGAATCTTTTGGAATCTAATTGTCAAAGCAGGGAAGCTATTTTCAATCTTGCAAACTCTTGCAATTTTATTGTAAGATGTGGTATTTTTCTTTAAGCCTCAGCTCTTGTTGTCTCACACCAATGTGAGAATCTTGACTTGCATTTTTTTAAATGCAAGTCACTAACTCTCGTGGCAGTGGAGAAACACTTGGAAATATGAACCCTGAAGCCTCAAAACCCCAAAGGCCAATGAACCCCAAAATGGATGATATTTTTCAGTCCATTATTTTTTTGCCATCTGACTCAGTTTTTGAGCATTTGGGATAGGCGATATGGCTGTAGTGCTTCTGCCAACAGAATCCCACTATCCCCACTTGCCATATATTGCCATTGGGTTGGAGAAAGTCTTATGATCTGGATGTGGAAATGACTGCAATGGGGTGTTAGATGTGGCTAGATGTTGGCTGTGTGTTCCTGCTGTATGCCGTCCCAGTTCTGTGCAGGTAGCTGGCATAGCAGACTCGAGCGAACAGCCCAATGACCACAAGATCCATTAAGAGACAAAGGCACCAGCCAGATTTCTTGTTGACGAAGCGTAGCAATAGTACCTGGCAGACTTTATGAGGATACTAAGACATGTATGCCTGTGACAATGGTCACAGCTCAGTGAATGGCAGGACTTTCCATTCCCCCTCAGCTGGCCAAAGACACTCCCTCTGAGACTCCATTTTATACATCAGTACAAACAAGTTATGTATTTCCTCTCTGATGTGGTTAGTTATTGCCCCCTGACATGGGCTATTATCACCCATTATCTTATACATGTTGGTTTGATCAAAACATCTCTATCCATCACACTGTCATCCTGACCTTATCTTTAGGAGGGGTCAGTGTGTTCTCTTTACCTTTGGATGTTTGTACTATACTTGGTATCAGGGTATTCTGGTACCAGCCTTCTGGAATGCGTTTGCATGAGTGTCCTGTGCCTAGCCTTTCTTAGGAGTGTGTGTTTTTGCAATACTAGCCCTGTTCTTGCCAGGTTCTATGAGCTTGACCGCTATTTTAGTTCAGGCCTTAGGCCTCACATCAGGCTTTTGATACAAGGCCTTATGTCTTAGGCTGTCTTTCTACAACAGGGTGCTGCCCTCCCAAAATTACAAAGCAGCCTCCAAAAAGTGCAGAGCACCCTCAGCACTTCCATGGGCAGCAGCCAAGAGAGGAGGCATATTTGGAAATGAGCCCTTTGCCCAATGTTTTCAAATTAGGCACACTTAACTATGCTGAGGTACCTAAATAAAAGGGCCCTGATTCTCAGTTTGAGCACCCACTACTTCTATTGATTTCATTGAGAGTAATAGGTGCTCAACACCTATGAAAAAATCAGAGAATTTATTTAGGTGCTTAACTTTAGACTGCTACATTTGAAAAATCAGGACTTGGACTTCAGTTGCTTATAGTAAAATTTTTCAGAGCCACAAAAATAGACATGCCTGTAACATGTAACCTCTTATCTCTACCAAAGAATATGCCTAAGTGACATCAGTTCTGTTCTAGAGCAAGGGTTCTCAGCCTTTTCATAAAATATTTGAGACTCCCCAGCATTCATGAGGACATCACATCCCTATGGCAACCAATCCTTCTCAACAAAGAGGAGACAGGTGAAATAGACACAATGGAGACTCTTTATTCAGGATGTCAGACACACACAGACCCATTAGCTCCCTGGTTCTCCAACTTGCGGGATAAGGACACAGTTTGCATCTTACTATTACCACAGAGGCTTGTCTAAATCTGGCCCAGATTAAGCAATCATGGAATGGATTGTTGGACTACACAACCACTTGCTTACATGGAATAGTAGTATTAAAGTATTTTAGTGGTCTTTTAACACAATTTAAAGCTGGAAGGAAGGAAGAGGGCCAGCACCAGCTGAGTCTCCAGAAAATACCATCAAGTGCTTCATAGACCACCTGTAGAATACAGGCCACAGATGGAGTCTTTTTTTGTCTTGGAGCAACAGATTTTTTTCCCCTCTGGATCCTTTTCAGAATCTATGCTGATATTTTAACAAAAATCTGTCTGGCACTCCCCAAATAAAGAGCTTTGGAAAGTTGTGGGCCCAGATTCTCCAGTCTGCAAATGCTACTTTGCGCCACATGAGCAGCACAAAGAGGTCTTGAAATGGCTGGAGACAGCCAATGGAGAACTTTTTTCCTGTGCAGGCAAACTCTCCTCAGATGTACTTCTGGTGAAGGAGGCTCTGCTACTTGCTGTGTCAGCTTCCCTTCCCACCCCACCCCCACCCCAACTTCCAGCACAAAAGAGAAAGTAAGGAGTATGATGGGGGCAAGGAGGAGAGGTGGCATTAGAGAGTGTAGATCCGTTATATCCATTGTTCCAGTAGCGTTGGATCTGCTTAATTTTTGCTGGAGATAAGGGAGCTGCAGCTGTCCCCAGGTGGCTGCCCCCTACTCTATTTGAGCACAGATTAGTTGGAGTGAAAGAATCAGATCCTTAGATATCTTTGCTTTTGAAATTCACATTGATTTAAAGCACACACTGTTTTTTTTAAATGTAGCCATTGTTCCTCCACAGATGGTCTTGATGCTTCATCTCATTAACCTGCAGTCCAGGGTGCCAGTTTTTGGTTGACTGTATTCCTGGAGATATCATACGACATAATCTTTAATTCAAGATTAATCTTTAATTCCTGGAGACTCCAGGCCAATCCTGGAGGGTTGGCAACTCTAGTCTAGTGACACCTCTGAATTCCTTGTATGTGTGACATAACTACATCATAGCATACAAGGAAGTTAGTTTATTAATTTGACAATTTATTAATGGTAGACATGTTTGTTTTACTTTAAGAGTGTTCGATTTCTTTGCTTTCTATGAAGTCAGGAAACATGCACCCAATAAACCTACAAAGTGTGAAAGGCATTACCTATATTATGCCCAGAAGTGAAGGCCTATAAAAAGGTTAGCAGCAAGAAGTAGCTGAGGGCAAGATATTCCTTTGCCAGGGGGAAAGAAACTAAAATATTGTAACTGAGCTAAAAATAAATGACAGTATCAGATCTTAGAAAACCTACCATATTTTCTTGAAGAACAGAAATATAAGACAGCAAAGGGAATGCTTTTCCTCACTGTCCCACTTTTATCCCAAAGATCTGAGGAAGTCAAATGAAAATTTCCTGGCATCCTGGGGTAATGAAATAATCTCAGTCTTCTTGTGAAACCACATTAGTGTGGAGATCGAACAGTGGTTCTTTGAGAACAGTAAGTGCTATATAAGCATCATGTTTCCCAGGAAACTGAGGCTTTGTTTATTTGTACAGAGCTATGCTACTAATGTAATAAGAAATAAACTGCTCGAGTAGAAAGACAGACCTGAATACCTATCATGTCAAAATAGGTCAGCTTTCAGCTTTGTGACTGAGTCAATTATCCCTGTAAGAAGTACCAGAGCTGATTATGGTACTGAGTCAGCAAATCAGTTAGACATGTGCGTAAATGAATTGTGGAACAGGGAAGGACTTAAGCAAATGTATAAGTGCTTTGCTGAATCAGTCTATTGACTTTCCATTCAGTAACAGTACATCCATTTAAAAGGAATTAGCATTGGCTTGTTAATTTGGCAATGTGACTTGTATATACTGGATACTATCTGTACATAATTATGCACAGCCTTCAGAATGTGCAAGTTCAGTTGGCTGAATACTGAATATTATCACAGGTCAGTCTCTCCAGGAGACAAACTAGCCAGGTGGGCAAGATCAAAATATGCTTTAGTCTCTCCCATTAAAAGAAAACCCACCCTTGACCTCACTTGGCTCTCCAACTACCACCCCTTCTCCCTTTCATCTCTGAGGTCATTGAATGCGCTGTTTACAGTTGCTGTCTGGAGTTCCTCTCCTCTAATTCCTCCCTAGATCCTCTTTAATTTGGCTTGCACCCCTGGCACTCATCTGAAAGTGCTCTCACTAAAGTCTTTAATGACCTCTTCTTAGCCAAGTCTCAGAACCAGTACTTTATCCTCATCCTCCCTGATCTGTCAGCCACCTTTGACAGTCAGTCAACCATGCCAGTCTTCTAGAAATCTTGTCTTCCTTTGGCTTCTGTGATGCTATCTTCTTCTGGTTCTCCTCTTACCATCCTGATAATGTCCTTCAGATGATACTACTTATTGCCCCCTCCAGCTTCCTGTGGAGGTTCCTCGGGGATCTGCCCTTAGTCACCGTTTCTTCTCACGCTGCAATTTATCTCTGGGTAATCTCAACTGCAGAGCAATTCAGCTACCATCTCTATGCTGACTCACAGATCTCTTTCCAGCCCTGTCTCCTTCTGATCAAGGTAAAATCTCAGTACCTCACACATCTCCTTGTGGATGTGTAGCCATCAACTCAAGCTCTACATGGCTAAAACAGAGCTCTTAGCCTAGAGAGCTTAGTGGGGAAGATTATCTCCTTTCTCGATTACTGTGGACAGCACCGCCATTTTGCCTTTCAAGCCCTAAACCCGGGTGTCTTCTTTAACTTGGGCTTCTCTCCAGATCCTCACATCCAGGCTCTGTGTAAGTTTTGCAGATTCTTTCTGCATAACATATCAAAGACATGGTCTTTCCAATCCATCCACACAGCTAAAACTGTCATCCAAGCTCTCACATCTTGATTATTGCAACATCCTTCTTTCTGGCCTGGACAAATGCAATCTTGCCCTGCTTATATCCACTCAGAATGCTGCAGCAAAAGTCACCTTCTTAGCCCATCATTTTGTCCATGTCAACTTTCTATTTCAATCCGTTCATTGGCTCCCTCTTCTCTATTGCATCAACCATAAGCTACTTGTTTTCACTTTCAAGGCCCTCCTCCAGAGGTGTCATGTCATAAAAATTCGGGGGGGGGTGGGAGTTCTTCAGCATATAGAACATTATATGTTATTATTTTATATCCTGCAAAGTTGGAGAGAGGGGGAAAAGTGGAACACATAATGGAGCACATAGACCTATGAAAAGTTGGGGGAGGGTAAAACTGCCTCCCCGCCTCATAGGAAATGACTCCTCTTCCCTATTTACTATCAACATATTGACTCCTGATTCTGATCGGCCCATGATGGCAAGCTCCATCACTTCCACTGTTAAATTTTCAAATAAGCACCTTGGTACTTTTTCCCCATGCTGCCCCACATGTTTGGGAGGAGTTCCTTATAAACATGTACAACTAATTAATTCTCCTCCTTCAAATCCCTCCTTAAAATTCTCCTTTGCCACAAAGCCTACAAAAAACTTGACCATGGTTAGGCTGCTGGTGTGCTGAGACCACTGCCTATTATGCTGGCCAATATTGTCTCACTATTTCTTTTGTGTTCCCCCATCTGTCTGTTGGCTAATTGTCTCTTGTTCTATATTTAGATTTAAGATGTTTCAGGGTATAGACCATGTTTTTGTTCTGTCTGAAGCATAATGAGTTCTTTGGTTCTTTGCTGGGTCTTAGTGCTACAATAGTACAAATAAAAAAAGCAGGGAAAACCTATGCACTACAAATCCTTATCCTAAGCCTGGACTTCTTTCCCTCCCTCCCCTCCCCCCCCCCATCTTACTATAATGGCCCTACAGCCCCAAAGTAGGAATAATTAACCAGTGTAGACCATGGTAGGGAGAAGACTGCCTCTTTCTTCTTACTTGAGAGCTGAGTTAGCCGTGTCAAACTGGAAGGCTCTCCTATCAGGACTCTAAGAGTAGGACTTAGAGTGGGTCTCAGAGGGTCCCTCCATCCCCCCCAATTCCATGTGTATTTGAGTGATGGAGGATAGTAATCTGTGGGATACATTGCTTCTCTTAATTGGAGTTACCCATCAGGTAAGGGACCATGACCACCATGGCCCTTGTCTGATCTCTGTTAACTGGGCAAGAGGACATTGTGGGTAGGGCAGTGCGAAATGCACTGAGTGTGCATGTTTTTCCCATGTTTCTGACAGCAATGGTAACTGGGCTCACTGAAGTCTAACTCTAGCCTCGAGTAGTGGACCAACTTTGATGAGCAGTTTAGGCCAAAACTCCCTTCTGCCAGGCCAGCAGCCAGAATGCATTTGTGGGCTGGATAGAGCCCTATCAACCTAAAGATTTTAAAGCATGTTTTTCTTTAGTTTGATTTTAGCTTTAGACCTACAGCAGCAGACTGTCTGTGGCACAGTAGTTTTTCTAGGTTTCACAGTCAGATTAATTCCTGAAATGTACTGCAATGAAGCTTTTGACTAAAGCCATTTATTGAGAACCTCTAGTTTCAAACTAGGTTTTGCAGATACATAAATCAAAGGTAGGATGAGTTCAAAGATTCCTTCATCTGATATTTTATTTGGTACATAATTTAGTCCATCTGAAACCTCCTTTAACAGTGTTACATTTATGAAAAACACTGAATGTTTCCAAAATGGAGAAATGCTATCTTATCAGCCGTGGTATACCTCTTTCCCCCTGCCCACCCTCCCCAAGACAAAACCTAGATTGAAACACAGTAGAGACAGCAAGAGGAAGGATGGTCTGGTGGTTAAGGCTATGCCTTGGGACTCAGGAGAGCATGATTCAGTTCCCAGCTCTGCAACAGACTTCCTGTGTGCCTTGAGCTAGTCACTTAGGCCTAGATTTACAAAACCACTTAAGTGCCTAAGTTTTAGTATAGGTGCCTGTGACAGGTCTGGCATCACAGCACCCCTTTGTGGCAGGGGTGTCGGTACCTCACCACTCTCAAGTTCCCACACCCACCCCTTTAAGGGCATCCTGATGTGGCCTAATGGCTGGACTCCCCACACTTGTCCCTTGGTCGGGGTAGTGGGCTCTAACAGCCCGAGTCCATATAATTCCCCCGCATCTCAGGGCAGCGTAGCCCAACAGCCCCCATCCATACAATACACCCTGAGTCTCAGGGTAGCACAGCCCAACCACCAGAGTCCATGTAGCTCACCCTGGGTCTCAGGGCAGTGTGGCCCACTGACCAGAGTCCATATCACTTCCTCAAGTCACAGGGCAGTGTGGCCCAACAGCCAGAGTCTATACAATATGCCCTGAGTATCAGGGCAGTGTGGCCCAACATCCAGAGTCCATACAATATGCCCTGAGTATCAGGGTAGTGTGGCCCAACATCCAGAGTCCATATCACTTCCCCAAGTTGCAGGGCAGTGTGGCCCAATGGCCCAAGTCCATATAACTCACCCCACATGTCAGGGCAGTTAGTAGGGGGATCCAGGCCCACTCTCTCCATCAGGTCCCACTAGTGGCAGGGTTTCCCTGGCCCCAGCTCAGTGAGTATCCACCCACAACACACCAAGTGTCCTTGCAGCTCCAACATCATTTGTCTCTAGAGTTCCCCTGGGGCACTTCTTACCAGAACCACCAGGTTCTCCACTTCAGCGGGTCCTCCGGTCTGCTCTCCTCCTTCATCTGGCTTCAAGGTGCATCCCGGCTTGGCTGACTTCTGGATCCAGGAGTACAGGCAGTCTCACCTCAGGAGCCAGCAGTGCACCTCCTTCCCCTCTAATGGTCAGCCCTGACTGAGCAGCTCAGCAGGCTTTTATACCTGTTCTCCAGTTGGAGCATGCCCAGCAGAGCTTCCGGGGCAGGGCTTCCTCTGCAAGGACGGAAGGGTTAACCCCTGTGGTACCAGTGTGGAGTTACTCTGCCCCGTCACAGTCCCTAAATCCCCGTCACAGTCCCCTAGTTTTAGGCTCCACTGCGATTCACAAAACTCCCGCGACCCCTGTAGGCCTCTAAACTTCCTCAGCACCTATGTTTTTAGTGTACAGAGTACCTTCTGTGCCTATGTTTCTGCCTGTAGGCATGTGCACTGCTGCCTCACTCTAGGCATCTGGGCACCTACTTCCTGCCTATGCCCCAGAACAATTCCCAGACCAGGGGAAGATAGGCATTCGACCACCTAACTTGTGTGTGGGGTCTGATCCACAGTGGGGCCTGCATGCAAATTAGCTTGGCTGGGGGAGGAGGAAGACCTCTGTCATAACTTTTAGCTTAGTGGGTAGGGTATTTACCTGGGATGGGGAAGACCGCCAGTTGAAGTCTTTGGAGTGAAGCTCAGTTTCCCACATCCCTGGGTGAGTGCTCTAACCACCAGGCTATAGAGTCATTCCCATGTTTGTATGGGTGTGTTCATGCTCGCTTGCTCTCTTGCCCAAAGGGCTCTTTAAGTATTGAATTAAAGAGGATCAGCTTCAACAGGAGAGACTGAGAAAGCCCCACATCCAAATATCCCATAGCCCACAGGGTAGGGCACTCAGCTCAGAGATAGCACATCCTTGTTCAAATACCTTCCCCGCATGAGGAAGAGGAGTGACTTGAACTGGGGAATCTCCCACATTCTCTGTCAGGGAAACTTTAGAGCTACCAAGTGTCACACAATTCTTGTGACACTCACACATCTGCCCTGTCACACATTCCCTCATCTCAGCAGGAGCCTCATACATCCATCTGGGCTGCAGGTAGAAGCTGTAATTCCCAAGTCCAGCAGCCACAGGCTGCTGGGTGCTTGATTTCAGGTGGCTGCTCTGTCTCTGCTTTCTGGTCCCACTGCTGGCACCAGGTCAGAAAGGATAAAGAGGTGGTGTCAACAGCAGCTGATGAGGAAGGAACACAGCCAGGGAAGACTGAGAATGGGAGCAACACAGGACAGGGCTGAAAAGGGATAGGGGAGGAAAAATTATTTGCAAAATAACTCATTAAAAATTGAATAAAATGCCACATGTAGAGCTATACAAAATTTTGCAGCTGTGTAGCTGCCTGATTTATTTGGTTGAGAGCAGTGGAGTCAAATATCCAGCCAGGTTGAAGTATTTAACAGGCTCCCATGTCAGATTTTGATTCTATAGAATGTAAGCTTTCTATTTAAATTAGAAAGAAAGAAAGAAAGAAAGAAAGAAAGAAAGAAAGAAAGAAAGAAAGAAAGAAAGAAAGAAAGAAAGAAAGAAAGAAAGAAAGAAAGAAGCCTTTATAGTTGTGAAGACAATATTGCATATGTGATCTAACAGCATCTTATCTTAGACCTGGCTTACACTCAGGAACAATAGACCTGATCGGCATAGCTACACCAGGGCTGACTCCTACTGTAGATAAAGGCAACTCAGAGTTTGACCTGACTTAGCTAAGTGGGGCTTACTCCTGGTTTAAGCACATGTTTACAGATCTGGCCTCCGACCCTCTTTCTAGAGCAGTGGTTCCCAAACTTGTTCTGCGCTTGTGTCCGCCCCGCTTCCAGCAGCCCCCATTGGCCTGGAGCAGCGAACCGCGGCCACTGGAAGCCGCGATCGGCCGAACCTGTGGACATGGCAGGTAAACAAACCAGCCCAGCCCACCAGGGGCTTTTCCTGCACAAGCAGCAGAACAAGTTTGGGAACCGCTGTTCTAGAGAATTTCGACTTGATAATTAATTACACAGAATATTTGGCAAAATGGTGGTACTCGAATTCAGCACCAATTCTGCAACATCAGAAAACCCCCAAGAATGCTATTCCTTTTCTAAAAGAAATGGACCAGAACCCTTTTCTGCATAGTCCACCAATGACACTCCCCAAATCATGAAACTTTAGATTGACAATGTATACATATGTTCATATATTTGGACAAACGGCAATGAAAACAATTTTAAGGGGAAATGCTTTATATGAGACATGTCTAGAGATATTAAAGAAAAATAAATGGAAATTTACAGCACAGTTTTAGAGACTGGTTAGCGAAAGGATCAAAAGTGAAGAAGCAATTTAAATACATGCACAAATGTCATTAATTTCTTGTAGCTATGTTTTTAAAATGTATTTTGTTTATAATATGTTGTCTGCTTAGGAGTTGAGTTAAACAAAGTTCAGATGTGATCCATTTATCAGTTCCTAGTTGGGTTTATTATTACAGAGATGTCTTTGTTTATGAGTTGTACTGCTCCCTAAGTAGTTATTGTTTGGGTGGGACTCCTGCTGGTGGCTCACTGTCTCCTAAGGGATTTATCTTCACCTATCCAACAGTTTATGAGGCAGTATTATTCATCCAGTCACAAGCAAACTTCTTGTCACATGATACCTGGCATACTCTGTTGATTCTATCATGGACTCACTATAACTGATCCCTATAAACTGCAGGGTGAGAGCTGCTTTAGCCTTTTCTCAGATGATGGATGCAGATTAGCAGATCTAAACAATTAGTTAGGGGTAGGGAATGAGCCTTCGTGACAATTAGGGCAGTTAAGCATCCTGCTGACGGCTGTGGTGACAGCAGACAGTAAAACTACACCTTGATGAAATGCAAAAGCTCTCTGCCTTTTTGATTTACAGGCAAGTTGACTTATCAGTTTAACGATACTTAACTACAGTGGTCACAAAACCAGGCACTAACTCTCCTCTCTCTCTAATGAACAATGGGAAATGGCAGCCATAAACTGATACAATTCAATTCTGGTGGAGTTTGTCCGATGCAGGCTATTTGAAGGAAAGATGCAAATGTGTCAGGCAAAAGAAGAGCAAGTTGAATTCTTATACTATTGCTGGCTCTAGGGAAAAAAATAGATGTAATGCTGTAAGATATGCCATTATCTGAGAAAGTTTGTGTTCCCCTCATGATTTTTGCATTAAAAACTGCCACTTAAATGCTTTTGTTTCAAATCCTGAAGCAGCTGTTTACCGAATGTATTTTTAAGTATACATTAAGAACAAATGATCCCTTGTTTTTAACCCCTTGATTCTGGGAGTCTGGATTTCCAGGTGTGCAATGATCCCATTCCAGTCCCATTGTGCTCCTATTACCCATGAAAGAGATTTCAAATATTTGTGGTCAGTTCAATGGAATTTGTTGCAAGTGCCAACAAACATTAATCTGTACGAATTCTGGGGGGTAGGTGGGTTTTGTTTTGTGTTTTTTTCTTTTTGTGGGAATGTTTTAAATAACGATGCCAAGTTGAGAGACAGATGTGGATTTTCTTTGAACCAGAAAAGGATGCACTGTAAAGTAGGTTAGAATCTTCAGACAATGTTCTTCCATAAGATCAAGAGTCAAATGTAAATTGCTATACAGTGGTTCTCACTTAGATGTTAGAATTACAGGATATTAAAAATTAAACATAAAGGTACTGCAGTTTTTCACAGGGCATCTGGAAATGAAAACATAAAACAAGTGATTACTATCAATCAGTGAAGTGTGATAACAGCTGAAAGCATTAAAGCCAGCCTAGAGAATCCACATTTTTTGTGCCAGGTGGGCGGAGAGATGGGTGTCACATAATGTAATCCAAATAAATCCTTAAATGTACCAGTTCATACTGGGTTAAGACAATATGGTGTCATTCATTTCACCAAAGTGACAGGCATCCACAGATGGATAATCAGCAACAATGGGACTTATAATTAGAGCTATGCAAAACTTTCAATATGAAACCTGAAGCCACACACAACTCTCCTGATTTCAAGTTTCATTGCTAACATGAAACTCAGTCCATGTTTGAAAAGGTTCACTAAGATATATGAACTGGGGCCCTCTTTTATGTGAACATGAACTGACTGATGGTTTTGAAGAGAAACCTAGTTCAACCCCATGGCTTCCACTAAATTTCACTTTGGGATTTTGGCTTCATTTAAATGATACACAGTAAAAAAACCTCTGGATCAAATCCACCTGGATCAAAACCAGAAAGGAGCTTCACATGAATCCACATTAACCTCTGCATAGCTCCTACTACATAGCCTGCACCATTTTATAAACCTAGTTTACATCTTCGTAATGGATGAAATCCTGGTCCCTTTGAAGTCAGTGACAAATCTCCCATTGACTTCTGTAGGACAGGGTTTGGCCCTTTTTGAGTAATTGTTAGTGAACCCATCCCTTTTGTGACACTCCGAACTTTAAGGCTGTGATTTCAACAATAAGTTTCCTGCTTCTGTAATCTTCTTAGCTCAAATACTGTGGACTTTTGTCAGCCCAAACTCCCATTGAAATCAGTGACAGTTTTGCCTGAGTAAAACCCACAGAATTTGGCTTAGTGATACATCTTAAAAACAAATATTTATTTCTATTATGTTAAGTCATCATGATAACAAATAGTTATACTTATATGTAGAAAGTGTTTTCTTCCTCAGAACAATGTGAGCATGTTTTGATGTTTGCTTGAAAGATTTAAATAAGGAGCTAATGCTTAGTTTCTTTATATGATTCAGTGTAAAACAACTGTGGATACTGGAAAAATGTCTTCACTTCTGCATCTTTGACACGAAAACTACTGAATATGGAGAAGGACCTTAAGTGAAAGTCAACAGAACAATGTTGTTATGAAATGTAGAAGGTAATGAATATTTTAGTTAAGTCATCATCAACATTCAAATTTGTTAGTCTCTAAGGTGCCATAAGTACTCCTTTTCTTTATTCATGTAATACTTAACAAAGGAGTAAATTAAGTCAGAATGTTTTTATTTAAATCTTTCAGGGTTTTTTTGGCTCTGAAAATATTTAATTTAAATTCTGCATTATATGGTTACCCATTCTTGAAACTCGTGTCTTTCTTCAGTTGAGATAAGGTACATTAATCATTCTTGTGTCCCTTGTTTGTACCCAGCTGAGGGGAGGATCTGGGTCTGATGCACAAGAATGGTAGCACTTGTAATCTCCTTCAGTTGAGTTCTTCATTGATGTGGTAGACTGCACTCTATGGGCCCACTTCTAATAACTCAAAAGTAGTTGTTGCCTAAATAACTCTAAAATATTAGCTAGGAATCAAGTACAAAATCTCTTTCTCCCTGGGGTCAATAAGCATACACAGGAATAGGGGATGAACTCCACCTTTCGTCAATCCAAAGTGGGGGTGGCTTGTTTGGGTTCCAAAAGAGAGTTTTAATATAGCTTAGGAAACAAGGGGTACAACAAATACTTCTTATGTAAGAAATTATTAATGTAATGTGTGTGTATATGCAACCAACAGCAACGTAGGTACTGTGCAATAACATTTGGCACTTCTCATTTGTAACAACTCAAAGAACTTTACACCAGTGAATAATCATCATTGCCTATGTTAGAGAGGGCAAAATGGTGGCATAGAGAGATTATTGACTTCCCTGGTCCTTAGCAGAGGTGGGAATAGAATTCAGGTATTGACCCACAGAGAAATCCGGATCACTCGGCTCTCAGGAGAGTTAAGTAAGGCAGACAGCAAATCTTCACTGGATAGCTAGAGTCCAAGCCTGTATGATGAGGTGTATATTCACCCTGGCAGGAAAATCATTTGGTAAAGGCCCCTGAGGAACACTGATAGGCCAACATTGAGGCACTCAGGTACCACAGCAATGAACATAGCATATAAGAAGTTAGATTCTCTGTCTAACATCACTCAATCATTATGCTTCTCTGAGGTGTTGTGGTCCTGGTCAGCTTGGGAGACAGATTCTGTGGTGAAGCTCAGTGCAAGAGCTTCTTCATCCCATGTTTTCTCCTCTGCTGCAGCACTTCTCTGTGGATTCCTCAACTGCCCTTGAACCTTTGGGCTTTGCACTCCATCTCTCTTCGGTTACAGCTTATCAGGTCTGTTAAACCAATGGGGGGGGGATGTTACCTCTATTGTTCCTCTTTTTCCTTCCTTGTTCAGTATTTTTTATTCTCTCCTGCTCCCTCACTCTGGTGCTGGGTGCTATTGGAGAGATTGAGCAAAGGCTAGGGGCTCTTTGGATGGAGGCTACTCTGCCTTCAACAAAATATAAATTTAATATTTTTCTCATGACTTTACTGTCATCTTTACAATTCTGAATTCAGCTGTTCTGCAGAGCTCTTTGTTTTGTTGTCCTTTTACATTATGTTGTCCTTTCTTCAGTAATTTGCTATGACACAGTAAGTGACTCCTCATGGTTGTGACATGAGTAAAGTACTGAAAGTACATGACTAACTAATCCATGTGCTTGGAAGGCAGAGAACAGCACCAAGTTTTACTTGCAGAAGCGGAGGTGCACATGGTGCAATATGATTGAGATACCACAGACTCAGTTTCCTCTGGGAAATAAGAATGCAAGGAACAAAAAATGGGCAATAGACTCAGTTCTTCCCCAATCTGACCAGCAGAAAAGGGCCCTTCCACTGGGCTCTTTGTCATCATGTGAGATGGATGGGGTGCCCCTGATACACCAGGGACTGAACCAGAGACCTCCAGGATTTATATACATAAGCTGCTACAGCTTGAACTAAAGAGCCAAGGCTGGTTAATTGTAGTTGTAATAGACTCATATCCTCGGCAAGTGAGGCACAGAGGTGGACTGTATCACACACTTACCAATGGGTTACATCACCTGACTACAAGGTGAAGGGGCTGGCCAGGGTGGAGGCACAGACCTTATCCCACAATGCCTAGAGAGCCCTCGACTCGACTCAGAGATGGATTGGGATTGGTCCTGCTTGGGCATCTGAACAGGACCCTGCCTTCTACAATGGAAGGTTTGATCTGCATGTGATTGGTCCCTGAACTGTTGGTGGCTTTACTTCATTTTAGTATAGCATTTGTTATAGCGCCATGAAATCTTACTCTGAACATTAATTCTTTAGGTTTAGATGTGAATGCTGTTCTGTTGAATGGATATTGACTGAAGGGTCATAAATAAAAGGGTTATGATGAATCCTTTATAAAGTATTGAATTAGGGTAGAGAACAGAAGTATTCAATGGGGTTCTGCAAGGATAGGTGTTAGTTCCCATCTTTAACATTTTGATTAATAGTTAGGAAGAGATGGGTATACAGAACATTAACATTTGGAGTGATACTAAATTGAGTGATCTAACTTACATTCCTTTCTTAGCCCCCCCTCGCCCCCCACCAGAAAGATATTGACAAATTGGAGAGAGTTTAAGGAACCACAGAAATGATTAGAAGGCTGAAGGGACTCAAAGAATGAAATAACATAGCTAACCAATGTTCAATGGGAGCATAACATAATAGGGATATCTGAATGATGTAAGCTATACAGAAAGTGAGTACTTATTTCCGGTGGGAACTTTGATACTATGATGCCATTATGAAAACCTACTTGGGTGAATAGATTGAAAGAGTTCAGGGAATTTAACTGATGAAGGATGAAAAAAATAGGCTGAAGAGCAGGAAAGACATCCTGGGAGTGATATTGAATACAGTTCTATAGCTATGAATCAAACTTGATTAATCTAGTTAAATTAAATAGATCTAGTAGAGAAGGAAATCCTTTATCTAGTGTCTTTTTTCAACCAACCTATGAAATGTTACAGAATGTGCATGGTTTTCTATAAAATTCTACAGGATGATTTAAAAAACTACAAAAACTTTATCATTGTCTCTGTTAAATTCTGAGATTTTGCCATAAGCAATTTAAAACTACAGTGACCAAAGCACTAGAAAATATACGGTAAGGAATAATAATCCTGCAATGGCAAAGAGATGTCACAGAGGATTTCAAAGATCCTTCCCACTCTAAATATCTTGATTCTGTTATTGGATTGTTACTGAATATTTTGAAAATAAATATACGCAAATAGAGAAAGGAAAATGGAAAAAATATACATGTATATTGGTCAATAATGCAACAAAACTGCCTTGGGAAATGAAGACACTGGATATGAGGATAACTTAAAATTATCTAGTAGATTCAGCTCAGTTCTTTGAGTTGATATATCAATATTATCAACATTACCTATATTCTTGACTCATTTTTAACAGACTTGTCATAATTTAGTAGATTTATATTTTTAATTATATTTTCAATTGTGTGTAGCCTAAAATGTTGTTAATATAAATTCCTTGCTATCTACTCAGGGAAAATGCCACAGCAGCAACATTAGCGAAAGCAGGACATTTGTTTCCAGCTGCAATTAAAAAGATGAGACTGTCTGACCAACATATGCCTTAGGCTGCCACCACATGGTGAGTCCAGTGAATGAACCTGAATATCAGAATTCCAAATACTTCTATGATCTCTTTTGCCTGATGCTCCTTCTATGGATTTTATTAAACTAGCTTTTGTTCAGTCTTAACTTACAGAAAAACATAGTTTTTTGTAATGGCTTTTGATCACACTGAAGTTCTTTTAAAAATCATGTGCACAATTTCTCTGTTTCATTCTTTGCATGGTGAGATTTCCTTTTATTCTTTCAGTGACAAGAGACAAGACAGACCTTTACTATAGTCATTTCACAGTTGGTTGTGTAGTGCTAGGGATACAACTTTCATCCAGTGGTCTAAATGCCAGTTGACGTTTCTTATCCCACGTCAGTAAAGTTAAAAAATAAACAGTGTCCCTAAGCACTGAGATGCTTTTTCTTCTATAAACTTTGATGTTATGAGAACAAAAAGGAGACAGACTCTAGAAAATATCTTCAAAACATTGACCTATTTTAAGTATAGATTTTATATAGAAATATTTTAATGAAAGAGACTAGTATTGCCTCCAGAGAAATACATATTTTTTAAGAAAAATAATTAAATCAGCTTAAACAGTTTGACAGGAAAAGAAGAAAAATTTCTAACTGGAAGTACAAGGGGAATTTTTAGGTAGATGGAATGTAATTACTCCAGATTGTAATTTGGTCATGAGGCTAAAACCTGCAAGAAGCGTGAAAAGTTTCATAAATGTCATTGGATTTTGAATAACTAAAAGTCATAAATCAATATGTCAGTTTTATGTCATCTAATCCAAAAGCCAGCGCTTCCAGTAGTACAGCACCCTATCACCATTTCCTCACAAACACTGACCCAACTCAGTAAGAGCTCAGTTTGGGGCCAGTGTGGCTGTCTGAGATGGGGGGACCCAGCATCCTGATAGAGGACCATAGTATGTGGAATACCTTTGCATACAGGTGTTCACTAACTATAGAGGACCAAATTCTGCTCTTGGTTACACAAATGTAAATGCAAAATAACTCCAGTGAAATGTGAACTTGGTCCAGAATTTCAGCATTGCTCTGTTCTAAAAAACTGATCTTATTTACACTGGTGTAAATGTGGAGTAAATCCACAGAACTCAGTGGAGTTACATCACTGTAAAACTGGAGTAAGTGAGATCAGAATCAGGCTCTAAGCTTCTTGGCATTCTTGTGTTTAAGAACATACAGCAGTAATGGGAAGAGACAAATCAACTCAATGTGCCCCCCGTTTGAAATATTTTAAACATTAAGCTGCACCCTGTCATCTCATTTTAACACAGTTGCCTGTGAATGGGTTTTGTTATGGTTCAGTTAAGGGATTTTATACTGATTTTTTTAAGGCAGTGTCTGAAGTTTTTGTTTATCTAAGGCACTGTAAAAGCTCTTCGTGCCTGTAACGACCATGCATAACGTAAAATAATTTTAATATACAGACATAGACTCTTCAAAAGCTCTCTCCAGACCATATTACTGTATCATATAAATAGGTATTTAGGAACTTTTCACAATGCATGTCATTCTCCTGATAGACCATGATGGCTTATTATGAGTTTTAACAGTCCATTGTGTAAATACCTATTTGGGGAGTTTTTAAAAGCTGATTTTTGACGCGATACACAAGGAGCTGCTACGGTCTATAATGTCAACGAGTACTTAGAGACTCTTAAATCTCTACATTCTTCAGCTGTTCACAAGCACTGAGCTTGTTGCATGTTAAAAATCCACATGAAACTTTGATTGAAAAAATATTGGTAAGAGCATGCTCAACCGGAGGTGTTTTTAAACATAAAAAGCTGTCATTTTTATTTTCTTCTTTTTCTCTAAATACCCAAAGGCACTTGTCCACATTCTCTGACCTATAAGCCTGCAGGCCTGCACTGTTTGCAGTTAAAATCTATGCTGTTGCAAAGAAGCAAAACAAGAGTTTGAAAAGAAAAGGAAAGAAAAAGAAAAACAATCCCTAAAACGTCTAATTTTTATTTTAAAAATGGAACAAAAAACAAATAAGCAAAGAAAGGAACAAAAACAATTTCCAGATCTAAGAAGTTTCATGGCAAGTTTCAATTCAGACTAAATTTTTATCTCAGTGTTAAAATAAAGAAAATACTGCCCCTTAGCCTTGAATCTCACCACCTTCAGGTCAAAGCACAGAACCCACCTCTTTGCCTTAGCTTTTTGACAACTACAATGGAGGAAAAAATAACTAATAATAAATATTAAGCAGCCATCCCTACTGTTAGATTGAATGGGAGAGGTAGAACTTCTCAGCAATTTGAACTGTTTTATTTTAATATAATATGTAATATGCTTTTCATCTTCTCATGTACCAAAGAAATGAGCACCTCTTTATGTCGTATTTTTTTCTATAGAGAGGATGATGGAGGTCTAAATGCATATTTACCAAAATTGAATTATGCTCAGATGCTAGTACAGTGTCTTGCTATTGCACAACTATTCCTGTATGAATTAATTATTCTGCTTCAATTTTAAAAGAATAAAAAGGGGAACCGCACATCACAAATAAATAGGCAACTTAGGCAGCTTACTGAATGATGGGGGAAAATCTGTTTCTATGTCCCTTTTTCTGTCTCACAAAAGTTTGCTTTCAAAGATAGGAAGTGTCCCTGCTGTACCTTAATTTCTGTCTGGGTGAAATTTACCACTGTGCAGAGGACCAGCACAAGATTTATGTATCACATAAGGCCTCAAAACAATGAGTAAGTGAGAATTTAGTGGTTTATAGGCCTTGTGCTGCCTTTTTGCATATGGGTGAATTTTACCTTCTTGATGCCTCTAGTTTGGTAAATTCAGCCTTGATTTTGAACTTTTCAAATAATTCCACATTCCACCACTACTTTAACAACCATTTGGGTTAATAAAGTTAGAAAATAAAGACCATTATAGTGGAACTTTTTCATACCTCTGTCTGAGTAGAACACGTTACATTGCTAACGCTTGGTAAACAAACCCGTTAATTTGCTGTTTTTCTTGTAAGCATTATGCAGTTCCTCTTTTGTTTGTTCAGTTGTTTTTCTTTTCTTTTATTCTTTATCCATCTGGAAAATGGATTTCTGGAACTTAGGAACAAAAAGTGTCACTCCCATATTGCATAGAAAATTGGTTTGGTTAAGCAAAATATAAAATATACACCCTTCCTAATAGTTCATAATCTTTTTCAGTTCTTCCTTTTGTGATTACTTTATTTTGGATGCATGGTATCACACTTTTACAAACACTTAAGATGGGATTTTGAAAAAGTGCCTAAGGGAGTTATGTATTTGGAAACAGCTAGGGTGGGAGTTGCACAAATTTCTACATTTTGTATCCAACACCCGTTGATTCATTGAAAAATCAATGCAAGTTGAACTCCTAATTCACTGAGAATCTTTTGAAAATTCCACCTGCAAGACAGCTGATTTTTAAAAATCTTTATAGTGTGATACTTCAAACCCTCCATTCAATAAGCTGCCCTATCAGCTCTCCCTCCCTCAGAGAGCATGACTCTAGCCAGGATATTATTCAGTTGCAGTTCCTCATAACTGCGGTGTAAAAGGAAATACATGAAGAAAAAGTCCGATTTGGAAACCCTTTGTAAAATTTTATAAAATACATGAACTCTGAAATTTTTGCATTCAGACAAAAAAAGAGGGAACTTGTTTAAAATGTCTGATTTTTATACATATTTATTCTTTTTAACTGCAAAGATTTGCTAAACAGAATCTGTTGTTCCAGAAAAACCTCTGAAATCACTTAAGGTTGATTATTACCTGCTTCCTATCCAGGGAGTTACAAAACTACCTCTAGTTGTTTATATGGGATACAGTATTTGAAAGTTGCTAACATTACTATTTTATTTATTAGCTTATTTATTTTTCTTCTATGTGAAATTATATAGTTTACATTTTCAGTGTCTGGTCACATAACGTTTGATGAAGTGTGAGTTGTGCACTGCTGTGTGAAATAATTTCATGCTTGTTTCTTCACCTCCTTCATATTCTACCAGTGTACCACATCCTCATACCCAATATTGAACATGACCCCTCCCGCCCAAAACCCCCCACTAATTTTTGTGGGAAAATAAATTTTGCCTTTAAATGACACTGTCTGCCACACAATCTTTGTGTAGCATTTGAGTTCAGCTTTTTATGTTTCTAAGTGGTTTAAAATATCAAAGGTACAACAATTGTCCTTAAGGAGCTCTGGCCAAAGCCCCCACGCCTATTTGCACCACCACCACTTCTCTTGAAGGCATGTACAGATGCCTTGAGGCATCTTTCAGCAACAGTATCAGATTTGCAGTCATGCTGAAGTAAATGTTGTCATGTTCTGTCACCTTGATTTTATTAAAGGTGTTGGGCTAGACAATTAACCTCTGTTGGAAAAGTCTCCTGTAGAAGCTTTATATTAGTTTTGGAATTTTTAATGACCAATCGTTTTCAGCTTACAACAAACTTGCTTTGCATGGTACTGTTGTCTACTTTTACAATTATTCTGAAGTAGAAATGTACTTCACCTACTTTAGGCTTTGCTGTCTTACTGTGTGCTTGTGTGCCTTATATTTAATCACCACATTTTACACAGCTTTGATTTTGATTTCTCTGGAACTCTATTCCTTGTGTGAAAGAAAATAGAGGAGTTGAAAAATCCTATTTCCAAATATATGATTTCATTGATTTAAATATATAGTCTCTTATAAATTTTTTCAGATTCCCATAAACAGCCTGATCAGATTTGACTTTTAAAAGCCAATTTGGGCTCATTCTGTATCTTTAAAATGGCAATTGTGTATTTGGTCTATTGCTTGTTTGTTTTTAACTATATTACATGACATAAAAATGAAATTGATATCAAAGATTAATATTTGAGTTGTTGGTAATTTAATGTATGTGCAGGTGTCTTGTTATAACCTTTAATTTTAGGACTTGGTTAGAAGAAGGTACATTTGATATTTTTCAAAAGGACTCATCCCTTGAGACCAAACAATTTACAAGAAATGTATAATTTTTAACCAGCACAAATTCTCAGTTGCTGAGTTAAGTGCAAAATGTCATTAAAAACTAAAAGCGCTAGTATATCCAGCCAAAGAGCTCAGTGTCTGCTGTTTATACAGCTATGGCAAAGCAAGTGTGTGCAACAGGGGCCCACATGCAAAACAGAATTGTGTGTGGTCTGAGTGGACTTTTTTTTGTCATCCTGTTTGGAAATCATTTCAGGATCTGTTTCTGTTGGCAGTTTCCTCTTGTTGTGAATATATTAGTACATTTCTCAAGACCTCTGTATAACTGAAATGCTAGTAATTTAAGCCTGGAGTATGACAGGCAATCATCTTCCATCAGTTCAGAGATGGGCGATGGGATGGAAAAAAAAAGATTACATCTCTGAAAACAAAAGAATTAATGCTGGCCAAGACCAGCCAGTGGGTTCTAATCTCTGTTTTACCATAATGTACGGAACCCTCTTATCTCTGTTCTTAAAAACTTGTGAGAGAGCAATCACTGCATGTGAGTGTTTCAGCTAGTTCTAAGTAGTGGCTCATAAACTGACAAGATTTCTTTAAAAATGAAGAGTTTTTAAATGTCTCATAAGAGTTGAGTAGAAAAACTCCAGCCTCTTATTGTTTTACAAGTTGTTTAAAAGTTTCAATTAGTATTAAAAAGAGATGTATATAGTATATAATATGTTAAAGCACCAAATCAATGGGAATGTACAGTATCATGTTCTGAGTACTCTATTTGCCATTAGTGCGCATGGGCTATGAAAACTTGATATTTACATTAATTTTTCCATGAACTAAAGGCAGGTGCCAATTACATAATCTAAGCTGCATTACAAAATAAATGTCCCACAAATCTCTCCCTTTGCTCACATCTGCAAATATTTTGTAAAACCCCTACCTATATTGTCTTTCCATTAATGAGGAAGGAATTGCTTGTATCTCCTCTATTAGCAAGTTGTTCAATATGTTCTCACTTGCTGGAAGCATTTCATGGTATACACACCAACAATGTCCCGCAGGGATTCAGTGACTTATCTCACAAGGTACCTTCTCCACCTTTTAGTGGAAGGCCTCCCACCCCTATTTTAGATTTCCAGATTCAGGACTGAAAATGAAGCGTAAATCTTACTGCCTAATAACCACGGCAGTTACTTCAATAAAATGTTACTTAAAAGTCAATAGGCTGCACATGTTAAAGACATTAGAGCTGTTAACAGACCATTGTAAAGCAAAGCAGAATCTTTAATAACCTGCATGTAATGCTTAACCATTCTATTTTCAGCACAGGACAGGCTTAGCTCTGGCACCCTGTGGCTAGACTGTTCATATGAACCACTCTCACATTCCAGGAACTAATGGTGTTACACAACTAGATACAGTGCAAAACTCTCAGACCTCTGGGAAGGTTCAGAACATAGCCAAAGTCGTCATTTTTGTGATCCTAACATTTAAGTACAGCAAGTGTCAGGGTAATCAAATGTATCAAAAAAGAATCCTACAAAAAGTGGGAACATGGACAAATTGCTAAGTAAGAGTACAAAAAAATAGCACAAGCATGTAGGAACAAAATCAGAAAGGCTAAGGCACAAAATGAGTTACACGTAGGAAGAGACAGACATAAAAGGCAATAAGAAGAGGGTCTTTAAATATATTAGGAGCAAGACAAGACAAAGGAAAGTGTAGGTCCTCTACTTAGTGGGGAAGGAGAGCTAATAAGTGGTGACATCAAGAAGGCTGAGGTGTTTAATGCCTATTTTGATTCAGTTTTCATTAAAAAGTTTAATGGTAAACAGATACTTAATACAATTAATATTAACAACAAGGAGGAAGGAATGCAAATCAAAATAGGGAAATAACAGGTTAAAAGAATATTTAGATAAGTTAGATATATTTGAGTTGGGAGGGCCTGATTAAATTAATTCTAGGGTACTTAAGGAACTAGCTAAAGCAATCTCAGAACTGTTAGAATTATCTTTGAGATCTCCTGGAAGACAGGTGAGATTCCAGAGGACCAGAGAAGGGCAAGCATAGCACTGATTTTTGAAAATGGCAAAAAAGAGGACCTGGGTAGTTTTAAACCAGTTGGCCTAATTTTAATTCCTGGAAACATAATAGAATAAATGTATCAAATTACTAAACAATCAATTTGTAACCATCTAGAGCAGTGATGGGCAATCTGTGGCCTGTCAGGGTAATCCGCTCATGGCCCATGAGACAGTTTGTTTACATTGATCGTCTCCAGGTACGGCCGCCTGCAGCTCCAGTGGCCACTGTTTGCCATTCCCGGCCAATGGGAGTTGCAGGAAGCGGCAGCTAGCATGTCCCTGCGGCCCATGCCGCTTCCTGCAGCTCCCATTGGTCTGGAATGGCAAACCGCAGCCACTGGGAGCTGCGGGCAGCTGTGCCTGTGGACGGTCAGTGTAAACAAACTGTCTTGTGGCCCACCAGCAGATTACCCTGACAGGTTGCGTACAGCCCACAGGCCGCAGGTTGCCAACCACTGATATAGAGGATAATAGAATTAGAAGGAATAGCCAGCTTGGATTTATCAAGAACAAATCATACCAAACCAACCTAATTTCCTTCATTGACAGGGTTACTGGCCAAGTGCATGTGGGGAAACAGTAGAAATGATATATTTTGATTTTAGTAAGGGTTTTGACACAGTACCCATGACATTCTCACAAGCAAACTAGGAAAATGTGGTCTAGATGAAATTACTATATGGTGGGTGCACAACTGGTTGAAAGACTGTAGTCAGAGTAATTCTCAATGGTTTGTTGTCAAACTCACTGGATCCCAGAGGGGTCAGTCCTGGGTCCAATATTATTCAATATTTTCATTAATGACTTGGATAATGGAATTGAGAGTGTGTTCATAACATTTACAGATGACACCCAAGCTGGGAGGGGTTGCAAGATCTCTGGATGATAGGATTAGAATTCAAAACAACCTTGACAAACTAGCAAACTGGTCTGAAATCAAAAAGATGAAATTCAATACAGACAAGTACAAAGAATGACACTTAGGAAGGAAAAATCAAATACACAAATACAAAATGGCAAGTAGTATTGCAAAAAAGGATTTGGGGTTTATTGTGGATCACAAGTTGAATATGAGTCAACAAAGTGATGCAATTGTGAAAAGACTAATGTTCTGAGGTATATTCACAGAAATACTGTATGTACAACAGGAGGTAATTGTCCCTCTCTATTCAGCATTGGTGAGGCCTCAGCTCCAGTTCTGGATGCAACATTCTGGAAAGATATGGATAAATTGGAGAGAATCGAGAGGAGAGCAACAAAAATGATAAAAGGTTTATGTGACGGGGTGTGTATACTCCGCACAGGGCAAGATAGGGTTAACTCTGCATTATCAGCAGTGGAAGCCCTACCCCCTCAGACCATGCTGGGCATGCTCCAACTGCTACCACACTATAAAAGTGAGCAGCCCAGCTCATTCTAGGCAGAACACTGAGGAGAGAGGATGCTTGGTGCAGCCGCAGCCGCAGCCGCAGCCGCAGCCGCAGCCGCAGCCGCAGCCGCAGCCGCAGCCGCAGCCGCAGCCGCAGCCGCAGCCAAGAGCCCAAGGACCTGGAGACCAGACTGGTGACCTGCAACCCTCAATGAGCAGCGAAGAGCCAGAGTTCCAGGGAGTTAACCTGGGACCAGCCAGGGAATCCGGAGATCATGACAGCATAGTGAATGCTACCTCAGTAACCATGCTGGAAGTGGCCCAGGGAGGCAGGCTGAGTGGTATCTACCACCCAAGCAAAGTCGGCGTGTTGCAGTAGGATTACCTGCTGACTGGGTTACAACCAACCCCATCACCATCAGGGCCCTGGGCTGGGACCCCCACAATAGCCACTATCCACCCCTTGGGGGGTGACCTCCTTCCCAGACTCTGGCCACTAGACCACACAGCCCTGACCCCCAGGGCGGTTGCATTGACTCTGGATGTTGGGCCACATAGCCCTGACCCCAAGAGCTGGTATATTGACTCTGCCCACTAGACCATGCTGTTTTCAGCCAGAGGACTGTCTGGCAGACCGTAACCCCAGTGGGATCACATCTCACCTGCCCCAAAGGAGGATGGGGTGTGCTTACCCCCTGACAGTTTAAAATACCTATCTGTGGCAGGTCTCTCTCACCCTTGGAATGCCCCTTGCATTGGTGTGGGACATTGCAACTATCTTCAGCTCCAGCACATCCTGCCAGCCCCAGATCTTCTGTGGCTCAGCCCTCTGGCCAAATCCCCTAAATTCATGCCCCCTTGTGGGTATCATAAACAAGTTCAAATGAAACTGAATAGTTCTCCTACCCTCTTGGGCTACTGAAGTCTTTTCCTCTCCACTTACAAATTATATCTCAGGGCTTCCCTTGCAGGAGCCTACTCTGCCCCTGTAGTGCAGTGCCCTCATTGCCTCTGTCCATGTACCCTAACTCTGGGGCTTCTCTCAACCAGAGAGTCCTGTCTCCTCTGCCCATTTAACTGGCCAAAAACTTCAGTCTACTTATTATGGCTTAGTTCTGCCCCTCTGGCGGGGGACCAATTAGCTATTCCCCTCTCCAGTTGCAAAACATGGCAAATTAACTGCTTTCATTAGCCTTGCAGTAGATAAGCTCCATCACACTTGCCCCTCTCAAGGTAGAAACCATCATGCTACTCTCTCCCCTTCACTGTATGTGCCCTGTAGTCACTTCAGCTCTTCCTCTAAGTCATCTACTCAGGTAAACAATAATTTGTATCATCTAACACAGTCTGGGGCCACATCCGGCCCTCCACACGTTTTAATCTGGACCTTAAGCTCCCAACAGGAAGCAGGGTCCGGGGCTTTCCCCGTTCCACACGGCTTCTGGAAGCAATGGCATGTCCCCCTGATGCATAAGGGCAGCCAGAGGGCTCCGCATGCTGCCCGTGCCCCAAGCGCTGCCTCCGCAGCTCCCATTTGCCAGGAACTTTAGCCATTGGGAGCTGCAGGGGCGGCACCTGTGGACAGGGCAGCACGCAGACCCTCCTAGCCACCCCTCTGCATAGGAGCTGGAGGGGAGACATGCTGCTGTTTCTGGGAGCTGCTTGAGGTAAGTGCCACCCTGAGCCTGACCCCCTCTTGTGCCCCAACCCCCTGCCCTAGCCCTGATCCCCCCCTCCTGCCTTCCGAACCCCTCAATCCCAGCTCCACCCCAGAGCCTGCACCCCCAGCCAGAGCCTTCCTGCACCCCAACCCCCAATTTCATGAGCCTTCATGGCCCACCATAAATTTCCATACCCAGATTTGGCCCTTGGGCCAAAAAATTTTCCCACCCCTGTTGTAGGGCCTACTTTGCAGCAGTTAATCCCTCTCAAAGTTCCTGGATCTATGTAGTCTCCACAGATTAAGGGCTGTTATAAAGAGGATGCTGATCAATTGATCTCCATGTCCATTGAAGATAGGACAAGAAGTAGCGGGTGTAACCTGCAGTAAGGGAGATTTAGATTAGATATTAGGAAAAACTTTCTAACAATGAGGGTAACTAAGCTCTGGAATAGACTGCCAAGGGAGTTTGTGGCATCCCTATCACTGGAGGTGTTTAAGAACAAGTTGAACAAACACCTGTCAGGGATAGTCTAGGTTTACTTGGTCCTGCCAAAGTGCAAGGGGCTGGACTTGATGACCTCTCAAGTTCCCTGCCAGCCTTACATTTCTATGAATCAGTGTATATCTTTAAAATATTAATGTACTTCTTTTGAGGGACACAGGAGGGACCCTCCCTTGTCTAGGGTTAAGCCTCATCTCCTACTGAGACTTGCTTCACTCATCCTCAGTGGGGAGCACAGCAGTGGGAAAGAGGTGGTAGATGCTGCCTGAAGGTAACAGGCTGTTGCTACCCATAGCAGCAGTTCTAAGACTTGCACAGGTTTGGAAGCACTCTTGTGGGAATGGGCAGGAGAGAAGCACTTCATCCCTCCAGGATAGATATGGAGCCGGTGGTAAGAAGGCAGAAGGGATGTACTGCTGAGCAGTTCAGTGGGCATGCAGTGAAGCTGACATAGGGCAATCACCTGCTACTTTAGAGAGTCTCCTGCCTGACTTTAAACCCCTCCTGGTTTTCCAGAGCAGTAAAAGGTGCTGCACTGGCAGTAGGGCCCACACTCTATCTCAATATTAATCTCTCCACACTTCCAAATAACAGACTTGAAAGCATAAGAATAAAATTCTGAACACTGCATTGTAGGTAGAAAATAGATCCACTCACTGACCAGTGTAACCCTAAATTGGAAAAAGCTTTGTATTACAGCTTCAGTCTGTTCTGTTTTCTCTCTCCCTGTCCTCACCTTTCCCGTTTTTGGCCAGAATACTCCATTCCTGCATAAAAAAGTAACCAAAGCTGGAAAAAAATGAAATTAAAATTATATTTTTATACTTACATAAGCAGAAACATCTGTGAGAAAGCAGAAGAACTTATGAAGCAGCAAACTATGATCTGCATGTACAGGGATGAGAGACAGGGCCAACTTTGCATAAAAATCCCTTCTGACCAGCATACTTCAACAGTGTAATGTGGACACCTCTGCACCAGTGTTTGCACCAACCCCCTTCACAGCCCCTTCTGGACTCAGATGGGCTTTGTCAACGTGTAGAAACTGTATGTGTCTAAATTGGTATCCCCAAGATCAGTTCAAGGAAGGCACGGATACTTTTCTACCACATAGCCAATGAGTTGGCAAACTGCAGTAGCTGCATTTCACAGCATCGTAGATATCAGAGCTAGAAAAGACCTGTAAGGTCATCCAATTCATTCCCCTGCCAGTAGTTCCTGTACAGTACATTAATTTGTTCATTGTCCTATCTAGTTCTAAACCCCCAAAATAGGGTATAGATCATTTCCACATCACACACAAGAGTAGATCTACACTGCATGCGTCTTTCAGTGGCATATAGCGTACAAAACTCATATAGCCCCCTTAACCTGGGTATAAACAGCGCAGACTGAGACAGAGTAAAGACATGGCTGAAGGGTGGGGGCATGTAAGTGAGTACATACCTGAGCCCAAGCCATGCCTCTCCATCTACACTGCTGTTTTTAGCTGTGTAGTGTCCTGTTGCTGGAGCCCCTCCCCTAAGGCAGGGAAAGACTTTGACAATGTAGAAAGACTCTGGCGGGGGAGGCAACAGAGAAAGGCTGAGCCTTTCCCCACAGCCTCCCTTCTGCCAGAGCCTTTCACTGACGTGTAGCTACACACCGCTGTATGGACGCAGCCTGCTTTTCACTATGGCGGGCAGCCAAGCTGCCAGTGGTGTATAATGTAGCTGTAGCCTTATAGTTGGGAAGATCTTACCATTGGGAAGTTTTCCCATTCAAATGTCAACCCCTTATTCTTAGCTGTAACCCCTTGGTGTCACCCAACTTCCTTTATAATACTGTAGCTCCCAAACTCAGTCATCACGCTACAATAGAGTCATGCTGTCTTCATAAATCAATCCTTCCTGCCCTCTAATCCCTTATTGCTGTCCTTTAGAAATTCCTCCAGTGTGTGACTATCTTTGTGGTACTGAGAGATCCAGAAATGAATCCAGCTGGAGTCACCACAGGTCTGTGCCACGATCTCGCTGCATATGTAATGTGATGTCTCCATCAGCTGTTCTTGCCACCATCTCACATTAGAAATGCAGTAGGAATTTGTCTTTCAGCAGTAACACTTTCCAGCTTTTTCCCTTCCACACCATACCATTTTTAAATGAAGAACTGTCTGTATTTAACTGAAGTTTTTAAATTCTATCATGAACAGTTGAAAGCTTATTACTTCCTCGTTGTCGCTGATCACGTTTGCCTTTATTATTTTAAAACAGTGTATGATGTGATGCAATCAACAATGATAGCAATCAACTTTCCTGATGACCTAAAAAGCTTTATTATAAACATTATAATAAAAGTCACCCATTGCCAGGCAGGCCAGCTGCCATTAGCACACCAGTAACAACAGAACCTTTCCAAAACAAAAACCAAAGCGCATGAACAAGTGCAAACGGTAAAACCATATACGAGACAGAAACCTCCTACTACTGCATGTCACCTGGCCTCCTTTCTTCTTCTCTTTTTTCTCCATTTGCCATGTATTTGGTGCTGGGGGAGAAGTGGTGGAAGAATCCACAGGAGAGGGGGAATCAAGGAGGACTGCATGAGACTAAAGTTGCCCTGCCTGACCACACATGGGGCCCAATTGCATGGGCCTTCCCACCACAGAGTTTTCCAAGTGGTTTCTGGATTGATCTCAGGGTACAGCATAGGGGACTGAGGCCATGGTGTGGGTGAGGCAGCAGGAGTTGCTTCTCTTATAGCCATTATTGATACCAGCCACTCAAACAGTTCTGTCTACTGAGCTCTGCCCTCCTCCCTTAGCTGCCATTGCTGCTCCAGGAACGGCAAAGCAAGTGCCTGCTACCGCGCTGAAACCCTGTCCTCAAGCTGTGCAGCCAGCCTCAGCCCTTCCTCTTGGCTCCCAGCAGGCCTGTTCTCTAGCCAAAAGTCCCTCTGGTTTTGGTACTAGGACCTGCTTGTTGGCCCTGGATAGAATTTTGGCCATGAGTTCATCACAGAAACGCTTCCTTTTGGAACAATCTGTGAAGGTGCATTGGGCCAGGCTTGTACTGCCCTGTGGCTGAGCTGAGGGGAGGGGCCTACAATAGTACCAGACACAGAGGGTTATTGTCTCAAATAGCCCAGTGCAGGAGCACAGAAAAAAATCCTTGAGGAATTTCAAGGACACCAAATGTTACTTTTCCAAACTGAATTTCAGTATTCTATGAGAGGGATGCCACAGTCCCCAGAAGCACCTTGGACACAGTCTGGTTAATCTTAGTGAAAGAAGTGCAGGCACAATGGTTTGTTAAAATTGCAAAGCAGTCTTTTTGATTTTAGAAAACTGCAAAACTACATGGGTTGGGGGGGGGGGAGTGACATCAGTGGCAGTGCTACAAAAGCTTTTTCTGTCACCTCAGGTCTTCCATATTTTGGAGGACTTAACAGTTCTTGTGATGCCCGATTGGCAAAGAGAGATGTCATTCCAAGCTGCTGGTAGGAAACCTGCAGAGTATGCAACCGAAATATTCAAACGTAGAGTGACTGAATAGCACATCTCTGAGTGGAGTGGGCTGGGCTGGTTAGTCTCCGAGGTGGCCATGGAAAATACATCCTTTCCTGCAATGTGACTGCCTATCTGGAGCTCTCGCAATCTTTTCCTGAAGTAGCGATTGGTACCCAGGATTGGGTCAGAATTCATGAAGGAATCAACAGAATGCTGTGTTAGCTTCTACATGGCTTAGTCTATTATGGCTACATGCAAACATGCAGAACTCCACAGCCTTCCTCTTCCCCCCCCCCCCCAACCCCAGCACATTTCTGGACAAAATTTCAAACTCCAGTCATGTTTGGGACAAATGATCTAGTCCAGATTCAATTAGCCCTGCTGCGCTGCTGGACTTTTAGCCCCTCAAATGTCCCAGTTTGGTGTCAGTAGCCTCTGGGAGATAGGGCATGATTCCAGGAGACGCCCAGCAAAACCAGGAGGGTTGGCAACCCTAGTCTCCAGCCCAGGAGCAAGCCACCTGTTACAGTATGTCTACACTGCACACTAAGCCTGGGCTCTGACTCAGGTTTGAGTTCAAACCCCACTTCCATCCACACACACAAATCAGTCTGATTCAGGTCAACAGGCACTCAAGATCCAGGCCCTGGAACCCTGCTAGTGCCCTGGGTCAGAACCCAAGTCCTGTGGAAACTCAGGTCCAAGAGCTGTCATTTTGCAGTATGGACGCACCTCGAGCTGCAGACCTGAGTCAGAGTAGTGTATTATGAAGACATTAGCATGGCTCTGAAAACCGGGTTCCAACTATTAGAAACCCAAGTTTACAAAGCAGTGTGCACACCCAAGCACAGGCTTGGAAACACTGAGTCCACAACTGCAGGTCCCACAGATCCAGGTTTTCCAGAGGATGTGTGCACACTGCATTGTGTCTTCTGACAGTTGTATCCTTTTGGTCATTATGCTTTGTCTCACTCAGCAACTTCAGCTGCCTTTCAAGCCGTCCATTCTTTCCCCCAAAATGGAAAATATTTTTCACTTATACATATGTAGCCCTCATCATCTTCATTCAGAAGCAGGGAAGTCACCCATGTTTCACATCATATTGTCTTGGATCCTTCAGTAACCATTGTTCATAGCAACTGTTGCTTCTTACCTCAAGATCTCTCTCCACTTTTTGGAATCTGTTAGGGTCAAGCCACTATGGGTATGTCTACATTGCAGCTATACACTCATGTCTGGCCTGTGCTAGCTGACTCGAGCTCACAGGAGTTGGGCTGCAGGATCCCAGAGCTCGGGCTCCAACCCAAGCCCAAACATCTACATCACAATTTTATAGCCCTGCCACCTGACCACCCATGAGGGCCAGTCACAGGTGTTTAATTGCAGTGTGGACATACCCTATATTACCTCAGGAATTCTCTATCCCAGTGGTTCTCAAAGCTGATCTGCCGCTTGTTCAGAGAAAGCCCCTGGCGCGCCAGACTGGTTTGTTTACCTGCCAAATCCGCAGGTTCGGCCGATCATGGCTCCCATTGGCCACAGTTCACCGCTCCAGGCTAACGGGGACTGCAGGAAGTGGTGCAGGCCAAGGGATGTACTGGCCGCCCTTCCCACAGTTCCCATTGGCCACTGGGAGCCGCGATCAGCCGAACCTGCAGATGTGGCAGGTAAACAAACCGGTCCGACGAGCCAAGGGCTTTCCTTGAACAAGTGGCGGACCGGCTTTGAGAACCACTGCTCTAGCCCACAGTTCCCTATTCACTGCTACGCTAACTTTCCAGTTGTATAAGATTTAAGAACTCCTACCGCGGCTAGTAACTAGATGTTTACCACTCGGCAGCTAATTCCCAGACAAGCCAAACTCTTTGGTTGGACTCATTCAAACTGCTGTACTTAGTGGCTGCTTGCCCTTTGAGCTAGATTCCTGGTGATTTTTTTTTTTCATCCAGACTGTCACAAATGTAACGTGCTGGGTGCCCGTCCATCCAAAAAAAAAAAAAAGGATCCAAGTCACATCCTGTCGCTCCTCCCTGCTGGAGTCAGGGAGGGGGTTACTACAGCTCTAGCGGATCAGGAGAGGGAGGGATAAGACTAGAATTCATATCAGAGCTCATTTTTATGAGCATATTCCTCCCACCTTGAGAAGCATTGCAACTCCTGACTATGAAGTTATTTCCCCTTTCCACCCTTTTACACCCTGGCCTGATTGTCCCCAGAATTGATTGACCCAATGTACTGCCAGTTTATGCAGCATGTTCTCTGTTGCTCTGTAATAAAGTTAAAAGGCTAAATAAATCTTTTGACAGCTATTAAAAACACCAACCCAGGCTCTGAACATTGAGTTTTTCATTTACCTCATAACTTTCCTGGCTCCTTTTCCATGCTTTTTTCTACACCTCTTTTAAACTAAGTTCTTTTATACGGCTCAGTTAGTGAAAATTTCCCCTCCCAGGGCCCATTCAGGTTTTCAATCAGTTGGGCTAACTGGCAAGAGTTTTTTAACACATTCCTTATTTATAACTGCTAACAGTTTGTTAGAACAACACCCAAAATCTTTTAAAAAATCATTGGTCTTTCAAATCTCTTTTTTAAAGGTTTTTTTAAAGGTTTTAAAAAACCCATTGATCTTTCAAATCTTTTTAAAAAAACACTGTCCTGTAAAGAGGAGAGAAGATTCCAGGTACAAGAGAGCTTCCTCTCAGAATACCCTCCTCCCCAAACCAATGAACTGTTTCCTAGCCTTGGGGCTGCTTCTGAAACATAATATTTGCCACGGCATATATGGAATGGCAAATAAGTTGCTGATGGGGATTGGAAGGTTCCTCCAGTCACTCCCCTGTCTATATTCAGGATTTTTTAATTTAAAGTTGAGATGAGCAGACAAGTGGCTTTCTCACGACCAAAAGCAACAAAGAGAGCGGTGGGTCTGCTATTGGAACAACAGGCTACAAGAACATGGAGTGTCTGACTTTTTCCAAGTTTCCTTTGCTCTTTTATTGAAATAAGGTCCTTTTCACAATCTGATTGATGGGATTCTAAAAAAGCCTCGGTGGCAAAATTCAGATCTAAATCTATACCCAAACTGATGGGCATTTGGACACAGTGAGTTGATTTGATTGGCGCTCATCTCTACAAAATACAGCAGATAACCTGCACAAAAGAACAGGTTTCAGAGTAGCAGCCGTGTTAGTCTGTATTCGCAAAAAGAAAAGGAGTGCTTGTGGCACCTTAGAGACTAACAAATTTATTAGAGCATAAGCTTTCGTGAGCTACAGCTCACTTCATCGGATGCATTTGGTGGAAAAAACAGAGGAGAGATTTATATACACACACACAGAGAACATGAAACAATGGGTTTATCATACACACTGTAAGGAGAGTGATCACTTAAGATAAGCCATCACCAGCAGCAGGGGGGGGAAAGGAGGAAAACCTTTCATGGTGACAAGCAAGGTAGGCTAATTCCAGCAGTTAACAAGAATATCAGAGGAACAGTGGGGGGTGGGGTGGGGGGGAGAAATACCATGGGGAAATAGTTTCACTTTGTGTAATGACTCATCCATTCCCAGTCTCTATTCAAGCCTAAGTTAATTGTATCCAGTTTGCAAATTAATTCCAATTCAGCAGTCTCTCGTTGGAGTCTGTCTTTGAAACTTTTTTGTTGAAGGATAGCCACTCTTAGGTCTGTAATCGAGTGACCAGAGAGACTGAAGTGTTCTCCAACTGGTTTTTGAATGTTATAATTCTTGACGTCTGATTTGTGTCCATTCATTCTTTTACGTAGAGACTGTCCAGTTTGGCCAATGTACATGGCAGAGGGGCATTGCTGGCACATGATGGCATAGATCACATTGGTAGATGCGCAGGTGAACGAGCCTCTGATAGTGTGGCTGATGTGATTAGGACCTATGATGGTATCCCCTGAATAGATATGTGGACAGAGTTGGCAACGGGCTTTGTTGCAAGGATAGGTTCCTGGGTTAGTGGTTCTGTTGTGTGGTGTGTGGTTGCTGGTGAGTATTTGCTTCAGATTGGGGGGCTGTCTGTAAGCAAGGACTGGCCTGTCTCCCAAGATCTGTGAGAGTGATGGGTCGTCCTTCAGGATAGGTTGTAGATCCTTGATGATGCGTTGGAGAGGTTTTAGTTGGGGGCTGAAGGTGATGGCTAGTGGCGTTCTGTTCTTTTCTTTGTTGGGCTTGTCCTGTAGTAGGTGACTTCTGGGTACTCTTCTGGCTCTGTCAATCTGTTTCTTCACTTCAGCAGGTGGGTATTGTAGTTGTAGGAATGCATGATAGAGATCTTGGGACCAAATGCATCTGATGAAGTGAGCTGTAGCTCACGAAAGCTTATGCTCTAATAAATTTGTTAGTCTCTAAGGTGCCACAAGCACTCCTTTTCTTTTTGCACAAAAGAAGTTTCTCACACACACTGCCTGCCTAAATGATATACTGTATCATCTGAGGTTAGAGATTTTTCCATTCATCCCCTCTTCTGGTTGGCCTACAGCACCTTATTGCAACTATTAAGATCATGAAATAAATATTCATGCTGTTGTTGGGATAAAAAAACTTCTTGAATGTTCAAATGTGCAAACATTAAGCCTTTTAGATACAGGTTCTATAAAAATTTATTGAAAAGGATCATGGAACAGCTTAAGGTTATGGGTAAGGGTGTGCCAGGGTGTATTTAAGCAAGAGGCAAAATTTTGTGACCACCAAATCCTGCAGTGTCCTTAATGGAGCTCTCAGCTCAACTCTTCTATAACCATTTTGTCATTCCTCTTTGCAGTCTTTGCTATTTGAAAAAGTATACCATGTTGGATGATTTTAAAGGCAAAACCACAGCAATGAAGCAGTGCATTCTGGGACTATTTGGGTGTTTCTTTCTTTTCTTTTTCTTTTCTTTTCTTTAACAGAATGAAAGGCACACCAAATGTACATTCCACTCAGTGTTTCACTGAATTCTGTGGGGGACGAATAGCAAGCGTGTACATAACCACACACATATGTATGTAGAAATTTACAAGCTACAATATCCAGACATCATGAGGCTCTGCTAATAATTTTCTTAACCTTGCCCAGACTGTAGCTACATTTATGATCTGGAGATTTATTGATTTTAGTTATTTTATCCCTCCCATAATAGGAAACTGCCCCTTGGACCATTGACCTACACTCGTTATAAATATATTTTAGTTCTCTCTCATCATAACAGTATTCCTAGGAGTCAGGCATCTGAGGTGTTGTTATTAGGTGGTGGTGGTGTAAGGAAGGTGGCTATAATGGGGTTTTAAAATAACCATTTAACTCTTCAAAATATGAGATTTCACACCTCCGCCCATTGAACACTGGCATAACTAGATACTGCATAATGCCAGCCCTAACCATGCACAAAGTATGTGGTGTCACTCAGAGTCCCATGCTTTAGGGGCCCTGCTATGTCAGCACCTATCTACAACATCCATCCCCCACTGCTCACTCCACCACTACCATCTTTAAAGAAGAATTTGGGAGTTCATTTCTCTTCAATGGCCCCATTATGATCCATACTCTCTGCAGCAGGCTAAAACCTTTCCATATTCCTATTGACTGACAAGGGTCCTACACCCATTTAAGTTATTGCACATTCCCTACCCTTAGAATGTGCTACATTGGCTAGTGAACTCTGCCTGGGATAGAACATATCTTACTTCATACAGATTCCCACAAAACACTGAAAACCAATAAAACTGTCCATCAGCACAATACTATCTTGTAAGAGATTTATTTGTCTTGCTTACTGTTGGTTCTGGGGTAGCTACATCCATTTTAATTATGCTACCTTCTGCATTTGGTCTTTTAAATATTTTATTCTTTTAAACATTTAATTGTGTTTTATTGTGACTTTTTCAAGCAGCTGGAGCATTTTGGTGAAAGGGAGTTCTTTATAAAGTTATCGTTATTCATTATCACAATAAAAATTTAGGACTAGGTGTGAACTAACACAGGAATTTAAGAAATATGTGCTTTAAAAAGACCCGACAGCTTAGCAAGCTGAGAGAATAAAAGAAAACAATATTACTTTTATATTACTCTAGCTATAGAAAATGACTCTGTAGGAAAAGACTTAAGGTCTAGATCAAAAACTTCGTTTCTCACGATACAAAGCAATTACATCAATGAAATTAAAAACCAGCCAATTTCATAGATTCCAAGGCCAGAAGGGACCATCTAATCTGGCCTCCTTTATAACACAGATCATAGGACTTCTCCAAAATAATTCCTAAAGCAGAGCTTTTAGAAAAACATCCAAATGTGATTTAAAAATTGTCAGTGGTGGAGAATCTACCATGTCCCTTTTTTACGCCTTCTTTCCCATCTGAATTTCTCTAGCTTCAACTTCCCGCCATTGGATCGTGTTATACCTTTGTCTGCTAGACTGAAGAGCCGATGCTTCAATATGTGTTCCCAGTGTAGATACTTTCAGACAGTAAATCAAGATATCGCATCACCTTCTCTTTGTGAAGCTAAATAGATTGAGCTCTTTGAGTCTATCACTATGAGGCATCTTTTCTAATCCTTTAATCACTCTCATGGCTCTTCTCTGAACATTCTCCAGTTTATCAACATCTATCTTGAATTCTGGGCTACAGAACTATACACAGTATTCCATTGGCAGTCACCAAATACAGAGATAAAATAATCGCTGTACTCCTACTCGAGATTCCACTGTTTATGCATCCCAGGATCCTGATAAGAGAGAGACTTTCTCACATAATTTATAATTAGGCTGTGGAACTTCTTACTCCAGGTATTGCTGAGGCCAAGAGCTTAGCAGGATTCAAAAAAGTCTGGACACTTATCAAGATAATAAAGAGATTGAAAAATAAATAAAGAAGAAGAAGGATATGTATGTATATATATGTGGGATAGAATAGGAATTAGGAAGAAATTGTCTTTGGTCTAGGTTATCCTATAACTGCCTACTGTAAGTTTCTTCTTCTTCTGAGACAGCTGGTACTGACCATTGTCAGAGACTGGATTAAATGGACCATCGGTATAATTCCAGTATGATCATTCCTTTGGTAATTTGCAGTTACTGGGGTCCAGATTTTTACCACTGTTGCTCATTCTGTGCAATAGTTTACTCTGTAAGTAGGCTCCAGGCCCCAAATTCTCAAAGGCACCCAACATGAGGTATTCATGTTGGGAACGAGTTAATATGGGCCTGAGAGTCCTATTAACCTTCCTGCTCACCCCTGGAGGGTGGCCCAGTCTAGTTAGAAATAATGGTCAGATGTGGGAGAGCAGGGCTTGTTTCTATAAAGAGCTGGATGAGCCCAATTGGGAAGAGGAAATGAGGTTGACAGTTCCTTCTCTCTGGGAAGCAACCTGAAAGAATGCTGAGAAGGAGAGAATACCAGACCTGACCAGACAGCCTTCCTCAGACTCTGTGGCACCAGAAGGGGTAGGACTCAGCAAAGTGCTCTGGCCAGAGGGTCAGAACACTCTTACAGTAGGAGTTGGCGAGAGGACGATGCTGGGGGAAACTGAGACATGGCTACTGCAACTCCACATCTGGCCACAAGTGGGTGTTTTGGAACAGTAACGTTTCCGTAAGTTGGGCCTTCTCCAGGAGCTACTGAAAACTCCCACTGAGAAAAAGAGGAATCTGGGAAAAAATGGAGCTAAAAGAGGCAGACGTCATCTTTAGAAGAGCGCTGTTTACCCTCCCAGGTTGGGGTAGTGAAGGGAAGTCACAGACACTGGAGGTCCTGTTCCAGTTGCAAGAGGCAGCCAAGCAGTCAAAACAGATTCAGGCTCCCCTCATGCAGATCCTGAAACAGAAAGAAAACCTGTGGGAGGTGCAGTTGGAGCTGTAGAGGCAACTGTCTGTACTGGAGGGGACAGAAGAAAAGCCCGCTGAAAAGCATGAGAAAAGAATTACTCACCAGACACAGATGGTGAGTAAAAAAAAGATATCCAGGCCAAGAGGTCTAGAGGTCCAGCCCAGAGTACGCTGTGCCTGTGGGCAATCTGCACACAGAAAATGGCTTGCCCCAACCCTATGTGAACTGTGATACAAAGACTTATTCTGGATGGGCAGATCATGGGAGATGCTCAGATGCTCAGCCTATTGCCCAACTATGGACAGGGCCTATGTCATTTCTGTGTGGAGAAGCAGGGCATTTAATAAGGTATTGCCCTCAGCAGAGAATGAGCTGCAGCCAGATAAAGGACCAGGGTCCTAGCAATGGGAAAGAAAAGGAGCAGGCGGTCTTATAGCATCCCTGTAGTGGAGAACAGTCAGAGAGATGTGACAGTGGGGATGGTAGCCTTCACAGATATGCAATGGATCCACCTCAGTAGGAGACTGGAGGGGATGGGAAGGGAGGAGTATAACTCCTGTGACAAACCCTGCTGAAGTTGGGGTACAGATGGAGGTGAAAACAATTCACTGGGGGAGTACGCAGTCAGAGTCCCTAATGGAAATAGGTTATCTAGGAACAACTGTTGACACCCATGAGTGGGCTGAAATTCAAGCAAAGAGCTGTGTGAAGGCACAAGCAGCATGGGTGGCAGGAGGGACCAAGGAGACTGACTGAGGTGATGGAGACAAAAAGTTGCTGAGAGAAGGTGGTGACAACAGAGCAAGTTTTGCTGATGGCCCAGCTAGAGAAGAAGCAAAGGCTTAAAGAAAAATCCAAGTTGTGCTTATGAGGAAAGTTTTTGGAAGATGAGAAGATCAGACTTCATTTGTGGCTGGAAGATGTCCAGCAAAAAAGCAATGAAGGGAGATAGGCAGTGTATCTAGAGGATATCTTGTATTCCCCACCCCAGACAGAAAGGCCCCAGTGCTAGGTGAGGTTCAGTCTTGTTCACCCCCAAACATGCTGGGTTAGTATGGGCCTGAGAGGCCAATTAACCTGCCTGCTCACCCCTGGAGGGTGGGTCAGGCCTAATTAGAAATAAAGCCCAGCTGGGGGGAAAACAGGGTCTAGCTCCATAAACAACAGGAAGAGCCCAGCTGTTGGGAAGAGAATCTGAGAAGAGGCAGAGGGGTCCCTGTCTCTAAGGCCAGGTCTACACTACAGACTTATATTGGTATAACTACTTTGCTCAGGGGTGTGAAAAATGCACACCTCTAAGCAATATAGTTATACCGACCTACCCCACAGTGTAAACAGCGCTATGTCAGCAGGAAGTCTTCTGTTGATATAGCCACCACCTCTCAGGGAGGTGGGTTAACTACACCAACGGGAGAAGCTCTCCAGTTGGTGTAAGAGTGTCTTCACTTAAGCGCTACAGCAATGCAGCTGTGCCGCTGCAGCATTTTAAGTGTAGATCTGCCCTGAGAAAACAGCCTGTAGTAGCAAGGCTAAGAAGGAGAGCTGAGGCTACTCCAGGGGTGAGCTGGAACTTGAATGGAGGTAGGGGCCCTGAGGGAGCTGTAGCCTGCCTGAACCCTGAGTGAGGGAAGGAGTGTGCCAGCCCCTGGGCTGTGGGGCTGAGCAAAGCACAGAAATCTTTGGGTAGCCAGGAGGCCAGTAGAGAGCAGTAGAGGCATGCCTGGGATGTTGTGGCTACCAACTGAGCCCGGCAGGGCTGAAGCTTTGGTTTGGTTACATTGCTATGGGACTTCAGGTAAAGGACTCTTCAAAATGGTCTGGCCGGAAGGCGATAGGACAGTGAGGTGGGAAACTGAGACGCAGCTACCACAATGCCAATTCTGGACACAGAGCTGTTCTGTGGTGGCAGCTTTGCCATAGTGCCTAACTCCCAGTGATTTCAATGGGAATTAGGTGTCTAGGATCTGAGCCACTGTGATGAAAGATGACAGAACCTGGCCCTTGAGAATGAATTGCACATTTACAGAAACTCTGGATCTGCCAGTTTGTATATTTGTTGATCTGTCTAGATTGCAAGCTCCTCAGAATGGGGACCTGTGGTATATACAACCATGATTCTGTTTTCTTTGTACTACTCCTTTAAATGTGGGAAATATGACTGCCTGTCTGCCAGTGGCAGGGTTTGGAGAGGGTTCGAGTTAGAGAAACTTAGAGAGAACCATGCTGAACTGTCACTCAGCCAGAGATTTTATATTCATTCTTTCTTTGCTGCTGTCTGTAATCAAAACCAAAAATACATGTTTAATTTTTTATGTATAGGACTATGTCTTCTTTTCTCTTGTACATCTCTGAGTAGCCTACCGACGGTAAAATAACTCACAGCTTTTACTCTTCTGGCTGACAGTTCCATTGTCTCAGGGAACGCTATAACTGTGAGTAGTCATGACTGTACAGTATCAGACAGTTTGAGCTAGTTCCATGGACAGTTTTGAAGCTCCAGGAGTGAAACCTTGAACTTGACCTGCTATTCATTGAGTAGCACATGTAAGGAGAGCAGCATTCGGGTGATTTGTCCTCAGAAGCCTGGGTTGATCACTAAGCTAGATATTGCACTTTGAACCAACTGAAGCCTTTTTTTTAAAGCAGGAGACTCTATCTCTAGCAATCTCTAAGCACATTGCATTGCAATAATTGAGGTCACAAATAAGTGGGCCCTTGTTTCAAGGTCAGAGTGTGACAAAATGTCTCTGAGTTGATCATAGAATAGATTGGGATACTCCAATTTTTTTTGGATTCTTTTTTTCATTTTTATCTTCATAGCAGTGTGCAGTGAGGAGTCTGACCTAATTACCCATCTCTCACCAATCACAACCTGAACTCAGGTCTAGAGGCTTGTTTATGAATCCAAAAGGAAAAGAAAACACTTATATGGATTGGTGTGACTCACTCTAACCACTGCACCAGTACAACCCCACAGAAATCAACCCTACTGAAATAAAAATAATTCCCTTGAAGTGCACAGGTGCAGCCAAAGGATGAATTTGGCCCATGTTTTTTTCTATCTGTGTTTCAGTGATTGAAAATGGAATGAATGAAGCCCCGCATAGTTACTGTAATTCTTACATCTCTGTTCAGTGCTTTGGGGAAAACTGTAATGTATATTTCAAAGCCAAATTTATGGTCCAGTACTGTGAGGTGCTGAGCAGAAGTTAATGGGAATTGAGGGGACCCAAACCTTTACAGGATCAAGCCCTGTCTAGGTAATATGAGTTTTGCATCATTTCCATGTTGTGAAGTAATAGAGACGGTGTACTCAACTGACATTGCTTCATATTCTCTCTGGAGTTAGATTACCAAAGTTAAAAGGAGTATCATCACTGATTGTAAGCCCCTAGGCAGCTGCTGTCTCTTTGTTCTGTGTTTGTACAGCACCCAGCACAATGGGGTCCTGGTCCATAACTGGAGCTCTTAGGTGCAATGGTCATTATAATAACAACAGCCACATACAATAGGAGAGAATCGATTAGATAAACATTATTCATAGACTGCAGTGATTGGGCATCAATTCCATGCAATTATGGTCTAAAAACCAAAGCACAGGACTAGTTTGAATTATGTGTGATCTTTCTGAGAATGAGAGATGAAAAACCCCTCCTTTCAAACTGGGACAGCAGAGATTTTGTTCATGCTCTCAAATGAAAAGCTTACATATCTATGTAATTAAGCCAATTAGTCCCTGTACTTCCTCCTTGGAAAGTCACTTATACACAGGGTTTGGGAATTATTGTTATTCCAAAAATAGGAAGATTTAATCCAAAATGGATGTTTAGAGTACAAATCACTTCACTTGATTCTGCTTTAAAAGTCTGTCTGTACTTGGCAATGTTATTGTTACTTCCAGATTGAGACCCGTGGAATTTCTGTAATGTTAGTAAAAACATATCTGAAGATTGACATTTCAGAATTATTTCATCATCCTTTGGGTCTTGTTTGTATGGGAAATAACTCTTGTCTGATCCAGTTACAGTATGGTTAATGGTTAAATATATTAAGAGCAATAACCGAAATCTGACATTCCATTGTTCACAAACTTCCAAAAACACATCAACTTTTTTACTTGGAAAGCCCAAAAGGGGTTTGAGAAAATATTTTAAAGAGACGCCCATTTACATTTGGTAAAAGCTGATTTGGAGCCAAACAGAAGATTAGAAGAAATTTTTCCAAGTTTTCTTTGTTATAACAAAGGAAAAGAAATATGTTTAAAAATACTGTAGGAGAGTTTTAAGTATATATTGTCTTTTATATAAACCTTGTCACTGAGTATGTAAAAACATCCCTGTAATGTGTAAGGCAGTAAAACAAAAAGGCTGCTCAATTAAACTGAAACATTAAGGGCAAAGCTGTGGCTTCCTGCACTCCATGCAATAGAAAATGAGGTTCCTGAGCTGTAGCAACCAAGCAAAAGCAGCCTGAGGGACTTGCCTGCATTAGTTCAGGAAGAGGCACTCAGCATCTGCCCAGACTAGTCCTCCAGGAGTGTTCTCAGCCACAGAGATCAGCTGGCATACAGAGGAAAGGCTGGCCTGGACACACCCCATTGTGGCCTACTGATCACTACCCATTGCCAGGCCCCAGCTTTGTGCTAAGAGGGCACTAGGTCTTTACTGTGGCCACAGCATACCCATCTATGGATGTACTGAATGGAGAAAAAGATTGTCCCTTCTTTCCCTTTAACACACGCTTGCAAGTGCAGCTAGAATGTGGTTCTTAATATAAAATCCACTGTTGAAGAGACAAAGGGAGGATCAATTGCTGCCAAAGCTCCTGAGAGGGCAGCTGTAATATGCAGAAACAATGGTAAAAAAAACCAGACATCTTTTTTCCTTCCTTTACCCCTCCATATTCTGGTTGTGGAATAGTTGTACTTGTTGTATGTAGCATTGTCATCTCTCATAATTTTATTGCAAGTCTCATGATTTCTGGTGGCTTTGTTAGCACTCCAGCTGCTGGAATCAGGTTATTACTTCAAAATCTCAGCTTTTTTTTTTAAGTAGGTGTCTAGCCCTCACAGCTACAGATAAAAGCTTGAAAAGGTAAACCCCAAACAGTCTAGCTGCAGAATTTTCTAATGTGAAGGGCCACATTCCTGATGCTTACTCCAGCGCAGAGACACCAGAATGAGAGCTGCACTGACAGTGGAGAAGTAAACCTTGTAAACTGGAGTAATGGAAATGGGATGAAATTTAATAGTGCAAAGTGGAAGGGCATGCATTTAGGGACTAACAACAAGAATTTTTGCTGTAAGTTGGGGATGTATCAGTCGAAAGTGACAGAGAAGGAGAAAGATCTGGGTGTATTTGTTGATCAAAAGATGACTGAGTTGCCAATGTGATGCAGGTTTGAAAAAGGCTAATGCAGTCCTAAGATGCATCAGGTGAGATATTTCCAGTAGAGAGAGGGAAGTGTTGGTATTATTATTCAAGGCACTGGTGAGACCTCACCTGGAATTTTGTGTGCAATTCTAGTCTCCCTTGTTTAAAAAAGATGAATTGAAATTGGAACAGGTGCAGAGAAGGTCTACTAGGATGATCCAAGGAATGGAAAATCTGCCGTACAAGAGCAGAATCAAAGAGTTTAGCTTGTTTAGTCTAATCAAAAGAAGGCTAAGTGGATATATGATTGCTCTCTATAAATACATCAGAGGGGTAAATACCAGGGAGGAAGATGAGTTATTTAAGTTGAGCAACAACGCTGACACAAGAACAAATGGATATAAACTGACCATCCACAAATTTAGGCTTGAAATACGATGAAGTTTTCTAACCATCAGAGGAGTGAAGTTCTGGAACAGCCTTTCAAGAGGAGCGTTAGGGCAAAAAACCTAACTGGCTTCAAGACTGAGCTTGATAAGTTTATGGAGGGGATGGTATGATGAGACTGCCTACAATGGCATGTAGCCGATCTGTGACTGCCAGCAGCAAATATCACCAACAGTGGTGATGGGACACTGGATGAGGAGGGCTCTCAGTTACCACAGAGAATTCTTTCCCAGGTGTCTGGCTGGTGGGTCTTAGCCCAACAAGTCAAAGAATGGAAAAGCTGAAGCCCCATCTACATGCTCAGGTTCTAATTGACTGCCATATTTGGGGTCAGGAAGGAATTTTCCGCTGGGTCGGATTGGCAGAGATGCTGAGAGTTTTTTGTCTTCCTCTGCAGCATGGGGTACGGGTCACTTGCAGGTTTAAACTTGTGTAAATGGTGGCGTCTCTGTAACGTGAGGTCTTTAAACTGTGATCTGAGGACTTCAATAACTCACCCAGAGGTTAGTGTCTATTACAGGAGTGGGTGAGTCAGATTCTGTGGCCTGTGATGTGAAGGAGGTCAGACTAGATGATCATGATGGTTCCTTCTGGCCTTAAAATCTAAGAGTCTATGTGAGTGACGATCATGTTCTGGAGGCTTGCAACACCAGATTGCTACCAGTCAGTGGGAATCAAATTTGGAGCTGGAAAATCCACAGGGGTAGCTGTAGTCATCTAACGGTGCAAGGTCTTTAATCCTATCCTGCTGCACCAGATTGTGACTCTTGGCAATGTGCAGCAAATAGTAGGTGGATTTGAAGCAATGGGGTTCCCAAACTGCAATGGGGCCATGGATGGTACAGATATCTCTATTCTGCTATAACCCCACTTCACTATTGAGTACACCAAAAGAAAGAGGTACTTTTCCATGGCTATGCAAGCATCAGTGGATCATCAGAGATGTTTCACTGATATTGGTGTGAGCTGGTCAGAGAACGTATGTGATGCTTGCTTCTTTAAGAACACAGGAATTGTCCAAAAGCTGCAAGCAGGGACATTCTTCCCTGACTGGCTCATTCCCATTGGTGACCTTGAAATGCCAGTAGTGATGTTGGGGGATCTATCCCTGGCTCCCCTAGCTTGTGAAGACATACACTGTTTACCTTAGAGCACCAAAAAAGATTCAACTACTGACTCAGCAGGTGCCGGATGACTGTTGAATGTCCTTTTAGTAGATTAAAAGGTCGCCTAGACTGGATCTAAGCAAGGCAAACATTCCCATTGTTATAGTTTCATGTTGAGTACTATGTGATTTCTGTGAGGTGAAAGGGGTGGGGTGGAGGAGTGAGGTAGTCTGTCCGTCTGCTGAATTTAAACAGACAGACACAAGGGCTATTAGTAGAACTATGACTACAACTATACTGACCTGAGATAACCATGGGATCAGCCACCAAGCATAATGCACTACACATTTTGTAACATGAAACATTGTGTTACGTTTTTAGTATGTAAATATGTTTGTTGTTTTGATGTTTTTTTAAATATGGGTCACCCTTCTACAGCGTTGCTAAAATATTAACTTTAACATTATTGTGTGCAAAGAAATGGGAAATAAATTTCTTTTATCCCTTGAATAATCTTGAAGCTTCCATGGAGGCACTCTGCAACCTTCTCCCAAACATTTCTAGGGATGGTAGCCTTGTTTCTTCCCCTGTGATAGGAGACTATCCCATGCCACTCTGTAATGCAGTGGTTCCCAAACTTGTTCTGCCGCTTGTGCAGGGAAAGCCCCTGGAGGGCCAGGCTGGTTTGTTTACCTGCCGCGTCCGCAGGTTTGGCCGATCACGGCTCCCAGTGGCTGTGGTTCACTGCTCCAGGCCAATGGGAGCTGCTGGAAGTGGCGGCCAGTACGTCCCTCGGCCCGTGCTGCTTTGAGCAGCTCCCATTGGCCTGGAGCAGTGAACCGCAGCCCCTGGGAGCCGCAATTGGCTGAACCTGCAGAAGCAGCAGGTAAACAAACCGGCCCGGCCCGCCAGGCACTTTCTCTGCACAAGTTGCAGAACAAGTTTGGGAACCACTGCTGTAATGACTTCTGTTGGCACCCAAAGCAGCTTCAGGAATACAGCAGCAGTTGTATCCTGTGCCTTGTCACCTTCCAGAGTGAAACATCAACCAAGATCACCACTGCCTGTTAACATTGCCAATATTCACGGCACTCTCTCTATGCTCATACCCAGGGCACTCAGTATTTAAAGCTTCCATGCAACAGACCACCACCCTACCAGGCCATAATCACCATGGCTTGAGCTGCAGAGAGGTGCACCAAAGCTAAAGTGACAATTAACTTTTCTTATTAGAGATATTTTTTGGACTAATGTAAGATAAGTCTCAAAAATCCCTTCCTTTTCCATTGTCACTGCAACTTGGCTGGTGTCTCTGTCTGCCATAATCAGCAACCTCTGCTGAGGTGGCCTTGAGAGGTGCCCCCTCCACACCTGCTGAACATCTGACCAAGATCAGGCGAAGAAAGAAGCGTACCATGGAGGATATGTTCTGTAAGACCTTCCAGTTCTCTACAGCTACTGCCTATGAACACAGGGATTGGAGGGCCTGAATATCCGAAATCAGGGTGAAGGATCAAGAATGGAGAAAGTGGTTGCTGCAGGAGAAGCAAAGGAGCCAAGAGGTGCAGTGGGAAATGCACTAGACATTGTGGGTTTGCTCAGGCAACAAATGCAGATGTTGTAGAGCATTATCCAGCTATGTGCACAAAGACCCTGGCCATGGCAGTCTTTCCAATCTATGGAAAACTCTATGGTTGCTGCTCCCTATACTCCTCAGCATGGCACAAACTCTTACCCTGACCACTCCATGCCACACCAACTTCCACACCCCACCCCCCTGCCCCAGCCCTGAGCCCCCTCCTGCACCCCAAACCCCTCATCCCAAGCCCCACCCCAGAGCCTGCATCCCCAGCCAGAGCACTCACCTTCTCCTGAAGCCCAACCCCATGCTCCAGCTTGGAGTCCCATCCCGCATCCTGAACCCCTCATTTCTGGTGCCACCCCGGAGGCTGCACCCCCAGCCGGAACCCTCACCCCCTTCCACACCCCAACCCGCACCCGAGCATGGTGAAAGTGAGTGAGGGTGGGGGAGAGCGAGCGACAGAGGGAGGGGGGATGGAGTGAGCAGGGGTGGGGCCTCAGAGAAGGGGCGGGACAGGGCCTCTGGGAAGGAGAGGGGTAGGGGTGGAGCAAAGGGGTTCGGTTTTGTGAGATTAGAAAGTTGGCAACCCTAGTTGTACACCATGGAGTTCCCCTTTTATTGCTAACCTCTTGGTCAGTTTTGGGATTGAACGCTCACAGATTAACGTAGGTAGAAACCATCACCTTGGGGTAGGCAATTGTCTAAAGTAACCCATAACTATAGATAAGGCTATATCTTTCTTCTACTCTATCCAAACACAGAACACTGATTGGATGTGGTCTGTGTAATTTAGCCTGCTGTACTAATTGTTTTTTGCAGTGTTGTTGTAGCCGTGTTGGTCCAGCATATTAGAGGAACAAGGTGAGTGAGGTAATATCTCTTATTGGACCGACTTCTGTTGGAAAGAGAGACAAGCTTTCAAGCTTACATATCCCAGACTTGAGAAAGAGCTCTGTAGAAGCACAAAAGCCCCTCTCTCTCTCTCTCTCTCTCTCTCCAAGAGAAGTTGGTCCAATAAAAGGAATTACCTCACCCTCTTTGTCATACTAATTGGTTTGAACTGTTCTAACATTTTACAAGTAAAGCGAGCAAACAAAAGTAATGCCCTTGTTCTCTAAACTGGTGCCATTTTTAAATAGGGAAGAAGGGGTGAAAAGGGAAAGACAGGAGGTTTCAAGCAACAAAAACTACAAATGCTTACAAGGAATAATACATATACACATTTATCTGAGCTCCCTTATCCTCATCACCAGGCTCATCGCCACCTGCCTGTCGGGACTGGCTTGACTCCAATGGAGTTTCCAACAGCTCCTGGTTCCCCACAAGGTTTGTCTCTCCCTTCCTCCTAACTGTACATGGCAAGGGTCACTGCTTAGGCTCTCATGACATGTCTACAGTCACATTCAAGGTGCTCATGGGGTCCCCCCCAAATATGGCATGCAGTTAATTGTCGAAGTGGCAGGTCTGCAGGTCTGCCGCAGATTTCTTGTGCGCTCTCTCTCACCTCCTGGTATGCCTGTCTAAGTTCCTTCACTTTCATGCAGCATTGTTCCTCATCCCTGTCATGTCCCTGTTCTAGCATTCTTGTTGCCATCTGCGCATAGATGTCTATGGGTATGTCTGAGCTGCAGCTGGGGGTGAGTCTCCCAGCCTCAGTAGACAGGCTCATGATAACTGTGCTCGAGCTAGTGTGCTAAAAATAGTATGATGTTGTGACACAGGCAGTGACTCAGGCTAGCCACCCAAGCGCAGACTCAGAAGGCTGAGTAGGTTTGGACTCAGATGGCTACTAAGAGTAGCCTGTGCCACAACATCCATACTGCTATTTTTGGTTCACTAAGTTGAGCAGAGCTGCATGAGTGTCTACTCAGACAGAGAGGCACAATCCAAGATGCAATGTAGCTGAATGTCTTCAGCTGCTCCTTGCACAGGCCCTTCTCACCACAGGTCAAGGAGATCCATGACTTCTTTCCTGCTCCAGGTAGGACTCTGGCTAGTAGCTCTCCATGTTCATGGAGCTGGATGGTCTATGGTTGCAAAACTGGGCTTGTAGGTGTGCACGAAAAGGCACTTCAAAAACACTCTGGGGACTTGAAGGCAGGGGAGGGCCAGGTTTCCAGTATCTCTGACCCCTGGTAGTGGACTTCATAACTGCGACCAGAGCAATCACTGTTGTAGTGCTAGGAGCATTGTGAGACAGCTGCTGGAGGGCTGTTAGGATCCACACAGGCAATACAATGTCTACAGCTGCACTGTCTCAACTGAAGTAGATTGACTGTGGCTCTGTCTCATTCATGGGGGAGTTATTGCATTGATGTAAGAGGGTAGTTATATTGGCAGGAGACAAATTAGGGGTAGATGCAGAACTAAGTCAAAACAAGTCAATTTAGGGCAGCCCAACTTTGTAGTGTACACCAGGCCTAAGAAACTTATGAATAAATAAGTTTCAATTCCTTGCTCGATCAGTAGGTGGAATGTGACTTGTGGTGTGGAGAACTTAAGATGGTAAACACTAGTTAATTAGTGCAGTGGAGAAATCTATGCAATGGCTACATTGCAGTAAATATGCATTAGAGAACAAATCCATGGCCATCTGTTTCTGTTTTGCCAGCACACTCAGTTGGAGATCACAAGCATTCCCATGTGCATTGATTAACTGGACATCTGGCAACAAAAAATGTGACTGTTAAAAATATGATAATAGAGGAATTATATAAAATATATATAAAATGATTTCATTGTTGAAATCTCTATCAAGGCAGGCAACTTGGTCAATAAAGTCAATATAGAAAAATATTCCTTTCCTAAATTTTTCTTTACTATATGTTCTGATATGTAGGTAGCTGGGTGCTTCGATGTAATGGCAGACTTTTTATCTTACCTCTTGACCTGTTCTCAGAAGGCAATCAAAACAAATTAAAGCATTTACAAGGGGATGAAAGGCATTAAGGCAAGACTGAAGCTTTGATTAATTTTCTGTTTTAAAAGAAATGAACATATTCTTGCCATATGTTATCAGACCATAGAACATCTACAACATAGAAGCAGAGCTGAAAAATCAGAACATCTTAAACTATTGGCAAAATACGGCATATGTGTTGCATGATAATGATAATTTGCACAAGTAAAATGTTGCTCTCACTGAAAGTTAGTGGAGTTGCTCCTGATTTACAATGATGTAAATGAGAGCAGAATTTGATCACAGAATTTTAATCAGCAAATAAATAACTCAGCCTATTTACAGCTACTGTTTGCCATGGAGTTGGAACTCTAATGAATAAGCCACTCTAAACCCCAATCAACCCATGAATTTAACTTTCTGCCTGGCTGTTGGGTGTGAAACTGGCTGTCTTGCTACTTTATGTTCAATTTATCTCATTGCTTAAGCCTGCTCTCACAGAGGCCCTACTCACGTTGGGACTGAGTGCTCTACACAATGTTGCTTTCACTTGAAAGTAGTTAATATTTGATGCCAAAAAGCGAGGCAGCTGGCATACAAGAAATGTTGGGAGGTTGGCTTTGTTAAGAAATAGACCTCCTTCATTAGCTTGGTGCTTTGTGTGTGCATGAGTTGGTAAGCATTATAAATATAGAGAGCATGTAAATAGAAGCCAGGAAGCAAAACATTATGGCCACATCCTCACCAGGTGTGAATTGAAATGGCTTCATAGACTTCAGCACAGTAATGCTGACTTAAACCAGCTGAGAATGCGACCTTACAAGTCTCCAGGACAGACCTAGGAGTCCAGTGTCCACTTCAGTGGCCATTAGTCCTCCTAACAAGAAAAGAATCTGTTTTGGTTTTATTTTCTAGGGGATCCTAAGAATGAGGGCTGCTAAAAATTGATGGTGATCTTCTGTTCAGGAGCAGATGGTGTCCAATGGAAAGGGGATAAAGTAGAGAAGAAGGCTGATTCTTGGGAGGAGTATTTGTGTATACTCACTGGTGATTTCCTTATCGGCTTTTCTTTCTTTTCTTATCTCAAAGGTCCTGTCTACACTGAGTATAGAAATTATATTAGCAATAACTATGTTTAAACCTATGTTTAACCTCATCCATCACTCCTAAGCAATAGTAGAGGCAACCACTACAGGTCTTTACAAACTTCTGATAAGTTGTAGACTCCCTCCTCAGGCCCTACGTTACCAGCACTCCCACCTATCTTTGAGACACCACTGACTTCCTGAGGAAACTTAAATCCATTGGTGATCTTCCTAAAAACACCATCCTAGCCACTATGGATGTAGAAGCCCTCTACACCAACATTCCACACAAAGATGGATTACAAGCCGTCAGGAACAGTATCCCTGATAATGTCACGGCTAACCTGGTGGCTGAACTTTGTGACTTTGTCCTCACCCATAACTATTTCACATTTGGGGACAATGTATACCTTCAAATCAGCGGCACTGCGATGGGTACCCGCATGGCCCCACAGTATGCCAACATTTTTATGGCTGACTTAGAACAACGCTTCCTCAGCTCTCGTCCCCTAATGCCCCTACTCTATTTGCGCTACATTGATGACATCTTCATCATCTAGACCCATGGAAAAGAAGCCCTTGAGAAATTCCACCATGATTTCAACAATTTCCATCCCACCATCAACCTCAGCCTGGACCAGTCCACACAAGAGATCCACTTCCTGGACACTACGGTGCTAATAAGCGATGGTCACATAAACACCACCCTATACCGGAAACCTACTGACCGCTATTCCTACCTACATGCCTCTAGCTTTCATCCAGATCATACCACACGATCCATTGTCTACAGCCAAGCTCTACGATATAACCGCATTTGCTCCAACCCCTCAGACAGAGACAAACACCTACAAGATCTCGATCATGCATTCCTACAACTACAATACCCACCTGCTGAAGTGAAGAAACAGATTGACAGATCCAGAAGAGTACCCAGAAGTCACCTACTACAGGACAGGCCCAACAAAGAAAAGAACAGAACACCACTAGCCATCACCTTCAGCCCCCAACTAAAACCTCTCCAACGCATCATCAAGGATCTACAACCTATCCTGAAGGACGACCCATCACTCTCACAGATCTTGGGAGACAGACCAGTCCTTGCTTACAGACAGCCCCCCAATCTGAAGCAAATACTCACCAGCAACCACACACCACACAACAGAACCACTAACCCAGGAACCTATCCTTGCAACAAAGCCCGTTGCCAACTCTGTCCACATATCTATTCAGGGGATACCATCATAGGACCTAATCACATCAGCCACACTATCAGAGGCTCGTTCACCTGCGCATCTACCAATGTGATATATGCCATCATGTGCCAGCAATGCCCCTCTGCCATGTACATTGGCCAAACTGGACAGACTCTATGTAAAAGAATGAATGGACACAAATCAGACGTCAAGAATTATAACATTCAAAAACCAGTTGGAGAACACTTCAATCTCTCTGGTCACTCGATCACAGACCTAAGAGTGGCTATCCTTCAACAAAAAAGTTTCAAAGACAGACTCCAACGAGAGACTGCTGAATTGGAATTAATTTGCTGGATACAATTAACTTAGGCTTGAATAGAGACTGGGAACGGATGAGTCATTACACAAAGTAAAACTATTTCCCCATGTTATTTCTCCCCCCCACCCCACCCCCCACTGTTCCTCAGATATTCTTGTTAACTGCTGGAAATAGCCTACCTTGCTTGTCACCATGAAAGGTTTTCCTCCTTTCCCCCCCCCCTGCTGCTGGTGATGGCTTATCTTAAGTGATCACTCTCTCCTTACAGTGTGTATGATAAACCCATTGTTTCATGTTCTCAGTGTGTGTATATAAATCTCCCCTCTGTTTTTTCCACCAAATGCATCCGATGAAGTGAGCTGTAGCTCATGAAAGCTTATGCTCTAATAAATTTGTTAGTCTCTAAGGTGCCACAGGTACTCCTTTTCTTGTTGTGCTTCTTAGTGATCCTCAGCCATGAAATAGTGAGTCGCCAGGCCCTGGAAACTCATCAGTCAGACCCTTTGGTATATGCTGAAATGAGTTGCTCTTTTTCCTTGCTTTTTATTCTTCTCTAGGTCCTTTTTCACTGAATGATCTGTGCCCACCTAGAATTGTCAGGTAGTCTGAAAGAAAGGAGAAACAAGAGATATCTACCCTAGAATTAACATCCTCTGTAAAGTACAATTGTCACCTTATCCAGTTGCAGTTGATGACACACAGTTTGGTTGTTGGTGTATTTCAGCATTCTGTGCAGAAGCCACAACTGATTTTAGCTAACATAGGTTGATCATACTCTCTACATCATGGTGAGTAGTGAATAGCTTAAAGACAGTATATGCATACAGGCACCAAGATTCATGAATAAGACACAGGATCTGTGTGGAGTATTCATTTTTCCCCTTTTATCCCTCACCCTCAGATGCATAGGGCATCCACCAGTTTCCACCATTTATTTCAGTCTAGTACTGATCTGTTCAGGCTTTTGAGTGTCATGTTGATGGATCTGGTTTCTTTCTCTACTGTTCTCCATGCTGTTTCTCTAAGTTGGCCTCTTTGTCTCTTTCTAGGTAATGTCCATTTTATCACTTGCTGTGGAAGTCATGTTGGTGGCATCCTTAAAGCATGTCTTAAGTATATCCCTTGTTGCCTTCTTACAATATTTAATGCTTTGGTAATTTGCTAATGGTTTGCTCTATTTAGAATTGCTGATGTTGCAAGAAACTCTTTCCAATGGACTCTGAAGATCTTCTGCAGGCATTTATTTTGGAATTAACTCATCTTCTTATCAGTTTCTGTTGTAGATTTCCACAACTCTGGTCCATAAAGAGGACGGACATGCCAGTGTTAAAAATTCATAACTTTGTGTCAGTGCCAATCATGCTATTTTTCCAAATCTTTTCAAGTTTATGAAAGTTGTTTGCTGCTTTTAGTAGTTATTGCTTGACATCTATCATGGTGTCAACATCATTGCACTTATCACTACCTAGATAAGTAAAATGACTTACTATTTCTAAAAAAAAGAACAGGAGTACTTGTGGCACCTTAGAGACTAACAAATTTATTTGAGCATAAGCTTTCGTGGGCTACAGCCCACTTCATCGGATGCATAGAATGGAACATAAAGTAAGAAGATATTTATACATACACAGAACATGAAAAGGTGGAAGTACCCATACCAACTGTAAGAGGTGAATTAATTAAGAGGAGCTATTATCAGCAGGAGAAAATTTTTTTTTGAAGTGATAATCAAGATGGCCCATTTCAGACAGTTGACACCTTCATGACCTTTGTGTCAACTGTCCGAAATGGGCCATCTTGATTATCACTTCAAAAAAAATTTTCCCCTGCTGATAATAGCTCCTCTTAATTAATTCACCTCTTACAGTTGGTATGGGTACTTCCACCTTTTCATGTTCTGTGTATATATAAATATCTTCTTACTATATGTTCCATTCTATGCATCCGATGAAGCGGGCTGTAGCCCACGAAAGCTTATGCTCAAATAAATTTGTTAGTCTCTAAGGTGCCACAAGTACTCCTGTTCTTTTTGCTGATACAGACTAATACAGCTGCTACTCTGAAACCTGTTACTATTTCTAATGTTCTTTCATCCACTCTGATGGTTACTTTGAGGACACTGATAGCCATATATTTTGTTTTCCCCTTTTGACGAATAAAACAATTTGTTTCACTGTATCTGCCAAAAGCTAGGTCTTCTCTTACATTAAGCATAAAATTCCTTCTGTGGTTACTTTCCTCATGACATAGTCAATGCCCACTGCAAACAATAGTGAGGACTTAATATAACCTTGCCTTATGCAAGTTGTCACTGCAAACCATTGGCTGATATTGTCACCATCTCTGACGGCACTTTCGGCATTATCATATAGATCCTAAATGATTCTAATTTTTTTACTGGTACTTCATAATATGCCATAATTTTCCAAAGACTGTCTCTGTGTACACTTTTAAGACTTCTAAAAATCTAGAAAATTTATCACAAGATGCTTGCCACTCCATGCCTTGTTCCATAATACATCTGAGAACAACAATATGGTCTGCACATGATCTCAGTGGTCTAAAATCTGCTCATTTCCAAGTTGATAATCTATTTGTTTCTTGATACATTCCAGTATGATGTTGCACAAGATTTTCACAGGCACTGAGATTAATTGTAGTTGGTCCCCTTTCTTTGGCAATTTTACTATATGGCCTCTTTCACTGGGTTAGGTTCTTCACTTCATACAGTACCAAAAACACCAGGAAATTCTGGAAGGCTGTTTCATCACTTGCTTTAAGAATTTCCAGTAATGTTATCCTCTCCCGGGGCTTTCCCATTGTTGAATTTACTGGTGGCTTTTCTAACTTCTTCCCTCATAGTATCTCGTAAATCAATATCAAGCTCTAGTGGTAGGTCTTCATCACTTATTTCTAATATTTGTCTTGGGGTTGATCTGTTTAAAACAGCCTGAAAATGTTCTGTCTGTCTTTTGCTTTGTACTAAGAGTATTTCCTCCTGTACTGAGAGTATTTTTATTTACATCTTTAATAGAGTTTCCAGTACTGCTAAAGCTTCATATTAGCTGTTTTGATTCTTATACAAGATTGTAAGGTTACTTCTTTGTCTAACATTTTCAGCCTCTTGACACTTTCTAATAATATATGCCTTTTTATCTCCGCTAGCATGCCTTTTTACCTCCCTGTATACAAAACTGTATTCTTCTTGCCACTTGCCTGTCTTTTCACATGTTTTAGCGTTTGAGTTTTTGCTTTACACTTTGCCCAAGTAGAATTACTAATCGGTTCTTCCCTTTTAGTTCTAATAACAACAAAATCTGTCTGTGTACTTTCTAGATAGCACTATCTGATGTTTTCCCACAGAGTAGCAATGTCTTGATTTTCTTCAGTTAACTCCATTATAACATAGAACCTATTCTTCAGATCAAGCAGAAAAGCACTTTTTTGCATTGGGATCTCTTAATTGTGTACTGTTGCCGCACAGTCTTCTTGTAACCTTCTTCATCCTCTCTAACTTGATCTTCAATTTAGCAATACAGAGGTTATGGTCACTGCTCATATCTGCTCCCAGTAAGCACTACATCTGCCAACAAGCTGCAAAACTTTCATGAGCTGCAGAAGTGATCAATCTGTTGGTTTTTTTTATAGTACCCTCTAGGGAGTTCCATGTCACTTCATGGAATTCTTTGAGGGAAATATTGTTCCACCTATCAGTAGACTGTTTACATTGCAAATTTCTCATCATTCATCATTTTGGTTCATGTCCAAACGCCCTGCCACACTTGCCCATAACTTACCCAACCCATCATAGTTACTTCCAACTTCTGCGTTAAAATCACCCATAGTCTCTATGATACAATATTTTGGAAACGTGGTTAACACATCTTGTAATAAATCATAAAACGCATCTTTTTCTTCATCTGGCTTTTCATTGGTTTGTGCGTTGCATTGTTTGATTGTTAGTTTGAAGAATCCAGTCTGAATGTGAGCTCTAATAATTCTGTCATTGACTAATTCCCAACTCAGTCTTTGCTTGCTCTGCTTCATTCGACATTAGGGTTGCTATGTTAGCTTCATGTCTACCATCCTCACTCCCAAAGTAGATGATGGTCTTGTTTGTTTCTCTAATGCAGCGGTTCCCAAACTTATTCCACCGCTTGTGCAGGGAAAACCCCTGGAGGGCCGGGCCGGTTTGTTTACCTGCCGCATCCGCAGGTTCGGCTGATCATGGCTCCCACTGGCCACAGTTCGCTGCTCCAGGCCAATGGGTGCTACTGGCTGCAGCTTCCAGCATGTCCCTCAGCCCACACCACTTCCAGCAACTCCCATTGGCCTGGAGCAGCGAACTGCGGCCACTGGGAGCCGCTATCGGCCGAACTTGTGGACGCAGCAGGTAAACAAACTGGCCCAGCCCGCCAGGGGCTTTCCCTGCACAAGCGGCGGAACAAGTTTGGGAACCACTGCTTCTAACACGTAGTTTGTTCAAACCTGGTTGTCCACACTCATTGATCCCAAGGACAGCAAGACCCATTTCTTTAATTACTTGAGCAATTTTTGTAGCTTTGTACATTGTTCTCACATTCCAAAAGAAGATTTTCATTATTGATTTGGCCTAGAACAAGGGACTTTTCAGGATATGGGCTTTCTTATGGGTTTGACCAATGCCCATCATCTTCTTCACATGATGCTGATCTCTTGTTCAAGGCTGTTGCATACCAGTAGGGCTCCTGGTGTCTGTTTCTGTAGTAAGTTTATTTTTACATGGTGCAGTTACCAGTCCTAGGCTCACAACCTTAGGTCCACAATTCCTTATTCATTATTTGGAGCCGTCCACATGTGAATGGTCCCCAACCTGCTATCCAGGGGAAGCACTGGTCATTTTGGATGTCCCAGGTAGATAGATTATTCTGTTGGTATGCTTTATATTCTGTGTTTGCTGCAACAGAATTCAGTGGTATCTCTGCTTTTGCAACCGGGCAAATATAATTCAGACCTTTTGGCTGGTTGCAGGTGTAAGCCCAATGGCCTGAAGCTCTAGAGGGTAAGGAGTGCTCTGCTTCCATTACTTGGTGAGCAGGGTGAAGAACGGCCACAGAGCTCCTTCATCTGCATAAGCTATTTACCCAGAACTCCAGAGGGACAGAAGCTTCTGTGGGGGAGGAACTTTTTGACACAATCTATTGATAAATGGGGAAGTATGGTTACAAAGAGTTAATTTTGCATAAACTTTTCATACAGAATTTTTCCAGTAACATTTTGAGAGACAGCAGAATTGAACACAAATTCAGAACTGGTTCGACAGTGGAACTGAATTGAGAGGGGGAAGGGGGGAAAGGAAGGGCTCCTATCTTGTGGCAAGGACTCTACTCTAAGGTCCTCAGTGCCACTGGTTTTACTGTTCTGAGGATCCTATGCTATTGGGAGTGCTCTCAGACTGGAGACTGCTCTAGGGAGCTCCTTGATGGGGTGCAATGTAGAGAAGGCTTTTGCTGAAGATGCAAAGAACAGCAGGAGGACTGACTGAGCTCTGGTCCAGCCTTCCCTATCCAGCCACTAAATGAAGCTGAAATTGTAATAGCTGGATTAGGTGTTGGAGCCTCAGGAGAGGAGCAGGCAGCACTTCTCAAGGAACTGGAAACGGGCCTGCCTGAATTCACCTCAAGACTCTGGGACTGTGCTGCCCACTGACATTAAACAGTTTTTTCCACCAAATGCATCCGATGAAGTGAGCTGTAGCTCACGAAAGCTTATGCTCTAATAAATTTGTTAGTCTCTAAGGTGCCACAAGTACTCCTTTTCATTAAACAGTGAGTAGGTTTTAGCAGATGGGGAAGTGTTGTGATAGAGATATTTGCCTATTGGACATTTGAACCTGCAGCTCGGGAACTAAATTGATGTATTCCTGCCAAAGTTACCATGAGGGACTGTGTTTTATTTATCATGTATATCGAGAGCATTGTTGTGTTTTCCCAAGCCAATGCTTTTCCCTTCCCCACCTCCATACAAGGTTTTCCTTGTTTCACACATAATTTCAGTGCTTGCGAGTGAGGGCAGCATTGCCTGTTAAGGGCACAGCTGGAAACCAGTCTGGTTCACCTGTGTGTTAGAGGTAGAAGAATGAATTTAGTGTTTGGACTTTATGAAATGCTTGTGAGTTGCTGCATGGATTAATCTCATTTATAATATTTTAACACATGCTATAAGATAATATTTAAGTGTTTTGCTCTGTAACTATAAAAGTGTTTGCTGTAAAACTGTAAACCCCCACTGTCAGGATATACTAGATTGCCACAAGAGCATAGGTGCTGGAACTGGGGGTGTTGCCATACCCTCAGCTTGAAATGGTTTCCATCATATACAGGGTTTACAGTTTGGTTCAATGGCTCTCAGCACACCCCACTATACAAATTGTTCCGCCACCCCAGCACAAGAGGTGTTATCTCCTGCCCAACAAAAGAAGGCCTGTAGACATTAGAGAAGCTATTGTAAAACATTAGTGGACAAAAGACTTTGTTGACTGCTCCTCCCATACCCATGAAGTGGAGACTTGCACAGACTCTCACCCTGTCAGCTTAAGCTTTGCAGAATGGAGATAAAAATATCTGTCAAGAAACATTCTTATAATTAAACTGCTTGGAATTTGGAGAGGGCAATATATCTCAGCACGAGCAAGGATCCCCAAGCTGCTTAGCTTGGGTTATCCCTAAAGGACATATAGAGCCTGCACATTACAGCAGGTTCCAACAGTCTTAGGTTTCAAAAAATGAAACTCATTTGTGTGTGTGTACGTTTACATGCTTTAACTTTGTAAATAACTCTCATTTATTTTTCCTACTTAATAAACCTTTAGATAGTTTATTATAGGATTGAACACAAGCTTTGTCTTCGGTATGAGATCTGAAGTACACTTGACCTGGAGTAAGTGACCAGAACTTTCAAACTGGGAGTAACTTTAATATTGTGCTTTTGATTGTAGGGACCATGTATCACAAAGGCAAGCTTGCCTAGGTGACAAGAAAGACCGGAGTACCCAAATGGACCTCTGTGACTCCATGTCAATGCGTTATAGTGCTTGAGAATTTAACATCTGATACTTGGTTGTTGAAATCTAAGCATAGAACACCCAACCAATTTGGGGTTTGTGTGCTGCTTCTCAACAGTCTGCACTGAGTTTGGTAGTCAGGGTCATGAGCCACTCCAGACAGCTTATCAGTATGATCATAGGTTTCAGAGTAGCAGCCGTGTTAGTCTGTATTCGCAAAAAGAAAAGGAGTACCCGTGGCACCTTAGAGACTAACAAATTTATTAGAGCATAAGCTTTCGTGAGCTACAGCTCACTGCCCCAGTAACTATAACTGTCTCCTACCTACAGCTAAAGCACTTGTCTCTTAGTTCTAGTGTTAGAGGATTAAGTTTTGGTGATGAAGGTCTGAGGTTTGATCCCTGCTGATAAACACAGTGTGTCTTCAGCCACCATTATAGGAAGGTTCCTCACTTCAGCAATCAATAATAGTGCTTACTTGTGCCTCAAGAACATTCATTTCCTACTGGAGATAGTGGTTTGACAGAACAGCCACTCAAAGACCATTCATTTTGAAGCTTGGGGGTGTTTTTGACCTGTTGTTCTGACTACAGTGTCCCTTAGCCTCACCAGGATGCTATAAACAGAGGTAAACAGTTGCCCTTCCCATTCCTCTCTGGCTTCTCTGCGGGGTTGAAGTTCCCACATCTTTTTTAGTACTGTGTTCCCACATCTTTGTAGTACTGAGATTTGGATCAAGGCCCTTAGTCTTCCTGCAGCTGTAACAACAGCAGCTATTTAGTGGTCAATTCTGTCACACAAGGATTATGAAATTCATTGACAAATGTTCCTGAATAGCATGTCGGTTCTGAAGCACTGTCGAATGGGAAAATAGTTTTATTCCAAAAAGAGTTAAAAAAATATTCAGTATGTGACACAGACATTTGTTTTCTTTCATTGCTGTAGGAACAAACTGCAGTTATATTTATATTTATATTTCTGTTTGTCACTGGATTATTTGATTGGATTATTTGTGGTGATTGACAGGTCTCTTATTTTCAATTTATTTTTATAATATTACGAAGGGAGCATAATGTGTGAGATAGTGCTCTTTTATTGTAAAGTAGTAAAATCCAAAAGAAGACATAAAATAAATGGATGGTAGGAAATGGAGCAGGGTACTTTAAAATGTTGTTAAATTTGGTTTTAGATTTGGATTAAGAATCTCACTTGGTGTGTGGGGGTTTGTTTGTTTTTGTTTTGTTTGTTTGTTTGTTTGGAGTCTTTCCATTGACTTCAGTAGGCTTTGGATCAGGTCCTCAGGATTCCAGAATCTTGCCCTCAATTTGTTAAATTTTTCAGAAGCTACTGGGAAAATCCCAGTATCAATAATAATCCAGCTACAGTATTTTGTATCAAGCACTAAAAGCTATATAGACATCAAAATGTTTTGCTAAAAATGTTAGAAAAATAAAGCCAAATCCGGCTCACTTTGTTTCACTAAATGAGCAAGGAAAGCAGGACTTGTTCCACAGTCATCCAGCTGCTGACTTCACATGAGCTTTGTTATTTATGCTGAACATAAACTCAACTGCTTTGAAATAGCCTCTCTAATTTTTCCAAATAGAAAGTGCAACAGAAGCATGCTGTTATATATACATTATGGCTTTGGGTCCTTCCAACTTTCCCAGTGAGGATCCTGAAAGAAATATTAAACCACTCTTCCCAATATTCTATGTGCATTGAGTACTATCACCACCACGAGTAATATTTCCTTCCCATCATAGTCAGGCTTGGAGCTGCTACCGACACGACCTCTCCCCCACCCCCATTTATAATGGATCATCTTTATAAATCTTGTTGCAAATGTTCGTTCTGATAGAACTAAATAGTTACAGCACTGCTCAGTATACTGCAAATGCTTAACTAAATCTATTTGTCTTTGATCAGTAACTTCACAAAGCACCATTGTCATACATATGCTCTGCTGAAACCTTCCCCTGTACTATTTACATCTGTGATTTAGAGTGTCAAACTGTTAATCAGCTAGCATGGTTGAGATGAAACAAGCAGATTATTTTGATACCTTCAATAATATATTAAAAGTGAAATGTGATACTTCAGCCCTTGAGCTCTCAGCACATGCAATTATACAAGGAGTTCCCTGTAAAAGTAATCTGGGAAGCTGAAAAAAGTGAGTTCTTCCCAGATGTAGTCTTAGCAATGGTCCATAATACATGACATCAATGAGTTAAACTAAGGAAACTTGTAAAGGCCAACATCTCAGTTTTAAGTTTCAGATGAGTTTTTTTGCTTATGCCCACCCCAGGAAATGAATATTGCATTCATAAATTGTTTTTCTTATCCAGGAGATGAACCTTAACATTTTCATTCAGCCCTGGAGTATTAGATTTCTTTAACACTTTGCCACATTGGAATATGTTTTCCATCTGAATGTGATGATGCAATATCTGAAGCAAAAAAGTTGGCCAAGTGGCATTCCATAACAAGCAATAAAAGTTTATGATGCACATAGTATGATGATTGGCACAATATGAATTGAATGCTTCCTTATGGATAATATTTGATAAGATATAGCATGTGTAGCTATCATAACATTTCAATCAAGTCACGATTGCTACTTTAAACAGTATTTATTTTATTGTCTCCGTAATGGATTTTACAGTGCCAAAAATTGGTCCAACTTCACTAGAAAGATGAAAAAGCTGCATATTCCCTTGTGCTTTTATTTCCCACTGAAATCCTTTCCCTTATATTTTCTTTCTTATTTTTTCCTCTAACCTAGCTCTCTTTCCATGAGCTGTTGACATATGATTTGTTGAAAGTCAAAGCTAGTGGACACCAGTGGTTTATTTCCCCTTCTCTCCCCTTCTTCTATCCCCCCTCCCTCCACCGCATGGCATTATTTTTGCATAGCTACTTTTACAAGGTTAATTAAACTATAATGGGGAAATCATTCACGGACAATGTCCTTTTCCAGTCTCCAGATTTTATAAACCTCACACCTGTTTTTCTTAGGTTTTTGTGCAACATCAGCCTATAAATCCTCTTGTATTTCCCAGTATAGTTTCTTATGAAAAAGCTTTTTTTTCCTTCACTTGCCCAACTGTTTTCAATACTTGCAATCAGGCCTGAAGTTGTCAATCAAGGAACAGCTTATCAGTCTGAGCCTTTTCTTTTCAAGCTTATACTCGGTGACTTTTGAGACTTGTCAACACCCAGTTGATTTTAGTCCTAACAATAAAGTCACACTCTATCTCCCACCTAGTAGCTTTAGATTAAATTCTGATGTCATATACGTCATATTTACATAGTTAAAACTCATAACAAAGCAACCCACAGGCAATAGGATGTAATAACCATGCAACAGAGCCATTTCCTGTCCCCTTTTTTCTCTCACACTATGTTTTGTGCAGTTTATTGGAAGTGAATGTTTTGAAAATGAAAATCGTCTGGGAGAAAACTGCTAGCCAGGCGTGAGGTTTAGAAGAATTCAGCTAAAAGAATATATAGAGTTGTAAATGCTTGGCCACCTCTGGTATTGTAAAATAGAAAGTCTTTCAATATTCCTTTCATTTCCACAAGAAGAATAGATGGGAGGCTACAATTATGTGCTCCAACTGCTGATTTTTAATATATGTAATTCTGTTCATACTAAAGGAAAACAATTAACTTGGAGTCAGAAAGCCTTAAACACCAAAAACATTGCAGATTTCATTTTAAAGCGTAAAGGACCTACTTCAAATTCAGTTTCAAGTGAACTTTAACCACGGGCTATGTTTAAAAGGCAAATCCACCATGGCATTCTAAACAACCAATTTAGGCAAGTTAAACTTTTTTATGGCAGCCTCAGAAATAGCTCCATTAAAAGTAACAAAAATGGAAACCACTGTCTTTCTCTCTCCATTCTTAAACCACAGTTGCAGCAAGAGATTATGTTTTATCTAAAAACACCAAGAGGAAAATAAGCCTTTAATGGGAGAACATTATGTAATGTAATGTGGGTACTTTTTGCAAATTGGCTATTTAAACTGAGATGGAATTAAATCCTTTCCTTAATTTAGTTAGTACTGAGCCCAAGTAAAGCTGAAAGAAATATTATAAATTGCTTGGAACTTGATTTGGAGGATTTATTTTATTGTCATTTTGGAAAATGGAATCCAGTTAGCAAGTAAGAACAAATATAGGGCAAGATTCCCTGAGTCTGGCAGGGGGAGTTAATTTACACTTCCCTGCACCAACAAGGACTCTTTGCATTTGGAGCATACTGGCTGCCTCGACTTGGTGTTTCCAGTAAGGGAAAGCAGCTTTAATTCCTGCCAGAACCTGTAAAGGTACCCTGCTTGTGGAGGCTGTTCTGTGGTTAGCTGCATCAGCGCATCTTCTTTTTGTCCTTTGATGATTATTATTTCCTTTACTGTGGTGCCTAGGAGCCTCAGTCATAGATCAGGACCCCATTGCACTAGGCACTGGTCAAACAGAGGACAAAGATGGTCCCTGCCCCAGAGAGTTTACAATCTAAGTACGAGATGAGGCTATAGATGGATACAGACAGACCGGCGAGTAATCAGTGACACAGTATTGGTCACCATAATAGGCAGTGGTCTCTGCACAGCTGCAGCCTAACCATTGTCAAGTTTTTTGTAGGCATCATGGGAAAGGGATTTTTTCCACCAAATGCATCCGATGAAGTGAGCTGTAGCTCATGAAAGCTTATGCTCTAATAAATTTGTTAGTCTCTAAGGTGCCACAAGTACTCCTTTTCTTTTTGAGACATCTAATGCTGAGGGAGGGCACTACAGGAGACCACACAGCTGCTGGAAGCATGTGAATAGGGAGAGCTGGAGTGCATGGGTCTGCTTGCTTTGCACATGTAGGAGCTGGAAGAGGACCAGCATCAGATGCCACGCACGAGGAGGCTGTAGCGCTTAACCCAGATGTTTGGCCTGCAACCTGCTCCTCCAAATCCTGCTGCTCCCATTCCCATTTCTGCTGCTGGTGTTGCTACGGCTGAAACAGAGAGCTCCCAGGACCAGCCAGTTTCCCCTGGAAATGGGAGAATAATTTTGTTTAGGTTCAGTTTTTTCTCTTTTTGTTCAGTAAATAATGGGCTTTTTTCAAAGTTGGCCATGTTTAAAGCACCAGAGTTATAGTTTAATGCTGAAAGCTGTAGCTTAAATTATTCCAAATCATTTGGAAACAAATGTTAGGAGGCAGGGGGCAGAGTAGGTGTGTACCACTATGTAACTGTAGCGGGGGTTACCTTGCTTCAGCCCTGAAAGGCATAAAACAGCCCTGGGAAAGGGCTAAGGCAGGGGAAAAGCTGGGCCAATTGGGAAAGCAGACACAGCTGTAGCCGATGCAATCAGGGCCCAGCTGGCCCTTATAAGAGGGAGGTGGGCCAGAAGGAAGGACAGACACTCTCTCTCTAGCTTTCTTGAGAGAGAAGGGCCTGGCTACCTGCGAGCTGTGCTGGGGAAGGGCAGAGGGAAGTAGGGAGCTCTAACCTAGCAAAACCTCAGGCTGCAGGCCGAGCTAAGGGCCCACAAAGGGTACTGGGGCTGCAGAGGGGCAGCTCTGAGATAGGCAGAAGCAGCAGGTCCAAACCCCCCCCCCTGCCAATGATGTGGCCTTTACAGACTGCAGTCAGCCCCAGTGAGCGGGGGCTAGATGATGACTGGTGGTAGCCACTGAGGCAAGGTGGGGATAGGGGGTTGGAGGTTCCTCTGAATGGGGAGACCCACATTGTGGGTTGTTGTGGTGGGCAGAACCCCTGGGTAAAGGGCACCAGGGTCCAGGAGGGACACGGGGGCCAGCAGCAGGTGAGGCACAACAGTGGTAAACCTGGAGATATCCCTTTGCCGAATGATGAATCATGCTGAATGAATGATGAATCATGCCGGAGGTTGTGCTGTTCGTATAAAGCCACGGAGAGCTTGCATTTAACAATTAAATTCTCTTTATTTAAAGCTTACATAACTTTAACCCAACAGCCACCAGAGCAGGTACTGATTGCAGCCTGCAGCTCTGAGCTCCACCTTCCAAAATGGAGGATGACCTTCTGAGCTGTGCTTCCCCATCACACCTTCTATTACAACCACCCAGTTAGCTCATGAGCAGTTCTGTTGAGCCCAGCATCCACAGGATCCTTCCACCACTGAACTGCTGCTGTGGCTGCCGTTCTCTATGAACAGCCCGGTGCCTTCTGGCTTTCAGCTCAAGAGTCTGTTAAATACATTCAGCCACTGTATCGCTGTTGTTATTTGTATGATGACTGGGGCCTCACTGTGCTACAAACATGGTAGAAGACAGTCCCTGCCTCAAAGAGTTAATAATCTAAACATAAGACAGAAAGGATGGAAGGTGAAACAGAGGAACAGAGAGGTAAAGTGACTCACCCTATTTCACACCATTGGTTGCTATCCTGAGTCCAATCTCATGCTGCATCCCCTGGCCTGCACAGCCTCTTCTGTCACTTAGTCGTTCCTTCCAAGGTTTGTCTGAATCTGTGTCATGCAGGAAGGAGAAACTCTTGATATTTTAACATATGTAACTATAATTTGGAACATATGTAGCCAAAATATGTTCATGTGTCTGCTGGAGTGATGATTGCCTCAGCATGCACCCACATGTTGTGTACCAGGGCTACATCTGTCTCGCCTGGTTGCTTGCACTGACTTTTTTCACCATTGAGGTAACTTTCCTTCTCCAATAAGCCCATGAATGAAATGTTCTGGCTCATACCAGCATCAGCCCCACTGATGAATGAGCCTCCTCGTAATTGTGAGGATGTCATACTCACGGTCCGATTTCAAAGTTGCTGAACCCTCCCGACGACAGCTGAGTGAATAACTGATGTTTTGGCTCATTGGCCGAACTGAAAACATTGATTTGTTTTGAACTGACATGGAATTGTTTTGATTTTTCACCAACGGAAATCCCCCAAAAAATTGTTTGTCAAACTAAACGTTTCAAATGTCAAACATTGTTTCAGATCTACATTTTGTTTTGACATTTTGGGTGGGGAGAGGAGTTTTTCATCCAAAATTATTGCCTAATTCAATCCAAATTCACAAGTCATTTTTGAGCCCCCAAAATGCATTTTTCAGTGCAAATTATATTTGCTGGGGGGAAAAATTCACCCAACTTTACTCAGAGTTTGCACTGAAGTTAGTGGGAACTAAAGAAGTTCAGCACTTTTGAAAATCAGGCTAAGAATCCTCATTAATGATCAGTCGGATGGTGAGAAGTGTAAGTGGCTGTCCTTCTGGGCCTGAATGGAGCCATTCTGGTAAAACCTTAGTGGCAGCCATCTGCTCATGGACCCAGTCTAACATGTGATATGTTAAACTCCACCACATAACCACCACTTGCTTCTGCTAGTGGCATAGGGGTTGATTCTGTAACTGAAGCTCTCAAAGAACATGTGTAATACAAGACTGGATGAAGTGGGCAGAGATCTTTTAGGACATGCAGAGAATAATTTCCACCTTCGTCAAGATCATGACTAAGTCCTTCACAACCAGGTTGAAGTAGTGCACAAAGTAGGATAGGTGTGGGAATATGTGTCATGCACTGCCTTTCTCATAGTTTTGTCCACTGTATAAGATGATAAATCCAGATGAGAGAACGTGTCGGTGTCAGTATCCATTTCTTCCAATACATCGATGGCAGTAGGTTGCTTCTCAGATCTACATGTGCACAATGTGGTATGCTGAGGAATGATGCTTAAGCTGCTCTTGCTGCTAATGCTGATCCAGTGTGTACTAATGGGTATGTAATCAGTGGCTGGAACGCTGACCCACAGGTCTGGGGTCAGGCGTACCATCCCTATTTCACAGCTATCAAAGGTATTTTATACTTTAGCCTTCACTGTTTGGCAAAACTTTGGCACAATTTATTTTGGGGAGTGTGTGTTGGGGGGAGGGTATGATTTGGCATTTGCCACCGTGGAGCAGCAGTAGCCAACAGTTCCTGGAAACCATCACCCTCCATACAGAAAAAATCAGCATATATGAAATCAGCATTCAACAAAAGATACTTGGCGTGTGCAAAGAAGTGGTTTGGGCCTCTCACAATCTTCTCAACAAGGATCTGTTGCAGCAGGACATCACTGGGTCTTACAGAACCCTGTGCCTGGCGGTGGTGCTGCTGGGTCTGCTGCTGTGCCTCACCCATGCTGCACTTGTCCAGACATGCTGCATGGTGTGAGAAGCCATGTTGCCGCTCACCATGTTATTGCTGAGTGGATCTGGTCAAAAAACAGGAGGATTTTAGGAATTTTTTTACTGTGATTTCTTTTGCTATTGAAATATTGAATTTCAAAAGTGTCATCCATCATGCTTCCTGGGTCCATCCCTTACTATGACCATGTCTCCATATGCAGTGCTGCAAGCCAAATCCACAGTTCCTGTAGCATTCTATAGCTGCAGACTGGAAAGTCTGAGGCAGTTTCACTGCAATTTGGGAACTGAAGATTTTATTGAATGAATGGAACAATGAATCATACAATCAGTACCTAACCCTCGTTGCTATTTCTTTTGATATTAAATGCAATTAATGTTGTGCTATTCTTACATTTTCAGTTTTCAGTGTATTGGAAAGACAGTTCAAAATGGATAAGAAAAAGCCCAGTTGTACATGGAGATATAAAAATTACAGTATCTTATTATACTTTTCATAATTTTATATTGTACCAATCTGACACAATATTGCCTGAAATCAAAAGGCTAGATCTACAACTGGTATAAATCAGAATAAAACTCAGTTAAGTGATTAGGATAAATAACTTTGACTTCATAGCAATTTCCATGATATCACTGTGCCCATGTCACTGCCACTGCTTTTTGAGGATTCTCACTCATCAGTGAGGTTTGGAAACGCTGCCATCCATCTGGCTGTTTGGACAAATATGTCCATGTTGATCTCCTTTCTGCATTATTTGACAATGATCACTTTTGGGTTACAACAGAATTTTATAACTGTCTTCTATCCAAACCTCAAAGCAGGCCAAACAAACTGGGAAATTCATTACAAGCCAAAAACCTGGGCCCAAGCTGTTGAATATTCACTCAGTTTGGAGAAAATGTGGGACAAATTTCAATCTATCCTGCATTGATTTATTATCTCTGGAAGAAACCTTTGGGAACTTTGCTTGTTTTGTGTGGTTCTGACCCTCAACCCAGAAAGAACTAGAATCATAGAATCATAGAATCATAGAATATCAGGGTTGGAAGGGACCCCAGAAGGTCATCTAGTCCAACCCCCTGCTCAAAGCAGGACCAAGTCCCAGTTAAATCATCCCAGCTAGGGCTTTGTCAAGCCTGACCTTAAAAACCTCTAAGGAAGGAGATTCTACCACCTCCCTAGGTAACGCATTCCAGTGTTTCACCACCCTCTTAGTGAAAAAGTTTTTCCTAATATCCAATCTAAACCTCCCCCATTGCAACTTGAGACCATTACTCCTCGTTCTGTCATCTGCTACCATTGAGAACAGTCTAGAGCCATCCTCTTTGAAACCCCCTTTCAGGTAGTTGAAAGCAGCTATCAAATCCCCCCTCATTCTTCTCTTCTGCAGACTAAACAATCCCAGCTCCCTCAGCCTCTCCTCATAAGTCATGTGCTCTAGACCCCTAATCATTTTCGTTGCCCTTCGTTGTACTCTTTCCAATTTATCCACATCCTTCCTGTAGTGTGGGGCCCAAAACTGGACACAGTACTCCAGATGAGGCCTCACCAGTGTCGAATAGAGGGGAACGATCACGTCCCTCGATCTGCTCGCTATGCCCCTACTTATACAACCCAAAATGCCATTGGCCTTCTTGGCAACAAGGGCACACTGCTGACTCATATCCAGCTTCTCGTCCACTGTCACCCCTAGGTCCTTTTCCGCAGAACTGCTGCCGAGCCATTCGGTCCCTAGTCTGTAGCGGTGCATTGGATTCTTCCATCCTAAGTGCAGGACCCTGCATTTATCCTTATTGAACCTCATTAGATTTCTTTTGGCCCAATCCTCCAATTTGTCTAGGTCCTTCTGTATCCTATCCCTCCCCTCCAGCGTATCTACCACTCCTCCCAGTTTAGTATCATCCGCAAATTTGCTGAGAGTGCAATCCACACCATCCTCCAGATCATTTATGAAGATATTGAACAAAACGGGCCCCAGGACCGACCCTGGGGCACTCCACTTGACACCGGCTGCCAACTAGACATGGAGCCATTGATCACTACCCGTTGAGCCCGACAATCTAGCCAGCTTTCTACCCACCTTATAGTGCATTCATCCAGCCCATACTTCCTTAACTTGCTGACAAGAATGCTGTGGGAGACCGTGTCAAAAGCTTTGCTAAAGTCAAGAAACAATACATCCACTGCTTTCCCTTCATCCACAGAACCAGTAATCTCATCATAAAAGGCGATTAGATTAGTCAGGCATGACCTTCCCTTGGTGAATCCATGCTGACTGTTCCTGATCACTTTCCTCTCCTCTAAGTGCTTCAGGATTGATTCTTTGAGGACCTGCTCCATGATTTTTCCAGGGACTGAGGTGAGGCTGACCGGCCTGTAGTTCCCAGGATCCTCCTTCTTCCCTTTTTTAAAGATGGGCACTACATTAGCCTTTTTCCAGTCATCCGGGACTTCCCCCGTTCGCCACGAGTTTTCAAAGATAATGGCCAAGGGCTCTGCAATCACAGCCGCCAATTCCTTCAGCACTCTCGGATGCAATTCGTCCGGCCCCATGGACTTGTGCACGTCCAGCTTTTCTAAATAGTCCCTAACCACCTCTATCTCTACAGAGGGCTGGCCATCTCTTCCCCATTTTGTGTTGCCCAGCACAGCAGTCTGGGAGCTGACCTTGTTAGTGAAAACAGAGGCAAAAAAAGCATTGAGTACATTAGCTTTTTCCACATCCTCTGTCACTAGCTTGCCTCCCTCATTCAGTAAGGGGCCCACACTTTCCTTGGCTTTCTTCTTGTTGCCAACATACCTGAAGAAACCCTTCTTGTTACTCTTGACATCTCTTGCTAGCTGCAGCTCCAGGTGCGATTTGGCCCTCCTGATATCTTTCCTACATGCCCGAGCAATATTTTTATACTCTTCCCTGGTCATATGTCCAACCTTCCACTTCTTGTAAGCTTCTTTTTTATGTTTAAGATCCGCTAGGATTTCACCATTAAGCCAAGCTGGTCGCCTGCCATATTTACTATTCTTTCGACTCATCGGGATGGTTTGTCCCTGTAACCTCAACAGGGATTCCTTGAAATACAGCCAGCTCTCCTGGACTCCCTTCCCTTTCATGTTAGTCCCCCAGGGGATCCTGGCCATCTGTTCCCTGAGGGAGTCAAAGTCTGCTTTCCTGAAGTCCAGGGTCCGTATCCTGCTGCTTACCTTTCTTCCCTGCGTCAGGATCCTGAACTCAACCAACTCATGGTCACTGCCTCCCAGATTCCCATCCACTTTTGCTTCCCCCACTAATTCTACCCGGTTTGTGAGCAGCAGGTCAAGAAAAGCGCTCCCCCTAGTTGGCTCCCCTAGCACTTGCACCAGGAAATTGTCCCCTACGCTTTCCAAAAACTTCCTGGATTGTCTATGCACCGCTGTATTGCTCTCCCAGCAGATATCAGGAAAATTAAAGTCACCCATGAGAATCAGGGCATGCGATCTAGTAGCTTCCGTGAGTTGCCGGAAGAAAGCCTCATCCACCTCATCCCCCTGGTCCAGTGGTCTATAGCAGACTCCCACCATGACATCACTCTTGTTGCACACACTTCTAAACTTAATCCAGAGACACTCAGGTTTTTCCACAGTTTCGTACCGGAGCTCTGAGCAGTCATACTGCTCCCTTACATACAGTGCTACTCCCCCACCTTTTCTGCCCTGCCTGTCCTTCCTGAACAGTTTATAACCATCCATGACTGTACTCCAGTCATGTGAGTTATCCCACCAAGTCTCTGTTATTCCAATCACGTCATAATTCCTTGACATCACCAGGACCTCCAGTTCTCCCTGCTTGTTTCCAAGGCTTTGTGCATTTGTATATAAGCACTTGAGATAACCTGTTGATCGCCCCTCATTCCCAGTATGAGGCAGGAGCCCTCCCCTCACAGACCTTCCTGCCTGTGCTTCCTCCCGGTATCCCGCTTTCCCACTTACCTCAGGGCTTTGGTCTCCTTCCCCCGGTGAACCTAGTTTAAAGCCCTCCTCACTAGGTTAGCCAGCCTGCTGGCAAAGATGTTCTTCCCTCTCTTCGTAAGATGGAGCCCGTCTCTGCCCAGCACTCCTCCTTCATGGAACACCATCCCATGGTCAAAGAATCCAAAGCCTTCTCTCCGACACCACCTGCGTAGCCATTCGTTGACCTCCACGATTCGACGGTCCCTACCCAGGCCTTTTCCTTCCACGGGGAGGATGGACGAGAACACCACTTGCGCCTCCAACTCCTTTATCCTTCTTCCCAGAGCCACATAGTCCGCAGTGATCCGCTCAAGGTCATTCTTGGCAGTATCATTGGTGCCCACGTGGAGAAGCAGGAAGGGGTAGCGATCCGAGGGCTTGATGAGTCTCGGCAGTCTCTCCGTCACATCACGAATCTTAGCCCCTGGCAAGCAGCAGACTTCTCGGTTTTCCCGGTCAGGGCGGCAGATAGATGACTCAGTCCCCCGGAGGAGAGAGTCCCCGACCACCACCACCCGCCTTCTCCTCTTGGGAGTGGTGGTCGTGGAACCTCCAACCTCAGGACATCGCATCTCATGCCTCCCAACCAGCGGAGTCTCCTTCTGCTTTCTCCCCCCAGACATATCATCTGGTCCACTCTCCGCATTGGTACCTGTGGAGAGAACATGAAAGCGGTTAGTTACCTGTGTCTGTGTTACTGGAACCCGGACATTCCGCTTACCTCTTCTGGAGGTCACATGTTGCCAAGCTTCTTCACTGGCCTCTTGGCTCCTCTGTGCAACCTGCTCTACATCTTTAGAGCTTTGTGCCCCTAGAAGGCTATCCTGAGTTTGGTCCAGAAAATCCTCAGTCTCTCGTATACAACGCAGGGTCGTTACCTGTTGCTCCAGACCTTCAATCTTCTCTTCCAATATGGAGACCAGCTTGCACTTTGTACAGACAAAGTCGCTTCTGTCCTGTGGAAGAAAGACAAACATGGCACATCCAGTGCAGGTCACAACAGCTGAACCCCCCCCTTCCATATCACCTACCTACTATGAGCTTCCTCAGAGACGTTGGCAAGATGTAAGCCTCACTGGGCTCACTCCAGGCGAACTCCCAGGCAAACTCCTGCTGTGAGCTGCTCTGCTGTCCCCGCTGCTCCGCTGCCGCTCAGCTGGTTCGCGAGGCTCCGGCTATTTTTAAACAGCCAGGCTTCCCTGACGCAAACACACAGACACCCTAATGCCCGCCCCCTGCAGGCTAGCAGCCAATCAGACACTCACTCAGGCTCCCTCCCAGCAAACACACGCTCGGATACTTCCTCAGCAAGCAAACACACACACTCGGATACTTACCAGTCCCAGGCAAACTCCTGCTGTGAGCTGCTCTGCTGTCCCCGCTGCTCCGCTGGTTCGCTGCCACTCGAAAGTTTCAGCTGAATGAACCCAAAACTGAAATCAAAGCTCAGATGTTACCCACACAAACATAGAGCAGAAAAAATGTGTTTTGAAGAATTCTAATTCATTAAACCCCACCTAGTTCCAATTTTCTACAAAAGATGTTTTTATCAAGGGCTGTATTCTGCTGCCATTGATATCAGTGGCAAAACTGATATTGATTTCTGGCTCCAAGCCTTCTCTGATCAATATCTGTTTATGATCATCATAGTATAAACAGTCGTCTCACAGTACACCTCCAGTGAATCTCAAAGCATATTTGTCCATGAATAATAGATTTCTCCTGACTAGGGAACCTTTCATCTAAGGGATATTGGGGTCTCAACTAAAAAGACAGAATGACCATGTCGTGAATCTGTCCTTTGCAGAGCACCCCCTTTCAGACCTATGTGGGGATCACAAAGGCTTGGGTCAATTTACCCTCACCCCAATGGGCACTGCAGGGATGTGTCCCTCTAGTAGGTTGCTCAGTCCTCTGGCTGAGGCCTCCTGGCTCTTTCTTCCCCTCTCAGGGTCCCATGTGATGCAAACAAAAGTCTCAAGTCAGCAAATAAGGTTTAATAAAACTACAAAGGAAAAGACAGAAGAGAAAACTTATAGGCAGCTTCGGTCAAGATATGGGCCTCTCCTTAATTCAGCTGGCCTTGGAAGCCTGCTTCACAATCCCCTTCAGAGTTTGCTGGGTCTCCAGTAAAAGTCTCAGTCCCCTTCTTAGCTCAGGGATCCATGCCCTCCTTCAGTGAGAGCAGGGGCTCTGATGGCTGTTAATCTGTCCGTGTCCGTGTCCGTGTCCGTGTCCGTGTCCTTCCTGGGAAGCACAACAGCCTTTCCCTTCCCTCCTTTTAACTCCTCCAGTCCTGGCATGATTAGCAGGTGTAGAGGGGTGCAGCCACATCAGCCCACAGCACCTTCTTAACCCCTTCTATGCTGGTGCAGGCTTAATATACCCATCATAGACCAGCCAGGGTTCATAGTTACTTGAATGTCATGTTCTTGAATAAAATAGGCATCATCATTGCACTGGTTCAGACAAAGTAGTTTTTCATAATGTTAAATTACGAAGAGCAGAAAAGTGATAGGCTATTTGTCCTATCAGTGTGAAAACTGAAAAAAACAGCTGCTAAATGTGATATTTTTTTGAACTCCTGTCCATTGCAATTTTTATACCAGGTCCTGGTAATTAATTATGATCTCTAACTGATTTTTTTTCCTGTCATAAAAAGTTTTGGGCATCTAGGCTATAAACTGTTGTTCTCATTATTACATTCATATTTGCATGCATACTTAGCTTCTCCGTTTTGCTTAATTAATAATTGATTTTAAAGTATAATACATTTTTACCTTAAAAAGAAAAGGAGTACTTGTGGCACCTTAGAGACTAACAAATTTATTAGAGCCTAAGCTTTCGTGAGCTACAGCTCACTTGAGGCTGATGCAGATGTATCTCCTTATGGAAAAAATGAATATTTGGATAAACTGCAGGAATAGGGGCAGCTAGTACTGAATTTTTTTTTCAGATGGCCAGGTTACAGATGACAAGGGTACAGAATGTTGTTTCCTTAGAGGTTTAAATTATAATATTCAGCAAAGCAAACATATTTTAACCTTTTGAGCCACAACAAATTTCCTTGACTGAAAACTATATTTTTATTTATAAATCTGTGATAGAATAGGATCAAAGACATGATTTGTTTTATTGGGTTTTTATTTAACTTCAGTATAAATGGACAAACCTTTTACATAACTAGAGGAGACTAACAGAGACTGTCATTATACCACTGTGATCATGTGAAAATAAAAGTCACTTGGCGAGGCACCCTTGTAGCTGACAATAGAATTAAGATATTCGTCTTCAGAATGGGGGCCATTGCATTAGATTAAGAGGGGATAAATTCAAAAGTGATAAAGAATTTATTTTTCACACAATGCAAAATTAGACTGTGGGACTCATTGATACAGGATGCCATTGAGGCTAAGACCTTAACAACATTTAAAAATGGATTAGATGTTTATATGGATAACAAGAATACCCAGAATTACAACAGTTAATGCTAACAAAAGGAGTATTATATAAAAGATAAAACCTCATGTTTCAGAATTTAATCTATTCTCTATTAGGAATTAGGATGAAACCTTCATGGAGTTCAGACTATTCCAAATCTGTCTATTGTGGAGTTTTTTGTTCCTTCCACTGAAACTTCAAGTGTTGGCCACTGTCAGAGACAGGGTAGTGGATTCCACAGGTCTGGTCCAGTCTAGCAATTCCTAAGTGTTAATAAATTAATTACAGTGTTTTGGTAACAGGACTACAGAAATTAAAACAAAAAGGAAGAGTACACTAAGTGTCAACAAAGCAACTGAAAATACCAATGAATCTACAGAATCAGATTCTGATATCCTGACTCCTACTGACTAGAACCTTACTCCACAAGTGGTTCCATTGGTTTTAATAAGACTAATTGTGACATAAAGTGCTATTGAATGTGATGATAGAATCAAATTTTGATTCTAATGGGTCAGTCCAAAATTCAGTGTTTTCAAAGTAACAGAGTAAATGTGTAAAGTAAGATTATTTTAAAACTCCACCATAATAATATCTAAATTGTATTTCCAACTTGAAAGTGAACAAGTGAATAGCTGTAAGTTCATATTTTCAATTAAGCCCCTGAAGTTTAGAAATTTCATTGATTAAAAACAATTCTTTGTTTCAGTATACAACACAAAACACCCACAGACCACAGGAAATCGCTAGGCTAATTCATCTCGACCTTTCACCTCTCACACATTCTGACATTCTGCTTTCTTCCTTCTGTCCATCTGCTTTAATCATTAGCAAAATCCTTTTGCAACAGCTCTAGCAAGTAAAGTCAGCTGTCATCAGAGCATATTTAAACTCTGACTGTTAGTTTCCACTGAATCAGCTGTATGCCCACAGGTCTCATTAAGTACAGGGAAGGGTAGTAAGGCAGTTTTCAAAAAGCTCTGGGGGAACTACACTTTTCTATAGAAAAGGATAGTCCAAAGAGCACTTTGACCAATTTTTGTCTTTTTCTGAATTTGCAGGTAGCTTTCAGACTGAAATGTAGCAGACATAGAAAATAGTGAACAAAAATGTGCTAAACATAGGTCTAAGGAAAGTGAGTTTTCTTTGTGGTAAGTATTCGCGTGCCAAAATATACTACCACTGTTGTGGGGAGAGGGGGAGAAATGAAGTACAATTCTTGTTAGTGTCTTTATCAAATAAGAATGAATGAAGACTGCTGCAGAAGACCCAGACAGGGTGATTTTTTGCTTAGGAAATTAATCCACCATTCATAACATTCTTGGCTTCCCACAGAGAAAGATCTGAAAGAGAATCAAGGAAATGACTAGAGAAGATGATGTTGGGTCAGGTGAATCTCACTGGTAAAGAGGTTACGAAAAGTTGGAATGCCTTGTTTTGAAGAAGCGAGTGCAGACTTAATTAGGCAAACAAAATGAAGATCCAGTTCTACCTTCCACGCAAGGTTTACATGCTTGAACTACTTCAGAGGGAGGATGGTATATGTAGCTTAGAGATGCAACTGAAATGACTGAGCCAGGCCAAGAAGCAATTGATATGAGCTAATCAGACAATATGAAGGGATATCAGAGCACTTAAGATTCCATTGTCTGAGCAGAAGGATTGGCTTTTGGATGGGCTGTTAAATGCCTTTCATTCTCATAGTCATTGTACTATATATACTGCCTTGACTAATAAATGAATCATCATGTACGATGTTCTCTCAGAGGCTAAAACCTAACATATTGACAGAATAAACACAAATCAAATACTGATGTGCTGATCCTGTGCATTCACTGTAAAATCAATCAACCAGATTCTAAGCTTGTATTAATCAGCATAGCTCCATTGATTTTGGTGGAACATCACTGACTTATACTAGCTAAGATCTGGTCCTATATTCAGTTAAAATAGAGAAGTGAGCAGGTCGTATAGTGAACTACTGCAAAAGGGAGCAAAAGCCTAAGCAATAATTCATGTTACTGCTATAGGGTTTTAAAGTTATCACCTGATGGATTGAATAATATTTTAAATTGCCTGAATATTTTACTTATGAGTGCATGGCAAGGATACAAACCTACAGAGGCAATTACCTTGAGTTTCAGAAAATAAGGTACACTCCTCTCAGGGCAGTAACCTGGTCAGGTTACCCTGAATATATGCCCTGTCTAAGATAATAAAAAGTGAGACTATTTTAATATAGCTGTATCACTGACATTATGTCAGTCCTCTAATGTATGCTATTAAACTGCTGACAACCCCCATAATAAAAAGACTTCTCTGGGTATGTCTGCACTGCAGTGTAAGCCCAGGGTTCAAATGCAGGCTCAAGCCAATCCCCCTTCTGTCTACACACAAATTGTGTTACCCCACGGTCCCAGGACCCCATGGGGATGGAGAGTCTGAGCCTGACTCAAGCCAGGGCCCAGGATTCAAAACTTATTGCTTTGCTCTATAGACACAGCCTCACTGGACTCATGCTCTGATAGTCCACCAAAAGTACTCCACAATCCCATGTGCTGACTTACTTGGTTCTCTGGACAGTTAAGTTTGGTGAAGAGTAAAGCTTTCCCATACTACATGGAAAACAAAGGGCTAGAACAGCCACATTTTGCAGGAAACCAGGAAGTTTGGGATATAGGGGATTGGACGGAGCCCCACAAAATGCAGCGTAGATGTCAGAGCCCTAGCCTGAGACCAGCAATGCCTAACCTACTGTAGATGCTCAAGTGCTAGGTTAACAAACCCAGGGCCTGCTAACTCACGTTCTGCAAACCCTGGGCTTACACTGCAGTGTAGAGATACCCTCTGTGAATCGCTACTGACATAGGCTACTGAATTTAGTGCTGCAGTGAGACATATGTGATCCCTCAAGGTGCATGTGCACCTCTCCTCATCTCACAGTACCAGCTCTACCAACCCGTTCCAACTAATCCCACCACCATTCAATACAGCCAGACCTAACACCGGGGGTGCAGCTGGATTGCATGCAGATCATTATGTAGAACACAACACAAACAATGGCACACTGCCTTAGTCATTCTTCTTGTCTACTTATGATAGCACCACTTACCGCACAATTCCCACTGGCTATTGCCAGCTCTAGGGGGCAGAGTTTGGGTTGTGTTACAAGGATGGTGTGTATCTTAACTCAGTATTTCTAGGTTTACAGAGGTTTGAGCATAACTGAACTCATCATTCTGGAAAGGCATGAAGCACCATTGGGCAATCTTAACAAAGTTTTTGGACAATTAATATATAGAGAACGTCAGTCTCCAAGACTAGTGAATCAACACCTTTAACAGGTTAAGTTCACTTACAAACGATGTACAGAATCATTTATTTGATAGTTCAATAGCCTGTTGGTGTGTTTACCACCTAAAAGTAGATGTAGCTCAAAATTTGCCATGGAAAACAGTGTCCAAGAAGAGCAAGCAAGCTGGCCCTGGGAATTAAAATAACTACATCTTATAAAACTTCACAACCTGGGTCCAATAAGAGAGTTTTGAAATTTCTATCTTATATCAAATTGCTCTAATAAAAATTCAAAGTTGTGCATAGAAATGCCTATGGCCCATATGTCGGAAAAGTTTAGAACTCTAATGGGAGCCATGACAGAGCAGCATGTTAGTAACTCGAGAACAAAGAGAAAAGTAGCAATATGTTAATTATCTCTCCTGTGTTTTCTTGATTGTCACCCTGGATGTGGCTCCAGTAAAACATGCGTGTGCATGCTACGGATGTTCCATGATGAGTAAAAGGCAGGAAGACCGGCAATGTGTGAGAGAGAAACAAATATGGTTTATCTATAAAAATTCAGTATGTGTCCATCCAGAGATAGACAGTACCTTTTTATGTTCTAAGTGACTGATTCAGATTCATCATTTAAAGAGAGAGACAAGGGGCAGGAAAAAGAGAGCTGTCTGAAGCTGAACTGGTCTGTAGGGGAAGGCTCTTCTAGTAACAATAGTGGAATTGTTTCCAAAGTTAGCAAAAGCAGCTCAGGTAATATGCCAGGGCAAAGTCGATGTCCACAGATTTTTCCCTGGTCTTCATTTGGAAATCTTGCCCATGCTCTGAAATCTGTGACATCAGTGCTGAGGAATACAAGAAGGGCTTAAGGGTCTAGGCCCTTATTTGAAGACAATGGGCATGGTATTCTTTCCTGTGATCTGTGACTTATTGCCCAGTGAAAGGAGTAACAGTGCCAAAATAAATCTGGGCAATATTCCAGTGCCATGTATTTTGCAGATTGTCCAGAACAGTCTTTGTCTCCCAGAGGAGATTTTATTCTGTTCCTGTTTTTCCCAAAGTCATTCACTTTTGCACTCATTTTGGGCCTAGGAGGGTTCCTTTCCTTCTGTCTTTATTGCTTAGATATTTATTAGAAAGTGTAAACACACAACGGTAAATTTTCAATCCTTTTCCATCTTCCACCATCTTGGGGTGATTGTGTTACTGAAAGGTGTTAACTTTGAAACCAATTCCTTTTCAGACACTTAGGATATGTCTGCAGAGCAGCTGGGAGGGATAATTCCCAGATTTGGTAGACATACACACGCTAGCTCTGCTCAAGCTTGTGCCTAAAAATAGCATTGTGGCTGAAGCAGCACAAATGGTGGCTCAGGCTAGCTACCTGAGTGTAAATCCATCCAAGATCCTAGGTACATACTAAAACAGTTACCCTCCGCCACTGCCTGAGCTGCTGTGGCCACACTGATATTTTTAGCACACTAGCTCAAGCAGAGCTAGCGCATGTATATCTGCCAGAGCTGGGAATTACACATCTCAGCTGCTGTCTAGACTTACCTGTAAATAATGGATTTAAGGTTATCAGTTCATTTCTTCCAAGGTTAAACTTGATTCAGGATTGAAATGTTACTCTATCCTTTATGGTATTCATCACCATAGAAACAGAATACATCTAAGGTACTCCTGTTATCTCTTCACATCATACCTAGTTTAGAATCTTTCCGAGTGGATAGGAAACCTAGAGGAGAGGCCAAAACCATCTAATTTGCACTTTTATTTTTGTGGGATAATGCCTTTAGTGATTAGAGATAGCATAAATGTAAATTTGAGATATAAACCTGGTCAGTTTAACAGAGTAATTTAAACAAAGTGCTAAAAAGAGGATCACTCAACTTTTCTGATTTCCCTTCTCACCCTAAAGGGATATTAACTTCCATGACATTCTCATATTCCTTTGATAAATATTTCTTAAAATAGGCAGAACCACCAGGACTCTTTCTTTAAGGATTAGGGAAAGGCCTTTTGCAAATTCCCATTAATTGTATACCACCACGGCTAGAGGATAACCAAATGGCAAAATCTCTCTGTCAACACAGTTCTCTTACAATGACACTCAGAAAGTGTTGATCTTTACTAGAGAATAAAATGTAATATGAGGAAAAAATATCTAAATGGTGATCCATTTCCTAGATAATTCTCCCATATGTTTCTTTGCAATGGCATATGCATTTTGGGAGGCAGCCAATGTTAGAAATAGTATAACCTTTCTAAAGCAAAGTTCAGTTAGGCTTTGCTAGAATACAGTTGTGACAGCCATCTTTCACCCACTCAGATCTATGTCATTAGGAGAGTAGGGCTCAGTCTACATTACCAACTTAGGTTGGTATAAGTATATCACTCAGGGGTGTGGAAAAGCCACACCCTGAGCAACACAGTTATACCTACCTAACCCTTGATGTAGACAGCACTTTGTCAACAGGAGGACTTCTCCTATTGACATAGCTACCATCTCTCAGGGAGGCAGAGTATCTATGCTGACAGGTCTCCCATCAGTGTAGGCAGTAACTTCACTAAGTGCTATGGCAGCGCAGCTGCACCAGTACAACTGTGCTAGTGCAGAACTGTAAGTACAGAAAAGCCCTAACACAAATTTTGCCCTAGGTCATACTCTCCTGGCTTCACCCCAGCCATGGAAGCATGTTGGGGGCAGGAGGGGTTGTGACCACAGCCTGATATGCTCTGATGATCGCTTGGGCTGCCCTAAATTACAACAGGGGGCAAACTAGCCCCCAGCATCCCTGGAGATTAGGGGGAGTGTAAAGGGGCTGGAAAATCACTAGTATCCCCCAGCTTGGTACACTAGATACTGCCTCATTGCACCTGAGGATCTGGTCCCAGTTTTGTAGATTGTCACCTGTTTTTTAACCCCTTTATAATTTCAAAAGTCTCTGCTTGGTCACCTCAAGTACTCTTCTTTGCCACTGAGAACAAGTCTAACTCCATTAACCTTTCCTTATCGTGTATTCTTGGGACCAGGCATGCTCTGGATTGCTATATGCTGCATTGTTACAAAAGGACAATTATATCTCTTTCCTGTTATATGGTGACCAATATTATATAAACAAGTATTTCCAATAGGTACAAGCACTTTATGTGAATAACAGCAGGCCAGACCATCACTGTATACAAATAAAAAAATCCACCTAACGCTCTAACGACATGTTCCTTAGTTTGCTCCCTTCCACACTGCAACATGAGGCAGAACAACCCAAAAATATGCAGAAAGGGGAAGCAGTGCCTCTTTACTTTCACTCAGTCCACAGAAACTGCTTTACATGCTCTATTCTAGAAAGGTTTCAGAGTAGCAGCCGTGTTAGTCTGTATTCGCAAAAAGAAAAGGAGTACTTGTGGCACCTTAGAGACTAACAAATTTATTAGAGCATAAGCTTTCGTGAGCTACAGCTCAAAGGTTCCTATCATGTCACCACTGTAGTATCTGAGCATTTTCCAGTAGTTCATTAAGTGATGTGGCCACATCTTCCACATGTGGTTTGCTCTCTCATCCTCTTTGTCAGGGAAGAATTGTGTGTGCAGTGGAGTGTTTTGTTTGGTAGGTTTTTTATTTTTGTTGGGGGGGGGTTTATGTACATACTGCTGTGTGTTCATGTTGGAGAAGGTAAGGTCAAAGAAGTGCATCTTGCCCTTGGAGCAGAAGGTGGTGAGGTTTGTGATGTTTCCTTAGTGCCAGTGGGAGTTTGTTTCACAGTCTGGGACCTGCCCCCAAGAAAGCTTTGTCACCCACACAGAGGAGCTTTGTTCCTCTGCCATAATAAGGATAGAATTGTCGACCTATGGTCTTCATCCTAGAGCTTTTTGTGTTCTTTTAGATATCCTGGGCCCAGGTCATTGAGGGCATTGAAGACCAAGATACTGAATTTGACTCAATATTGTATGGGAAGCCAGTGGAGGACAGTCGGAAGGAATGGAGGAAAGGTGCTCACGGCAGCCTATGTTGGTGATGAGACACGCTGTAGCATTCTGTACTAGTTAGAATTTCCTAAGGGCTGATAGCTTCAGCCAAGGTATATTGTATTGCTATAGTCCAGATGGAAGGTGATAAAGACATAAATACTGGGGCCAGCTCATCCCATCCTATTGGATGATGGAGTCTCCTAGTCAACTGGAGATGGTAAAAAAACATTACTCACAGATGCTATCATGTTAGAGATTAGTGTTAGTGAGGAATTAAGGAACATTTTGGACTAAATTGTGTACCTTCAACCAAGAAAGACATCTCTGTGACTGTAAACTTTTCAAAATATTTTCTTCTGTCCATCAGCATCACCTCTTCCTTGCTCAGGTTTTGCTTCAACCAGCTCTTCCTCATCCATGAGATGATCTTGTCCAAGCTGTGGGTCATCTTGATAGCTGTATGCTCATATGTGGTGACCCTAATAGTCCATGCAATTAGAGCTCTGTGTGGGCTGGTGTAGACATAAAGACCAACTTTCTGCATTGCATTCCTTTCTGTACCACACACATTTCTACTAGAAAACCATGTTAAAGTGCTGATTGCACCAGACAATAACTGTTTTTGATTCTGCAACCCATCTCAGGCAGGGGAGTCTGTGCAGGCACAAGGGGAGAGGCAGTGTCATCTTACTGTTAGAAGGAGGGGTCCAGTGATTATTTTGGAAGGGATAGCCCTTATCCAGGAAGTTATAGGATCCAGGTCAGTTTGGACAAATTTCTTTACAGACCCCCTAGAATCTTCTGAGCTCCACCATCCCATGGCCCTTCCTCTTTCTACACAGCCATAATTTCCTGCATGTCTTCACCCTAAGATATGCTTTAAACTCCATGGAGTTTGAGGCACACATTTTATCCTATAGAAGGGATGCATATGATCCTAAGATAGGCAGAAAAGTGTCTGGTTGAGAGAAAACTAGGCAACATCATGCCCTCAGTTAGGCACCCCATTACTTGTAGGCATGGCAAACTTAAAGTGCCTAATTCCCTATAAAGTGCCGAGTGTGTAGCAGAGCCTAGACAGATAAACACTAGGATAAGTGGAGGGATCAACAAGGGCCACGTCAGTGGACCACATTCCCCAGCAGAGCAGTAGGGCAATCCATTTTCATCTGCAATCATACAGATCCAGTGAATTACTTGGCCACAGTTCACCTTGATATCCTGGGAATCAGAGCTTGGGCCAAAGTGCCAGAATCTGCATTTCACATCCTCCTCTGGCTCCCCATTCTCCATTGCATCAAATTTAAACTTTTGAGGTAACATTTTCAAAAGTGACTTGGGCACTGTTTCATTGAAAGTCAGTGAGGTTTAGGCACTTTTGAAAATATATTCGGAGTCAAAATGTTATTTAGTAAGACCTTATGTATAACTTACACACAAGCTTTAACAACAGATATTTCCTATTCCCCTGGTTTCCACTCTTCCAGTTAATGAGGAGTTAACATTTCCAGTTCATGGCCCTGTGTGAATTAGGAGTAGCTGACTTACTAAAGTTTCCTTCTATCCCAAATTAATTTATGAGTTTTCAACCATAATGACTTAGGTGATGACATTTGACTTAGTGAAAAGGAAACCCAGCAAAGGGGGGTGGGGTTAAGAAACTTCTAGAACGCTTCAAAATGTTCCAGAGGTTTGGTGACTTTTTAGAGCATCTTTTAGAAAAACTGCTTCTCTTCCACTAACCCCCTCAAAAAGAAAAAGAAATATCTGTCACAGAAGGATCGAAAGGATAAGAAACATTATCTGTGGTTAAGGCACTGGCCTGGAGAACTGCTTCCACTCTCATCTCTTTCACAGATCACTTGTGTGACTTAAGTCATTTCTCAGGGTCCCAGTTCCCCCCTCAGTAAAATTGGAATAATGATACTTTCTATCTCCCACCCTTTGTCTGCCTTCTCTATTTAAAATGCTACCTCTTCAGAGCTTGGTTGTCTCTTACTATGTGTCTGTACAGGACTGGGCACAACAAGGTCCTGTTCTCAGTTGGCACCTTTAGGTACTATTGGAATTCAAACAAATAATTTTTTAAAAAATGTTTACAAGCCTTTGAATTCTTAAACTCATTAAGTTCTAAAAGCATTTTAATTTACTGTACTTGTTCCATGTACTTCCATCACTAATCAAAATGACTTAACTGAGAATGCGTAGCAAGAAAACCTGTCTTTAAAATAACAAGAGGAGTAAATTAATGGATGACATCATGACAGGCACCTGAATTGTACTGGCTTTAGTGAGCTATGATCCTGACCACTGTACTTCAGAAGCTTAACTAAAGACCACAAACCAGATCCACAGATGATGTGAAATGAAATAGTTCAGTTAACTACAGTTGAGCTACAACAATTTACATTGAGGATCTGGCCCAACATTTCTACTCAGGATGATGTGGCTCTCTATTGTTTACACTTGCAAGTGGTTTGTAAGAAGCAGAAAAGTACATGCTTTGTATAATGACTAATCATCTTATTTACATTCATATCATACTGCCACTTGGTGAACTGGTCATCTAGCTGCCAAGGAGTCCTCGGGCAGAGTACTTTTAGAAGTAAAAATAGGAAATGAGTGAAAAAGACATTAATAAACCTTTTAAATGACTTACAATGTTTTACCCTGGAAACAGGAACTATAATGATATGAAAGGAGATTGCAGAACATGTGAAAAGGATGAGTTTGCAGAAAATGGCACCTTCCTCTTGGTTTCTGGCATTTATTGTCTACGTACACCACCAAACACAAAACATAGAATCTTGCGCTTTCACATAGTATTTAACCTGCTTTGTCAGTTCTGCCATCCTTTCCTTCATCTAGTGAATTTCCTTTGAAAAGGAATTCAAAAATATATTTGCCAACCTGATATCTCATCAGTTTACTTGAATTAATGCACAAATTCATACACACTCACTCTTCCCACTGGCTCAGCCTCTGTCCCTCATTCGCTTGTCACTTAACCTTTGTTTAAAATGTTTTGCAATTTCTGCTTGTGCTGTAGGTTTTGCTTATTAATTAACCCCAGCAGGTCTGGCATGCATGCTATATGTACTAATGCATTTGGTACTGGTATATTTCAGTGTCATATGGCAAAGGTAAAATCATATTAAGGAGAACTGCAAAGATTATATTTTAAAAGGGAAAGGACCAAAGAAAGCTATTTAGGAGCTCAGAGTTGTATCAAAATACAAGTATGAAGACTGTATCTACAAGTGTTTGGACTACTTGAAATTCAATGGGACTTATGCTTCAAAGTCACCTAGGTGTATTTGGAAATGTTACCCTAGATGTAGCACTACAGTTGTAACATGGGAAGTGTGAGATGTAAGACTCACTTTAGTGGAATGAGAGGAGCAAGGACAGGGACAAGTCAGGATTCTGAATTGCCTTCCTACAGATATTTTTTGAGAGGCTGTGATAACACCTACTGTAAATAGAGAGAATTTCAAGATTTTTCTGCCCAAGAGAGCACACCATCTCATTTACGCTGCAGTTTTCTAGTTCCCTTTTTATTATTTTTACATCCAGGCATATATATCAAATATGCCATAAATTAGAATAAAAATCTGCATCAAGTAACTCAATATGGTTTAAAATCACAATGAGTAAGGATATAATGGAAGTTAATTTACATTCTGTTACTAAAAGAATTATATGCCATTTTCAAAGGGAAATGTATTTTTTACTGAAAAAAGGATACTGTCTCTTGGATTTGGTAGTATTTATGCTTCTGAGATGATGAGACTCTGCCAATATATAATTGCATAGTATGACCATTTTTTTTCCTCATAATGCCACAACATGCTCTGCTCCTCTTCTGGAAAAATTGACTGCCTCTATATTTCATGATATTCTGGGGAATACCAAGTGAACTCTTTTATGGAGTTAGACAGAGGAGCATTGGAACACTATGTACAGGAAGTCACTGCATGACCACTGGGGATACTTAGAAATGCAAAAAACTTGCTTTTCCACATCTACTGTCGTCCTATCTAAGAAGTAATTTCCCAATAATAGAAGAAGATATATGGATAGTCTGACCTTTTCTTTTTTTTGTAGAGACCCACTGCAGCTGAGTATTTCCTGTACTGACCTGGATCCAATAACATAGAACCTAATAAATCAGTTAATAAATAATTCAGTTAACTAACATATTAAAAGATGCTTTAAAGAGTTTAAGTTTTTCCACATATCATACTCCAGCTTTTCTAAAAACAGTCATTTGAAACATTTAAAAAGTCTCCTCCTTTATTAATTTTTTATTCTTTTTCTTCCTTGAAAACTACCTATCTTGGGGCAGTCATGATCTTAAAAAGTGTTTTTCTCTTTATATGAGTAGTCTGAGACAATGAATGTGGCACACACAAGCAATCTGTAATCCCCTAGTCCTTCCCCTCGCTCTCTGAGAACAGAAGCTGAATCTTTTGTTGTGGCAGGTGTACTGCTCAAAGAACTATCCCTAGAACAAAGATTTGATCTATTTAATGAATTTAATGCTATTTAGTTATTTGGGGTTCTGTTCAGTTAAGATCTCCCCTCCCCTAGCCCCCAAACATAGAATATTGTTCTGTGAGTTGACATGAGGCTCCAAATCTTCATTCGTGGTCCATAAATTCCACTGCAGTGGCTCCATGGAACTTGGAATCTAGACTATCACTCCACTCCTTTATGTATGGAGGCTCCATCCACATATCCCAGTAATTGTTGCATTTGGAATATGCCCAACTCTTCTGACACTGCCAGATTCTCTCTCCATGATGTCGTCGCACAGAGGAAACCTACAGGCTGCTTTGAAGCTGCCTAGTCCAGGAGAATCTTTCCATTAAAAATGTGAAAAAATCAAAGAAATTCTTTGAGGGTACAATGTCATTTTCCTAATACAAAAGGAGCTCAGATAAGTAAAATCGAGATTTTTATTCTAACCCAGTGGTTCTCAAACTTTTTTTTTTCATGGACCACTTGAAAATTGCTGAAGGTCTCAGTGGACCACTTAATGATCTTTCCAAATGTTGTTTGTATGGTTAGCTAACTGTTGTAAAGCACTTTGGATAAAAGCGCTATATAAAAATAAACCCTTAAGAATAATAATCATTTTTTGTTCTACAAATAAAAGCACACAACTCATATTTTAATATCAGTAGTCTTACCTTTCTAATGCGATGGATGTGCCCTCTCTCCCCCGCTGCGGCAGTGCCCAAGCTGGGACTGGAAAGGAGGAAGGTCTCTCCGCCACCACAGCAGCCACAGAGCTGAGGCTGGGGAGGAGGGCCGTCTCTCCCTGGCAGCCACAGCCCTGGAGCTGGGGAAAGTCACCTCTTTCTCTGGTCGCCACAGCCCTGCATGTCCCAAATCCCCTCCACCCCCTCTTCTCAACCCACTGCCCCCTCCTACCTACCTCGCAAGGCCACCACCTCACCTTACGTGTGCGTCTTCTTCAGGGTCCAGGCACCTAATTAGTGGAGCCATGCCTGCGTGGACCACAGTTTGAGAACCCCTGTTCTAACCATAGTCTATCGATCTTTGCAAGCCATGAAATAGCTGGATGTTCCATGGGCGCAAGGACAGTTAATTCAGCTGGACATCAAGAAAATATTCTAGGAGCAGGAGAGACTCAACCTGAGTAATTTTCCACTAGTCTAATTCATTTTATACACAACCAAAATGATGACACATTTTATGAAAAAGTCATAACTTCATTCTTGGCCATTTTGCAACTGGCACATTTTAGGTTTTGTGTGAATCTTTTGTAAAACAGCCAATTTCACATACAAAAATCCATAAATTGAGAATTTTGAATGTCAATCTTTGTCTAAACAAACCTCTGAGTTAAAAAAAAGAAGAAGGAGAGGTCTTTGCTCCAATACAGGACTAGTTTTGAGTGAAATGGACCCATTTCTGTTACAAACAGTCCAGCTTTCAAGTACAAAACTAAGATTTCAGAATCATTTCACAAATGGAAATTCCAAACAAAATGTGAAAAACTTCAAATTTCCAGAGTTTTGACTTTTTCTGAACATTTTACACAGCCCCCTGCACTTCTCAAGCTATGCCTTCTGTCTGAGTTCGGTAATTCAGTACCTACCCACTAGCGCTAAGCACACAAGCTATAGCTAACCATAGTTTATTTGATGAGTTTAGCCATTTTTTCTAATCAAAGGTCTTCTATAAATAGATAATGATTTAAAAAATGTGCTCATTCTCATTAATTCAATGAATGCTTTGGGATGACTACATTTTGTTCCATGGATTGATCACAGACTGTTCTTTGTAAGTATTCATTGTTGACAATCTGATATTTGAGCTGAGTGACTGGTCACCAGTGATGTAGCAGTACACCAATCCCCAGTCCAGCAAAGCACTTAAACACATGCATAACTTTAAATTGTAAAGTAGTGCTATTGGCTTTCCCACGGTTACTCAGGTGCTTAAACTTAAGTATGTTCTTAGGTTCTTTGCTGGATCAGAGCTTTGCCACAAGGAGCAGATATAAAAACAGCTTCTCAGTTTTTATTCTAGAATCATCTCAACAAAAAGGTAGAGCTGTTTCAGACACCAGGCTGGAGATGGAGATGCCTTTCAACCAGATCCCGTGACCTCGAAAAGGTAGGAATTCAGTCCAGTCCCAAAGAGCACCTTTCGTTACGATGGCCTGTTCTCTACTAAAACTCCCCAGTGCAGAATCTCTGCCTGTTAGGAACTTTGTGCGGCATGCTTTAAATTCGGCAAAGCTAAGTAGCTGCAATCCTAAATTAGTCATTTTGCAATTGGCATGATCCTGCAAACTGCTACGCACATAAGTTTTCCTTATATGCAGCCAATTAAATCTTGCAAACATGTATGCATCTGAGTAGTCCTTGAATTCAGTGGGGATATGTTTGTGATTAAAGGTTTTCAGGTTCAAGCCCATGGACTCAATCCTCCTAATATATATGGAAATTTTGCCATTCAGCTCAACTAGTGGAGGTTCGGGACACAATTGGAGAAAAAATACCTTGAAAATCTGTATGTAGTTAACCTACCATTGTTCATCTGCCCTCTAAGTAGCTTTTCACATGTAACATCTAAAATTTTTGCTTTCTCAATGATAGATCTACAATCGATGTAGATTTCACTTGCCTTAAAATTATTCAAAACACACACACTAAATTTTAATTACCAAGCAACATAAGTAAGGATGGCTCAGTATTACATTTTGTTAAATCATCTAGAATGAAATTGTTCTTCCTTATTTCACTCTGAAGCCTACAGAGTATATAGATCTATAACATTATTAAGTCCCCACTTTAAAAATACTTCTCAAAGTAAATATATATTTGTTTTAAACTAGGTTTGTCCATAGAGGACTACTGAGGATCGATTGAGATAAAACTGAAATTATGCACACTAAAGGTGTCACATACAGAAAGACTTTGAATGTCTTTTTCTTTTAAGTCCGCACAAAACACATCCTCTTGCTTAATCCTGTGTGTCCAGGGAACAAAAAGCCACTTCACACAGTCTGGCTCATTTGGATAACGCAATACCAGAGGAATTATGTCTGGGGAAATGCTCTGATTTGCCGTTGTTTGAAGGTAGAACAAGTTAATAGTGTCACTGGGAAAGATAATCCGAGGAATTTTAGATGTAAACAGTGTCTTCCATGCCCCTGGCTTAATGGACATCTGATGTTACACCTTGTTATTTTTTTGTTGTTTAAAAAAAATAAAAGTCTGCACTTTATAAAGACTCTTTCAGTCATGGGCATCTTTAGGAATGGATACTGTGAGCAAAAGACTCCTCACTTCCATCAGGAAACTGAGTTTTACCAAAGAGTCGTATATTCTATGAAGTGCAGCTACTTTTTAGTAGATATTGTTAACTTACAGTATCAGCCTAATTTGACAAACTAGCCTTATTTCAATGTGTATGATGGTTTACATAGCAATGATAGCTACAGATCAGACAAGGTCCCCGCTCCAAATAGATTACAATCTAGGGCCCCAGTCCTGAATCATGTGCTTAACTTTACACACTGTAAGTAGTCTCATTGACTTCAAAACCCCACTGAAATGAATGAGCCTCTGCATGAATATAGAGTGGAGCAGAAACAGGGTCTAGATGGACCACATATACACAAGGGGTGGGAAGCAACGAAAAACATTGTTTTACCTCATTAGTTCCATGAGCTTTGTTTTGTTTGGGATTTTTTTGAAATATATTTTCCTCTGACATGTAAATGCTTCTTGGATGGAAGGACTGGGGTGTATAGGCCTTTTAGGAAAGGGTATTTTAAGGCGAGACTTGAAGATGGAGAATACAGAGGTGTGGAAGACCCATTTCCTCTAGGCATAAGGGACTACATAGGAGATTTTGACGTGAGCTTTTTAAAAAGCAGAAAAATATATTCATTGACTATGTTTTTCAGTTAATTTCTTCTGGCTGAACAATGATTCAATAGTGAGGATATGCACTTAGTCAGCTGCAGTTAGGGCCTAATTTATGCTTGTATACATCTTGACTGTTATAGTTATATCCTTGAATTGCTAATTATATGGCCTGGTAGTTTTTATTTTATTTTATTTTTGATTAGCACCAGGATAAACAGAAATTGTATTGGATTGTCTCAATATGGTAAAATGCCTCAAACAATGAGACTATGCAGAGTGAGAGTTTTAAAAACAAAGTTAGTTTACAAACAAGAAACTCTGTATACCTTACCTCCTAACCTCTGCTGGCTTTGTACATTAGCAAACAAGCAAATGTGAAGCCTTATCCAGAAAAATTATACCACAGTTGAGTTCAACATGCATGTTAACTTGATCTATTGAGACTACTGTGTATCGGTAATACAGCTTTCTAAAATAAATCATCCGGATAATCAAGGTGTAAATATGTCATCCTAGATTTCAGGTATATGCATCTATATCACACAGGGTCGATATGACCTTCTATTTGCAAATATACACCATGTAGTTAGTTTGAAAAATACTCAGGAAAGCTGTGGCCGATTAAAAGAAAAATGCAGTGAAGCCAAGAGGAGTTGTTTCAGGACTCTGAAGTATTTTCTCTCTCTCTTTGATCCCATATCTCCTCTCAGTAACAGGCTTTTCTGTACTCATGTTGATCACAGCTTCAAATTGTGCTACTCTGCTGCTGGCTTCCTCCTCCCACCTCCCATCCATACACACATACTGTGCATACCCACACCCCATGGTGTCTAGCAATGCCAGCAAATATTCAGTGGCTTGGCTTGGGCTGCCCACCCAAAAGGAGAAAAGCAATTGAAATATTCCCTGTAGACTTTTCCTTGAGCACTGAGCTCAGGAAGCTTTCTGCTCACAAAAGGCATTGCTGGCACCAGGAATCAAGCAACAGTCTTAAGAGCAGGGGCTCTACACTGTAGCCCAAACACAACTTATTATAATCCCTTGCTGCCTTCTGTGCTTATATAATACAGACCTTCTTGAGTTACAAGACACTTTGAAGATCTCACCTTCTCCCATTACTTGTCTTTTACATAAAATGTCCACAGATGTGAGTCTGCTAGTGTGTCTGAGAACTGTGGTTAATAATTTATAAACCAATACTTCCTATTGGGTATATTGTTTAAAATACTTATGTATGCCAGAGGGAGCAGGCTGTCTTGCTGCAGGAGCACCCCCTGCTGATTATTCTAAAGAGCAACCTTAATAGCAGCTTTAAAGGAAAAGATTGAGTCCAGAGATAAGGTGTCAATTAGCAGCTTCTGGAGACAAAGACTATAAGGAAGCTTCTCCTGAATGGCAGCAGCTCTCAGGAAGTGGAATGAGCCCATGTGGGTCACTCTAAGTAAGCCTGGCTGTGAAGAAATACCATCATGAGGGAAAGTACAGAACAACTAATTTATTAGAGCGTAAGCTTTCGTGAGCTACAGCTCACTTCATCGGATGCATTTGGTGGAAAAAACAGAGGAGAGATTTATATACACACACACAGAGAACATGAAACAATGGGTTTATCATACACACTGTAAGGAGAGTGATCACTTAAGATAAGCCATCACCAGCAGCAGGGGGGGAAAGGAGGAAAACCTTTCATGGTGACAAGCAAGGTAGGCTAATTCCAGCAGTTAACAAGAATATCAGAGGAACAGTGGGGGGTGGGGTGGGAGGGAGAAATACCATGGGGAAATAGGTTTCAGAGTAGCAGCCGTGTTAGTCTGTATTCGCAAAAAGAAAAGGAGTACTTGTGGCACCTTAGAGACTAACAAATTTATTAGAGCATAAGCTTTCGTGAGCTACAGCTCACGAAAGCTTATGCTCTAATAAATTTGTTAGTCTCTAAGGTGCCACAAGTACTCCTTTTCTTCATGGGGAAATAGTTTTACTTTGTGTAATGACTCATCCATTCCCAGTCTCTATTCAAGCCTAAGTTAATTGTATCCAGTTTGCAAATTAATTCCAATTCAGCAGTCTCTCGTTGGAGTCTGTTTTTGAAGCTTTTTTGTTGAAGTATAGCCACTCTAAGATCTGTGATCGAGTGACCAGAGAGATTGAAGTGTTCTCCAACTGGTTTTTGAATGTTATAATTCTTGACGTCTGATTTGTGTCCATTCATTCTTTTACGTAGAGACTGTCCAGTTTGGCCAATGTACATGGCAGAGGGGCATTGCTGGCACATGATGGCATATATCACATTGGTAGATGCGCAGGTGAACGAGCCTCTGATCTGGATGAAAGCTAGAGGCATGTAGGTAGGAATAGCGGTCAGTAGGTTTCCGATATAGGGTGGTGTTTATGTGACCATCGCTTATTAGCACCGTAGTGTCCAGGAAGTGGATCTCTTGTGTGGACTGGTCCAGGCTGAGGTTGATGGTGGGATGGAAATTGTTGAAATCATGGTGGAATTCCTCAAGAGCTTCTTTTCCATGGGTCCAGATGATGAAGATGTCATCAATGTAGCGCAAGTAGAGTAGGGGCATTAGGGGACGAGAGCTGAGGAAGCGTTGTTCTAAGTCAGCCATAAAAATGTTGGCATACTGTGGGGCCATGCGGGTACCCATCGCAGTGCCGCTGATTTGAAGGTATACATTGTCACCAAATGTGAAATAGTTATGGGTCAGGACAAAGTCACAAAGTTCAGCCACCAGGTTAGCCGTGACAGTATCGGGGATACTGTTCCTGACGGCTCGTAGTCCATCTTTGTGTGGAATGTTGGTGTAGAGGGCTTCTACATTCATAGTGGCTAGGATGGTGTTTTTAGGAAGATCACCAATGGACTGTAGTTTCCTCAGGAAATCGGTGATGTCTCGAAGATAGCTGGGAGTCCTGGTAACGAAGGGCCTGAGGAGGGAGTCTACATAGCCAGACAATCCTGCTGTCAGGGTGCCAATGCCTGAGATGATGGGGCATCCAGGATTTCCAGGTTTATGGATCTTGGGTAGCAGATAGAATACCCCAGGTCGGGGCTCCAGGGGTGTGTCTGTGTGGATTTGTTCTTGTGCTTTTTCAGGGAGTTTCTTGAGCAAATGCTGTAGTTTCTTTTGGTAACTCTCAGTGGGATCAGAGGGTAATGGCTTGTAGAAAGTGGTGTTGGAGAGCTGCCTAGTAGCAGATTGACAGAGCCAGAAGAGTACCCAGAAGTCACCTACTACAGGACAGGCCCAACAAAGAAAACAACAGAACGCCACTAGCCATCACCTTCAGCCCCCAACTAAAACCTCTCCAACGCATCATCAAGGATCTACAACCTATCCTGAAGGACGAGCCATCACTCTCACAGATCTTGGGAGACAGACCAGTCCTTGCTTACAGACAGCCCCCCAATCTGAAGCAAATACTCACCAGCAACCACACACCACACAACAGAACCACTAACCCAGGAACCTATCCTTGCAACAAAGCCCGTTGCCAACTCTGTCCACATATCTATTCAGGGGATACCATCATAGGGCCTAATCACATCAGCCACACTATCAGAGGCTCATTCACCTGCGCATCTACCAATGTGATATATGCCATCATGTGCCAGCCATGCCCCTCTGCCATTTACATTGGCCAAACTGGACAGTCTCTACGTAAAAGAATGAATGGACACAAATCAGACGTCAAGAATTATAACATTCAAAAACCAGTTGGAGAACACTTCAATCTCTCTGGTCACTCGATCACAGATCTTAGAGTGGCTATACTTCAACAAAAAAGCTTCAAAAACAGACTCCAACGAGAGACTGCTGAATTGGAATTAATTTGCAAACTGGATACAATTAACTTAGGCTTGAATAGAGACTGGGAATGGATGAGTCATTACACAAAGTAAAACTATTTCCCCATGGTATTTCTCCCTCCCACCCCACCCCCCACTGTTCCTCTGATATTCTTGTTAACTGCTGGAATTAGCCTACCTTGCTTGTCACCATGAAAGGTTTTCCTCCTTTCCCCCCCTGCTGCTGGTGATGGCTTATCTTAAGTGATCACTCTCCTTACAGTGTGTATGATAAACCCATTGTTTCATGTTCTCTGTGTGTGTGTATATAAATCTCTCCTCTGTTTTTTCCACCAAATGCATCCGATGAAGTGAGCTGTAGCTCACGAAAGCTTATGCTCTAATAAATTTGTTAGTCTCTAAGGTGCCACCAGTACTCCTTTTCTTTTTGCGAATACAGACTAACACGGCTGCTACTCTGAAACCTACAGAACAACTGGCTTTCATGGGGCAGAAGGATCATTTAAAACATCTGCTCTTTCTCTAACTAATGACTTAAAAATACAGTTCTAGACCAGGGGTGGGCAAACTTTTTGGCCCGAGGGCCACATCTGGGTATAGAAATTGTATGGCGGGCCATGAACGCTCACAAAATTGGGGTTGGGGTGTGGGAGGATGTACGTGGTCTGGGCTGGGGGTGCAGGTTCCGGGGTGGGGCCAGAAATGAGGAGTTCAGGGTATGAGAGGGGACTCCAGGCTGGGGCAGGAGGGATGGGGTATGGGGGAGTGGGTGAGGGCTCTGGCTGGGGGTGCAGGCTCTTGGGTGGGGCTAGGGATGAGGTGGTTGGGGTTTAGCAGGGTGCTCCAGGCTGGGACGAGGGGATTGGAGGGTGCGAGGAGGATCAGGGCTGGGGTAGGGGATTGGGGCATAGGGGGGTGAGGACTCCAGCTGGGGGTGCAGGCTCTGGAGTGGGGATGAGGATGAGGGGTTTGGGGTGCAGGAGGGTGCTCCAGACTGGGTCTGAGGGGTTCAGAGGGCAGGAGGTGGGTCAGGGCTGGGGTAGGGGTTGGGGATTGGGGGGGTATCTCAGGGGTGCAGGTTCTGGGTGGTGGTCAAGCAGCTCCCGGAAGCAGCGGCATGTTCCCGCTCCAACTTCTACATGGAGGTGCGGCCAGGCAGCTCTGCTATGCGCTCTCCCGTCCACGGGCACTGCCCCTGCAGCTCCCATTGGCCACGGTTCCCGGCCAATGAGAGTTGTGGGGGCAGTGTGTGGAGTGAAGCCCTCTGGGTGCCCCTATGGGTAGGAGCCAAAGGAGGGACATGCCGCTGCTTCTGGGAGCCGCATGGTGCAGCCCCCGACCCTGCTCCCCAGCTGGAGTGCCGGAGTGGGACAAGCCCCAGTGGGAGCTCAAGGGCCGGATTAAAATGGCTGGTGGGCCAGATGCGGCCTGCGGGCCATAGTTTGCCCACCCCATTCTAGACTATCAAAACTAAATAATTTTTTCCACAGCAAAGCAAAGACCTAATAGAAACATACTAATTTATAATCACGTAAAACACCGCTTAGTAAGCCACTGATAGAGCCTCGTAAGGCATCCCTACCTTTGGTTTGTGTTCCAGCAATTACTCTAAAAAGACTCATGAGCCATAGGCTAAAGGAAGTGGTCTAGACAGCTACACTCTAAGAATGTGCCATTGCATGTGATTGAGTTTGCCCTTTATTCCTAATTCACAAAGAAAAAGGAAGGTTTCAGTGGGCCACAAGGTAGGATGTGGGCAATTATATTTATGCTAGGGATGGTGACACTGTACATCTAGGAATGACATTAAGTATCAGCTAGTCAGCAGTTCAGGTAACAGGGAGCCAGTCCTGTGCTGACAGGAATATTCACTAGATAGGTCTTCTCTGTCTCTGACTGCCATCTGTAATTCTATCTTGTGGAGCTTGAACTTCTGCTAATGGTGGTGAGAAACATGGTACTGTCACTTCATGTAGGAAGGTATCAACCATATCATCAGACCAATAATTAATTTGGCATCATCAGCAATGTCTGCTCAGGAGAGACACAGGAATGGAAACAGCAGTGTTGTAGCTCAAAAATATCATGGGGGAAAGTTTTCACAATTCTTCAGTTTTACCTATGCATCAATTCTTCACTTTTATGACCATTAAAATAAACCAATTTCACTCTAAACCCATTAAAAATAATACCCATATATCTACAGGGTGACAGTTGCCTATTTTTTGAGAGAGCCCCTGAAATTAATTAATTATATACATTTCATGATTAATTCAAGAACCTAGTACACTTTTGAACCAGGCCCAAAATTCATGAGGTGCTAGAAATGCTTCAAGAATACTTTCCAAGAAACCATGCATCAGCTCCCTACTGAATCTGGTTTCTGATTCTTTCTCAGAAATGAGATTGTAAGAAAAAAATCCCAGACAACAGGTTGAATGCCTTTACTAACCAAAATTTTGTAAAGGTTATTTGCCACAGGTACTTTGACATTTAGGTTAGAGGGGCAGGTTTGAAAACTGCCCCTAGGGATGTCCACATCAGCTAAAAACCAGAGGTGAAACTGCTGAGGACAATTTAAATGACTGGTAGACAGTAGACTGGTAGATCAGTCAGAAACTTTAGATGGTCATTTCATAGTCCCTGTGTTTCATATTCTTTATAGAGGGTTGCAGGCTGACTTAGTATTGTTCTTCTTATCCTACCCAGGCACTGGCTGTCCTTTTCCCCAGCACTCCAGATCTCAGGGCAGTCATTCCTCCCTTTTTTATTGTCAGCTGGGAAAGTGCTGATACTTAATGCCAGGCTATTGTTTCCTGCTTTCCTCATCAATGTGGAGGTTACTGGTTAATGAATAATAGGGTACTGTACAATCTGGACAGTTGGTTGGATATTTTGAAGCTGCTGTGTTTGTCATACATGGAGAGGACCAGTGTAGATTCATTGACACACATATCCCAAGTTCTCACATAAGGTATTGGCTGACTATCTTCTGTTCTTTGTAATTCCAAGACTACTCTGAGGATTGCTATAATCTTTTTTAGATTATTGTCTGACAGAGTATTTATGTTGCTAACCTGCAATCTATGTAGTTGGGACAAATTCAGAGCTGATATGTACAGTGGTATAAGATAGACTCCCTTATGCTCATTTAGAATCTACTTTGGGGTGATATGATACTTACACTGAATGTAGGCCTGAATTGATTAAAGTATGTTCTATTAAACGAAGAGCTGCAGTCTATGAGAACATTGTATTTGCCATACTAAAGCAGATCAATAATCCCTTATGCGACTTTGCCAATGCTTGATGTTTCAAAAGTACCATAATGCACCTGGTAAATCATGCAGTACAATACCAAAAGGGAACACTTTTCTTCCCAAAACCAACAGGATGACCTAATCATGGTGAGTCCCTCCCCCTGAAGCTAATGGGAGATTTGGATTTTACTCCTAATTCTTATCATGGCCGGTGTAACAGCAATTGGCACTGCATGCTCCTCTTTCACAGCTAACTAAGGAAATTTTCCTTTTTCCTCTTCTCAATTACCTTTATCTTTTTCTTTTCAAATTTCTAATGTTTTCTCCTTTTAAATATGGACCTGGGGTTTACTTCTGAGGCACAGTCCTTCCTTTTGTTCTTCCTGGATTGTTCATCTATCAGTATCCCATACTCAGCTCAGTAACTAAGTGCTGCAATTTGGCCCATATACAATATGAACATAGTTGGGGTGAAGTGTGTTAAAAATGTATCACATTTCTGTTTTCTCCGGTGACTTAGAACATAACTCCAGTGACTAAGAAATAACTCTAGTAGTCATCTGGGCTTGGGTTTGTTCTCCTACTTGCACACATGCTCTGGATGCATGATGACTTACACCATGATCTTTTATGTTTTATGTTCTACAGCAGGTCAGACAAGATGATCACAATGGTCTCTTCTGGCCTTGGAATCTATGATTTTGTGTGGCTGCTTTTTTAAATCTATGGGCTGATTCTACTTATCCTACCACCTATCGGGGTGTTGCCATTGACTTTAAAAGAAACGGGGGCTCCTTCCTGAGAGGAGCTGAGCATTTGCATCTCCCATTTTTTCAGTTTGAGCTGTAGGTGCCCAGAACCTTCTGGATCAAGCGCTGTATTTGCTTCATTTCTTGGATCAGAAATTCTTACTGAACAAAAGTGATGGTTTCATTCTAGAGGTATTTGCTTTATATCCATATTATATATGGGTAATGGGTCATTGGTGCATTTTTATATGGCATGTTGAAACTGTAGTGCTTGTTACAATGAAGTGTCTACATTGTTTGAACTTCCTGACTCATTCAGTTTGTTTCTATGGAGAGGTTTATGATATGAGAAATGGTAGTCCCCTTACCTAGGAACAACAGCCAGGAAGAGGATACATTTTAAAGTTCTTTTATTTAAGAAGAGGATTAAAACACTGAGTGCCAAGATTTTTCTTTTATATCTAAATCCACTCATTTTCAATTTTTGTAGGTCAGGCTCCCCTGAGGTATGTGGTAAGGAAACTTCATTGTGAACTTGTCTTGCATTGAAAAACGAAGCAGATCTTCAAAATCCCATGAGTAAAGGGTGCACATTGTTTCTCAAGAATAAGCCCTTTGTGACTTTATTATTTTTACAATGAGATTTAATGACCCGAAACATGTGTGCACTTTTTTGAATCATTGCATTCAAAAACTAAAATTTGACTGTGAAATATATTAAGACTTGGATAGAGGAACTTATGCCATGTGTGGTATTTTTTTTCCTAGGACAATCTCCGTTTTCAAAGCTGTGTTTGGGCCATATTAAAAGGCCAAGTTCCAAAAAGACAAAAGGGGTAATATTTTTTTTAAAATAAATCCTAGCCCTAGACATCAGTGCTACAAAAGTCATCCTTACCAGATGGCTAACATAGACAAGGGAAAATAGCCAACTTGATTTCAAAGCTAAGAGTGATTTGTAAAATGAATGATAGAAACTACTTCAGATTCATTATTTTAAGCAGGAGAACTCATGTTTAGCTTATGGGTCTGGTTTGAATAAAAGTTTGTCTTTCTTGAATAAAAGTCATATGTGATTCCAGGCAGTGGCCTGGACCATTTGCTAATACTAATTGTTGTTGGTTGAAAGTAAGGTAGAATATTGTTAAAGTCTTCCCTGGCAGTAACTTGATCTGTGGAAATGTACTTTACAGGAACTGTGATGAGGTTTACAGCTGGAAGAAGCTTATGATAATATGGTCACATGACTACATCTCCCCTTTAATAATGGAATAAAAGTTTGCATGATACAATTTTTCTAGTTCGTGATGGCAAGAAATGCATATGCTCACATTTAATTTATTTTCCACATCAATCTGACAATAACGAAATCAAAACAGATACACACTTCCATGAACATTTTACAGTTCAAAAAATAATAGTTGATGATGTGGCTAGTTTGAAATAATATTAGTAAAATATACGTCAGCGATAAGGTTGGCAAGTTAGAAAATGACCAAGTGAGGCCAGATGTACTGCCTAAGATCTAATATGAAGTACCAGCATACACAAATCACAACAGCTTACCTCAGCATATTTCTACCAGAAACCTAATACTTTGTTTGTCATTAAGAAAGAAATGTAAATTCACATATACTGTATTTACTTTGATTATACAGTATAATATATTATATATATTAGCTTCTGTATTCTGGCCAAATTCAAACTGAATTATTACCTTCTGCCTACCTATATTCACTATATATCATGATTACATTCTTCTTTAACCTCTCCATAAACTACAAAGCAGTTTTTCTGTGCACTGTTAAACACTTGCCACATTCACCCCAGAGTTAACAGTATTTCAGTGATGGTAAAATGGTTGTCTGCAGACTGCAGTGTAAACTTTGTAAACCACTTTGAGATCAGGGACTATATAAATGTAAAGATTTATTACAGTGCTGCTGTTGTAGGTTTCATTACCTTTCCTATTAAAGGGTCCAGGAAGACCAAACTAGAATTGACGGTCTAATATCTCTCTTCTTATTTTGATGCTGTTCTTTCTTCTCCATCTTGCAAAATGTTCCAGAGTTTTATAAGGAAAGCTCAATCCCAGTGCCATTTGGTTGGTGTCAATACACTTAATACGTTGCTAGCTAGCTATCACCCAGCAGGAAGAAGTTCAGCCTTGAATTTCCATTTGGTAAATCACACATTTATTTTCATTGCATATCCAATCAGCATCAGAGTGTTTTGCTATAGATTTGTCATGCTAAATTAGATGGAAAGTATTCTTTAGAATATTATTTGTATTGTTTCACATCTGTTTTGTAATATTTCCTATGCTATTGTCAATGTAATTGCCCAGTCACTTCCTTACAAGATGTGTTTGGTGCCCGTCCCTGTCGTGGAAAATAGTCTGTTTATAAGTTCAAGAAGATGACATTGGGTAAATTCTATCCTTGGGAAACCATGAAAATTCCTTCTGTAGGTTTAAACACTATTCACAGAGGTACTCATTACCCAATGTAAATATTTTTTAAATAGCTTTCCACCAGCTCAAACTAAACATAGCAAAAACTGAGATTCTTTGGGAAGGAATGGAGGAAAAGAGAGATTGATTAAGCTCTTTACTTCCTTAATATCTCAGTACCCAAGTATGGTGTTGCTAGATCCAGTATTGCCTGCTGGGAGTTGTAGTGTTTGAGTTTAGAAAAAACTAGCAGGAAGCACAGTGCACGTGGTTGAATGAAACAGCTGGGTCAGGGGCTGTTGCTGCTGCAGCAGCTTCTGGAGCTCCATGATTATTGTCTAAACGAAAAAACTTGTTGGATTTGACTCTTTTGGTCTTGGCCTCCACTACTCCATAAATTGGTGATGAGGATGTCTCTCCGACCCCTGAATCTGCCTGCATCCTTTCTTCAAAGCCCAGGTGAGCCTCCAATTGCTTTGAATGTTTGGATTGGAGTGCAATTAATGACAAAGAACTTTCCTAACCATGAAAACATGCTCTCCTTATTCACTACCCTGGAGCAGAAGGGCAGTGTATATTCTACACTCTTCCCATTCTGGATGATAAATATTGTACTGCACTTGCTGAATTAAAGAATTTTTTGTGCCTAATGTAAATGAACACTGTAAATTCCACCATCGTGAATGGAAAATAGGGGAGTCAACAGATCAGTATATTGCTGCTTTAAGGGAATTGATTGTCACATGGCAGACTAAATGATTGAAGATGAGCTTGTGGAGCAAATGGTTGTGCCCCATTGTGATGGGTTACCCCAGGGGTGCCACTTGGAACTGTGGTACCACTGAGCCTGCCTGACCCACTAGCCTGGGCTCCCTTTCACACTGTGGTGCTGTGACAAGCTGCCAAGCTCTCCAAGCTTGCTCTTTCACAAGCATACACACAGATAAGGACACACCCAGCTGCAGCTTCACACACAGATGCTGAGATCAGCTCTGCATGGGAAGACTCAGCTAAGGCATCACCCAGTTGCTAAGGCATGCATCCCCCTCTGAGGTGTAAACCCAAAATTATACCATCTTATGCTGCACCCCTCTCTCAATATGGAGGGAGATATGCAACAGCTTTCTGCCCCAAGTTATAACTTTCACACGCTGGTTTTATACAAAACAAAAATAAGTTTATTAACTACAAAAGATAGATTTTAAGTGAATATAAGTGATAGTAAACAGATCAAAGCAGATTATTTTAGTAAATAAACAAAACCACAATCTGAGTTTAACACACTAGATATTAATTAGCAAATTCTCACCCTAAGTGATAAATAGGGGGAAAGTGGAAGATCCTTAAGGCACAAGTTACCTTGGCTTTCCCAGATTTCATACACAGGTTAAAAATTCCTCTATCCTAGGACCATCATTTTTCCCCTGTTCAGTCTTTGTTCCTCAGGTGTTTCCAGGTGTATTTTTGTAGGGACTGTGAGGTCCCATCATGATGTCATTGTCCTCTTTTTATATCTTCTTCCCACTTGCTGGAAAGCTCTTTTGCTGTGACCTGGGTCAAATAGTTTCCATTGTGTGGTACTATCTCTGAGAGGTTTCTATTGTACACAGTTCCTGTGGTAATCCTTGTGTGCATTTCCTCAATAACCCATTAACATTGTTTGGCCTTTTTACAGTTGTACCTGTTTTCAACCTCGCAATATGTTTCAGTAACACACACATAGCCAAACTTCATAACTTCACAAACGACTATAGCACATACAATTCAATGAGATATTACTGTCTAGCAGATCAAGACTTTTAGAATGATACCTCACAAGGCATACATTGTACAAAATATATCCTAATTACTTGACAGTGGTGAACATTGGGCTGCCGGGGTGTCACACCCGCATTAGAAAATGCCTACTACTTGAATTGGATCTGACATTACAGAAAGCCATAACCACTGTTAATCTCATTATGAGCTCTGTACACAAGTTATAATCATTTTCTGCAGTAATTCTCTTTTAGGAAGTAGTGAGAACTTTTTAGATTCCATTGCAAAATATGACAACTTCATATCTAATGCTTTCTTCATCTGTGGCCTTATGACTCCATGCCTTTGCAAGGTACCCATTACCATGGAATGTGGTCCTCATTTGTGATGTGTTCTTCTCTTGGGAAAGGCTGAGTTCCAAAGTAAGAGAGGATTCAGCATAAAAGACTCACATAGGTCCTTTGTGTCTTCACTGGTTCCCGCCTGAGACTCCTCTTATCTTTTTTCATCATGAAAACTATAGGCAATACCTCTGCCTGTTTCATGGGGATTTCCCAGGAAGAGAGATGGAATTAACATCCCAGAGTTGGACAGCTGTATATATTAATGCTGCCAGGGTAAGCATTAACTTCCTCAAGAAACCCCACAGGGTTGATGAAGGGACGCCGCCGCAGAGAACAGCCACAGCCCCTCCTGAACTGTGGAGCTTGCAAAGCACATCCAGAAGTGTTTCCACCCAGTCAGGAGAAGTTGCCACAGATATAGCATGACCTCAAGCCTTTCCTCTCACATCTGACTCCTTTTCATCCCCCTTTGAGAGAAAAGGTGGGTGAGGTAATATCTTTTATTGGACCAGCTTCGGTTGGGGAGAGAGATAAGCTTTCAAACTTACACAGACCTGAAGAAGAGCTCTGTGTGAGCTTGAAAGCTTGTCTCCCTCACCAACAGAAGTTCACCCAATAAAAGATATTACCTCACCAACCACCACAGCTACAAAAACACTTTCACCCCCATTGTTACTTAAGCAAAGTAAGGTCACATGGAGTAAGAGGGAAGGTCATCTCGTGGATCAATAACTGGTTAAAAGATAGGAAACAAAGGATAGGAATAAATGGTCAGCCTTCAGAATGGAGATTGGTAAATAGTGGTGTCACCCAGGGGTCTGTACTGGGACCAGTCTTATTCAACATATTCATAAATGATCTGGAAAAAGAGGTAAACAGTGAGGTGGAAAAATTTGCAAATGATACAAAACTATTCAAGATAGTTAAGTCCAAAACAGACTGCGAAGCGTTACAAAGGGATCTCACAAAACTGGGTGATTGGGCAATAAAAAGGCAGATGAAATTCAATGTTGATAAATGCAAAGTAAAGCACATTGGAAAACATAATCCCAACTATACATACAACATGACTGGATCTAAATTAGCTGTTACCATTCAAGCAAGAGGTCTTGGAGTCATTGTAGATAGTTCTCTGAAAACATCCACTCAATGTGCAGCAGCAGTCAAAAAATTGAACAGAATGCTGGGAATCATTAAGAAAGAGATAGATAATAGGACAGAAAATATCATATTGCTTCTATATAAATCCATCGTATGCCCACATCTTGAATACTGCATGCAGATATGGTCACCCCATCTCAAAAAAAGATATATTGGAATTGGAAAAGGTTCAGAAAAGGGCAACAAAAATGAGTAGGAGTATGGAATGGATTCCATATGAGGAGAGATTAATAAAACTGGGACTTTTCAGCCTGGAAAAGAAACGGCTAAGGGGGGAAAATGATATAAGTCTAAAAAATTGTGATTGGTGTGAAGAAAGTAAATAAGGAAGTGTTATTTACTCCTGCTCATAACACAAGAACTAAGGGTCACCAAATAAAATTAATAGTCGCAGGTTTAAAACAAACAAAAGGAAGTATTTCTTCACACAATGCACAATCAACCCGTGGAACTCTTTGCCAAAGGGTTTTGTGAAGGCCAAGATTATAATAAGGTTCAAAAAAGAACTAGATAAGTTCATGGAGGATAGGTCCATCAATGACTATTAGCTATGATGGGCAAGGATGGTGTCCCATGCCTCTGTTTGCTAGAAGCTGGGAATGGGTGACAGGGGATGAATCACTTGATGATTACCTGTTCTGTTCATTCCTTCTGAAGCATCTGGCATTGATCACTGTCAGAAGACAGGATACTGGGCTAGATGGACCTTTGGTCTGAACCAGTGTGGCTGTTTTATGTTCTCATTGCTCATATAGACAGCGGGCAAATGCTGCCTTTGGAATTCACATTATCAAAAGTTAAAATGTGCATCTCAGCCCTGCATTGGCCCCTGGGCCAACTTCTACTTTTTCATGTTTGTTAATACCTATCTCTCTTGTGATGAGAATAACCATCAGGTGAATACATACTTAACAGCAAACACTTTTAATCTCCTTTCAATGATGACTCATTAAAATAAGAGGAGTGGGGAAGAATATAAAAAACAGAGAGACATCACTTTTTCTTTCTTGTTTGAGCACTGCATTCTTGTGTAATGTAAATCTCTCCATGGATAATCATGAAATTATACACACTGAGTGGATCTCAAAGGGAGCAGAGATGGGGGGCCTCAGGGAGCTGGCTATGGCTCCCTGATTCAAAGTCACCTAGCTTTGGTGCATGGTAGAGCTGTTCCTGTGTAGTGCTAACTTTTACCACTGGCATAATGTTCTTCAAAGACTGTACAATAATGGGGAATGGGAAAAGCAGAGTTCCATTCTGCCCTATCCCTAGCACATCCCCACTTTTCCCTTACACCAAGGGATGTAGAAAGGGTGGGTGGCAGGTGGTGAAGGAGGCAACTTCACCACCTTTATGCTGGTAGAGAGTTTCTCTGCATGATGGAATTTTCTGCTGGCCACCTCCAGCCACTGTAAGGCCACTTTGCAAGCTTAGGAGGTGCAAAGTGGCCTCAGCGGAGTGGAGAAACAGACCCAATGAATCCAGTTGTCCACATCTGATGAACAGAATTTTGGGGCACAGTGAGCTAAAATTCAGAAGTGCATTGAAAATATATAGGGTGAGAGTCCCACACTCCCCATCCCTCTCTGATCCTGTATGCCAGGTAAAGGGGCCAACGCAGTATAAAGTGGCTGTAAATCGAGCTCTGGTTTAGGGGGGCTGTGACAGGATGGACTAGGTCCTGAGACCCCCTGCTGCAGGACTTGTGGCCTTGCCACATGCTGCTCCAGGAAAGGGCAGAAGAGAGGTCCTCCAAGCTGCCTAGAGCAGCTCCGTGGGAAGCCGCCAATCGGCCCCCCAGGCTAGTATATGAAGAGCTGCAGGACCCAGCTGAGAGTATTTACTTACTAGAGCTGGAGGGGAGTGGATGGTGCTCTAGGCTGGCTGCTAGGATTCCATAAGGACAAGGTCGTGAGGTAAGGGTGAAGAATGTGTGGGAGCCATGGGGAAGTGGCCCAGGGAATATAGCAACAATGTGGTTTATTTAAAGGGACGTTGTGGATGGCTGCTATCTATAGGGCCCCTGGGCTGGGACCTGGAGTAGAGGGTGGGCCCCAGCCACTGGGAAAATGGCTTGGATTTTGAGGTGCCCCGGAAAGGGGACTGAACTGTAGTGGCCCAGCTGAAGCGTTGGGGCCAGCCAGGCCCTGAAAGGGCAAAGACATTCCCCCTGGGGCACTGCTCTAGTCCGGAGCAGGGACAAGCAGAGAGGCATTATAGAGGGCACTGAGTGAGGCCCCTGTTGGACTTGTACCCTGAACGGGGTTTGTGTTGCTTTTATCTCACAGACAAGACGCTATGACTTGGCTGGAGTGCTGAGTCAGTGAAGAGGCACCGCAAACATGCAGAGACAGAGAGAGTGTGCAAGCACACGTACTCCGCCAGGGGGCGCTTGTGAGAGGTGAGTGCAACCCCTTTACAGGGGCATACTGAGAGTGTGGCTGCAGGTGTTAGAGGCAAGGCTGCAGAATGCAGCACTGTGGAGATTCTGGGCAGCACTGCTGCTCAAAGGCAACTGTGAGCCGCCTGCTGTAACTTCAGACCACTCTAGCCCCCAAAGCAGTCCAGAATCAGGAGAGCACCAACGTGGATTAAAGCCTCCTTAATTGCTTATCTCATCAATAGCAACAATATTACTCTTCAAACAGTAATTCACTGTGAATCCTGCTCAAACTTGGGCCTTTGCCAAGAATATATTTGTCTTAAATATCTAGGCAAACTTTTAAAATGATTTCACAAAATACATACAAATAGGAGGTAATGGAATTCCTCATCAGTTCTTCAGTTATAATTGGTGTGTATTTTAAGTAGAACTAAAATGTGGCCCAAAATAAGTCCGTAGATAGCTGTTATTTCTATTAAATAAAAACCCTTATAAAGTGTATGATTCAGAGTTATGTTCTCTTCCTGTACTGTAACTTGCATACAAACATCATTAAGTTGGCTCTCATCAAATTCCAACTCTCTGTTGAAGTTTTCAATTGTTGATATTCATAACTAAATCAATGAGACTAAGTCCTTGAGCTTATCCACTAAATGTGTTGGATCTGAGAGCTTTTTACAGAATTAGGTCAGCCTACCACTTATCTTAGTGCCTCCTGCAAATACCCCTGTTCGCAACACATTGAGCACACCACTGGAATTTCAGAGGCCATCATAGTATATATTAAAACCATTCTAATCTGGTGCTTTCACACTTTGCTACTCAGTAACAGCTCATACTGATTCCAGTCACCAAGTCTCCATAGCACATTAGCTTAAAAAAATCCATTTCTATTCTATCTTATCCACAACATGTGCAAATGTTACCTCATCCATCCTTGCACTGGCTCCAGAGATTAACCCAAAAACCGACACAATAAATATGTAATATAAAAAATAGTCCGTTTCCTCAAAGTTGATTTTTGTCAGTTTTGTTTGAAACTTCAGCAGAGGGTCTGACGTTGCTACCAGAAACTGTCATATTTTTAAATTCCATTTCATTTCCAAGGGCTAGAGCCAAATATGATATCATTTGTTGTAATAGCTCAACACTTATCTAAAGCGTGAGACTCTTTTTTTTTTTTAAACAGTGTTTTCATTTGTTACAACAACTCCCAGGGTAAGTAGGAAAATATATTTTCCTGGAAACCACCATGACACAGAATTTAACCTTTGGATTATGTAAACTATTATCCAGTCTCTCTAATTGAAGAGATGACACTTGAAGGAGCATATTGGGCATGAACAGGCTTCTTTTAGTGCAGGGACCTAATGTTTAAGGACAGAACTTTTATCTAGAATATTTTATCTCAAATAAAAAGCAAACTCGGGAGTAACATTTTCCTCACTCCCATGTTAATGTTGTGCATGATAGGCACATTCCTGTACTGGGAGAGAGACCCCAAAAAAAGGACAGCAACTCAGAGAGGCACAATGCTTCCCGCCAGCTCCCTGTTGTGCAGAGGGCATGCACCCTCCCTTTGGGGTGGCTAGCACAGTGGAAGGCACTCGAAGTCCAGTTGCTCTTACCTTGCATGAAGTGAGGGAAGAGGTGCAGAGGAGGAATGGGTCATGCACACATCCTTCCAGTTAGCAGCTGGCTACATTCTGGCCTATTATGGGAACATGCCATGTCCTTTTGTGGTAAAACAAAGAGTCCAGGAATGCTCTTCTCAGGAAAGAAGTGAGGGTTATAGAGGAGGCATGAGATTTGATCCAATGCCCTTTGAAGTCAATGGAATGACTTTTATTGAACTCACTGGAGTTACTCAGTTTGTAGAAATGTAATTTTGAGCATAATTTGACTCCAGTTAGTGGGACTCCTAGGGATGAAGGACACTGTCTAATGAAAAATAGCATGAATCCTTTGCTTAATTTTATAGGAAAAACTCCATTGTGTGCAATATTAATCAGAAACAACATATTTTCAGTGAAACAGTTTGTTCTTACTAATCCAGTATTATTGTTACATGTTCAATCATAGAACACACATGCTTGTAAAGGTGATTTATTGACTAACTAAGAATGAAAATCATCCTTCCCCCAGTACCACCCACCATCTGCAAGGACTAAAGTCCCTAAAAAGAAGTCCCTTGTGTAATTAAATGTCAGACTCATTGGTATAGGGTCAAAAACAGTACTGCCAGCTGGTCAAAAGGAGCAAAAGGCAAACAGGTTTTAGTTTATATGCTACAGTACTCTGTTTGTTTTCATTAAACACTCTTACTGGTTTTAAACATCTGCATTTGTTAACTTCTTTAGTTCTTTCATACTTAAAGAGTACAAACAATACCATATGTGCTCACTGCTGGTATTTCTGCTCTTCATGCTGACATTTACCTAAATGGCTAGGTTTACATTTGCCAACTCAATGGATCGGAATCACTATGAAATTTGAAATATTCAAGGTATTACACTGACCAATAAGAGAGGAAAAGTGCATGGGATGCATGAATGGCTGAGGAGAATCTTTATTAAATCTTGTGTAACACCATGTAACAACAACCAGATGTGATGTTAGTCAGCTGAAGCTAATTTTCTACATTTACATATGTCACTAGATGAGAAGCAGAATCCCACTGCTCTGTCTCTTATACTTAGATTTTTTTGTTTTGTTTTGTTACTGGAGTTAGGACAAGCAGGTGCAACAGTATGTATGTCCTATTATTTAGCACCTTAGCACTGCATGTACAATAATATGATAGCAGTATGTACAAGTACAAAGTAGTTATTGTACACCTGCTTGTCCTAACTCAAGTAACCAAAAAGAATAGAAGTAGCAAGTTCTTAGTTTGTATCTACAAAGCAAATGGCGGGGGGCGGAATCTAATTTAGATGAAATTACTACAAGGCAGGTGCACAACTGGTTGAAAGACCATACTGAAGAAGTAGCTGTCAGTAGTTCCCTGTCAGGCCAGGGGACATATTTAGAGGGTTACTGCAGGGGGTTGTCCTGGATCTCATATTAGTCAATATTTGCATAATGACTCTGATGATTGAGTGAAGAGCATGCTTATAAAATTTGCAGTTGATACCAAGCTGGGAGGGTTACAAGCGCTTTGGAGGACAGGATTAGAAGTCAAAATCACCTGGATAAACTGGAGAATTGGTCTTCAGTCAACAGGCTGAAATTCAATAAAGACAAGTGCAAAGTACTAAACTTATGAAGGAAAAAAATCAAATGCAGACCTATAAAATGGGGCATAACTGACTAGGTGGCAGTACTGCTGAAAAGGATCTTGGGGTTATAGTAGATAGCTGCAATTGTGAAAGGCTAATATCATTCTGCGGTGTATTAACAGGAGTATCCAATGTAAGACATGGGAGGTAATTGGTCCCACTCCACTCGGTGAGGCCTTATTTGGAGTACTGTGTCCAATATCGGGTGTCCTATTTTAAGACGTGCATAAATTGGAGGAAGTTCAGAGGAGAGCAATAAAAAAAGTAAAAGGTATAGAAAACCTCACCTACAAGGACTTGTGTTTGTGTTTAAAAGGCTGTTTAGTGTTGAGAAAATAAAGCTGAGGGGGACTTGATAACAGTCGTCAAATATGTTAATGACTGTTATAAAAAGGATCAATTGTTCTCCATGTCCACTGAACGTAGGACAAGAAGTAATGGTCTTGAATCTGAAGCAGGCAGGTTTAGGTTAGATAATAAGAAATATTTTCCTACTATACGGATAGTTAAGTACTCGAATAGGCTTTCAAAGGAAGTTATAGAAACCCCATCATGTTAGACAATCTCCCTTGTTCTTATTAAACACCTGTCAGGGATGGTCTTCATGTGCATTGTATTTTTAGCAGCACTTTTTCCTAATTTCACGGCTCATTATTCTTGCAAATGAAGTACCATAATGTGTTGGGGCTGAGTCACAAAACAGCTGTATTAGCATTTGTCCTGCAACTTGTGCAGTTATTTACACTAGTGTTGAATAAGTGTACAATACTACAAAATCAGAATACCCTCTGTGCTGGTGTAAATTACTCTAGAAGGTAAAAAGCAATGCTGAATTGGGCCCACAGTTGCTTTCCTGAGAAAATTAGAGACAGATTCAGGCAGTGTGTCGGGGGGGAGAAGTACTGGACACAGACACAATCCTGTGTCACTGGACACCGGGTTTAGGGAATGTTATTGATGTCAATTGTCCTAGACATCCCAAAGGAGATGGGCTGAGACAGAGGGTGAAGCATAGTCTTGGCCCTTTTGGCACCTGCTAGAGGCTGGAATCCCATGCTGAGAGGAACACACATTATACCTTTTCAAATGGTGTAGGAGATAACACCTCAAATCCACTCCTGGAAGCGTTCTACCTACCTCTGTCCCTCCAGAAACTCTGCAACATGAACAGCCTCCCTCAGAACATTATCCTTGCCACCATGGATGTCTCCTCCCTATATATCAACATCCCTCACCATGACAGCATCACTGTCTCTCAACTATCTACAAGACAATGGACAACACTCAAATATCCACCCAAAACACATTGCTAAACTCATCCTTTTCGTCCTCACCTGTAACAATTCAACATTCAACAACAAACTTTGTCCAAACTGTGAAAATAGCCTTGGGTATCAGGCGGCTCCTCAATATGCCAACCTCTTCATGACCCATCTCGAGGAAGAATTTCTGGACAAAACTATGATATTCCTAAGATACATTAATATCTTCATCCTCTGGATGGATGACTTAAACTCCCTCATAGATTTCCACCACAACTTCAGCCACTGCCACCACCACCCATCCATCAAATTCTCTCTAGAACTCTCCCATACCAACATCAGCTTCCTGGACACAATGATCAGCTTTGAGAATGGAATCTTACAGACAACTATATACAGGAAACCTGTATACAGATCCAGTAACAACACCAAGAAATCTGATTTCTACAGCAAGGCCTTCAGATACCACAAAATATGCTCTTAGGAGAAAGTTCAAGATAAACACTGTAACACACTTAAAATTGCCTTCACCAAACAAGAACTCTGTCAGAGAAAAGGTCTCATCATGGAACAGGCCACTCAAATATCCCAAGAGAACCTGTTTCAATACAGGAAAAAATCCTCCAACTGTGCACACCTAGTTGTCACCTACTACCCCACTCTGGAACCTGTACAGGGTAGCATTAAGCAATTACAACCCATACTCAATGGGGACCACATACGGAAAGATTTCTTTCCAGAACCCTCTCTTCTGGCCTTCAAACAACCCCCCAACTTTACCAAACTCGTCATTAGAAGCAAGCTCCCCACAGACCAGAACATGACAACTCAAAGTGGCACCAGATGTTGCCATAACAGATGCAAAACCTGTAGCTGCTCCACTGCTACAATGATCAGTACCCCCCATAACACACCTTGCCTATGCATGCCTGTCATAACATGTGGTGTACCTCATCCAGGGCACTCAATGCCCCAAGAACAACTGTCTGGCTCCACCCATATAATCACTATGCTCTTGAATGAATTCACACAGAAAAATATAAGAAAAAAATACACCACATCTGTGAGTGAACACTTTTGACAAAACAATCACTCCATTAGACCTCTCAATCCTCATCCTCAAGGGAAAAACCCATCAAAAGGTTAACCTGGGAGGTTAAATTTATAAATTTGCTAGGGCATATCTGTACTACAAAATTAAGTTGATGTAAAGCCACCATAGTAAGTAAAATGATGTTTCATGTCCACACTATGCTCCTTCTGTCGGTGCATCCTCACCAGGAGCAATTCCATCAACTTAATTGTGTGGGATACTGACAACTGAAGCTCCCCTGCCAGTGGCTGACAGCCTGAACTGCATGGGGCTCTCAGCTGGAGCCCTTCTGCCCCGGGCTGATGGCCAACAGGCAATGTAAGTAATGCAGTGTCTACATGGGTGATGCATCACTCTAACTACATTGAATAAAGTGCTCCACCTCTCATGGAGGTGGAGTTATTAAGTCGGTGTAGAGAGTGGGTTATATTGGTGGAAGCTACATTTTAGTGTAGACATTTACAGAATCAGGTTGATGTAAGTTGCCTTATGTCGACCTAACTCTGTAATGTAGACCAGGTGCTAGACACTAAAAATCATGGTTTTAATAAAGACACTGGATTTATGGCTTATTACAATCTGTAACTCCCAGCTCCCTTTTTTTTTTGTCCTATGACTATAGGGGTTTTAATGGGTCATTTCACCTTGAATGGTCCCTTAGAATATATGTGAACTACTTATGCTAAAAAATCTGTTCCACCTGATATTTAGCTGTGACACTCTGAGGCCTGGTCTACACTACAAGGTTAGGTTGATGTAAGGCAGCTTACATTGACCTAACTCTCTAAGCATCTACACTAAAATGTCACTCCCGCCACTGTAAGTTACCAAATACACCTACTTAATAACTCCACTTCCATCAGAGGCATAGCACTTTAGTTGATGTAGTTAGGGTGATGCAGTGTCATTGTAGATAAGGGGTGGGCAAACTTTTTGGTCTGAGGGCCACATCAAGGTTCCAAAACTGTATGGAGGGCCATGTAGTGTATTAAATTGCTCCCCATAGGAATGTGCTACTTACTTACGGCTTCCAGTCCTGGTGCTACGTAAGTAGCACATTCCTCCGGGGAGCAATTTAATACACTACACCTGACGACTCTCGGAGTCACTCTGCCCAACAGGAGCTCACCGCCCAGAGTGTTGACAGCACGGCAAACTGAGGCTACAGGGGTGGGGTTGGGGGCTAGCCTCCCCAGCCGGGAACTCAAGGGCCAGGCAGGACAGTCCCGTGGGCCAGATCTGGCCCGCGGGCCTTAGTTTGTCCATATCTGGTATAGATGCTGCTTTGCTTACATCGTCTGTTGCTGCCTTTCAGAAGCCATCCCACAATGTCCCACACTGAACTATGGGCAAGTCTACACTACAAAATTATGTTGACCTAAGTTACATCAACATACAGCCATCGCAGTAATTAAATCGCTTTTGTATGTCCACATTATGCTCTTTGTGTTAGCAGTGCACATCCTCACCAGGAGTGCTTGTACCAATTTAACTGTCAGTGTGGGGCATTATGGGATGGCTTCTGAAAGGCAGCCAGAGTCGATGTAAGCAACACAGTGTCTACATTGATGTAGCTAGGTCAACGCAGCATCAACCTTAGATCAACAATTTTGTAGTGTAGACACAACCAAAGTGCCTTTACCAGACCTGAAGAAGAGCTCTATGTAGCTCAAAAGCTTCTCTTTCATCAACAGAAGATGGTACAATAAAAGATACTATCTCACCCACCTTGTCACTGCTCCAGAAACATCCTTCCAGCTTCTGGCCTCTGTCATCAGACTGCCTCTGCCAACTGCTGCTGGAACAGTATATCTTGGCATCCCACTTAGAGTGTGTAAGGTGTTAAAAGCCACAGTACCAGAGCAGCACTTAGTTTGTACCTTCTGACTCTTCAGCAAGTGACCAGCACCAACTTAAATTCATGTACACATTGGCAAGTTGGTGTAAGTCAGTTTAAGTGAATGCGAAGGCCAGGTTGCTCAAGGTCTTTCGGCATTTAAAGATGTAGAGAGACACCTAGGCACTTCTGAATATCCCACTAGTTGTCTGTCTTCATTTTTAGGTGCTTAAATACTTTACAAATCTGGACACAAAGCTCTTCAGAGCAGGGATTTTCTTCCGATGTGTTTGTGCAACACAGTGTAATAGTAGCCAGGAGTCTGATGGGGGGAGGGACCCTTTGGGTGCTACTGCAAAACAATGATATATGGGAGTCTAGTTTACGTAGTTTTACCCATCCCACCTGAATTTGGTCCATTGTCTGTATTAAGAAATACAGAAATATTTTTTGTCTGATTGTATTCTAAGCTAGATATTGTGAAACTGGTGATATCGTCAGTCACCATTTAACTTTCCAAAGACTGTGTGTGTGTATTCATGGACCTGATTCTCATTGTAAATGTTATATACTCCCACTTTAAAGCCTTTTATATAGTCAGAGCAGTATAAAGGGACCTGAGCGTAAATGAGCATCTGGTGCATGAAATTTTCAAACCACATCACACATTAGGGGCATAAGCAGCAATAGCTTCTCATTGTAAATTGTACCTGCTATTGTAATTTATCTATCAGGATCAAACATTAGTTGGCAGCACTTTCCGCAAGATCCGGTTGCAGCATCTATATCAGCATCAAGCAAAATCAAACATGGCTTGTGAACAGAGGTTTAGTGATAGATAAATCATTTGGAGAGCTCTAGAGAAACAACTCTTCACACACACCAGTGTTATAGTACATTTCTTTATTTCTCTTCCAGCTTTTTTTTTTAATTTGATTCACAGTGTTCTGGTGACATGTGTTTTTCCTTATTCAGCCATTTGGAATACAGGTGTACAACTGTGTTTTTGATGGGGTGTTGCTATTCTGGAGTGCTCCATCCAAAACACAATCCCACACATGTAACGCAAACCGCTGAAGATGAGTCAGACATCTTCTCATTGCTGTGATAATTAGACATCTTTTCATACTAAGTTGCATGGTCTTTATTATTAGTTGCAGACGCAGAGCTTAAGCACTATTCCTGAATCTTATGAGGCTTCAGTGTTAGGTTCCCCCCGCCCCGAACTTTGAGGAAGTTGTGATTTTAAAAAAAATCCAAGCATTCTATGAACTCTAACTGTGCCAAATCAAATGTTAAGTTGCAAAGTACCCTTAGTGCTTTAAGTAATTTAAGTACACATTAAAACATGATAGATAGACAGATTATTTAACTACTGCTTTGGAATATATTAAGGAAATATCTCAGCTAAAAGAGAGAGATCATCATAATTAAGGTATTCATTTAACTGCCACTTTCAATTTTACTAATCCACACTGGCTACACAGCTAAAATTCTTGTTTCTTTGAAAATGTTTCAGTTTATTAGGGAAAACGACCACTTTCCAAAAGACTGAAACAACAAAGAACTCAACTAGGTTTTAAAGTCTTAATCTAGGTATTTTCAAGACACACACTGGGGAAAGGCAGACTTCACAGATCTTAGCATACGGTGTCTGCCAATGTTTATTTCTTGTACCTTAGGATCTAAGAGGTGATTAGTGGGAGAGATAGGGAGAGAAAGAGAAGACACAGGAGAGCAGCTGTCATATGCTTTTGAGCCCTGGCTTTATAGCCTTGTTTTAGTACTTTAACAGCAGATTTCTTGGTGGCATTTTTGGCACTATGTGGGTGGCTGCCTGACATCAAATGTTCAGCTGCTGAAAATCCCTAAGTAATGACAGGTCATCTCCCTATCATAGGAACTATTGTTAGACTTTTTGACAGACCATATCTGAGAGCCTTGTTCTACTGTTTTCTTATACTGTATTTGGTTTGCTTTTGTTTTCCATGCACAAACAGCACACATGGACTTGGAGGCTGGGTGACCTTTATGGCAACAACAAATAGAGAACAAATGCAAGGGCCTGATTCCTGGTGCCAACAAGGTTGCTTTGCCAGCTGGTATTGAGCAATCTCTGTGTGGCATAAAGCTGTCATGTGTAGGGTGACCATATTTCCCTATGCTGAATATGGCCGCCTGGTAAAAAGACTCATATTCAAGTGAGCTCAATGGCAATCAGTCGTACAAATGTTCAAATTAACATCAAGTTGACTGAGCCCCTATTGAAAAGAAATACTGTGCAGTTGGATTCTTTTTATTTACCTGATTATCTTTAAGGCTTTAGGGCTTACACAGGGAGGGGACGGGGACACACACACACACAGAAAGACATGAACTCCCATACACCTCTCTCACAAGGGGTGACCGAGTGATCCAACCCAACTGGCCCAACACTCTCTGCCCTCCCTGCCTGGCAGACCCACCTCTCTTAGTACTTGGCACAATGTCTTCATGAGGCAACACATGAGCAGGAAGCATACAAGGTCACATGCTCCCCTCCCCAGACTTATGCCAGGGTTCACACCAGAATGTGGCCAGCAGCAGCAGCCTTTTGGCACTGTGCAGCAGGGAAGGGATGGGAACTGCTTCTAGCTGTAGGGGAGGGTTGAGGGGAAGGGATTACCTGGCTTGTGTCTTTGCAGAACTCCTTTCCCTTCCAGCCCACCGCTCCTGTGTGGCTGGAAGCAGCTTGTCCCTTCCTGCCTGCACAGTGTCAAAAGGTAGCTAATACTGCCAGGCTGCTAGCCACCGACATAACCCAGCCACCTCCTGTCCCCTGGCTACAGGCAGGCAGGAAGGGTTTAAGCCCCAAGGATGCATTATGCACCAGGGCACAGAGAACCTGACTGCAGAGGCTTCAGCAAACCCAGCCAGAGAGGTGGCTCAGCAACAGTGGGTGCCTAGGGGACAGAGCAGCCCTGTGCTCCTTGGAGGCAGGACCCAGGACTGGGGGGGGAGGGGCGGCAAGTGAAGAGGGTGCACCCCTGCCCGGAGGGCTGCTGTGGAGGTGTGAACAGGCTGGAAATCGCTTTCCCTGCCACTCCTGAGCTTAGTTGAGAAGCAGAGAGGCTTCCCCATGCCAGCGCTGCATGGGGCTTTGGCACATGCAGGGCTAGGCTCTTCCTGGCCAGCGCCCCAGGTAGGAGGAACTTGGGCTTTCCCAGGGCATTAGCCCAGCCAGAGGCTGTGGGGAAAGGAAGGAGCCTGCCAGCCAGGCTGTTGATGAACTCAATGCTCCGACCAGGGGCTGGTTTTCCGCACAGCACTGGGAGGGGATATGGAGGAGCTGGGGGTCGGGCAAAGCAGGGAGATAACAGCGAGAGGGGAAGCAGGTAAAGGTCAACGGGTAGGCAGCAGAGGTTACATGTAACTGACCCTCAGAGCCAGTGCTAGCTGAAAACTGGGTAGGGCCCTGCTGGCCAAGAGCCGGCACGCACCAGGGGCTGTGCTGATGGTCCAGGAGGGGGAGTGGCCAGCCCCACGCACTGCATGTTCACCCCACAACCAGCCTTGCACACCCACCCCCGTTACTGGCCACTGGATGCCCACTAATCCCTGGTAAGTGGGCAGCTGGCGAGCAGGGAGCTGGCCAGCAGCAGGACCCACCAGTACTCATGGGGCGGGAGAGACAGCAAATAAGGACAATTTGCCCATTTTTAATAAAAAGTCAGGACACTGCCAGGAGGGCTTAAATACGGGACTGTCCCTTTTAGAAATGAGATCTCTGGTTACCCTAGTCATGGGCCTAGGAGGGTAGGGGCAGTGCAGACAGCCCTGATGCTGTTCTAACTTGCATCAGATGGCTGAACCGGCCCCTGGCAGCCCTGGGGATCAGGGAGCACAGAGCTGGACTACAGCCACCTTTAGTGCCCCCCAGCTTCCAGTTCTGTACCAAGTGCAGTTCTGCTAGACCTGAGGGACTGGGACCTAAATCTTCATGAGAGACAGGGCAAAGAATGTTCCTTATAATGTAACAGCTACCTTCAATTGATTAAAAGCTATTGCTCTACAACTGAGAGATAGGGAATCTCCCTACATTTGAGGCTGCATTGCACAAAAAACAGACTCGTAATAGCTCTCCTGCATTTACATCTGTCAGGATTCCTTCCCTACTCTGAACTCTGGGGTACAGATGTGTGGACCCGCATGAAAGACCCCCTAAGCTTATTTCTACCAGCTTAGGTTAAAACTTCCCCAAGGCACAAAGTTTTTGCCCTTGGATTAGGTAAATGCTGCCACCGCCAAGTGATTTAACAAACAATCAGGAAAAGGACCACTTGGAGTTCCTATTTCCCCAAAATATCCCCTCAGACCCTTACACCCCCTTTCTTGGGGAGGCTTGAGAATAAAGAAGATGAGCACAGACCAGCCTTGGATTTTTAAGACCCAAAAAACCCAAACAGATTCTTAAAAAACAGAACTTTATTAGAAGAACAAAAAAAGATAAGAGAACAACTCTGTAAGATCAGAATGGAAGATAATCTTACAGGCAGTCAGATTCAAAACATAGAGAATCCCTCTAGGCAAAACCTTAAGTTACAAAAAGACACAAAAACAGGAATACACATTTCCTCCAGCACAGCGAATTTTGCAAGCCAAATTAAAGAAAACCTAACACATTTTCTAGTTCGATTACTTACTAACTTTACAGGAGTTGGAAGGCTTGCATCCTTGATGTGTTCCTGGAAAAGGTATCACACAGATAGACAAAAATCTCCCCCCCCCTCCAGATTTGAAAGTATCTTGTTCCCTCTTTGGCCATTTTGGGTCAGGTGTCAGCCAGGTTACCTGAGCTTCTTAACCCTTTACAGGTAAAAGCACTTTGCCTCTGGCCAGGAGGGATTTTATAGCACTGAATACAGAAAGATGGTTACCCTTCCCTTTATATTTATGACAACATCACTTCACAGGTTTCCTGGTGTTGCACAAGAACCTCAGTAAGGCGCAGTCAGTTTGGGGAGGCATGATCCTTCCAGTTTACAGGTCTGCCCACTGCATCTATCCTAGCTAAGCCTTGCTCACTCCCTACTGTGTTTAGACTGGGAATATACCAATGTGGATCATCTTGAAGAATTGGGGCATATATTTGTAACTGTTTCATTTTGACAGGTTTCAGAGTAGCAGCCGTGTTAGTCTGTATTCGCAAAAAAGAAAAGGAGTACTTGTGGCACCTTAGAGACTAACAAATTTATTTGAGCATAAGCTTTCATGAAGTGAGCTGTAGCTCACAAAAGCTTATGCTTAAATAAATTTGTTAGTCTCTAAGGTGCCACAAGTACTCCTTTTCTTTTTTGTTTCATTTTGATTTTTCATTTACAGATTTTCTTTCCCCTCTATACTTTGCAGGCCCAATCCTGTGTCCCTTGTCCAGGAATTCAAGATTGAACCCAATAATACATACACACACAGCAGATGAAGTTATAGTGAAATTATAATGAGGCAAAAGCTTGAGTGAAAAAAGTAATCAGAATTAATTTTCTGCTCAAGTTCTTTCACACTGACTGCTTTCAGTCTTCTTGAAATACCAGTAACAAGACATTTTGTTCAGAGATACTATTTATAATAGACATGAAAGGAGGAAAACTGCAAATAGATTATTGGTAAGAAGTTAAGTCAGGCTCCTGGCATAGACACTGATGTCCTAAAAAATTATTCTAAAAATCTAGCATAACATATGGCAAAGCAAATAATGCATTAGCAAGGTGACTACCTTTAAATCTCAAAAGTTATTCTACCCAATTATAACTACACAGTAAAATGATCAAGAATCAGTTTTGTAGCTGCAGCAAGCTTTTTTCCAGAAATCTGGGGTGAAAGCCTGGCCCCGCTGAAGTCAATAGCAAAGCTCCCATTGGCTCCAGTTGTGCCAGGATTTCAACCCTGAACTCTGGTGCTCAGATCCCTCTTCTTCTACACCAAACTGTAGTACAAATGACACTATAGTCATCAAAAGTCACTGGTTAGGCACATGAGACCATTTCCTGAAGGGTGCTAAACATACTTAACTCCCACTGGCTTCAATTACAATGGTAAATATTCTACAAAGGATTATAAAGAGAATAAAAACATGAATTTTATCACTTAGAGCACCTGTAGATGGTATCTGAGGCCTTTCAAGCCCACTATGTCTAGTAGACAGTGACTGCCATTGTATCTGCATATATTTGTGTGAGGGCATAGCCCTTAATCCTCAGGACATATATGTGAAATCTGTGGTTAGGGCAAGGCCATTGGAACAAACCAAATACAGTATAATATTAACAGGTACAAATACATATTTTATGTACATCTGTATTCACCATCATTTTCTGTATCTATTCCAATGAAGGTATGTCTGGAATTAAAGGAGAGGTGCCACAATGAGGAGGTATAGCAATAGTTTGAGTGAATACTTACAAAACACCATAAAAAGTGGGCTGTGTTCCCTAAACCATGCTAGAAACGCTTAGCTGCAGTTTTTAAACATGAAGTGGTTCAGCTCTCTAATGGAGACAAATCACAACACTGTGGATGTGCTAAATTGGCTTTGAAAACATTTTTATTAGATATAAGGCTAGGATGGACAGGTCCTTCATGTCTCCTCACTTTAATGGAGCTTGCAACCTAAAAGAACTATTTGGAAAAGCAATGAAAAGAAAAGAGTTAGGTGTTCCAAGTTCTCCTAGTTTTCATACCAGCTCACCATTTTTAAATCAAACCCTGAAGACCTCCTAGTTGTACTAAACATAACACCTTGTGTTATTCAGCAAGTGGAATTAAAATATGACAAAATATTATCCCTGGTAACATTTTGTGGGGGGGGAACTACTAGGTAATCCTGAAGTAACATGATTTTTAAATGAGCTATTCTATAATTATAATGTGATTTGGACATCATCTGATTTTTTTTTATTTTGTTCCTGAAACAGTAAGTGCACTGGCCTTATTAATTTCAAGCAATTAAGTTACCAAGGCAGTGATAGATACAGAAAAACGATGTTCCCCTCAATAAGCTTTTTAAGATAAATACACATTCATGTGCTGTTTATTGTACTTTAAAAATACCCCCCCAAAAAAGTTGAGTGCAAAGAAAATTCTTCAAACTGTGTTTAGAGAGTGACCTAAGATGTGGGAAAGTTGTCTATTGCTTATGTTGTTTTTTTCACCCACTTTTGAGTGCTTTGAGGCTACATTTCCCCTGAGTTATGACAGATATTGCCACCCACCTTAGTTCTTCCTGCCTCTGCCCTTACAGAACCTCTTTGTTGTTTTATCTAATCAGATTCAGAGGCCGTGCTATAGTTGGCTCTTTCAGACTGTTCAAAGCAGTTATATTTCTTATTTCCCAGGCTTCAGAAGAACTAAAAATAACCAAGTGAAAATCTGAAATGCAAACCAAGTATTTCTGCCAGCATTAGGAGATGTCAGGATTAACCAAAGATTGTATAGATCTGACTAATTTTGGTATTAACATATTTAATTTTTACTCATTATTACTTGTGATCCTTCTGCTCTACGTGGTTAATATCTTTTCTAATTCACATACATGCATTCACATACACAAAAACATTTACCACAATACTTTTTCTCTAACATTCTTCATACAAAGGAGAAAATTATTTATAGCTGAGGCTCATGGTGAAAAGGAAACGTTTAAAAATGTGTAACAGAGGAATCATCTTGGACAATGAGACTCTATGATCCCAGTCTGCACTGATTCTGCCTGCAAGTTGCTGAGCATTCTAATTGAGAAACAAAGAGCTGCAATGTGAGGTGATACAAGTGAGATGATGAGCCAGATCCGCGTTAGCCTTTCTTGACTCCAAAGGGGCCACTCCTGCAAGGAAACCAGGATTTGGCCAAGGTTTGCCAAAGCTGAGAACTCTTAACAGCGAGATCTTGCTCCACTAATTGGAGTTACCAGTAGACCAAGCTTGTAGGCATGGGAGCCTGAACCCAGTGGACAATGAACCAGTGGAGGTTCAGAGTACTCAGCGCCTTGTGGGATTGGCTCCTAAAAGTTGTAGCTCAGTCCATGGGACATTAGTATGAGTCACAGTCTAGACCAGCTATTTTAAATCCCCAGCATAATCTTAAATACCATGCAGAATTGAATTTTTAACCAGGGCAATGATTGAACAAGGGAGAAGAGAGGTAGTGAGGGAATGGGAGAGATGCTAAATTTAATGGAGCTACAAAATTTATACTACCTAAGAATCTGGCCCTTGGTGTCTTGGGTTTTGAAGACTCTGGCTTATCATTTATTATTTGTAGGTCACTAGAAGGGCTACAGTGAAACAAAAATGCGAACTTTCTTTTAAAAAATGTGTCATTGCATTTTTAAGCTGAAAACAATTATATCTAGTTTTAAGATGTCACAAATAAATTATTGCTATTTAACTGTTAGTTGATTTTTCTCATCTTATAACATTTCTTCCATACAGCTACAACAAATTGTTTTCTATACAACTTGTACGGCAAGCTCTTTCTTTTTCTGATGCATACACTATGGTACTTTTGCTGCACAATCATGTAAGGAAGTGTTATTACAGTGGGCATGAACAGAGAATAAGTTTAAAGAAAGTTCTTAATTCACCACTGTTTGTTTACTTTTCATCCAGTATGAAATTGTTAACCTTTTAAAAAAAACACAACAAAGAATATAGCTAAATATTTATTATCATAATCTCCTATTTCACATATTTGCAAGTTCAGTACTGAAATCCTATCTAATCTGATGTGTCGGCCAAAGTAGATGCAGCAGACTTTTTTTTTTATTTGAACTTTTTTCCACACAAAATTAAAAGTATGGATATTTTATACTTTTTATAGTCAATAGTTTGACACTGTTATAATATATGAAGCCATACACTTCAGCTATCTTGAGGAAAAGGTATATGTATAAAAAAAGAAGCCATCACTGAACTACATGGGTGAAATACTGACTTTGATTAAATCAATAGGAGCTTTGCTATCAGTGGGGGCAGAATTTCATCCTATTAATTGGTACTCACTCCTGCCAAGGTGTATATCACAGTGGATAGAGAACTCTATTTTCTTAGAACCCTCAGACATGTTTTGTTGGCAGTAGCTGATCTTCATGGCTACCCCTGCTCTCTGTTAAATACTGCAAATACGTGCCCTCGAATGTGGCTGCAACTGGTTGCTGTTAGAAGGAAATGAAAATCCTTTACATGGTAAGTGGGAACATTAGTATTCACACCATTTAAACACCTAAGCCAGGGCATACCTTTTCTCTCATCTCCATCATCATGTGGGCTCAGGTTTCCACACTACATGGGAGCCTCTCTGAACAGGTATTAAGCAAACAGGGAAGTTAACATCATTGCTTCAACTTGCAACACTGTTCAGCAGCCTGTAGCACTGTAGGCTTATGTAGTTTGCTAATGCTACTGAAATAACTCTCAGTCAATGAATGATGTCACGTTCATCACTATGGGCCTGATCCCACTGAACTCAATAGCAAAACTCACATTGGCTTAAATTGGAACAGGCTCAAACCGTGTATTTGTTAGAGGGCAATCTCTTAATTAATTTGTTTTATCTTCAGATGCTCTGTCTCACATTATACTTTCTTATATAAGGAGGGAAAAGAGCAAATGCTGCACACTGATATTTCTGCCAGCTTTATGAAGGGATGTTAAATTTGTGGTTGTGTTAAGAGTTAATGTATTAACTCTTAAGGCCATATACTGTCCTAGCTTGACTTGCACATTTCCCATGATTGTCAATAGCACTTGTGCATGTAGATGAAATGCTATAAATGTCCCTACATGTGCAACTTGGTATGCAGTATTAGTGCTCTTTGAAGAAAACTGCCTTACAAAAATCTTTTGGTTTCAAGGGTTTTCAGCAAAGAGGACCAGAATGCATGTGTGTGAATAATGTGTATTTATATTCGTAAGTGACCTTTGTTATATTTTACCATTTACTATATACTAGCATAAAAATTCCTAAAGCAACGTGACTCTCACAACAAACACAATTGACAGCCCTTAGGCTGGACAGCATATGCAAGCACAGACTGCTATTGTTCTGAAGCTATTTGAAAGTCAGTGGTCAAGGAGACAGGGGTCATTAATTTCTCTGCATATTTTAAACATTTGCAGATATGTGCTAAAATGTATTTAAAACAAAGTAACCACACTTTGAAGCAGAAATGTTGGAAAAGTTTTAGAAAGGGATTGTGTGTGAATGCAAGAAGGGGTTGCTTGTTCTTGTCACTACTGGCACCAAGAAAAGTACTCTTTTATTTTTTGCTAAATATTAGCAGAGTAATTTTTAAGTGATATGTCTCTCATATCTTTTGACTAACAGCTCTTTGGTTAGAAGTGGCCATCACGTTAGTCCCAGAAGCTGACTTGAATGGCAGCAACGAGGGTCTCAGCAGAGAGCTGAAATGGCAACTGAATGAAAAACTGTACACTAAATTCCATTTTGGCTGAGTATTCCATCCACAGGCTCCAGCACAGCTTCTGGAATAAAGGAACAAAAAGAACAGTAAACTTTCTGTACTTAGAAGAACTGCCAACAATGGAATGAAAAACAAAGCTAAAGTCCTGTATCTCTGTTCCTGCTGCTCAGTTCCAGCCTCCGGCTTCAGGCAGCCTAGATAACAAGATTTGCCAAAGGACCACCAACTCTGACCCTGCTGAAACAAGGAGAGATAGATGGAGCGGCTTTTAGAGGTGACATCAGAGCATCTGTGCCAAAACCCATCTATTCACAATTCTCAGATGCCGTCTCTGAACACTGCCTGCTTTTTATTCATTTGCCAATAGTCCTCCTGCAGTGCCTGCCCTCCCTTACACCTATACTTAGCAGCGGGATGTTTCAGACAGTAAGTCTCAGAAAGCCCAACCAAATTTTCTGTGACCTCAGGCAGCTCTGCTGGTTCCCAGCCATGATCTTTTTGGGTCAGTATAAGCCCTGTAGAGTTTCTCAGTGAGGTACTACAGTCCTCTTTAAGTGAACAGTGTGGAAGTTGGTAGGCTAAATATCTGAACCTTTTTCATGTATTTTACAAATGCCATTTAGTACTTTAGATTTTTTTTTAAACAAATTTTGTCTAAGATAAGGGATAATTGCCAGAAGCCCAGTAGTGCATTTATGAGCTACACTATAATGATACAAATAGCTATGTGCATGATGGACATCTTCAACCAAAACCAGATTTCAGTTTCCTGCTGAGGACCACATTCACCCCAGCAGTACAGGGAGCACTGCCCTCAGCTGGGGGAACAGATTTCATATTCCCATGCAGGACGGTCGTAGAAAACCTGATTATTTTGTCATTATGCAGGACTCAAGTCATTTCAGCAACATTTGAGGGGGAGAGGCAAAGGTGTATCAGCATATAGAACATATGTGATTACAGCTGCAAAGTTGTGGGGGGAGTGGAGCATGCAGACCTATGAAAAGTCTGGGTGTTGGGGTGAGGAACCAAAGTCTAGAGGGGGCAACTTCACCCTCTTATGACACCCCTGGTTCAAGTTTCAGTAGCAGTAACAGACACTGAAAAATACCAAACTGTTACATTTTCAAACGATTTTAAATTCGCACTTTAAGAGACTCAAGTTATATTATTGCTCAGGTATAACAACTGTATCCTCCCGTTAAAGGGGCCGTTTTAGCAGCAAAGGAAAAAGCCCATTTTGTTGCGGTTGGGTTTGTGTCTGACACGTCGCGACCCATCCTTAGCCCCTTTCCCTTTGCGGGGGAGGGAAGCGGCCTGGCGCCGGTAGCGAGCCCAAGCCGCTCCCCGGCGCTGTGGGTGCCGTAGCCCCGCTGCACCGGCCGGGACGCCAGCGAACACCTGTGGAGCAAGCGGCTCGGATTAACTGTGGGGCGGGGCCGGGCCGAGCCCCGCTGCCTTCGCACGGGCCGCCCCTCCCACGCGCGAGCGCCGCGGCGGCCGACGGCTGTAGCCGGGGCGGGGCGGGGCAGCTCCGCACGGCCCGTCGCTGTGCTCCTCGCGCCGCCCTCCCTTCTGCTTCCCTGCTCCGCCCGCCCGCCCGCCGCGCTCCTCCCGACGGTTCCCCCTCTCTGCGGCAGGGGGCGCTGTTCCCCTTCCCCCCTCGCTCAATCCTTCCACTCCGCCCGGCGGGCATCGGCACGCACAGGTCACATGACGCCCTCGGGGCTACTGCACGACATGGAGAGAGGGGGATTGGATCGCGTGACCACCTAGGCTCGCGGCAGCCCCCCACGGTCAGACCGGTTAACGGAGGAGGGGGAAACTAGAGGTGCCGATGCCGCCACTGGGCTCCAGGGTGGGGCAGAGCCCAGTTTGCCTCGGTAGCAATGGTAGCCGCGGGACCCGCTTCCTCACGTGATCCTCTGCGAGCGTGTGGGGAGACGTCATGTGACCGCTGCCGCTGAGCCTGGCCGTTGGTCGCGGGAACTACGGTGGCCGACCGGAGCTCGGTCTGTTACCTAGGTAACCTAGCTCCGGCGCCTGAGACAAAGCTGCCGGTTTTCAAGGGAAGCGGCTGCCGGCGGTTCGGCCCGGGACAGGTAGGTGGCCGGCCGGAGGCGGCACCCTCTGGGCGCCCAGCAAGAGAGCTCCAGCTGCTACTGACAGACTTGCCCGCGCGGCTCTTGCGGGAGCCCTGGGCGGGGGCCGGGGTCGCTCCGGCGTGCACCTGCCCTGGGAAGCCAGGAGACCTGCTGCCTGAAACGCCGCTGCCCTGCCGTGGCCCAGGGGTAGAGAGGCGCCCGCTTGCCCACAGGGCGACCTCCAGGAGGGGCTTGCGGCTAAGCCCGCCTTTCCTGATGCTCTGGGCCTAGTGCCTTCTGGGCACGCTGAGGGCCCGGGCATCTGTTCACCGGGAGATTGGGCGTTTCTTCCGCTGAGCTCTGCCTCTTGCGTCCTGTTGGAATGGTGTATAAAGGCTGCAGATCAACCCACCTTGCTAGGTGGGAACCTTTTAAAAAGCGAAAGAAATAAAGGGACACTGACACTCCCCTCCCCCAGCATAAGACTATATTTCATGCGTTAGAAAAGAGAACTCTCCCCACTTGTGCCGTCCATTAACGGCCCTCCTGATCACTTTAAACTGCATAGATTTTAAACATCCCATTCACCTGTTACCATTGCTGCTGTTTACTTCCTGCCCTTTATTCAGCTGAGGCATTGGAAATAGACTGTGCAGTTCGTGGCTTTCAAATCTTAGTTCACTGATGGCGAGTTTGGATTTCTGGAAAGTGTGAATTAAAACACAGAACAGTATAAAATACAAGTTATGCAAATGTTTCTATTAGGTCTTATAAAATATAAAACCGGACTCTATCTGTTTGAAGAGTAGGAGTACTTGTGGCACCTTAGAGACTAACAAATTTATTAGAGCATAAGCTTTCGTGAGCTACAGCTCACTTCATCCAATGAAGTCCACTTCATCCAATGAAGTGAGCTGTAGCTCACGAAAGCTTATGCTCTAATAAATTTGTTAGTCTCTAAGGTGCCACAAGTACTCCTTTTCTTTTTGCGAATACAGACTAACACAGCTGCTACTCTGAAACCTGTTGGAAGAGTGTGACTCCTTTGGTGATATTTTTGGATTAATAGTAACATAACCACGTGCCAAGGCAGTGAAAAAACAACAACAACCACCAACAAAAAGGTCCTGCTTTGAGCAGGGGTTTGGACTAGATGACCTCCTGAGGTCTCTTCCAACCTTGGTATTCTATGATTCTATGATCACAGCTTCAAATCCCAATGGAGTTAAGTCAGTTTTCCATCATTCCTGGGAAGATAAATTTGAGTTCCAGGAAGTGTAGTGTGTGTCTTTTAATATGAGCTATTGGAAATATTATGGCATTTGCCATGAGAAAAAGGCTTTTAATAATCCTCTAGCCAAAGTTTCCCCTTCCTGGAATGATGCAGTGTGCTGCCAGGCAACCACCCCTCCATTCCAGAAATGGCTGCATTTTGTGATATTGTGTGCGTATATATTGTTTGCAAAGCGCTTTGGGATCCTTCTACATTAAAGACACAAATATAAAGTTATTTTTTATTAAGAGTGAAACTTGCCTAAAGTCTTTTAAGGAAGCATGTGCTTGATTTTAGTTAATAACTGGCATTACCTGTGGGCAAACGGATGTTAACTGATTTAAAAAAAAAACTTTTTGAAAAATAAAACATCAGATGAAATTTTATAAGATGCAATGTAAATATTTTATAAGAAATCTATGTGTATAGATGTATGTAATGCACAGGAAACCACGGTAAAATGTAAGAAGAAGATCAGGATTCCTTTTTTCTTAGCAACCTTGCAAATAAATATTCTCCACTTGTTTAAGCAGTTGGCATAGGTAGTAACATTAAAATGTCACAGCTCACAAGACTCTTTGTTGTAAAAATATAAAATCATACTGGATTTTGTGTGTCATGAGAGGTAACATTGTTAATCCTCTTTTTCCAAGTGCTTACATAAGGATATCTTATTTAATTCAAAGACTGGGCAGTCTTTGCAGTAATTTTCCTTAGTACTGCTAAAGTGTTGGGTAGTCTTTGGATGAAGTAAGAGTTAAAGCAGGAAACAGTTATCAGAACTCGCCTGCCAAAATCAGTTTACTAGTTAGGTAACAGTTCTATGTTTGGAAAAGGATCTATACTTGAAAAAGTTCATATTTTAATAGTAAAACCTTATCTGCAAACCCTTAATCTATTTTGAATTTATTATATCACTTCTCGTTCTGAAGGATTTCAGAGTACTTCAAAACTATATATGGCACCACTGTAAAACAGCCACTTCGAGTCTGCAGGGTGATATCTAAAAGCTGCATACTGTTGAGAAGCTGGAGAATATTTGCTCTCAAAAACCAGCACAAATCCTCCCTTTACAAAAAGCACTATTGTCTTTTCTGTGTGAATGCAGAGCAGACAGAACTTCTGTCTTTAAGAGCTAACCTGAAAGACTTCCATGGATTAAATAATTATTTATTTGTTATGCTCTAGGAGCGTGCTCAGTGCTGGACAGACTCTAGAGAGAGTCTCCCTGCCCCAGAGGGTTCACAATTTTGGAAAACAAACAGTCAGCAATTACAATACATCCAGCACTGTGTAAGTATATATGATATAGATGCAAACTGGTGTTTATGGTGGTTTTCTCCCTTTTGTTATAAATGAAACATTTCCTTCCTGATGATGTTGGTGGAAGAGCTGCATTTTGAAAAGGAAAATGAAGGATGAGAAGAAGTTCCTATTTATCAACCTCACAAGGTTTAAGGGCTAAATCAGTCCTGTGGTATTTTAAGTGTATGGTTCTAGGGAATCTAGGCAATGCAGGTGTGGTGCCTGGACCCTTGTTTGCAGTAAATACAGTATTTATTTGGAAATGTGGTATAATTTAGTCTTGGTAGACAACTTTTAATGTTTCCTGCATGAAAAGCTAGTAGGACATCATGAGATTATTTATGATTTCAAAAGTACTGCTTCATTTACTGCATTATTTTTAATTTTAGTATTTTCCAGTAATTAAACTGTTTTGGAAGTTAAGAGTGCTGACTATGGCTCATCGATTTTCCAAAGCCGAGCTAGATGAGCAGTTTGAACAGTTTCTGAAGGAGGTATGTTTACATTTTAATATTAAATTGATTACATATCTTTTTTTATCCCATTAAAATGTGGAAACACTGATAATTGGGTGTGATAGAGCAGGAGAGACATGACACATCTATATTATAGTGAATAATTCTCTTTGGTAGTGATTGCACAAAGACTTACAGACCAGCTTAACTTAAAACATGCAAGTAGTGCCAGTGAAGTCAATGGGATATTTTTGTGCTTAATTTTAAGCCCGTGTGCATGATTTTGGTGGACTGGGGCCTTAGAAAGCTCATTTGCTACATGATTTTATGATATGATTAATTGTGATTACATTATTCAAGTTATTAAATTTGAGAGCCACACTCGGCGCTAGTAGCAGATGTTTAAAATTGATCTGCTTGACTTAAAATACATGGAATGAGACCAATAGCAACTTTTCCATATGTGTATAAAATTGCAATTTGCATTTAAAACTACTTTCATCAAGTATTTTTCCTATATTATTTTTAAATATATAAAATTCATTGCTATAAAATAAACATAACAAAAGGGGAGTCAACTGTAGTGGTTTGAAAGTTTTAGGCTGAAGGATTTTATCACTGATGATGCCCAGTGTTTAGCAAAGTGTCACATCTAGCCAAAAGTATCCAGATTTTCCAGACTTCTGGTTCTGACAAATCAAAACACCATAAATTTCCAGTGCTGCATTTCTTTCACTGGAGTTATATTATGTAGTCTATTACTTTCCCAGCATATGAATGAAAACAAGTTGACTTAGGGTCAGTCCAGATAAGATGGAAATGATGCTCGTTAGTAGTGGGGAAACATCTGGAGGATTTGGCAGGGGTTGTGTGCTCTGTTTGTTGAGGTATGCCTGTCTATTGTCAAAGCAATTCATAATTTCTCAGTATTTTACTAGATCCATCACTGCTTCTGGTTAGCAGCTCTGAGTGTTCTTTGGCTAGCCAAGCAATTGTGGTCTCTTCTTTCTGATGCAGACCTTGCTATAGTTTCCATTCATTTTTCTCTTTTACTTCACTACCATTGTATGTGTTGAGCAGTCATGAAGGACACTTGGAGCTTTGACTAATGGAAAATGTTTTTTCTGCCTTTTAAACAGGGAAGAATGTGAGCTCATTATACTAGTGCTCTCCAGTGGCTTCCTGTTTGTTTCTGAGTATAGTTCAATCTTTTGTTAAACCTAATTAAGGCCTTGAATGGTCTGGATGTGGTTACCTTAGAGATTGTCTGTCTGCATTTTTCCCATTGCCTTTTGGTAATTGAGATCTACTGTGGTGCAATTAGAGTTGATCTCTTAGGCTCTGTTGGCTGGATTCAGGGATTGTGACTTTTGAACTACCTCTGTGGTTTATTGAAATTTGAGAGCATGATGTGAGCCACACTTACTTAGTCAGGCTCTTTTCAGACTAGGGGTGCTAACTTGGGGCATATGTGATATAAGACAGTGGGCACCAAGTTAAATTATGTATAATATGTTAATATTTTAAATGTTTGTGTAAATAATTAAACTACATGGCAGAGTTGCACTAGTCAGGAGGCTCCTTCTTCTTGGTTGCTCTGAAGCTTTTGATTTTCAGAGGCTGGTTTCTATCCCTGCCTGAAGTATGCAGCTAGGGGGAATCCCTAAAGCCTTAGGGATTGAACAGTATTGAATAGAGAGATTGGGAAACCAAAATGTCATTTATGAATTTAAGGTATTCCATCAGCTATAAAGGCCAAATTCTGCTGTTTCTGACAACAATGTGAATAAATAGTTACTACATTGATGTTTTTAATAGTGTTGTGTTCTGTTATGGAGATGGTGGGGGGAGGAAGCAAACATCATTCTGGGATGTATTAGTAGAAGTGTTGTAAGCAAGACATGAGAAGTAATTCTTCCACTCTACTCCGCGTTATCTAGGCCTCCGTTTGGAGTATTGTGTCCAGTTCTGGGCACCACATTTCAGAAAAGATGTGGACATATTGAAGAAAGTCTAGAGAAGAGCAACACAAATTATTAAAAGGTCTGGAAAACATGACCTATGAGGGAGGATTGAAAACATTGGGTTTAGTCTGGAGAAGAGAAGATTGAGAGAGGATATGATAACAGTTTTCAAGTACATAAAAGATTGTTACAAGGAGGAGGGAGAAAAATTGTTCTCATTAACCTCTGAGGATAGGACAAGAAACAACGGGCTTAAATTGCAGCAAAGGCAGTTTAGGTTGCACGTTAGAAAAAACTTCCTGTCAGAGTAGTTAAGCACTGGAATAAATTGTCTAAGGAAGTTGTGGAATCTCCATCATTAGAGATCTTTAAGAGCAAGTTGGACAAACACCTGTCATGGATGGTCTAGGTAATACTTAGCCCTGCCTTGAGTGCCTTCCAGTCCTACGATTCTGTGTTTTACTGAAGAAGTGTGGTGGTTTGGTTTTGCTTTTTCAGAAGCTGATGGTTGCAGCTGGAGTTAAGGCTGCCTGTTTTGTTGGGAGTCAGAGGCATATATGCTGAGTGAAAGAATGTGGAGAAGGCAAAATCATAATTGCAAGGGTTGTATGAGCACTAAATTTGTTTCAGAGTGTTAGCTATTTTATGCTGCATCAGCAAAAACAACGAGGAGTCCTTGTGGCACCTTAGAGACTAACAAATTTATTTGGCCGCATAAGCTTTCATGTGCAAGAACCCACTTCGTCAGATGCATTGAGTGGAAAATACAGTCGCAGGTATAAATACACAGCACATGAAAAGATGGGAGTTGCCTTACCAAGTGGGAGGTCAGTCTAATGAGACAATTCAATTAACAGTAGGATACCAAGGGAGGAAAAATCACTTTTGTAGTGATAATGAGAGTGGCCCATTTCAAACAGTTGACAAGAAGGTGTGAGAAACAGTAGGGGAAATTAGTATGGGGGAAATTAGGTTTTGTAATGACTCAATCACTCCTGGTCTTTATTCAGGCCTAATTTGATGGTGTCCAGTTTGCAAATTAATTCCAGTTCTACAGTTTCACTTTGGAGTCTGATTTTGAAGTTTTTTTATTGAAGAATTGCCACATTTAGGGGTGTGATTTCCTGGCTTTTTTATTATCGTGTTGCATGCCCTTGAGTAGTTTTAACTGGCTATCAGTGAAGTGTTTTGGGGAGAATTTTCAAAATTTTAAAGAAATTTTATCAATTGTAGTTATTCAAATGGATTGCCACCAATGGTTATATATGTATTCTTTTGCATATATTATCACTTTCCCTATACAGTCCAGTTCCCCATGCAGGTTCCTCTGCACAGTTCTATTCATTCTCCATGTCCTACTAAAGAAACTTGTTTTCACCCCCGTACCCTCCTATAAACAGGCTCAGTTGCCTGTTAGAGCTCCACGTCCAAGTCCTGCCTCCTTCCATGCCCCCACAGTTTTCCTTCTCAACATGCTTCCTTCATCTGTCACGTCCCTAGTTCCTGTCAAGCCTCTCCCTGCACATTGAGAAAACTGACTTGAGCTATATCAGTGATCCTTTCTGAGATTTCTGTGTGTCATGCAATATGGAGAGTGTTCCCATGCTCAGCACTCCAGTTGCTTTGCTTAAGGCTTCATGACATCTGCAAGTGGAGCTCTAAAGAGCCATAGCTTCACTTTTGCTGCTCTACAGTGATAATCATGGGCAGCTGAAAAGAGATTATTCACTTAATTGGAGAACCTGCAGAGTGACCTGGTTGAAAGACTAATCCTATATATTGAGGGAATCCTGATCCTTTTAGAAGATTGTGTGTATAAAATGATGTGTATAATACAAGCTTGTGCTAAGAAAAATAATTTAAAAAAACTAATGTAAAAATTTCAAGAAAATGGTACTTTGATATATATCATTAAATGACTGGAATACTCTTGCTCTGTGAAGTGTTAAATGCCAAGAATCTGATCCTGCAGGCACTTCTGCACTTGCTTAATTTTACTGCCGTGTGTAGTCCCATTGACAATGGACTGCTTCATGGTAGTAAGTTAAGCAAGTGCTTAAATGATTGCAGGATTGGTGTCCAAGTCCCTAAAGAATTGGTCTGACTTTATGCATGTTTTTAAAATTAATCTTTTTTTAGCTGTCTGCTAACTAATTAATAAGTACCATTATTGTTTAGTGGGAAATAAAATAATTGACTCTGCTTGACGACTCTATCTTCTCAAAAAGAAAAGGAATACTTGTGGCACCTTAGAGACTAACAAATTTATTTGAGCATAAGCTTTCGTGAGTTACAGCTCATATCCGATGAAGTGAGCTGTAGCTCACGAAAGCTTATGCTCAAATAAATTTGTTAGTCTCTAAGGTGCCACAAGTATTCAGTTTCTTTTTGCGAATACAGACTAACACTGCTGCTATTCTGAAATCTATCTTCTCAGTGTTTTTGAGAGGCAACTTTAAGTTTATTTAGCCATCAAAACTAGTATTGAGAATTCACTGTTCAGAAAAAAAGGTTGTGGGGTTTGTTTTTTGTTTTGTTTTGTTTTTATAAAAATAAGCATTTTCAGTAAGTCTTAGTGATCAGACAAATGTCATTATTGGGGAAAATGTATTAATTTTTGTGTAAGAGTTTTCTATTCCAGGTGTTACTTTATTATTTGCAGTTGACAAGATGGCTGGACATAGAAAGTTTCCAGATCTGAATTACAACATCTGGGGGTTTCAGTTTCTTCAGTTATGATACTCCAAGGAGTATCAGCATCATGCATGTCCTTGCTGAGTAAAGGATACAGTTAGTCATAAAAGAAATGGCAAGTGATAAAAGAACTTGCATCAAGCACCTGTCGATAACTCCCAGCTAGCGAAAGGCACTCAGTCCTTGTGGGACAGCGATAGTATAATACCTGTGTTGTGACTAGAATAAGGAAATTATTTTGACTTTGTTAAGGGCATATATTAAGAATGTGTTTTATTCTGTCCTGTTGAGCAATTCAGCCAAAAGAGTTTATTATATGTGCTGTCATTTTTTAGCTTTATAATTTACAAATTTTTATTAAATTGCTTAGTATTTGAGATGCAGGGCTTTCAGTACAGTACTTAAAGATGCTCTCTCTGAGGCTGTTGAAAATATGATAGACTTTTATTTTTGTAAAACTTAATTTTTAAAAAAATTGTTCAGAAATGATGGTGGGTTTGGAGCTGTTGGTTAGAATACTGTAATATTATCTTTGTGGAACTGTTCTTTTTGTTAGCAGTTGCTAAAGGATTGTTCATTTTAGACCATTCATGTTTGATTTATGGATATTCTCAGCTCATTTAGATCTTAATATATGGGTGGCTCTTTATGGGAAATGTAATGATTATAATAATGCTAACTGCTCCTTGGCTTCATACTGATTAAGTACACAAAACTCGGTTGATTCCAGTATCAAGGCTGTACTGTTAAAATGACCACAAATGTAGAAATATAAATATAAAAATTAAGATTTTTATAATGGTATTAACTTCTTGGTTTATTTAACAATATAAGCAATAATATGCAATGTTAACCTGCACAGTTAGGAGATAAAAATAGGAATAGAATATACAGCAATGTCCGCCACAGCTGGGGGAACCCCCGCCTCTTGCATTTCTGATCTTTGCTGACTCTTACAACTGTACAAACTTAACATTGCTTTAACTCTTTTTTTGCATTTAGCTTAAGTTTATTTTAATAAATTTTAAAAAAAACGTTATTGGCTTAGGTCATCATATGAGACTATGAAGTAGCACATAAAATCTATACTACCCTGAATCAACTGATTGGAAGTGTATTGTGGAACTACTTGAGGGTGGCAGTGATGAAAGAAATTCATGCAAATGAGGTTCTGGTGGGGACAGGGATATGTGAGGCTTCCTATACCTCCTTCCCCTTTTCTCTTTCCCCACTCAGCATCTGAAAAGTTCACTGTGGCCCTATTTCTACTATAACTCCCCCAGAACTGTCCTGGGAGTTGGAGGGAAGGAGCAGAAGTTGGCTCTGTGTGCATGGGTCAGGTCTCTACTTCAACACAGCCTTGTGACCTGGTAGACTGGCTGTGGATCTTTCCTCTCCCCACTCCTTCCCAGTTATCTCAGTTAGCAGGAGTTTAGAACTTTGCTCCAGTGGTCTGACTAGCTCTGAGTTGGACCTACCAGTCCGAATCCCTATGGCTAACTGTAAGTTGTGCATTGACACAAACTTGATAGTCAGGGTGGAACAGCTCAGGCATATTGTCTACCTGATTTAATTCCCAAGAGCCTGGAAAGCACAAAGTGGAGTTCTGAATTCTGCCCATTATCAGAGAGGCGAGAAAGGCTTCATGGTTATTTCGGGGGGGGAGGAGCTGGGGAATGACTTATCTTTGGGACTTTAATAATGCTGCTCAGGGTACAAAGTCAGGCCAAACTATACATCATCTTCTGTGCTCTGGACGGACGTGATCAGGATTTGGCCCAAGTTTTTTATTTAAAATAATTACTATACATAGGTTCTTACACTGTCACTAAAATAAAAATCTGATTACATTATTAAATTGAAAATGTATGTTGCTGATCAGATAATTTTTCCAGAACCAACTGTTGTCAATTAAACATCAGTGCTAAAAATATAGTACACAGTATTACTCCATATCCTAGAACATTTATTGTTTTCTTGTACAACTTTATGCTACAAATATGAAAAGCCAAAAAGGGTGGACTGTGTGGGATCAAGGGAGGCTCCTGGACAACTCTACCAAAAGATCATGGATTAATTTTCAGTCATGTTGAAAACACAATGGAAATGTTTTCATGTGCCCTTTTTATAATAGTCTGATCCTCAATTAAAAATATAATCTAAATCCAGAAAAAATGTTAAAGTAATTAAATATGTAAGTACCCAGAGGAGAGTAAGGTTATAAGTAACAGCCATCATGGATTTGTCAAACACAAATCATGCCAAAACAACCTAATTTCCTTCTTTGACAGAGTTACTGGCCTAGTGAATATGGAGGAGGGTATAGACACGATGTATCTTGAGTTTTTTAAAAAGGCTTTTGACACAGTCCCACATAACATTCTTATTAAGGAAACTGGGAAAATATGGTCTGGATGAAATTACTATAAGGTGGGTGCACAACTGGTTGAAAGACTGTATTCAGAGTAGTTATCAATAGTTTGCTGTCAAACAGGGAGGGACCAGGCATGTATCTAATGGGGCCTGGCAGGGCTCTGTCCGTGGTCCAGTACTAGTCAGTATTTTCATGAATGACTTGGATAATGGAAAGGAGAGCGTGCTCATAAAATTGCTTATGACCCCAAGCTGGGGGTGGGGGTTTCTAGCACTTTGGAGGACAGGATTAGAATTCAAAATGACCTTGACAAACTGAAGAATTGGTCTGAATTCAACAAAAGGGAATTCAATAGAGGGAAGTGCAAAGAACTCCACTTAGGAAGAAAAAAAAATCAAATGCACAACTACAAAATGGGGAATAACTGGCTAGGTGGCAATACTACTGAAAAGCATCTGGGGGTTATAGTGGATCAAAAATTGAATGAGTCAACAGTGTGATGCAATTGTGGAAAGGGCTAATATCATTCTGGGGTGTATTAATGGGACTATTGTGTGTAAAAACACAGGAGGGTAATTGTCCTGCTCTACTCTTGGAATGGTGAGACCTCAGCAGCAGTACTATGTCCAGTTTTGGGTGCCAAACTTTAAGAAAGATGTGGTGAATCAGAGAGAATCCAGAGGAGAGCATAAAAAATGATAAAAGGTTTAGAAAACCTGTGACCTGTAAGGAAAGATTTAAAAAAAAAATTGGGTATGTTTAGTCTTGAGAAAAGAAGACTGAGGGATGATCTGATAAGTCTTCAAATATGTTAAGAGCTGTTTTATAGAAGACAGTGATCAGTTGTTCTCTGTGTCCACTGAAGGTAGGACAAGAAGTAATGGGTTTAATTTATAGCAAGGGAGATTTAGGTTAGAAAGTTTTTCCTCATTCCTATGAGGATAATTAAGCTAAACTATCCCTATCATTGGACAATTTTAAGAACAGGTTAGACAGACACCTGTCAGAGGGATGGTCTAGGTACACAGGGTACTGCCTCACCACAAGGGGCTAGACTAGATGACATCTCGAGGTCCCATCTAGTCCTACATTTCTGTCATTCTAATGATTCTACACAGAACTATTTTTAATTCTGTGGACTTCTGATTCAGTCTCTTTCAGATGATTCATTTGGAAATTCAAAGAAAAAATCCACCATTCTTGAGACACTGAAACAGACAGGAAAAAGACAGTCCAGGAAAAAGGAATTGAAGAAGAAAAATCCTGTGCCATGGTGGATATCAGAGGATGATTCTGATGATGGTGGTAAATACTGTGCCTTTCTGTATAACTTCTGTTCTTTTTGCCACAGTGTGTCAGCAAGATTTTTCTTTTTTTCATATTTTTTTTGCATCCTGAGGAAAATTGGTAATGTGAGTGTAGTTATTGTATTACACTAATAACAAGTAATGTTTGCAGAATACAAAATGAAAAGAATTCATTAAACTTTTTTTATTCAAATCTTCATTGGGAAAAAAAATTCAAGGTAGTAAGCTATGAGTATTATACTGTGTTTACTTTTATGGTTAACTAAAGTTAATAAAATATTAAGATACCTTTTTATCAGATGAATAAATTCTGAATCACAAAAAGATAATTTATTAGAAAATATAGTGTACAAATATTAATAGGGTCACAAAGTGTCATTAGTAAAGCATAATTTCTTACTCTGTATCTGTAGATCTCCATTTTAAAAAATGGAGAGAGGGAAAAACATAAACAATTTTGAAACGATAAGAGATCTGTATTAATGATTATACTTGCAGCTATTCATATGGTGGGGTGGGGAAAGTGCAGGAGAAAATCCACAACAAAAGCAAAAACATGCTACCATTCTCCCATCCTCAATCAGATGGAGGTTTTTCACAGATCTGTAGTGTATTGGTAAAACCTGTGGACTTGGCGGGTCGCATGATCTCTTGTGCAGTAACTACCTTGATCGCATCCTCCTACAAGAAAATATATATTGGTTGCAAACCTCCACTGAGGAACCACCTGACTCAGGCTGGTTCCCCAGTGACCTCTAACTATCTAGGGAGCCAGCTTTCACAGGGTGATTGCCACTCACTTTTTCACAGGGAATGGTGTCTCTTATTTCCATGATCCATGCAGAAATATAAGGGTGACCTCAGCAGAAAGTTCTGGAAGTATCCCCTGGAAGTTACGTAAACACCACTGATCATCTCAGGCTTAAAGAATGACTCTCTCCCATTGATCTGTGGTCATAGTCCAGACCCAAATATTACATATTCACTTAATCCACAAATACAACAAGCAGAACTCAGCAATTGTCTGGCTGTTGTCTGATGAGCTCCATGAGTTGCTCATCTTGGTCTCTGACTTTTCACAGGTTCTACTGAAAAAATCCTATCTCAGATGTTTCCCAATAGCTTTTCAAAAGCTCTGAGAGAGAACTTTCTTGCTGAGCAAGGAGTGCAAGCTGAGCATTCCACAAGGCCACTCCTTTTGCAAAAATGGCTTTGAAAGGGTGTTAGCTCCAGGGATTTAAGGTAATTTCTCAAGGGATTATGAAAGTTTGACCTCTTCTCTTACAATTCCTTTTGGGGTCCTTGAGGTAACCCACAAAGCCTTTTGAAATTTTTCTGAAGCACTATTGGGAGCTGCATGGGGAACTGTGGGATAGGTACTCGGAGAACAGTGCAACCAACTGATGTTGAACAGCACAAGTCAGCAGTTAGTATGGACATTCTGAGCCATTTCTGCTTAAACCAATACTATCACACTGGTTCAGCTAAGAACAGTTCAGTTGTCTAGAGTAGATGCAATCTTATAGTCCAGGTTGCAGGACAGGCAGTTGAGAAAAAAATCTTTATAAACCGAGCAGATTTGATGCAATAAACCTGGAGACCCACAAAACAATTTTAGGGTCACTTTTAAGAGTAGAACTTCGCTTAAAAGCTGGAAAATAGTAGGTAATCTAGGCCAATTTTGCCAATACAGAATCTTCCATACATAGTGTGCTGGATTCTGGCTCACACTTTGGCCCCCTTGTTCTAATCCTGCATTGTAAAGAGACCATAAAGCTGCTGTAACTGGGCAGCTGGGCATTACCCTGGCATAGGGAACTTTCTGGATGGCGTAAAGCAGTGCATCTGTGTCTCTGTGATCCCTCTCTGAGCACAGGGCCATGTTTAGAGAAGTAGGCGCTATAAGACAGCAGAACTTAAAGGCTGAGGGTGCTCTAGTTTGCACTGGAGGCTGAACTGGCCCCATTATCTGTGGGAATCAGGGAGCACAGAGGTGACCTACAGCCATCTTTCTTCCCTCCCCATTCTTGGGTCCTTTGTCAAGTGTAGTTCAGCAAGATCCAAGGATCCAGGCCTATGTTCTCAAATAGATTCTCCAGTACGTTGTCATATTATGCAACTGAGCAGTGGCTGAACAATGCTGCAACGGATAATTTGAACGAGTGACCTAGTTTCTTATCTTCTGTTGTTTTGCAAGTCAAATGTACGCTTATTAACGTGCAGCATAAGGAACAAAGTAATGGTTAGCATTGCTGAAAAATAAATGATATTGCTTCAAAGGTAACAAATGGGGGAATTAACTTTGAATTTAACTTGTGAGGTCTAAACTTAATGTTCCATGAAATTCTTCAGATCTTTGTGTTCCCTTAGGCCTGGTCTTGCAATTCATTTGCAGACAGCACTCTTGTTAAAGTCTATAGGAGGTACTTGCATGAGATCTGCAGCATTAAGCTTATAGTGCTTTAGGCACTCTGCTAATTGCATTATGTCATTCGAACGTGATTGACAAAATACTTTTGACAATGTGAAGCAAACAAACTTCTATGCAAATCTTTCTGTCATCTATCATGTAGTGTAAATCTCTAGTATGTCTCTTCCTAGCCCTCTCATCATAGAAAGGCCCTGACATTGAGTTGAGCATCGAATAATAAGCAATTCAATTGGTTTTCTATATTAATTAATAAACTAGAAGATACAGTGGTTTCTACTGACTGCTGTTCAGTTGGCTGAAAAGAAAATAATGGAAATAAAACTCGTAGTGTCTGTATATTTTACATTTGATCTCATCTTCCTTTGGCTTTATACTAAGGTTGAATTGATTTGTGGAGTATGTTTCCAGCTGTTGACTTTCTTGTTTGGTAGATTAAGAAACTGCCTTTATTCCTATGGGCTGTTTTTCCCCCCTCTTGGATGTATTTGATCCTCATTGATCACGTAACCCTTCTAGTTCTTATCACCATATTAGTGATAAAACAAAGAGCATGATAAGAATTCTTGTCTAGTCTGTGTCCAGCTTGCTTGTCTATTCTTGCTGTCTGTCTTGTTTCTCAAGATCCTCAGATAAGATTTGTCAAACTGGAGAAAGAAGAAAGTAATTGAAAAGAATGCTGAAATAGCTGGAGATTTCACACATTGTCAATAGTTTAGGAGTCCACAATAAGTGAAATGTTTGTGGTTCTCTGAGTAATGTTTGATGGCTCCTCAGTTCTACAGGAAATTTCCCTTCTATTACATGTCTAGCTTTGTAAATGAGTGTGCTGTTCTGTGTTTGATCAACCTCATACTCGTATGATGAACTGTAAAGCATCTCAGTCTGGGAGATGAAAGCACTAAAAACGGAAGACATTTCTCAAGCTACAGTGGCAAGTTTGGGGGCATGGGAAATGAGGTATTTTTTTCTTTTTTTAATAATAAAAGAAAAGGAAGTTGTAAAGAGATGTCTCGTTTCTGAGCTGATATAATGAAAGGGATACTGTCATCTCTTTTAGCCTGGGAATCAAGGTCTGCTTCAATTTCCAGTGTTGCCACTGATTCACTGTTGACCAGAATCAAGGCCCAATAAAGTTAACAGAGAGTCTCCCATTGTCTTCACTAGGCTTTAAATAAATTCCTATGAGATTTTAGGTGAGTTGTAGATGTGCAACTCTTGTAATTAAGATATTGAAATATCAAGGCTATTACCACCTTTTTATCACTGCTTTTCACTGTTATGTTGCTTCAACAGGTCCAGATGCTTTCTTTGAAAATTGGTATTGCAAAACTTGCTTTATCGTTGGCATAGCTACATTAGTATTTGTTATCTTCAGACAGTCTGACATCCCCTTTCATTCATGCTAGAATAAAACTTTTGTATAAGATACATTGTAAGTAACAGCTGAATCCGTTAAAAAGAGAAAATAGTATATTTATAAATCTCCACAAGCAACAATTACTGCGGCTGCTGTACTGTAACTTTATATTTTTGGTAGCAGCTATAAAATTGATAGAGTCCAACCTGCAAGAAATAATCCAGGTTTTTTTTTTTGTAACTTAAATTCTCATGACTTATTTTTCTCTTTACTCCCTGTTATACCTAAATATTCATGAATGTTGTGTGTGAGCTTAGTCGTTTCTGTAAAACCTTTTTCCAGTGCATCTTGCAACAAGACATTGGCTAAATACAATATACTGGAAAAATTTCATAAGGCCAAGAAAGATGAAGAAGGAAATGCCGCTTCTGACATTCCAGACAGTTGTGAGGGTAACATACTTACTCTAGTTCCTATCTCGTAGGTGACTTTAAAAAAAAAATCAAAAATCGTTTGTTTGTTTGAAAAATTCTTGTCCAGTTAGAAAATAAAATTAAAATAAAATAAAATAAATGCAACCCTTTTTGGATATGGCCTACTGCCAAAAACAGGTAAAGTTTTTAAAAGCTGTAATTCAGCATGAAAATAGCCCTTGTTGAGAAGTAGTTCATTGCATTGTTCCAAAGAAAATTGATCTTGATTTGGCCATGTTCTGAGGCTCTGAAAATTACATACAGAGCATGTGAAATCCTCTTTTCTTATTGGTTGTTTAAGTTTATTAAACTCCTGTCCTGCATTGAGAATCAAGTAGGCAGGTCCCCATTTCAATGGGGGTTCCCTGTGGCTCTCAATGCATTCACAAATCTTGTGTCAAACCCCCCGCCCCCAAATCATGAAAGTTTAAAAAATAACTAATTGAGGTCTTCTTTTTTTCTCCTTCATTTTAAGCCTTTAGGGTTCATGTTTTTTCCCTACAATATGTTTTTTCCCTACAACCATGATGGATAGAAACATTATTTTTAAATTAAATCTTGTAGTTTCATGTAATTACATGACTCCAGGGGCTGGGGGTTTAAAAAAATGCCAAATATTGTGAGTTTTGCAGAATATTTGCAAGAGTTGGCAATGGCAAGATCAGGACCTAAGTGATCACCTAAAACTGAACTGCACTTGCTTGAATAGCTCAGTTCAACAACAAGCAAATAACAAGTTCCTTAGGTTCTGGTCCAGCAAAGCACTTAAACAAGTCCCATTGAAGTCACTGGGACCACTCATATGTTTAATGCAGGATCTTTGCTCACAGGGTGAGTCCAGACTGGCCTGGATGTACTCTGAACATTGTGGGAAACCCAAGATCTGCTAAATAGGGTCCGTCTCTAGTACCAGCAGTAGAATCCCCCATGGTCTAAAGGAATGTGTATGAGGCTAGGAGTTTCTGTCAACATCCTTCCATCTGACTTGGTAATACTTATTTAGTGAGGCCTCACCTTTCTGGGAGCAGAAACAACAACTGGGATCAGATCCCTGAATTCTGTTGTTGTAGATCCATATCTTGTCAACTGGATTACAGTGCCTTTTAGACAAATTGCTCCAGAAATCAAGATATTCATGCCTACCCTTTTGAACAGCACTGAGAATTATAGATGGAAAAAAATCCATATGGGAGCAAATTGTGTCTTTACCTTATCTGAAAAATATGGCTATTAAGATTCAGGGGTTGTGTAAATAGGAGCCACTGTGGCCTTTTTAGGCATTGACCTCAGATAGAAAAGACTTGAGTTCTAGTACTTGCCCTGACATTTACTTGCTACATCACTTAACTACTCTGTGTTTCATTTACCTTATCTGGAAAATAGGACTATTTGCCCAGACTTCCCATTTGCAGGTGGCAAAGTGTGTTATAACCAGCAGGAAATGTTCAGCATCCCACAGCTCCCATTTAAGTGGTCAGATTTTCAAGAGTTGAGCTATATTGCTCTCCAGTGGGAGCTGCTGCATCCTAAACACTTGTGAAAATCTGGTCTTGTTTGCATACATAATTAATTTTAACTTTGCTGTGAACTGACTTGTCCCAAGAATATTTCCATACTGCTCTGGAAAGCTTTCCAAAGTATTTTTAGGAAGCCCTTTCCTCTTCTGCTACTGTAATACAAATATATAATAGTGAAGAGCATCATGGGCTAGTATAGGTACTTAAAATGTTATTACAAAATTAGGTTTCAGTCGTGCAATCAAATCAGCGCAGGTGGACCGCATCCACTTCAGTGGGATTCTTTGCAGAAGCAGAGATAATATATACCCTTGCATATCCGAATGCAAGGTAAGGACTTCTACTTTTAAAAAGGGTGTCCTTATTGACTGTGTCATAAAAACATTTCACTGTAAATATACTATTGCTTTTTAATACAGTTAAATATCCAGCATCTGGAAATGTGTTGTTTTGTCTGTACATGTCCAGTTTGAAATAGACAGATGACTTTCAAATCAGTTAGCAAGGGGGGGGAGGGAGGGAAATCTGTACGCTTAAATCCATTGACATTAATAGAAAGATTCCTGTTGACTTCAGTGGGTTTGGAACCAGGCCATACATTTTGAGCAAGTTTTTTAGGAAGTTTAACAATGTAAAGGGAGTACATCTAATATTTAGGATTTATTAAGACAGTTTGAGGATAAGTCACTGGAAAAAACAAATTAGTTTCACTTTTACAAGAGAGACATGGTAAAACAGAAATAATGAAATATGTACACAGGTGATACAAGTTTATAGGGCCAGATTCTCTTCCCTGACTTTTCTCTCAGTACCAAGGAGATGGCCCTATCTCTGCTTTTGAGGTTTCCTCCAATGCAGGGAATTTTTGAAGAGGGTAGAGCGGGCATAGCCAGTTTTTACACACTTTCTTCCACAGTCACTGTCAGAGTGCATTGGAGGTAAAGAGGAATATGGTAAGGGCAAGGAGAAATTTGGTTAGAGCATGCTGTGGTCTGGCTATTCCAAGCTGGTGAGTTGTTCCCAGCTGGCACAGCTCAGAGAGCTGTGTTTGTGGCCTGGCTGGGTAGAGAATTAGTGTAGCTATACACAGCAAAGTGGGCCTAAAAGTGTACTTTGTTGAGAAACACCTTGTTAGACACAGCAATAAGTAGGGTTGCCAACCCTCCCGATTTGGCTGGGAGTCTCCTGGAATTAGGCTCGATCTCTCGGAGGATACCGAAGCCAATCTGGGAGATTTTAGGCTGATAAAAGTCCGATGGCACAGTGGGGCTAAGGCAGGCTCCCTACCTGCCCTGGCTCCACGCCACTCCTGGAAGCAGCTGGCATGTCCAGCAGCGGCTCCTAGGTGGAGGCGTGGCCAGAAGTTGCTGCACGCTGCCCCTGCCTCAAGCATTGACTCCACAGCTCCCATTGGCCGGGAATGGGAACCATGGTCAATGGGAGCTGTGGGGGCGGTGCCTGCATGCGGGGACAGCATGCACAGTGGCCTGGCCGTTCCTGAACCTAGGAGCTGCTGCTGGACATGCTGCCACTTCCAGGAGCAACCCAGGATAAGCCCTGCTCAGCCGGAGCCTGCACCCCGAACCTGCTCCTGAACCCCATCCCCCTGCCCCATCCCTGATCCCCCTCCCATACCCAAGCTCCCTCCCAGAACCTGCACCCCTGTCCTAGGCTGAGCCCGGAGCACCCTCCCACACTCCGAACCCCTCAGCCCCAGCCCAGAGCCCACACCGCAACCCCCTGTATCAGCCTGATGAAAGTGAGTGAGGGTGTGAGAGAGCAAGCAACGGAGGGAGGGGGGCTGAAGTGAGCAGGGCTGAAGTGAGCAGGGCCTTGGGAAGAGGGTGGGGCAGGAGTGTTTGGGTTTGTGCTATTAGGCAGTTGGCAACCCTAGCAATAAGTTATTAGTCAGAGCTGTATTTGTCTCCAAAGGAAAAATGTATGAGAATAAGTGGCTTAAAGAGAAGAGAATTCCTATAAAAATCTGTCAAACATACTGGACTGCTGGGACAATGACATTAATGCAAACATATAACAAAGAAATATTTTAAGATACAAACGTGTGAGGAAGAGGAAGTATGATATAGTATAGTACTTTAAAATTAGTATGTGATCATTTAATTAAAGGCTATTGTAATACATACAATGCACAGGTTCATCCTTAACTTTCTTCTTTCCTGACTTTTGAATACTTACATGCAACCTGAATGTTCTTTTATTGTAGTTTTTTAATTAAATGAAATTTGTTTTTTTTTAAATATTGTAAGTTGCTGCTGAAGCAATGGGTGCTATTTAAATATATATATAAAATAAAATAAATACAAAGCTACATTTTCTCTGGGCTGCCAACTATATTTACCACTAAATATTAATCTCTTTATAACACTTCTGGATATAACTGGCTTCCATGAATGCTTTTGTGAAGAGGTTACAAAATAGGCTCTATGTATTTCATGACATATGATGCAGAATCTCAGGCTGGTGTTAAAAACGTGACTGTGAAAATAAAAAAATTGTAAAGCAGAGAGTAGCTAAGCTAAACAAGACATGCAAAGGGCTGAGTCACAGAACTTAATAGGAGCTAAGGAACACAAACAAGTTGAACGTCTTTGCTACTGTGATAAAGTATATAAACTTCACTCATTCTAAAAAGTGAAGACTTAACTTAACAAGACTTAACCATGCAGTACAAATTGTCATTTGTAATTAATCTCTATTGTGTACAAATTTTTTTTTTTTAAGGAATGCTACGGACAAATGGAAGCTTTCTCAAGTCTCAGAAGGATTCCCACCCTATTGTAGATGTGAATGAGGAGGCTCACACAGGAAAAATGCAGCTCCAAAAAAGTGATGGCGTTTCTATATCCTTAAGTAGAGACAGCCTGGAACCTGATGGTAAGAAATAACAGAGAGAGGAACCATTTAATCAGATTATTAGCAAATTGCTGGTAAAGTTATTACAAATGAAGAATATATTTTTCTAAAAATAAACACACTAAGTGGTGAGAATTGGTGAAACTGTTACCTTAAAACATTGTTCTTGGCCCTGATCCTGCAACTAACTCTGCATAGGGGTCCATCTGCATGGAATCAGTTGCAGGATCCTGTACACTATTTAGTATTTCTTTAATACCATTAGCACTGTATGTGGCTGTCTTTTATTATAATTAAACTTCTGTGATTATTCCATGTAGTGAGATTGTATTATTGTAATTAGATTGTGATATGCTTTTAAATTTAGATTCAGTTGTGGCTTCTGGACCTAATCAAAGTATTTTGGGAGCTGGATTGGATACTTTGGAAGAACAAGAAGAAAAAGAGAGATTCTTTGCTAACCTTGAAAAAGGAGCTTCATCTACCATTGGTTATTCAAGATTAAACAAAGACCTGGACTCAAATGATTCTATATTACTAACAACATTTGCCTGGTAATGTGTGGGGACCCTACGCTGAAATTACTCCATTACTTTTAATAAATATATATATTATGATGAAGCTCAGAAGCCCAAATCACAATTGGGCATCATTGTACTAGGTACTGTGTGAGTAACGATATGGTTGTTACTCGGAAACTTTATAACTGAAGGGTATATCTACTCTTAAAGCTGAGGTTGTGATTCCCAGCTTGAGGAGACGTATGCTAGCTGCGATCAAGCTAGCATGGTAAAAAGTGTGGTAATGGCTGCTTGACTGGTGGGTGAGGCTAGTCATCCAACTACATGCTGTGGTCTCAATGTGTATGTAATCAGGATGTTACCCTCCTGCCAGTCATGCTGCTGCCATCATGCTTTACTTTTAGTGTCCTAGTCCAATAAGAGCTTGTCTCCTCAAGATGGGAATCGCACACTCGGCTCAAAGTGCAACCTAGGGCAGACACAAATGAGATTAGCAAAAGGAGAGAATGAGGGGAGGGAGGATAGTCATAGTGATAGTGCGCATGGTTATACAGATCTGTGCACAACTTGATAGTTACAAGATATTTAATTTTTTTTTCTTAACTATAACATGTAAATAAAGATATTGGTAATCCATACTAACTTTGCACTTAGCCATTGTCTTTTGACATATTCCTATAGAAATGACTTTAGAAAGTCAGTGAGGCTTTAGTGAGGCTTGGGGAGGGATTTGAAGTAGTGACTTCATAGACTAGACCAGGGAGGTCATTCCATGTGTAAGAGGCTGTGTGAAAGCTGTGGGAGAAGTAGGCAAACGGGCAGTCAAAGCTGGCATACTTGGGTTTATTTAGAGATTGGAAAAGAAATTTCTTAAGATATAAGAGCAGATAAGGAGGGAGAAGGAGAGTTCTGAAAAGCTTTAAAAGTGAGGACAGCAACCTGACTTTGGAGTAGAAAAGGGGGAGCCAAGAGAGGAACTCAAAGGGTGGAGTGCATGCCAAAGTCAGAACAAGAAGCAAAAATAATGATAGGCATGTTTGTTTTGAGGGGGCTATGTGGGTTTGAAGGAGGCCAGAGAGGAGGCTGTTTCAGCTACAAGAGGGAAGAGGTTTGGGGATGAGAGTTCTAGCTGTGTGGACAGCTATAACAACACTTACACAAGTAGAATGTAAAATAGAGTATCAATGATAAGTTCAAAAAATGTGCACATATTATTACAATTACCAGTATGAAGCAGGAAGCTTTTATGAAGAACAGATTTTAAAAAAAAATCTAAACTGGTGCTCATAAATGACAAGGGAGACGGTAACTTTTTTTTTTCTGCCCCCAGCAATGAACAAAATGTAGAACAAGTGGAAGATGAATCTAAGCACAAAGAGAAATGTGGTAATAGTCTTATCTTCACACATAATACACGTAAAATTTCTTGTTTAATTTGTGGAGTCTCTTCTTTTGGGCATTATTTTATACTCAACAGTGTAAACTAAGAATAGAGAGGTTTCAGAGTAGCAGCCGTGTTAGTCTGTATTCGCAAAAAAAAAAGGAGTACTTGTGGCACCTTTCTCTAAGGTGCTACAAGTACTACATTTTTTAAGAATAGAGAATTTTATAAAACTGCTGAATAATTAACAAAAGGTGAAGTTCTAATTATAGAAGTGCTAATTATAGAAGGTACTGAAGTCATCAGAAAAATGCATGTTGGAATATCAGAGTAGAGCAAGATCTCCACAATTCCAATGGACCATGCTTTGAAGACCTCGAAAGGAAAAAGTACAATTTAAAACTCTCTTGTTTGTCCCCATTCCATATTTCTTTGAGAAAGTGAGCCAGAAAATTTGAGGCTTCTCTCCTTTTGCATATTCCAAATAGACAAGATAGCATAGCAACATCATTGAAAGAGTAGTGGGGGTATTATGGGAACCAGGTGTTCTTTCATCTGGCTTTTTTCCGCATCAATATTCATCCCAATACGTGCAACCTGTTTTTATTTGAATGTCAAGGTGATTTTCTTTTTGATTGTACTAATAAGGGTTTGGGATCTGCCTTTTTATAACTTTACAAGCCCTCTGTCAGGTGATTCCCAGATCAGCCGCCTCAGGTGATCAGAACCTCCCAGGTAGCTTAGTTTCCAAGCGACATCTCCCCTGACAAACCAGTTCTGCTGGGCAAGAGCTTGCCTATTGTCTAGGATGTTTAGAGGCAGATCACAGTTTAAGGACGCTCTGTTGTCAGCCCTGTATCACTCCCACTTGAAATTTCAGTCCAACATGGAAGTAAAAGAACAAAAGAGAAGGAAAAGGGCTACACAATCAAAATGAAGTTAGCAGTTTGGTAAAGACACATACAGAAAGTTCATAATCTCGCACCAAATTAATAAATTGTAGATTCCCCAAATTGACACACTGCCCTTCTTAGCCCTTGTCTACTTTTCCCTTTCACCGTGCTGCTGCTCCTCCCTCTCCCCTTACTTATAGCTCTTTCTTGGTTTATCCATTTCATTCCATCCCAGCCTCTTAATCTATTGTACTAAAAGGGCAAATTCCTTTTTTGAGATGGAACAAATTAATTGTTTAGCTGAACTGTCCAGAAATCCATTCTGGAAAGTTTGAATTTAATAAACATAATAATTGAATTTAATAAACATAATAAGCTTTAATAAGCTTATTAAATTTAAGTAAAATGTGTATTTGCAAACCTTAAATAACTAAATGAAATATTCTTTCTTTAAAATGTATGGGTGCACTGTCAGCTCAAGGGTTATAATAGAAATGTTAAAACAAATTTTGTAGTTTTACAAAGATAAAAGAATAGAAATTCTTATAGTAACAGTTTAGTTCCTATGTAGTTATTATAGTGTGTATATAGACATAATTATAGTCTTATAATTTCTTATAGTGAAACTCGTATAGTAACAATTGTACTACATAAGCAGAAACCAAAGTATACATTTTGAATCATCAAATGTCAAACAAAAATATCATTGGGAACAGTGAAAAATCCTGTTTGTAGCAATTACACTATGTACTCATTTGAATTTGGAGGGACTATACCTGGCTTATTCTTCATGCTAACTTTTGTTACAAAATAAGCTCTGTGAGCAACACAGTATTTGTTGTTAGCAAAATATTTTCCTGACGCTGCCTGTATCCTTACTTAAAAAAAAAAAATCATCTTTATTCCCTGCTTAATTATACTTCAGGCAATTATAGTGAAGATTTTGAAGATGAGACTGAGTCTAATTATCCTTCTAAAAATGAAGATAATGAAGTTGAGCAAACTGTCAGATCAGAAGCTGATTTAAAAATTCAAGGACAGGTATAATATTCAAATATTTAAAATGTTGAATTTTGTGGTATTAGACATTTTCTGCTATGCTTATCTGCTTTAAAGATGATCATAATTCTGACAGACCAAACTGCTAGTTTTAAAACACTTCTTAAAAATCTATTATTTTAAACTGTCTGAGCTTTTAAACTACTTTTTTGAGTTAGAGATCTACAAGTACACAAATATACATGTAAATGAACACAAGTAGCTATTGTTTTTTTTAATGTACTTGTATTATATACAAGGAAGAATAGAGGTATTTGGTGTGGTATTTTTCCATGAAGAATGTACTCTTTCTGGTGGTTTGATCTTGACATATCTACGGTACTTGCTTATTTGCATTTTGAGTCAACGATCACAGATGGTAAGTGCAGTACTTAAAAGCACTGCACGGCGCTTCAGAATGACAGGGAGCTTTTCTCTCTTTTTTTGTGGGGAGGCCTGGGGCGGGGAGTGGGGCTGAAAAAGCTATTGAGCTCTTCGGGGAAAAGGAAAGCCTCTGACCCATAGAACTTTAAAATGAAAAGGCAATCAAACTTTTCCTTTCCATCCCTTCTCCCAAACAGTGCATACATCTGTTGGCTAGAGACCTGCTGGATGACTTGTGAAGGGGTGATCAGGACTATCTCTGTATCATCAATTATGAACCCAGTGGATCTAGCCACCTGGAATTCTGTCACTATAGGGGAATGCTGGAGTGGCATGGAGAAAGTAAAGTAGCTCTATACCCGCCCCCAGCTGCCTTTGGCATAGAAGGCAGGCCGGAGTGGCTGCATGCTCTAGCTATTTCTGAGTGTTGCAACAGCTTTTTTGGGATCACTTGGCATAGGTTAGAGCAGTTCTGAGAATGCTCTAACTTTCACCAGAAGCCAAACCATCCCAGGATCACCCTCAAAATCCAGGGGCCAAAAATGTGGTGTATAGTCACGTTTTCCTACCCTTTGGGTCTAAGGATTGGGGCCAGTGTGTTTTATGTAAGCAAAACAATGAGACCAAGAGATAAGCCTTCAATGCAAAATTAAAGAAAATAAGTCTTTTGTAAGGATATTTTGTGTGGTATCCATGTACTGTACCACATCTATAGGAAATGAGATAAACGTATTTTCAGATACTTCTGGTCCCTTAAGACTGAAACAAAACACTGGTCCATAAAATGATTCTTTTTTCTGAGCAAAGTTCTTTTAAAAATTCAATGCAACATAGTCGAGGTAAATTTTATTTAGTAGGGCGTACCATGTATGTGATTACAGCTTATCTACATTACATTCTGTTCTCTAGAACAGCTCACATTCATCCCCAGTTGATGACCCTCAAATTTTTGTAGCTTGTTTTCAAAACAAGTATTAGTTGAAATGCTAGTGCTAATAAATTCAAAACCACAAACAGCACCTCCGCCCATGTTCATACCACTTTAAGGCTTCAAATGTGAAGGCAAAGCAGTTAAGAAATGCAAAATGAATGCTGTAATAAGGACACTAACTTGGTATTTTCTGATTTTCTTGTGTTGTAATAACAGCAATAATAGCATTTTGCTAATGTAATTTTTAGCATCTAGTTCCACCTCACCCTTAATGGGGAAGCAGAGTAAAAGAATGGGGAAGATGTATGGTCCCAGTTCAACTATTGGTATCATAACTTCATAGTGCTCCAAGCAGTTGCACAACTTAAACTCGTACTATAAATATTGAACTGCACATGAACTAAAGCAAACTTTTTTAATCTCTTTAAATATAAACTTTTGTTTTTTTTCAAATTCACAAAGTAACTATCCTTCACTGTTTCAATTGTTTTAGGATGAACAGACTGGCATGCTGGCTAAAGGTAAAAATTTAAATTTGCAGTAGTGTGAAAATATTTGTAAAACATATAGCAAGTAAATCTGTTTTATTTATGAATGTGAATTTACTATTCCCTAATCATGGACTGAAGTAGTTAAGAATGATCCATATGTCTTAATTTTTAAATAAGCCTCAACACAGTCTATAATTTTGCACCAAAAATTCAATTTTCACATTTTCACACCTGCAAGCTTAGGGCACTGCAGTCCTTGCAGGTGGAGCTCATAGAACTGGGGCCTTAGTAGCCATGTTTCAGAATCATGCCCAAAGTGCTGAAATGTAGAGGGTGATCCAGTGGATATAGTGTACTTAGATTTTCAGAAGGCTTTTGACAAGGTCCCTGACCAAAGGCTTTTAAGCAAGGTAAGCTATCATGGGTTAAGAGCAAGGGTCCTCTCATGAATCCGTAACTGGTTAAAACGTAGGAAACAAAGGATAGGAATAAATGGTCAGCCTTCAGAATGGAGGTTGGTAAATAGTGATGTCCCCCTGGGGTCTGTACTCGTACCAGTACTATTCAACATAAACATAAATGATCTGGAAAAAGGGGTAAACAGTGAGGTAGCAAAATTTGCAGATGATAGAAAACTACTCAAGATAGTTAAGTCCCAGGCAGACTGCGAAGCACTATAAAAGGATCTCACAAAACTGAGTGACTGGGCAACAAAATGGCAGATGAAATGTTGATAAATGCAAAGTGTTGATAAATGCAAAGTAATGCACGTTGGAAAACATAATCCCAACTATACATATAAAATGATGGGGTCTAAATTAGTTGTTACCATTCAAAGAGATCTTGGAGTCAGTGTGTATAGTTCTCCGAAAACATCCACTCAATGTGCAGTGGCAGTCAATGATTCTCAACATTCTGTTCAATTTTTTAAGACAGAGATAGATAATAAGACAGAAAATATCATATTGCCTCTATAAAAATCCATGATACGCCCACATCTTGAATATTGCTTGCAGATGTGGTTGCCCCATAACAAAAAAAGATATATTGGAATTGGAAAAGGTTCGGAAAAGGTCAACAAAAATGAGTAGGAGTATGGAATGGCTGCCATATGAGGAGAGATTAATAAAACTGGGACTTTTTAGCTTGGAAAAGAGACAACTAAGGGGAGATATGGTAGAGGTCTATAAAATCATGACTGGTGTGGAGAAAGTAAATGTGTTATTTACTCCTCATAACACATGAACTAGGGGTCACCAAATGATATTAATAGGCAGCAGATTTAAAACAAACAAAAGGAAGTATTTTTTCACACAAGGCACAGTAAACTTGTGGAGCTCCTTGTCAGAGAATGTTGTGAAGGCCGAGATTATATCAGGGTTCAAAAAAGAACTAGATAAGTTCATGGAGGATAGGTCCATCAATGGCTATTAGCCCGGATGGGCAGGGGTGGTGTCCCTAGGCTTTGTTTGCCAGAAGCTGGGAATGGGTGACAGGGATGGACCACTTGATGATTACATGTTCTGTTCATTCCCTCTAGGGCACCTGGCATTGTCCACTGTCGGAAGACAGGATACTGGGCTAGATGGACCTTTAGTCTGACCCAGTATGGCTGTGCTTATGTTCTAAAAACAGGACTTCATTAATGAAGCCCCAGCTTCCTTCTCCAAGCCCAACTGATACTTGGCGGGGTGGGAGCAATTAAGCATCTTTGAACCTAAAGTTAGGGACCAAAGCGCAAAAGATACCAGCTTAAGCTGCACCTCTCCTCCTGATTGTAACCCCTTGATAGTTTGAAATAATATTTTTGGCCCTGTGCTGGAAGGTTGGACATGAGTGTTTTACATGCTTTTTGTGACCTACTTGTTGAATGCCAAAGCCACCAACCCAACAAACTTGGGTTGAGTTTTTTCAGAGCCAGCTAGAGATCCAGTCTTGTTTATTGCAGTGGGAGTTACAACTAAATCCCCTAGTTGTCTTTGAAAATCTTAACCTTATTGTCTAGCACTCTGACCTCCAATCATAACACACTCACTCCTGAGAAAAGGGTATTTTATTACTGGTTACTTCTGTAGCGTTCCCCTTCACCAGAGTGAAGAAGAGAATCTGCAGCCTGCTTACCTACCTTCTGGGAGTGAGGTGATCATGAGGTGCACAAGTAGTCTTTCAGAAATTAACAGAATGTTTTTCCTATTCTTACTTTTTCCTATTCTCACAAAAAGGTGGGTTTAAATAATTCAGAAATTGCTAAACGGGTTTTATTTTGGCAATTAAAAATAAAATAAAACAGTGCTGATTTTTGGAGAGTCCTTTAGAATAATCTTATTATAGTGAGGCAAGATTTGATGTGTCTGCAAAACATGTCAGGTCTAACAAATTTAATTCTTTAGCCAGTTCATAAGTGCGGAGGAATGTTGTTGCTGCGGCAACACTATCAAGGTTGCTAAGCTGTTACAGCTGCTCAGTGCTTCTGTTCTTGGAGCTTCGGTGTTACCAGCATGAGCAGAAAGCTCAGCCTGCTAATTCAACGGACCTCGATGTTACTCATAGAGACCACAGGCAAGATTCAGTGACTAAAGCACTCAGCCAGGTTTATTGCCCTCTAGGCACGTCCTAACGACTCTCACAACTTGCACAAGTACATTAACACACGAGTGTCCCATGTCAAGGAGTGGCTCAGACAGCAGCGGGAATTTCTGTTGTCCCCTCAGCCACACAAAGGATTAAGGCGAGGTACCCTGACATTTATAGACTGAGACAAACAAGACAAGGATGAGGGATAGCTCAGTGGTTTGAGCATTGGCCTACTAAATCCAGGGTTGTGAGTTCAATCCTTCAAGGAGCTGTTCGGATCTGGAGCAAAGATTGGGGATTGGTCCTGCTTTGAGCAGGGGGTTGGACTAGATGACCTCCTGAGGTCCCTTCCAACCCCGATAATCTATGATTCTAACTGGGATAAACAACTTACATACCACCTTATGTGTTTCATGACATCTGTTTTTTACCTCCCGTTGTACCTTACTCCAGATGTCTTGGACAAAACACCCCTATTAATTATTCTGTCAAACTATTTTATCTTGTGCTAGGTTGGGATGTATTTGTATTAACTTCCTGAAATATATTTACAATATATAGTTACTTGAGAACTCTGGGTGGTTTTGTGCCATCCTCTCCGGTCAGGAATGTGCTTACTTGGTTAGGCAATATCTAGTGTATTAATTATTTTTCCAAGGCCAAGCCTACTGTGGTTCACAGCCTTTAGTTCACACTTAGTCATGCGTAGAGTTCGAGCAAGGCCTACAACAGTAACAAAATACCTGCTGGTGGATTAACAAAATATTAACTACTCTGACAGTCTGTTTTATGTTCAAGTATGCTAATCCTGAATTTGAAGGGATGAATGGTAAAGGCCTATTAATAACAAAACCAAGTGAGGGCTTAATTCATGAGGGTTAACTAAAGGGCTTACTCATGAGTCTGTCTGTGCAGTGTAGTATAAGGATGTGTACACCCATTTGACTACTTGTGTTGCTTGTCACATGGTGGGGAAATAGCTATTTCTGAGCCACTACTTCCTCTCCCATGCAGGTGGGTAGGCAGGAAAGGGGTGTGGATTGAGCCTTAGCACCTCTTGTCTAGTGTGCCAGCCAGCACAACTGAGCTGGTTTGGAGCAGAGTAGGCAGGGAAGCTGCACTGGGAAAAGAGCTGGAGCAGCTTGCTTCCCACAAGGAGCAAGAGGGAAGCAGAGATTGAATTGTGACTGTGTCACAGTTCAAGGCCTGCTCTGCTGCTGGTGGGAGTGCAACTAGGAATTGTCCCGTACGCATGACGGATTGCAAGGTGCCAATCTATTCCTAACTGATTAAAATTGTATTCTGCATCCACTGGGCCAGGGTGGAGAGGGTGTAATATCACATCAGTGTTCTCTAAAGTCCCAGGTTTATCTTTCTGTATCCTTTTAGTTGTGTTGCTTGATTCACAAGACTCCATCATGGAAACCCAAAAGGTCGTTGAACAGCAAGATGCAGGAGTGACTGAACATCAGACATCTGAAGTCACTAAGGATGAAATAAATGGAACTGGTAAGGCTGCTTTGTCTTTTTTGTTTGTTTTGTTTTAATTTAGACTGTATTTTAGCTGGAGACCTGATGGCTCCAGAGGACTGGATAGAGGAAATAAGGAAAGTCTATGTTGCCTATGCAAATCAAGCCTTGGTTGGTAATGACCAAAATCTTGAGGAAAGAAAAGCTTTTTGTTTTCAGGCTTAAATTTTTTTTCATAAAGGTCTTTTCTAGACAACTGATATTTAAGTTTTAAATATTTTCTTTTATTCTTTCTTGATCACTGCAAGCTGCGCTCTCTCACGCACGCACGCACACTCTCTCTCTCACAAACACACACACACACACACACACACACACACTTTAGCAATTGAATTTCATTTGGAATTCAGAAATAGACGTTCACAGCATCTAAAATTTTAATTGTACTCAAAACTCTAATGGGAGAGAGAAGTCAAAACAATGAGAAAATATATAACTCCATGAAGACTTACAATACACTTATTTCATCATAGCCATACTGTATTTAATCTAACAAAATATACTTCTCATTTGTGAGTTTTAGTAGTGAAAATATTTATAAAAATAGAAACACCTATAATTGCAGAGAAAAGACTGTAGAGAAGAGCAAGTATTATTTAATAAACACTTCCATAGTTAAAATGAAGTTTGCTGTTTTCAGCAATAGTTGCTCCCTGTAAATTTTGAAATTGAGTTGAGAGAAGGTAAGTAAATTGTTGTATTTCTTTTCTTTTTCTCATTACTTTGTCACAATGCTGTTATATTTATCTGTTAATAGATCATGCTAGTAACTGAAACTTATGCTTCCAATGTGTTGAGTTTACTTATTGTTTCTCTAATGAATTTCCCTGCGTCTTGATTTTTAATTTCCAGCAGGTATTTCCTATGGACAAACTAACAGTGATATTGAAGCATTACAGCAGGCCTATTGTCATATTGATCAGTCTCTAGGAGACACAGATGAGCAAAGAATTAATCTTAGTACGATGGAAAATGCAGAGTGCCCAGTCCAAGATGCTTCACAAAACAACGAAGACTGTGCAAAAAACATCTCAACTACTGAATCAGGTAGATACTGTACATGGAAGCAGAGTTGTGATTTCCCATCTATTGCCTTTCCCTAGTTGACAATACTACATTATGGAAATGATACATTCAAACTCTATGGATAGAACTAGTACAGAGAGCAGCTATTTGCCATTTCATTTAGGTTAAAAAGAGCTGTGGTTTCTGGTAACGTGGATTGTATTGCTCATGCTCAACTAATCTTGAGTATATTATCTTTTTATAATTCCTTTCTTGTTCGAATTATTTAAAATCAGTGTATGTTTTGGTTAGGTTCAAGTTACACATGAGAAGTGTGTTCAAGTTACTTAAAAGAATTATTTCAAACAAAAGAGCTAAAACTTAAAGCAGACAGTTCTTATTTATACATTTAATATTGACTCCAGTATTCACTATTGCATAAAACAAATCTCTTTTTAAAAATTGAAAAAACAAAACTGTAATGTATCACATACACAAGTAAAATATATAAGCCTAGGGATAAAATTTTTCAGAAGAGCCTGAGTCCCATTTTCAAGAGAGTCTTAGGCCTTGTCTACACTATGAAATTAGGTCGATTTTAAAGAAGTCTATTTTTAGAAACCGATTTTACACAGTTAATTGAGTATGTCCACACTAAGCGCATTAAATCGGCGGAGCACGTCCTCACTACCATGGCTAGCATCGACTTACAAAGCGGTGCACTGTGGGTAGCTATCCCACAGTCCCGCAGTCTCCGCTGCCCGTTGGAATTCTGGGTTAAGCTCTCAATGCCTGATGAGGCAAAAACATTGTCGTGGGTGGTTTTGGATACATGTCATGAGGTCCCTCTCCCTCCGTGAATGCAACAGCAAACAATCGTTTCGCTCCTTTTTTTCCTGGGTTACCCGTGCAGACGCCATACCACAGCAAGCATGGAGCCCGCTCAGCTCACCATCACCATACGTCTCCTGGGTGCTGTTGGCAGATGCGGTACTGCATTGCTATACAGCAGCAGCTCCTTGCCTTGGCGCCAGATGTTGCAGTCGGACTGATAGCTATCGTACGTCTGCCGGGTACTCCTGGCAGACCTCGGTGAGGTCGATCAGGGTTGCTTGGACAGACATGGCTATCCTCCTCTTAGAGCACCAAATGGGAGCCAGAGACTCCAGATCATTCTCTTCAAGTTTCGTCTCATGGAGATTCAGTCGGGCCTGGAATATCATGTGAGCTGGAGGCTTGTGCCTCAGGCTGCTCTCCGAGCCGACAGCACCGCACGGTCACACCTACCCCAGCCTACCCCTTGCTCCCATGGCTCATGAAGCCTGGACATTAGTAAGGAGCAGTTCAATCATAGGCTGAGCAAGTGCTGAATGGTGGTAGAATGTGCCTTTGGACGTTTAAAAGCTCGCTGGTGCTGTTTGCTGACTAGGTCAGACCTCAGTGTAACGAACATTTCCATTGTTATTGCTGCTTGCTGTGTGCTCCATAATACCTGTGAGAGTAAGGGGGAGACGTTTATAGTGGGGTGGGAGGTTGAAGCGAATTGCCTGGTTTCCGATTTTGAGCAGCCAGACACCAGGGTGATTAGAAGAGCACAGCAAGGCACGCTGCGCATCAGAGAGGCTTTGAAAACCAGTTTCATGACTGGCCAGGCTTTGGTGTGACAGTTGTATGTGTTCCTCCTTGATGCAAACCTGCCTCCTTTGTTGATTTTAATTCCCTGTAAGCCAACCACCCTCCCCCCTTCGAAATAAAGTAACTATTATTTTGAAACCATGCATTCTTTCTTCCTTTAAAAAAAAAAAAAAGAGATAACGGACAAGGTAGCCCGAGTGGGGTGGGGAAGGAGGGAAGGACAAAGCCACATGGCTTATTGTAGCCTTCTGTTGCTTGGGCCATCCTCTGGAGTGGAGTGGCTGGGTGCCCAAAGCCTCCACCCCGCTGCGTTCTTGGGCATATAGGTGAGGAGGCTATGGAACATGGGGAGGAGGGGAGGCAGTTGTACATGGATGCAGCGGGGTCTGTGCTCTTGTTGGCTTTCCTGCAGCTCCAGCAGACACTTCATTATGTCTGTTTGGTCCCCCGTTAGCCTCAGCATCACATCCTTCCTCCACTCTTCACACTCGCTTAATTCTTTCCTGGCCTCTACCACTGAATGCCTTTATGCATTAAGCTGTGCCCTATCAGTACGGGAGGACTGCATGAGCTCGGAAAACATGTAATCGTGAGTGGGGTTTTTTTGCCTTCTAATCTGCAATAACCTCAGGGACGGAGATGATAGGGGACTGCATGGTCACCTGTCTTGCTGAGTTCGCCACGCTGACCAAACAGGAAATGAAATTCAAAAGTTCCTGGGGCTTTTCCTGTGTACCTGGCTAGTGCATCAGAGTTCAAAGTGCTGTACAGAGCTGTCACAATGGAGCACTCTGGGATAGCTCCTGGAGGCCAAAACTGTAGATTTGCATCTGCACTACCACAAATTCGACCCAGCAAGGTCAATTTTAGCGCTACTCCCCTCATCGAGGAGGAGTACAGAAGTTGATTTTAAGAGCCCTTTAGGTTGACTGAATGGGGTTGGTTGTGTGGACTCAGTCATTTTTAAATTGACCTAACGTGGCTAAATTTGACCTACCCCCGTAGTGTAGACCAGGCCTTAGGCTCCTAAGTAGAGCTGTCTGGGAAACCTAATTTCAGTTCTGTGAAAACTTTAGAGTTTTCAGAATTTTTTTAATCGTGACTCAGGACAAAAAGTTGTTTTCCAGAATTTTCACAGAACTGAAATCCTGCAACATTTCATTTTGGAAAGACCAAAACCTGGTGTTTCTGAAACAAAATATGCTCCCAGGATTCCTGGGTGCTTCTTTGGCAGACTGCAGGGAAGCTGGGGGCCAGTGAGGCTTGGCAGTTGCAGAGTGAAATTGATGTGATTCTTACCAGTTTCACAGCTGTCCATCACTGAATAACAGCTGTGAAACTGACCAGACCTTTTAACTTGACAAAAGTCTGGTCAGCTTCAGGGCTGCTATTCACTGAAGGGCAGCTATGGATCTAACAAAAATCATGTCAATTTCAGTCTGTGGTTTCCAGGGTCCCTGGCTTCATTGCAGCCCATATGGTGAACTGCCCGGACCTGGGAAGCCTTAGGTCCTTTCTGATATACTTGGTGGGTTGAAGCTGGAACCCTGGGAGTGACAGCTCTGAGGCTCCTGGCTGAGCTGGGTCTACCAGGGTCCAAGTTCCACTTTATTCTGCCCGCAAGCCCCATCTGCTGAGAATCCAGGGATGAGATGACAGGGAACCTTCCTGGGTTCTATCAGAAATTCGTCAAATTCAAACTGCTGCCTTGAAATATTTTGATTTCCATGTATCAAAAAATTATGACAAAAAATATTTTGTTGGAATTTTTCTGACCAGCTTTTCTCCTAAGTGCCTAAGTCTGTCTTACTGACTTTCAGTGAGACTTGAGCTTCTAATGACAGGTTTCAGAGTAGCAGCCGTGTTAGTCTGTATTCGCAAAAAGAAAAGGAGTACTTGTGGCACCTTAGAGACTAACAAATTTATTAGAGCATAAGCTTTCGTGAGCTACAGCTCACTTCATCGGATGCATTTGGTGGAAAAAACAGAGGAGAGATTTATATACACACACACAGAGAACATGAAACAATGGGTTTATCATACACACTGTAAGGAGAGTGATCACTTAAGATAAGCCATCACCCACAGCAGGGGGGGGAAAGGAGGAAAACCTTCCATGGTGACAAGCAAGGTAGGCTAATTCCAGCAGTTAACAAGAATATCAGAGGAACAGTGGGGGGTGGGGTGGGGGGGAGAAATACCATGGGGAAATAGTTTTACTTTGTGTAATGACTCATCCGTTCCCAGTCTCTATTCAAGCCTAAGTTAATTGTATCCAGTTTGCAAATTAATTCCAATTCAGCAGTCTCTCGTTGGAGTCTGTTTTTGAAGCTTTTTTGTTGAAGTATAGCCACTCTTAGGTCTGTGATCGAGTGACCAGAGAGATTGAAGTGTTCTCCAACTGGTTTTTGAAGGTTATAATTCTTGACGTCTGATTTGTGTCCATTCATTCTTTTACATAGAGACTGTCCAGTTTGGCCAATGTACATGGCAGAGGGGCATTGCTGGCACATGATGGCATATATCACATTGGTAGATGCGCAGGTGAACGAGCCTCTGATAGTGTGGCTGATGTGATTAGGCCCTATGATGGTATCCCCTGAATAGATATGTGGACAGAGTTGGCAACGGGCTTTGTTGCAAGGATAGGTTCCTGGGTTAGTGGTTCTGTTGTGTGGTGTGTGGTTGCTGGTGAGTATTTGCTTCAGATTGGGGGGCTGTCTGTAAGCAAGGACTGGTCTATCTCCCAAGATCTGAGAGAGCGATGGCTCGTCCTTCAGGATAGGTTGTAGATCCTTGATGATGCGTTGGAGAGGTTTTAGTTGGGGGCTGAAGGTGATGGCTAGTGGCGTTCTGTTGTTTTCTTTGTTGGGCCTGTCCTGTAGTAGGTGACTTCTGGGTACTCTTCTGGCTCTGTCAGTCTGTTTCTTCACTTCAACAGGTGGGTATTGTAGTTGTAGGAATGCATGATAGAGATCTTGTAGGTGTTTGTCTCTGTCTGAGGGGTTGGAGCAAATGCGGTTATATCGTAGCGCTTGGCTGTAGACAATGGATCGAGTGGTATGATCTGGATGAAAGCTAGAGGCATGTAGGTAGGAATAGCGGTCAGTAGGTTTCCGATATAGGGTGGTGTTTATGTGACCATCGCTTATTAGCACCGTAGTGTCCAGGAAGTGGATCTCTTGTGTGGACTGGTCCAGGCTGAGGTTGATGGTGGGATGGAAATTGTTGAAATCATGGTGGAATTCCTCAAGAGCTTCTTTTCCATGGGTCCAGATGATGAAGATGTCATCAATGTAGCGCAAGTAGAGTAGGGGCATTAGGGGACGAGAGCTGAGGAAGCGTTGTTCTAAGTCAGCCATAAAAATGTTGGCATACTGTGGGGCCATGCGGGTACCCATCGCAGTGCCGCTGATTTGAAGGTATACATTGTCACCAAATGTGAAATAGTTATGGGTCAGGACAAAGTCACAAAGTTCTGCCACCAGGTTAGCCGTGACAGTATCGGGGATACTGTTCCTGACGGCTTGCTCCACATCTTTGTGTGGAATGTTGGTGTAGAGGGCTTCTACATCCATAGTGGCTAGGATGGTGTTTTTAGGAAGATCACCAATGGACTGTAGTTTCCTCAGGAAATCGGTGGTGTCTCGAAGATAGCTGGGAGTGCTGGTAACGAAGGGCCTGAGGAGGGAGTCTACATAGCCAGACAATCCTGCTGTCAGGGTGCCAATGCCTGAGATGATGGGGCGTCCAGGATTTCCAGATTTATGGATCTTGGGTAGCAGATAGAATACCCCAGGTCGGGGCTCCAGGGGTGTTTCATGTTCTCTGTGTGTGTGTATATAAATCTCTCCTCTGTTTTTTCCACCAAATGCATCCGATGAAGTGAGCTGTAGCTCACGAAAGCTTATGCTCTAATAAATTTGTTAGTCTCTAAGGTGCCACAAGTACTCCTTTTTCTTTTTGAGCTTCTAAGTGCTTTTAGAAAATGAGACTTAAGCTCCTGAATCACTTAGGCGCTTTTGAAAATTTGACTCTAGATCTTCTCCCTGAAATCCAACCAGGGAGTGGATCTTCAGCATGTGAATCTCTACACCCACAAGATGAGGGATCAGCCACATCAGTGGCACTATCTCTTCTCTTCTACTCAAACTCTTAGAGTGCTACACCAGATCATGATCTACAGTGGTAGAGAGGGGGAAGACTACATAGGTAATAGGAATGAGAAGGCAGGTTGCACATTCCCAGCAAGGATAATATAGTCTGATACAGTTATGTTTCCATTAAGCACCCTTCTAGTATCCTAAAGGCATCCAGGGCGAACGGAGTTCTCCAGTAGCATTGTATTGCCAAGGAAGAGCTGGTGGGGGCCAGAGCTGATGCAGAGGCAAAGGATCTCCATGTGGATAGCCTCCTGCAGATCCCAGGGGATCTGTCATGTTCTGCGACAGCTCTGATTACCGTACCCAACACAGGTTCAGACCTGAATGGGACAATATAGGGAAATTGACAGGAGCCAATCTTTGCAAAGACCTCCTTCCCCAACAGCTCTCTCCCATGGGTTTTACCACAGGTGGGTAGGATCTGGCCTACAAAGATTCATACTACATAAATTTCTATTTTAAGAAAAGATTTTAATTTGCTTTGTATTTGTAACGCCTTTTTTAAAGATTAGAAACAAGATCTTTTCTATCCACTTTTTCTGTGTGACAAACATTAACAGGTTAAATTCTGCTCTTAGTTACACCAAAGAATTGAGGAGAGTTATTCCTAATTTACACCATTTTTCGAGATGATCTAATATGTCTTTTCCATCTCTATTTTCTCTGTGTGATTTCTTTTCACTACCTCAGAAGCACTAGAGATTTTGGAGAATTACACACTACTGTTTGTCAGAGTTTAGCTCAGTATCTCTCGTTTGCTTTTTAATGGGGTTCAAGTTAACATAGCTTTCATTTATTACTGGTATTATTCTTATCAATGTGTTCAATACAGCACTTAAAACATTGTTAGTGATTAAAGTTAAAAATGCCAATAAATATTTTATGCAATAATCAGGCAGAATTATTACCAATTATAATTATAACCTAAATTATAACCTGTGCCTAACTTAAAATAGCTGAATAACACCTGAGAGATTGTATGTAATTTCTGGACATTGAGGGTGCTTGTAAAAACAAGACACACACAAAAAAAACCCTCAAAATTAATGATTCTGACACTTTTGTGTTAGAAGTTACTTTTATGGTTGAGACAAGTATTTGGTTTTTTGCTTGTTTTTTTGTTTTGTTTTTTGCAACATCAGTGTATTATTTTATATGGTAGATATCTTGGAATCTATTTGATGCCAAGTTAAATCAGTAAGGGGCACATTTCAGAAAGATGCATGATATTTTTGCCAAATACTAAGTTATAGCATTTGATAAAATATGTTTTCTAAATCTATCACCCACTCAGAATTGTAATAATTTTTTTAAAATAACTAGTTTATTACTCTGTATTAAATATTATACTTAAAATTAATAATGTATTCCACTCCTTAGATTTGCTCACTGTAGAGGAATTAATGAAACCCATTAGAGCAGATTCATCTCATGCGAGAGGCTTTGATCTGGAGCTTGTAAGGTATTTGTTTTAGAAAATGCATGTTTTAACATCTTAATGTCATGAATTATTTGTGAAAATCATCTTTCTGAATAATTAGGGTCATTTTGGAGCTAGGAATCTAGATTTTTATTATGCTAGATAATTTAGTACTACTGTGTGTAGTTTGTGCTGATCTGTAAAGTGAATATGTATTCTGAGTTGGTCTGGCCACTTTTGAAAATAAGATCTATTTCCAGTAGACTTACTCCGTTAATAAACAGAGTTTAGAAGTATTGCAAGTAGCTATTTCGAAAATGAATGATCTTTTGACCTGGCAATGGAAATAACATTGCATTTGTGTGTCAATTTTAGAAAAAAAAATTGTAGGCAAATTGCAAGTCTTGTTAAATGCATTGTCTTTTTCTTTTTTAGTCCGGTGAAACTAACAGACAGCAGAGCAGCTGAATTTGTCAGCCATTTGCCATTTAAAGAACACAAAAATGATGCAGTTCTGGAGAAGCAAAGTTTAGATTTTTTGTTTGATAAACATAGTGAAGAAGAAGAGAGTGTTTTTCTCCAGGCAACTGCAAATGAAAGTAGTAAAGATAGTCATCAAAAAGGGGCTGATAAAGAAGACCAGATTGATAAAGAGCAGCTTGATCTTTTGAGACAAAAAATGCAAGATTCTGCATTGTTGCATCAGGACAGCAAAATTAATAAGGTAAGCCATATTTAGCTATCTTTTATCTGTTTAAAAATAATTTTAAATCACATTTTGAAGATTGTTTTTACAAACATATTTGCTAGAAATGTCTGTCCATAATTTGGGGATTCCCAAGAAAACGTTATTGCTATCTACTGATTAGGGTCATGACTCCAAAGCTGAATGCCAGTTTCCAAGATGACCTAATAGGTCTTTTTCATCTCTACCCAGTTGTCCATTCCGCCTAATGGGCAGTTTTCCCTACTCGGTGTGATGTCTTCTTTTCACTACCTTAAAAGCACTGGAGATTTTTATAGAATTACACATTTTTCATTTGTTTGGGTTTGGATTATTCATTTTCAGCTCCATCAGGAATTTTATTCCTGTTTATTTAAGTATAACTCTTGTAACTGGCCCAATATTCTGTTACTAGAATTATATTTAAATAAACAGGAATAAAACTGAAGTTACCTTCAGATTTTATTATAGTCTAATGTGGTTGTTAAAAACTATACTTATTCTACACAGGCACATCAGTCCAGCACCTGGAGGAACAAGGGATTGGATTCATTTAATAAGCAAATAATGCACAAGAGCATTAGAAGTACAGCTCCTTTACATAAGAAGAAATCTCCCATTGGACCTCATATGTTGGTTAGGAGTTCTGGATATGGTAAATCCACTTCACCCTTAAAACAACTTTCCACAATTAGTGAAAAGAGAGCATCAAAAGAAGCTCTCAAAAAGCCAAGTTTGAAAGCCAAATCACCTCCAGATAAAGCAAGGCAAAAAGGTAAACTGATAGTTTTATACACATAATTTTATCTTAAATGAAGAGTTCAGAAGTTAATTTTTGTTTAATCCAGAGAGCTTTTGGTTTTGATGTTACACGCACAAAATAGTGTTCAATTTTATGTGATGTACTTTTTCCACTTCTTAAAGATGAGTCTTATAGCAGTGTTAATTTTTCCTGAAAGAATAAATCCGTGTGAGATTCCCAGGATTCCTGCATGTTCCTGAGGGGTGGGCCTAGATTGCAATTAGATTGTATGATATTTACTGCATTGAACAAATTGATGCATTTTGATATCACGGACTCATGGATATTATAGTCAGTCCAAAAGTGAAATAAGAAAAATAAATGTAATCAGCTTGAATAGACCTACCAGAACTCATTGTAGAACTGTAATCTTTCTTTTGTAGCATATTTTACATGTGGATTTCAAACCTTCCTTTACTGGGCTAGTCAAATCTTCTGTCAATTTTGACGACATGAAAACTTCTAAGGAAAGTGCCTGCTGTCTTCAAAAACCATTGTTTTTTCATTGACTTTTTCTTTTTTTTTTTTTTTTTGGTATAAAAAGGGTCTAACACATTTTCAATTTCCTTATGAAAATTCAAAATTTTCCATAGGGAGGAAAAAACATTTTTTGACCAGCCTTTTACTCTAGTCATATGTAATTATTCAAAGCCCATGCTCCAGCACTACATTTATTTAACTATTGCTGACCACCTGAATAGAAAATAATTTTGCCTTCAAAAACACATGTACGTCTGTTATTCTTACTAGAGTAGAAACTATAAGTATTCTCTGCAACTAAAAAAATCTCCATTTCTGTTAAAATCCCTTTGGATGGTTCAGCTTGTTGAAGTGATATTGTAACCTCTTTCAGTGTGGCCTGTCCTGTTCTTTATATGCATTTTATCTTTATCCTCAGTTGTGCATTTTGGCACTTGTTAGAAAATACAAAGAAACAATTGCTTTTATTTCCCATTTATTTCCAGAATTAGTTTTTTCCTTAATGCCCATTAATGTGACATTGAGGTTGCCCACTAAGAAAAAACCTCTCCAGAATTCTCTGCTTCCAAGTGGCTTGTACAGCGGAGAGTGAACTACAAATAAAGACAGAATTTCAGGATTTGGTTCATTTGAACTTTGTAAAATTCCTGATCAGTTTTGGCATCTTGTGGGCAATGTTTGTTAGTTCTGAGGCACTACAGGCATCCACTCTGTGGATGCTCTCACATTCTCGGCACATTCGATAGCATCTAATGTGGTCTCCAGGAAGCATATGGAGCACACTGTAGGGTAAAACAGCTCATGTCTGTGGTTCCCTTATTTTGAGAGGCCAACAGTTTAGGGAGCTTCTGGATAAAATGATGACAGAGGTGGTTGGTAAGGAAAGGTATATTTATCTGCCTTAAAATTCCCAGGAAAAATACCTCAGGTAGTCCTAGAAGCAAACAACTATTTCACAACCAACAGTAGCAGAGCTAAAACCTGAAAGAGACCAGCTCTTCAGAAGAGCAAAAGGCATCTGATTTGCAATATGGTCACTTACCAATATATTTTCCTGCACTATAGGTAGAAACTCCTGTCATCAGCTCAGGCTTTTTTTTTTTTTTTTTTTTTTTTGGCAGGAGTGTATGTAGTCTCTAGTATTTTAGTAGTTACAGAAAACCCCCACGTTCTAGGCTACTGAGCTATAAATTGTTGAATTTATACCCTAGGATGAATTTCACTGTTTGTCCCAATGTCAAGTTAGAAAGGCAAGGTAGGTGAAATGATATCTTTTATTGGACCAACTTCTGTTGGTGAGAGAGACAAGCTTTTGAGCCCACACAGAGATGTAATGAAAGAGAGTTCCTCACTCAGCTTGTGTCTCTAATATCCGGGGACCAACATGGCTACACCAGCACTGCATACACCAATGTCATTTTGGCTGTTACGAATAGATGCTGAGTTTCTCAATTAAACTGTGCGTGTGTGGGGGGGGCGGTTGTTTTGCTACAGGGTCTATTTCTAAGATTGGTGTCATTTCTGCTGTGACTGGTATTATGTAGTATCTTCACATATATGTGGGTGGCTTGGTTCTTTTTAAAGAAGGTTCACAAAACATCCGATGAAGTGAGCTGTAGCTCATGAAAGCTTATGCTCAAATAAATTTGTTAGTCTCTAAGGTGCCACAAGTACTCCTTTTCTTTTTGCGAATACAGACTAACACGGCTGCTACTCTGAAACTTGAGCTAGCTTATTTATTGTCCAATTAATGGATAATTATCCTGATCTTTTGGTCTGCAGGGCATTCTGGTTATTACGTTATACTACTCATTGTTCTTTAAGTATAAATAAAAATTTTATAAAGGAAATGATGGCTACTCCATCTCCAGTAACATTGCACATAATTTGTTGTGGATGCTCTTGAATTAACTGAAAATCTTAACTATGGAGTGCTTGAATTGTGAGCCAGAAGCCTGAGGCTTAGCACTGGTGGATCATATGAATATACTTAACTTTCTGAGAGCATATACATACACTATGTGTTGTTAACTAGTAGAAAATAAATGTTTTCTTTGGTTTTATAGCCTGGAAGCACAGTGCCTTCACAGTCTGTCACTCACTGAATTTTGTTCTGTTCTGCTTTTTCCTCTCAAAATGAAGAAACATTATTTACTACTAGGATAATAAGATCTGCAATAAATGAATCGGCTTCTAAAAAGGTCAGCAATATGGTTACGTCTGGCCAGTCAGTGATTAATGCCCTTGGACCGCAGATTAAGGAAATGGATTCTTGTTTGCAGACTCAAAAAGTAAGTGTAGTATTTTAAGTTATTACTGTCAAAACTGGAACACCCGTGATGAAGAATTTGCATACCAGTTTTGTTAAAGCTTTTTGTAACACCTTTTATAACAGGATCAATAAATGCTGAAACTTGGCATTAAGAGTTTGCTTTAATCAGATGTTGATGTTCTTCTAAAAGATATTGCTAAAGTCCTATTGCCACTTTAGGTTCCCAGATCAGTCTGTTTTGGTAGTTTTATGTCAATGTTGTTGTGAAAATGTTATATATTATCTAATTTCTAAACATTAATATTTCAGTACCAGACGGTTTTAATTTAAATAAAACTATTATACTTAGCATGTAAGTTAGTACCTGTATTTGTCTGTCTAGGTATTAGTACTGCATATTGTGCTTGAGCATATAATAGTATGTCAACAGAAAAATGACTTGGCTAACAACATGGCAAAGAGTTTTTCTCCTCTTTTATTCAGGCAGGCAGTGGTCAGCTAATAAGAAAGCAAGATTTATTTATTTATTTTTTGTCTTACAGGAAATTTTATGCATTTATTGGTATTTAGCCCTGCATTCTTCCTGCTTTTCTGTAAGCAAGACATGGAGGAATGCAGCTCAGGTAGCTGTGGGTGGTCGCTGCCATTTTTTTTGAACCTTCTATTCAGCAACCTTTTCAAGATGAATAAAGGCTCATAAAAGAGCCCAAAGGAAATCTTGAAAGCAAAGAAAAGAGCGTAGGATGTTGCACTACCTGTCAGAGTGCTGCTCTTCCTTCTTCCCTGGCACCTCTATGCATACTGGGAGGATGAGGCAGCTTCCAATGAGTGTATGGGAAGCTAGACTTAGAGCCACAACAAACAAATATTTTTAAAATATTGGCAAAAATAAATTTAAAGTGCATTTATTTTCTGAAAAGTGACTAAAAATGTCATTGTGGGGCTTCATGTTTTCATCTTGGTGATTTCCATATTAACTGTGTTCAGTTTACAAGTAAACTTTCTATTTTTTTTATATTATAAACTGCCAGTACTGCAGTTTTGCATGCGTTCTGAAATTTGTGTTCACCCCTCCTTGGGAATAACCGTCAATTCAAGTGATTGCACATATCCATTCCACACTAAGTATAGGCACACCCAGTGAACTGGAAAGAGAGATTTTTTCACATAGCAGTACCGATGAGGGCTGCTTGGGTGCCTTGCATCTATTTTGTAATCCCAGCCAAGAGTATATAGGGTGGAGACACTCTGATTCCCCTTTAGTTCTTTCTCACTGCCTGTGTCCTGGGACTTGATCCTAGTATTACTTCTGATGGCCCACCTTTATGAGTCACTGGCTGCATTCTCCTGATTACATCACTTTCAGTCAAAATGGCTTTCCTTGTGGCTACCATGTTGGCCAGGAGGATGGGGAATCTGCAGGCCCTCAGAGTAGGGCCTCCTACTTTGTCCTTAATTTAAAAAATAAAAAAAGTCACTACCAGGCCTCACCCCAAGTTTTTTAAAGATGATCTTGGACTTTCACCTCAACCAAACAATTTATTTACCAATTTTCTTCACTGAGCCACATAGTCACAAGATGAATAGAGGCTCCGCACTTTAGGCATGCATAGAGCCCTTGCCTGCTGCTTCAACAGAACTAAGCCATTCTGTGCGTCCCTCAGCTGTTTGTCTCCTTTGCAGACAGAATTAAGGAGCTGGCAGTTTCCTTGAAAAGAATTTCAAATTAGAGCACATCATGCATATCAGTGTATTATGAGATTGCTGAGACCACTGCTCCTTCAAAGATTTCTGCATGTTCCCCAGGAGTTCAAGCGACTACAACAGCATTTTGTGAAAATATCCCAATTTCTGACACATGCACATTCCTTTACCAAATATTATGCTATTGCTGCAGCTTCTAGGGATGATACCAGCTTTGGAAAGGAAGTTCTACAGTCCCTTTTCAGATAGAATCCGAGCTCTGCCTCTATTTCAAACTGCTTGGGAGTCACCTAACGTGGAATGGACATGTGCAAACACCTGAAGGAAAAACAGTGATTTATCTGTTCTGTTTTTTCGAGATGTCCATTCCACACCCCATCCTCCTTCCCCTCTGAAGCAGAGTCTAGCTTGTTATGGATTCAAATGCAAAGGAACTGAAAAGGGCCAGAGTGGCTCCAAGTTCTATATCCTGGGCCAGGAGTACATGCAGGCACAGGCACTACCTCAATGGATACCACTAGGGAAAAAAATCCCTGGCTTCAGTGCACTTGGCACACATGCCTCACATGGAATGGATATGTGCAATCACTTGAAGAGCAACAGTTACAGGTCAGGTAAGTAATACTTCTTTTTTTTTTAATCCTACCCTACTGAAATATATTAAAAAGTTCTAATTATCCATCATCCGTTCATGTTTAACTCCTGCTGAAGTTGGTGGGAACTGCAGGTATGCAGCTAATAGAAAAATCTGGCCCTAGAGCTACTACAACTCAAAAGTGCCTTAACAGCTTTGTTCACCTTGAAATATTAATTTTGTTATTGGGTTTTAGCCATTCTGAAGTATGAGTCGGACTAGAATCGAACTGATTCGCTCTTAGCAGTATTAGCTCTTTAGTGCTAAGGAGAGTAAAAGTAGTTAGAAATTCATTTTTATCTCTAAAGTAAGGTTATAGGATTTGTCACGCATACAAGGAAAAGCTCTTTGAAATTGATGCCATTTTTTACCAGAACCATAGTATAAATATTATTTTTAAATGACATTTTAACATGACTTGCTTAAAAAAAACCCCAAAACCTAAAGACAATAATTTTATAATTTTATTGTATATTTTACCTGTGAAGATCCTTCCCAATTCTTTTTTCTCCTTCACCCTGATATCAGCTGGCATTGGGCACTTAATCTTGCTTAACTGTATTAACTCTCTTTATATCTTCAGAGTGCTCAGTGAAATAGTTCACAGAAAGATGATGTCGTATTGGCTAACCTTAAATCTTGAATACATCGTATTGAAATGAAATGGAAATGAAAATGAATGATCAATGAGCTCAATGCAGTGTTTCTCTGGTAATTTTTCTTCACCAGGATTCCTCACTTTTCCCTGTCAAAAACAGTGAGAGAGAGCTTTATTTGCTAAAAAGACTCAAGGAAGCAGAGGAAAAGTTGAAAGCAGCACATGATTTAATTCAGCAGCTAAAAGACTCATTTTCACAGAAAGAGAAGGAAATGGAGAATAAGGTGGTAGAAATGAAAATGCAACATGATAAAGAGCTTTTACGGCTGAGTCAAGAAAACTATGTGCTTCAGACAAAGGTATTGTACCACCTCCACCACAGACAAAGGGAAAGACTTGCTTCTCAAAACAACACTCAGTATTTCTTAGTTCAGTCATTCCTGCTCTGAACCAATTAACAGGAAATAAATGGGGTGGGGGGGTGCAGGGTGTACACTCACGCTATTGCTGTTCCATCTGAAATCAATCATAAAGTTTGTTTGTTTTTCCAGAGGGTAAACTGAGTTATGCTCTTCACTCATTCCTTGTGGCTTCCATGTTGGCCAGGAGGTTGGGGGAACTGCAGGACTTACGTGTAGGAGGCCCTACTCTGTTTTTTATTTTGTTTTTATTTTGTTTTTTAAATAAGGACAAAGTTTCTACCAGGTCTCACCCCAAGTTTTTTAAAGATGGTCTTGGACTTTCACCTCAACCAATTTACTTACCAATTTTCTTCACTAAGCCACATAGTTACAAGATGAGTGGAGGCTACTACTTAGAAGCTTTGCTACTTAGGGGTTGTCTGTTTAATTCCTCTCTGGATACGTGTATGCTGCATGCTTCTTTTGGCAGCATGTAGAGTACATATCTGCATAGCCCCCCTAGCGTGGGTATAAATAACAGTGTAGCTGGTGAGGCCTGGCTTAGACAACTAAAGACACCTGAGGAGTGTGTGTATGTATGTGATACATACTCTACCCACTCTACTTGCCTGAGCTATGTCTTCCTGTCTACACTGTTGTTTTTAACTCCTCCAGTAGGGAAGAATTCTGACCATGAGGAGATAGCAGGGAAAAGCTGTGCAAGCTGTCTGCTGCTGGAGTCATTCCCTGCTGCAAGGAAAAGCTCTGACAGCGGAGAGGCAGGTGGGAAAGGCTTTGCCTTTCCCCCTGCTAGAGCCTTTCCTTGCCTCAGGAAAAGACTCTGGCAATGGGGAAAGGCTAGGGCTGGGGGGTGGGGAAGGGGGAGGGAGTGGGGAAAGGTTCAGCCTTTGCCTCTCCACTCCCTCCCCCACAGCAAAACTATTGCTGACTGCAGTGAAAGGCTCTGGCAGCAGGAAGCTGCTGAAGCCTTACCCCACTACCCCTCTCCTGCCAGGGCATTTCACTGATATCTATGGCTACATGCTGCAGTGTGGATGCAGTGTGCTTTTAACTGCATCATATGGCGGCATGTAGTATACATATAGCTGCCACCAGTGATGTACAGTGTATACGTATCCTGTGTTACACATTCCAGGGCAGCATTCAGATTATAAATCCTTATGCTATAATTATAAATAAATGTTTAATATAATGTCAGTTTCTGGTAAAATAAAAGCAGAATTATATACATTTTCTGATTGTTTTTTCTGCAAAACTATGCTTAAGGCTTGGCTTTCAGGGAAAGTTACCACCAGAACTTTACCAATTCAAGTATATTGCTACAGTTATACCACATGAACACTCTTAATAAGAGTGTCCACATGGGGAGTTAGTGGTATAGTTCTGCTGGTAAGTTTCCCCATTTAGACAAGCCCTTATACTGAACAGGGCCTGTTGTGCATATTACTACAATCTTGCATGTGCTTCACTTTCTCAGATAATGCTTCTATGATACCAGTATTTTTGAAGGCTCAGAGTACTGTTTCCAAAAAGAAAAGGAGTACGTGTGGCACCTTAGAGACTAACAAATTTATTAGAGCATAAGCTTTCGTGAGCTACAGCTCACTTCATCGGATGCATTTGGTGGAAAAAGCAGAGGAGAGATCAATGCATCCGATGAAGTGAGCTGTAGCTCACGAAAGCTTATGCTCTAATAAATTTGTTAGTCTCTAAGGTGCCACACGTACTCCTTTTCTTTTTGCGAATACAGACTAACACGGCTGCTACTCTGAGTACTGTTTCCGTGTGTGTGTGTGTGTGTGTGTGTGTGTGTGTGTGTGTGTGTTTTAATAAAAAGGAAAATAGATGCCATCTAACTTAGTGCAAAGCTTTCTCCAGAGAACTTTGTCTAACAATTGTTTTATTGACATTTTGTGTGCTTTGTATATTTTGATAGGTAAATAGTTTGGAAGAGCTGAGCAAAGAAAATAAATGGCTTCATCTTGGGGCAACAGAGGCTGTCACTGAAGAAAAGTTAAAGCAAATCCAAAAGGAAATTCAAGATCAAGAAAACCTTCTTCACGGTTATCAGCAGGTAGAGTAATATTTTAATGTGGTGGTGTGAACTCTGGTTAGCTGTAAAAACAAAAAGATCAGATAAACTATTTGTTGTTTTTGTAACATTAGGGTGGGATTTTCTAAAGCACATAAGGAAGTTAGGCTCCCATCTGCCATGGTCATTGTATCCATAGTTGAGGTTAAGTGCTTCTGCGCTTCTCCACATACAAGATGCATCTGTATTTAACTTAAAAACACTTAGTTGAATTGTTACCAAATAAAATTTTCTGGGGTTTTCTTCTTCAAAATTTCAAAAGTTGCCTTACTTGGGCCTTTTGTAAATGGAAAACCTATGAATTATTAAACTCATTCTTTTGAGAATGAAACTTTCCTAGTTGAAATCCTTGACTAGTTGCTGCTATTCTACTTAAGGGAGATATCTTTTTCTAAAAAGCCGTAGAGGTTTAGCTCTGAAGGGCATGAATAAATTACACACATTTCAAAAAAGCTTATATCTCTCTAGTTTTGAGTAAGCTCTTCCCAATTATATAGTGTTACCTGGCATTAAAAGAATACGACCTGTGAGCTGAAAACTTTAACAAATAAAATGCAGTTTGGCCAATAAAGAATAAATATTTCTGTCCACAAATCATATGGGAAAACTAGTGTTTTCCCAAGAAAAACTAGGCTTGTGGAGGTAAGCTTGGCTCTGTTAGCATGCATCTGCAGCATCTGTCCATCTTCTCAGCCCAGAGGTACAACTTGTGTCTTTGACTGCACTGGTAGAAAAGGAGAAAATTTAGAGAACAAAGTTTGAAACTTTTGTTCTGGGATTGGGTATGACTCAGTACTAGGGCTGTTAAGCGGTTAAAAAAATTAATCATGATTAATCACTCTGTTAAACAGTAATAGAATACCATTTATTTAATATTTTTGGAAGTTTTCTACGTTTTCAAATATATTGATTTCAATTACAACACAGAATACAAAATATACAGTGCTCACTTTATATTTATTTTTGATTACAAATATTGTAATCTGTAAAAAACAAAAGAAATAGTATTTTTCAATTCACCTCATACAAGTACTATAGTGTAATCTCTTTATCATGAAAGTGCAGCTTACAAACGTAGATTTTATTTGTTTTGTTTTTGAGCGCAGTTATGTAACAAAAATGTAAAATTTTAGACCCTACAAGTCCACTCAGTCCTACTTGTTGTTCAGACAATTGTTCAGACATACAAGTTAGTTTACATTTGTAAGAGATTATGCTGCCTGCTTCTTGTTTATAATGTCACCTGAAAGTGAGAAGACTTTCGCATGACACTGTTGTAGCTGGCGTCGTAAGATATTTATTTGCCAGATGCGTTAAAGATTCCTATGTCCCTTCATGCTTCAACCACCATTCCAGAGGACATGCATCCATGCTGATGACGGGTTCTGTTTGGTAATGATCCAGAGCAGTGCGGACCAGCGCATGTTCATTTTCATCATCTGAGTCAGATGCCACCAGCAGAAGGTTGATTTTCTTTTTTGGTGGTTTGGGTTCTGTAGTTTCCACATCAGTGTGTTGCTCTTTTAGGACTTCTGAAAGCATGCTCTACACTTTATTCCTCTCAGATTTTGGAAGGCACTTCAGATTCTTAAACCTTGGGTCAAGTGCTGTAGCTGTCTTTAGAAATCTCACATTGGTACCTTCTTTGCTTTTTGTCAAATCTGTAGTGAAAGTGTTCTTAAAACGAATAGCATATGCTGGGTCATTATCCAAGACTGCTATAAAAAGAAGTATTTGGCAGAATGTGGGTAAAACAGAGCAGGAGACGTGCAATTCTCTCCGAAGGAGTTCAATTACAAATGTAATTAACTCATTATTTTTTAATGAGTATTATCAGCATGGACGCTCAATACAATCCAAGGTAAATGTGTACTAAATTTAGTTTAGCATGCTGTATAAAAAAGTATTTGATATTCAGACGTGCTCAAAAAACAAATTATTATAAACATCGAAGTCTCATCCAACATAAATGTTTGCCTATGTGTGAGTATTCAATGATTACAATTATATGACCTATTGTCTATTATTTTTTATAAATTATTGTCATTTATACTTAGTCTGTTCTATGAATGAGGTAATAGAGTATTTGCTATGAAATCTAAGTATTAAGAATGTGATAGAAGCAAAGTACACCTGTAAATTACAGTAACAATGCTATTGAGCCAGATAAAATTATTATTAATAAATGAATGTGGGTTAAGTTTATCTTTTTTGTCTTAGGAAAATGAAAGGTTATACAAGCAAATGAAAGAACTCCAGATACAAAACAAGAAAAATGAGGAAAGGATGTTTAAGGAAAATCAACATTTAACATCTGAATTAGCGTCCTTAAAGTGAGTATGTTTAAACTTCTAGCCTTAAAGACACACAAATTCAGAGTTAGTTTGAGGGCTTGTGTGTTAGTCTGCACTAGTGAGATATACATTTGTCTTCACTAGTATTTTGTGCACTAACTGGCCCATGTGGACCTTGCAGTTGTGCACTTAAAATTCCCTACTGTGCATTAACATAATACTGTCTGAAACGGGACAACATTAACATGCACGAGGGAACTTTTAGTGCACACCAGGGTCCACACAGGCCAGTTAGTCTGCCTTAGCTTATCATACACTAACTCACCTTGTAGACAAGCCTTCAGTAAGCAGAACCATAAGAACAGAACTAGCAAGCCTGTCGGATATCCTATTGTTTGTTTTGTTTTGTCATAGATGGTGATAGGTGACTGGTGAACTCCTATTCCATTGAAATTGGGAGGGGTGAAAGAAGTGTCCAGATTTAGTTCTTAGCCTTCCCTTTTCTCTTAGAGACCTATTGGAGTAAATAGGGCTTGTAGCTTAGATGGTTGTATTCTAAATCTCAAGATTGAATGTTTGTTCATACACAGAATAGGCCACAAAATTAAATGAAGGCCTGGGCGAGAGCATGCCTTTTGGTAGTATAATTTTATTTGCCATGTTAAAATGTTTGGTTATCCTTATTCGTAAGTATTCTCATAAGATGAAATTCGCCAAGCAGCTCAGGTCACGGAAGACCCCAGTACAGAGGAATCACCATGCTGAGGGGTGAGTGACTGAGCAGTAGTTATATAGGGGGAATCTCCCACTCTGTAAAACTGGGATCTGTGTCTGTAACAGCATAGAGGGTCAGCAATCGTGCAAATCCAGTATTTACAAATCTTTGTATAGGAGCTCACAGCTGAGCTTAATTCGTGGGGAGTAGATTCTATACCCAGACTTGCATGTGGTTTTCCTAAGCAAAGGTTGCTTATTTGGAGTTTATGGGTCTATCTACACTGCCAAAAAAACCCACGTCAGCGAGTCTTGGAGTCCAGGTCTACAGACATGGGTTCATGCTGCAGCGCTACCAATAACTGTGTAGACATTCATGCTTCAGTTGGAGCTCAGGCTCTGAAACTTGGGAGGAGGGGTGGATTTCAGAACCTGAGCTCCAACCCAGGTGGGAACATCTATATGGCTTTTAGTATGAACCCAAGTCTGTAGACCCGGGCTCTGAGACTCACTACTGCAGTGGTGTTTTGTTTTTTTTTTAATTGCAGTGTAGACATAGTGGCTTGTGCAGGAAAGGGGGTAGATATCACCTTTACTGATTTTGATCATATAATGACTTGTCATCTTTTGTTTTATCTAAAATCTTTGCAATTATCATTGTGACTGGTGCCTGGGATGGGCCACACTGAGAATGCCACATTCAGGGCAGACTGCAAGAAATAGGCCAGACAGTCCCCCCAAAACTGGTAGTTTACTCTATAGTTAGATTCACCAAGCCAGTAACAAAAGAACTTCTGCAGTATCGCACCTAATTATCCAGAAGCCAAACATAGTCCCCTTTAGGCATTCCAGCCCTTGACTCCCATCCAGTCAATCCAATCTAATATAGTGAGAGGTTATTGAAACCCCATTTCACTGTATGTGAAGTTCTTCTTAATCCCAATGGATGAGACATATTCCAGGTCAGTATGAATCTCAGATCTTACCCAAATATCACACTGTCGCCAATCCTTAGTAAACTAACTAAAGGCTTATTAATAAAAGAAAAGAAGAGAGTTATAAATAGTTAATAAATCATACACAAACAAATGATTGCCAAGTCCTTATCAGGTTTGCAGCAGTGATGGAATAAACTGCTGGCATGTAAAGTCTCTCTGGTAACTCCCAAAAGATTGGAAGGTCCTCGGTTCATAGTTCAAAATGTTCCTTTTAGTTGTAAATCCACAGGCCAGAGAATTAAAGCAGGAAAGAGGCAACACAGAGATGTATCAGAGATCTTTTATTTTTTTTGCCATGTGCATGGAAGTCCCAAACAAAGCTCACAGCACCTGTATGTGGAAAGTTACTGGTCCAAGATTCAGCCCAGGATCATATGAGCATATCACATGCCCTTAACCTTTTTTACTTAAACGCTGGGTGGTGGCCATTGACTCCTTGCCATCTGAGGCATCCTCCAGAAGAGCCATCTGGACAGGATGAGTTTCTTCAATGGTCATTGTATGAGTTGAGTGTCCTTGCTAGGCCATCAACACACAGCTGTCTAGCCCTAATGTAAATTCGTTCTGAGGGGTGTCACCCAGGAATACAACACATGTGTAAGACATAAGTACATAGCCAATCTTCATAACTTCAGATACAATAATGATACATGCATGTAAACAAGATAATCATACTTAGCAAATCTTAACTTTTCCATTGACATCTGACAACAGTGATACAAACGGTCATCTTTCTTATATACAGCATCACAATCATCAAGTTAGCATTTATGAAGATGGATGGATTGGTATCTGATATCCCAGGAGTAATTTTGGGCTTTGTTTTACTTATGTATTTCAGTGCTTATTCTTTTTTTAATGATTTAAAAGAAATATTTGACAGAATTTGTAGAGATGATCCTTTCATAGGGAAACCACTGAATGTGTTAATGAAGCAGAAAGCTACATAAGATCACCAAACTGCATAATGTTCTCTTTTGTCATTGTTACATTAGAGAACAAATGGATAAAAATAACTTCCTGTCACAGTTAGAGCGGGATTCTAAACCAACAAGAAACCAGAGTTTCACAGAACTGATTTCAGAACTTCGAGTAGCACAGGTAAGTGGATTTTGTGTTCCAGAATTGTTTATCTGTTTAAATATTAATCTCTCTATGTAAAATAAATATATCCATTGATACCATAGATTTATTGTGTAAAGTAAAATTGGAAATTTTGTAGCATATTTCCTTATGCTAAAATGATGTACCATTTTATAATCTTTATTAAAAACCTGTCTTGCTTTAATACTTGAAAATAACATAAATGAAGAATCAATTGAACGCACAAAACTAGCCTCCAAAGATGCCTTTAGCCATTATCATCTCTGTGGGTGCTTCAGTGGTTATGCTGAAAAGTTCTATGAGAATGATGGCAGCCAGCAAGGTAGTATGCAGACATTTATAGGTGCACATTTTGTTGAGACACCAATAAAGAATGCATGCTAGTCTCAGGCAAGTTTAGTGCAGTGTTTAAGGAGTGTTTTTCAGTTAGGTTCTAGATGATAGCTGGAGGGCGGGTGCCTTTGCCAGTTCAGAATTTTGAACTGTTTCTGTATTCTGTAAGGGAAGAGTTTGCTCGTGTGATAGACAGCCAAAGATGTTATTCCTGAGAAGATAAATTTACAGATACAGGATACTCTCTGGATTTTCCAAAACCCTATTATTTGAACCTTTGCTTTATCCCTTCCTTGTCCAACAATAGAGCAAAGAGACCTCTGGCCAAAAGGGAGGCCATCCTTCTACTAAATAACTCCTGCACCAGTGCAGGAAGCCCTCTGTAGTCCTGCTGTAATGGGAGTGGGGCCCATGACAGCAGAGCTGCAGAGGGCTCCCTGCACAGCCAAAGCCTGTGGTCCTGACAGGACAGAGCCTAGTTCCAGCTGGGGTTCCCTGCTGTGCTCTCTCAAGACCACTATGCCTCTCTTCTCCCCCGCATGGGGCATCCTGTGCCTGCAATAATCAAGAAGGAGCAGCACAGGGAGCCCTCTGCAGCTCTGCCCTCATGGGAGGGAGTGAGCAAGGCTCCCTGCTCTCTCGATTATCCAAACTCCCCATTATCCGAATACCATCCATGTCCCCCATGCTATTCGTATAATCGACAGTATATGAGGGCAGATCTCCCATTTTAAATATGCAGAAGCTGAGGCAGGAAGATTGTCACTTTCTCAAAGCAAAGGAGGGAACAAGTCTCTCTGTTGGGTGGTCAGAGTGTGAGGCCACATCGCACTCAAAGGGAAAGACCTGGCATCTTGGAAGAAAACCAGTAGGTTGTAGAAAGAACCATATCCAGCCAGCAAATGTTCATAGATCTCAGAAGGAGGCATGTGGATTTCTGAGAAGCCAGCCTTCTCATTCATTTCCCTTTGGACTTGGGAAAGCAGGAGATCTAGAAGCAAATTGTTGTTTTGAAGGGTCTCCAAGAAGGCATAGCTGGAGTAGGCTAAAGGTTAGTACTCACTGATGCAAATGAACTAGACTGAAGTTTGGGAATGGGTTTATGTTCTTGATATATGTAAACTCATATTTTTTGCCATTGTGCCTAGACTAAAGTTTTTTCTTTAACTGTGGTCTACTTACACACTGAATCTGGATTGTTTGGCTTCTAAGACTGATCTAATAAGAGTCTGTTATGTTATAAGAGACCTCAGATTCAGCCTCTATTGTGTGACTAACTTCATATAGTCCTTCCTGCACTGTATCGTAGAAAGGATACTATCCAACATAGACAATCACATTGGCTGCTAAGGGACCAGTGCAGCAGCTGTGATTCATCTTATGATGGAGAAACACTAGTTACATTTTCTACAAAAAAAAAGTATGTTCTGCTGGTTTATTTTTCTTTACATGTTTTCTGTGAAAATTAAGAAGGAAGAAGCCAAATTGCAGGAAGAGATAAAACGGCTTAAGCAAGACAAACAAGCTCTTGAAGTAGATTTGGGACAAATGAGGAGAGAGAGAGATTTGGCAAAAGCCCAAATTGATTCTAATTCAGGTAAAGTACTCATTTGTGGAGGCTCTTATTCCAGTTAATAATTGGATAATTGCTCTTTACCTGTGTTTCACTAAATAAATGTATAACACTTAATTATTTGTAATACTTATTACAAATACAGGGCTTAAATAAATGTGATATAAATGTTTTTGAAATGCCCTTATATTTAAAAACTTAATTTGAGTCGCACCTTTAAATTTTAGTAAAGAAAAACTAGTGGCAAAGTGCCTGAAATGTATCTGAGAATGATGCAATATCTGACTGATAGCTTTGTTGCAGATTTCTAAGAGGACTATATTAAATCAAGTATTTTTGCCTTTTAGGTGAAAAATCTTATGAGATAAAGATTATAGAAGAATCATACAAACAGGAAATCAGTCTTTTGAAAAAGAGACTTCAATGGTATGCAGAAAATCAGGAGCTTTTGGATAGAGATGCAATTCGTCTTAAAGATGCAAAAGAAGAAATTGAGAAACTGAAACTACAGGTGATCACAACAGTTCAATGTTTATTTTTGTGAATTAGTATTTATAGAAATAGTGTCCATAGAATACAACTTGGTTCTTCAGTATGTTATCTATCATATTATAAGTGCAGTATTGGAATACATCAAAATCTTTTATTTAAATACTGAGGGCCTGATATGCAGAATGTACATTTATTATGTGTGAAATGGAGGATTTAGATGTATGAGAGCTTAAAACTGTTTTTATTTGCATTTGACACTTCAATGGCATTTCTGGAAATAATTCTAAATTGATAGTTCTTTAGGCCATGCAAATCTATTGACTAGGACTACCAGATAGGAGTTACGTTATTATATTAACATTTGAAAAACATACCATACTGTAGTGGTTAAAGTAGTGTTACCCAAAGTGCATGGCATGCATGCCTCAGAGGCTGAAGCTGTAGGGGACATGGACAGGCTTCTCAATCATTCTCCAGAGTCAGAGGAAGCTTTGTTTTCTTGAAAGAAAAGTAAGTCTCTAACTGTAATGGTTGAAAAGAAAACCTTTCAAAACATGAAACAAGTAAAACCAACGCAGAGAGCCTGAAACAGTATCTGTGTGAGTGTGAACTGCCCCATTTATATCAATGGATGCTAATTCAGATATCAGTGATACTATTTCCCTGCTCATGAATGCATGTAGAAAACAGAGTAAGTATTTTATTATAAATATCCCAAAGTGGGGGAGGAGGTTGCAAATTAAGATATATGTAGGCCTTTAACAACACATGGTAGGTGGGGAGGAGCTGTCACTATTGGTTTCATTTTCCTGAAAGTAGGCTCATTTTCAAACATTTGGGAAACACTGTAAGATTGCTCTCATTTGGATGAACAGTTTTGTGCATCAAAAGTTAAACATTACACTGAAGCATTATTATTATCCATGTTTTTAAAATAACATCCACCATTGATGCAGTAGATAATGGGAATGTGTGTTCATTTAACGGTCCAATATCTCTCTAGCAATGCATTGCAATATTAATATTAGGTGGAAGCTACAGATATTAGACTTGAACCTTGATGGCCAAATTTTCTCCTGTGACAGAGCTTTTCTTGGTGATGGAGAGAAAGGGGCGCATCAGGGAACTGGTTCTGACTCCCTGAACCTCAGAGACAGCCCACCTTAGACATAATTTAGAGCTGCTGCTGGGCATCTCTAAATTGCATCACTGAATGCAAAGCTGTGAATGCTTAAATTGTGCCCTTAACTGATCATACGTCAGTGGAAGACATCATAGCTTAGCTCTACCATACCACTTTCCCATTCCACCCACCTCCCATGTCAAAAGAGTGGGGGGGAAGAGGCTCAGGGCACAGACCTGGCAAAGATTTGCTCCCAGGGAGTTCCCTTCATAAGGGAATTCTCTGCTAGATCTCTGCAGCTTGGTTACAGTTCCGTTACCCCTATCTAGCACAAAGAGGCCATAGCCCAGCATGAGAATATAACTCAGAGACTTCTATCAGACAAACTATACTGATAACTAGGATAGACTTCTGCACTAGTCCTGTTCAAATATGGAGCTCTTTCATTATAGTTAATTTGAAATAATTAGGATATTTTAAATATTTTTTAATAATTTTAAAATATTTTCAACTGTGCTAATGAAGTGAACCTGTTGCATATACTTTTTGTAATGTACCACTGAATATGTTGGATAGGTTGATAATCTCAGAACTGAAGCTGGGAATCAGTCTGTGCAACAGAAGAAACGTTTAAAGGACAGAACAGCAGATGCAAAAAAAATTCAAGATCTTGAGCGACAAGTATGTAATAACGTTACTTTTCTCAATGTTTCATAGCTTTTGAAAAATACAGTAATGCTAACTGCTGCTGAGAGATCTTGGCAGAAATATCAAGATTAAACTTTGCGGTATTGGAAAAGTCTCATGATTAAAGTAAACATTTTTTGTCCTCATGGAACTGTCTTATCTTGACATTACAAATATTAATTAATTTATGAGAAATTGTTCTCATGCTGGGACAACCCTAAAAGTGATAGTATTTCAAGCAGCAACTTACTTTATCAGTACACTTCTGAATTCTTATTTCCATGTCTAAAGACTTTGTTTGAATATTTTCTTCCCCTCACACCTAGGATGAATGTTCTGGGGCCTACAGTGAAGTAATAATGGCGTTAGTCTGTTGCTTGGAGAGTGATTTGGATATCATATGACTAACATTGAGATCACGGTAGAATCAAATTAGTTGGCAAATAGGATGGGAGGGAAAAGGAAAAAGAGCCCAGAAAGCCATGAATATTTTGTTTTATATCGCCCTGAAATTTTAAAGTATCAAAAATGGAGGGAGCATTGAAGTAGTGTCCTTCTCTATCTAAAATAATCTGAGTATAAGAATAACCCCTTTAAATCAAAGGACATCTTAGAAAAAGATTGTTTAAATCAAACTACTAAACCCACACTGCAGTTAATGAGTCCTGTCTGACTATTTCAAAATCGAAAATAAATCCCTGTTCTTGCATTGGGGTTGTGGTGCGTGCCTGCTTGCGCATGTACCTCTGTATCTTCTTAAACATTCCAATAAAAGCCCTTGTGTCCTCTTTACAAATCTTCCCCCAGCAAATTGCCACCTTCATCTTTTTTAAATGAATGGTAATAAAGTAAGAAATAAGAGATTTTTAATTCAGAATCCAAGAAACTGCTTTTTGATATGGTCAATGTCTGACTGTTGATCACAGAAGTGTAATTATATTTTTTTAATAGATTCATAGATACTAAGGTCAGAAGGGACCATTCTGATCATCTAGTCTGACCTCCTGCACAGTGCAGGCCACAGAATCTCACCCACCCACTCCTATGAAAAACCTCACCCATGTCTGAGCTATTGAAGTCCTTAAATCATGGTTTAAAGACTTCAAGGAGCAGAGAAGCCTCCCTCAAGTCACCCATGCTACAGAGGAAGGTGAAAAACCTCCAGGGCCTCTCCAATCTGCCCTGGAGGAAAATTCCTTCCCGACCCCAAATATGGCAATCAGCTAAACCCTGAGCATATGGGCAAGAATCACCAGCCACATACTACAGAAAATTCTTTCCTGGGTAACTCAGATCCCATCCATCTAATATCCCATCTCAGGGGATTTGGCCTATTTACCCTGAATATTTAAAGATCAATTACTTACCAAAATCCCATTATCCCATCATACCATCTCCTCCATAAACTTATCAAGTAGAATCTTAAAACCAGATAGATCTTTTGCCCCCACTGCTTCCTTTGGGAGGCTATTCCAAAACTTCACTCCTCTGATGGTTAAAAACCTTCGTCTGATTTCAAGTCTAAACTTCCTGGTGGCCAGTTTATACCCATTTGTTCTTGTGTCCACATTGGTGCTGAGCTTAAATAATTCCTCTCCCTCTCCTGTATTTATCCCTCTGATATATTTATAGAGAGCAATCATATCTCCCCTCAACCTTCTTTTAGTTAGGCTAAACAAGCCAAGCTCCTTAAGTCTCCTTTCATAAGACAAGTTTTCCATTCCTCGGATCATCCTAGTAGCCCTTCTCTGTACCTGCTCCAGCTTGAATTCATCCTTTTTAAACATGGGAGACCAGAACTGCACACAGTATTCTAGGTAAGGTCTCACCAGTGCCTTGTATAACGGTACTAAAACCTCCTTATCCCTACTGGAAATGCCTCTCCTGATGCATCCCAAAACCGCATTAGCTTTTTTCACAGCCATATCACATTGGCAGCTCATAGTCATCCTATGATCAACCAATACTCCAAGGTCCTTCTCCTCTTCCATTACTTCTAATTGATGCGTCCCCAATTTATAACTAAAATTCTTGTTATTAATCCCTAAATGCATAACCTTACACTTCTCACTATTAAATTTCATCCTATTACTATTACTCCAGTTTACAAGGTCATCCAGATCCTCCTGTATAATATTCCGATCCTTCTCCGAATTGGCAATACCTCCCAGCTTTGTATCGTCTGCAGACTTTATTAGCACACTCCCACTTTTTGTGCCAAGGTCAGTAATAAAAAGATTAAATAAGATTGGTCCCAAAACTGATCCCTGAGGAACTCCACTGGTAACCTCCTTCCAACCTGACAGTTCTCCTTTCAGTAGGACCCGTTGCAGTCTCCCCTTTAACCAATTCCTTATCCACCTTTTGATGTTCATATTGATCCCCATCTTCTCCAATTTAACTAATAATTCCCCATGTGGCACGGTATCAAATGCCTTACTGAAATCTAGGTAAATTAGATCCACTGCATTTCCTTTATCTAAAAAATCTGTTACCTTTTCAAAAAAGGAGATTAGGTTGGTTTGGCACGATCTACCTTTTGTAAAACCATGTTGTATTATGTCCCATTTACCATTGACTTCAATGTCCTTAACTAATTTCTCCTTCAAAATTTTTTCCAGGACCTTGCATACTACAGGTGTCAAACTAACTGGCCTGTAGTTACCCGGATCACTTTTTTTTCCTTTCTTAAAAATAGGAACTATATTAGCAATTCTCCAATCATTCGGTACTACTCCTGAGTTTACAGATTCATTAAAAATTCTTGCTAATGGGCTTGCAATTTCAGGTGCCAATTCCTTTAATATTCTTGGATGAAGATTATCTGGGCCCCCCAATTTAGTCCCATTAAGCTGTTTCAGTTTCGCTTCTACCTCAGATATGGTAATATCTACCTCTATATCCTCATTCCCATTTGTCATGCTACCATTATCCCTAAGATCCTCTTTAGCCTTATTAAAGACTGAGGCAAAGTATTTGTTTAGATATTGGGCCATGCCTAGATTATCTTTAACCTCCACTCCATCCTCAGTGTTAAGCGGCCCCACTTCTTCTTTCTTAGTTTTCTTCTTTTTTATATGGCTATAGAACCTTTTACTATTGGTTTTAATTCCCTTTGCAAGGTCCAACTCTACTCGACTTTTAGCCCGTCTCATTTTATCCCTACATGTTCTGACCTCAATTAGGTAGCTTTCCTTGCTGATCCCTCCCATCTTCCACTCCCTGTATGCTTTCTGCTTCTTCTTAATCACCTCTCTAAGATGCTTACTCATCCAGCTTGGTCTACAACTCCTTCCTATGAATTTTTTCCCCTTTCTTGGGATACAGGCTTCCGATAGCTTCTGCAGCTTTGATTTAAAGTAATCCCAGGCCTCCTCTACCTTTACATCCATAAATTCTTCAGTACAATCCACTTCCCTAACTAATTTCCTTAATTTTTGAAAGTCAGCCCTTTTGAAATCAAAAACCTTAGTTGCAGATTTATTTTTGTTAATCCTCCCATTTAGTTTGAACTGAATTAGCTCATGATCACTTGAGCCAAGATTGTCCCCTACAACCATTTCTTCTATGAGGTCCTCGCTACTCACCAAAATTAAATCTAAAATGGCATCTCCTCTAGTCGGTTCAGCAACTACTTGATGAAGGAATCCATCAGCTATCGCATCTAGGAAAATCTGAGCCCTATTATTATTACTAGCACTGGTCCTCCAGTCTATATCTGGGAAGTTAGTCTCCCATGATCACGCAGTTTCCATTAGTATTTACTTTATTAAAGACATTAAAAAGGGCTCTATCCATATCCAAATTAGATCCCGGAGGTCTATAGCACACCCCAAGCACTATCGTAGGAGAGGCTTTACTCGTTTTCTTCCCCAATGTAATTTTTGCCCACACGGACTCTGTCTTATCCATTGCATCGCTTCTTATTTCTTTACATTCTACCTCATCATTGATATACAATGCTACTCCACCACCTTTACCTTTATTTCTGTCTTTCCTAAACAGCACATACCCTTCAATACCTGTAGTCCAGTCATGACTACTATTCCACCATGTTTCTGTTATCCCTAGAATATCTGGTTTCATTTCCTGCACCAGTAGCTCTAGTTCCTCCATTTTGTTACCTAGGCTCCTCGCATTGGTGTATAAACATCTTAATTTTTGCTGTTTGGCCTCGCTCACATTTTGTACCCTATTAGGCACAGTCATTCTACAGCCAGTATAGCCTATTAGACTAGTATCCACACCGCCCTCGCTCCTTATATACATTCTCCTACCCATGGCTGTATCCTTTCTTACTTCATCTTCTTCCCTCTCAATGCTAAAATCTGGCGTGGAGATTTCCTGGACGTCTCCCATCCATCTCCCCCTAATTCCTAGTTTAAAGCTCTCTTTATCAGTTGTGCCAGCCTCGATCCTAGAAGTCTATTTCCTTCCCTACTCAGATGAAGTCCATCCCGAGAGAACTGTCCTCTGTCCGTGAATGCCTCCCAGTGGCCATACATCCCAAAGCCCTTCTTTTAGCACCACTGCCTAAGCCATCTGTTGACAGTCATAATCTTGTCAGACCTTTGTTGCCCTTCTCTAGGAACAGGAAGGATCCCGCTAAAGATCACCTGAGCCTCAATTTCCTTAAGCGTCTTCCCCAGCCTAGCATAGTCTCCCTTAATACTTTCCAGCGAGAATCTAGCCGTATCATTTGTTCCCACATGAAGGATAATTAGGGGATTCTTTCCCGCTCCCTTTAGGATCCTTTTCAACCTCAGGTCTACATCCCGTATCTTAGCACCCGGAAGACAGCACACCCTTCTATTCTCTGGATCAGCTCTAGTTACAGGCCTGTCTATTCTTCTCAATAAAGAGTCACCTATCACATAGACCTGCCTTTTGCTGGTGACAGTGCTATTCTCCAGTCTCTCCCCTGTTCCCTCTGGGTGCAAGTTCTTTCCATTCCTATTTTCCCTTATTATTTTCTTCAACCCATCCTGTATCCTCCTGGGGCTCCTATTTGGTGTAGTCTCCCTTGACTCTTCTGCTTTTCCTATAGGACTAGCCTCTCTTCTCTTCTTCCTTACCCTTCCACCTTCAACAAGTACCTGCTGAGCCCCTTCTTCATTTTCCAACTCTGCAAACCTGTTCCTAAGCTCTATTTCTCCTTCACTAGCCCGTCTTTTCCTCTGCCTGGTTCTTTGAGTCACATGTTTCTACTGACCACTTTCCTCACCCAGTCTCCCCTCAAAATTCCCCAGCCCTGCTTCCATCTGTGAGTCTGAGCTTTTCCCTTCAGATACCTCATATCTTTGCTCCATCATCTGCTCAAACCCCTAAATAAAAATTTATCCTATGGCATTTTTCTCTAGATATAAATGTTAAGGGTTGAAAGTACACTGGTGGTAATGCCTTCACATAAATAACTCTGTGAAATGTTTTCCTTCAAATGCTTCTCTGTATACATTCCACTGATTGTGTACGTGCAACCAGTGCCCTGTAGTGCCTGCTGGTGGCCACTCTTTGTACCTTGTGGGTCCTCATGCTAACCAAAGGCATAAATGGCAGGGCCAAGCCCAACTTTGGCAATTCCTTCTCTGGCTACAATTTGGAATTTGCAGTGTTCATGTTACCTCTTCTTATGTAAATAGTTAATTATAGATAGTTAGGTACTTAGTAGTTAATCATTAATGTTAGAGATTTTGTAGTGTTTCCTTTCTTCCCTTTAGAAGGAAACTTGGTTGTTTGTTTTTGCTTCAGGGTTAGTGGCTTATCCTGGTACCAAGACTATCTCTTCACTGCAGAGTTAACTTAGGCCATGTCTACACTACCACTTCTGTTGGTATAACTTATGTTGCTCAGGGGCATGAAAAAATGCCCCCCTCCCCCCAGTGATATAAGTTACACTGACAGAAGCGCTGGTGTGGACAGCGCTATGTCGGTGGGAGAAGCTCTCCCACCAACGCAGCTACCACTGCTCGTGGAGGTGGTTTTATTATGTCAACAGGAGAGCTCTCTCCCGCCAGCTACACAAGTGATCTTACAGTAGCACAGCTGCATTGGTACAGCTGTGCCGCTGTAAGCTCGCTAATGCAGACATGCCTTTAGGTTCTTTCTTCGGTGTTATCCCTTTCTGTCCACACACAAAATACATTTACCTGCATTTGGTGGTGCTTTAAACCCAGTCGGTCTGGTCTAGATAGGGGAATAGGCTAGAAGTGGCTCTCAACCTTTTCAGACTACTGTATTTCTTTCAGAAATCTGATTTATGTTGCATACCCCAAGTTTCACTTAACTTAAAAACTAATTGCTTACAAAATCAGACATAAAAATACAAAAGTGTCACAATACAATATTACTGAAAAATGGATTATTCTCACTTTTACCATATAATTATAAAAGAAATCAATTGGAATATAAATATTGTACTTGCATTTCAGTGTATAGTATATCGTGCAGTATAAACTAGTCATTGACTGTATGAAATTTTAGTTTGTACTGTCTTAAGAGCGGCCATACTTGGTGAGACCAATGGTCCATCTTGTCTCCTGTCTTCTTGGCCGTTGCCAATGCCAGGTGCTTCCGACTTAGCTAGTTCTTTTTATGTAGCCTGTTCTAAACTAGGCAAATGTCGAGATGAGTTGATGTACCTACTGGAAGACCTTTGTGTGCCCCCAGGGGTACGTGTACCCCTGATTGAGAACCACTGAGCTAGAGCTTGGGTGCTGCTTTCACTTTGTAGTGAGCACACCAGCTAGATCACTTGAGTGCTGATACTCCTCTAGTGCCTTCTCAGAATCCCCCCTTTGTGCCCAGAGAATAGACAAGTTCTCCCGCAATTCACTGAGAGAGAATCTGAGTGTAGCTCAGTTTACTGAAGTACAGAGAACTAAGAAATATGCCTCCAGAAGTCAGAGCAATTTACCTGAGTGAGTGAAGCACCAGTGAGGACACAGTAATTCAGATATGGCTTTAGTGTGGCTGTTCACAGCCAGGCTGGGCTAACTTAGGTGCTCATCCGAGGTGCTGATGACCCAAGTAAACTTTTTAGTGATGACAATGCCCTGTGACTGAACATACATCTCCAGGCTTTAATAATTGTTCTTTTTGTAAAGCCAAACTTTCTCTTAATGATTCAGTTGCTTGCATACCAAATACTGGCTGTGTTTGGGTGAGGGGCACATTAGAAAGAGAGGGATGTGCCTTCTATAAATCAGTTTCTAGGACGGGGTGGGCGAACTTTTTGGCCCTAGGGCCACATCAGGGTTGCAAAACAGTATGGAGGGCTGAGTGGAGAAGGCTGTGCCTCCCACTTCCCGCCCCCTGACTGCCCCCATCAAAACTCCCGACCCATCCAACCCCCCCTGCTCCTTATCCCCTGACTGCCCCCTCCTGGGACCCCCTGCCCCTAACCGCCCCCCTGGGACCCTACCCCGTTTCCAACCCCCCTGCTCACTGTCCCGCCTCCTATCCACACCCCCGCCTCCTGACATGCCACCCGGGACCCCCGACCCATCCAATCCCCCTCCACTCTTTGTCCCCTGACCGCCCCCTCCGTGGACCCCCATCCCTAACTGCTCCTCACCCCCATCCAACCCTCCCCGCTTCCTGTCTTCCCCCCGGGATCCCTCGACCCCTCTGGGACACCACCGTTTATCAACCCCCCCCCACTCTCTGTCTCCTGACTGCCTCCGCCCCATCCAGCCATCCCCTGACTGCCCCCAGGACTTCCTGCCCCTTATCCTATCCTCCCTGCTCCCTTACCACACCATTCAGAACAGCAGGACAGGCTTATTGGAAAGCTGTGCTGCCCACACATGGCATGGCTGCGGGGGAGGGAGGACAGCGCGGGAGGTGCTGGGGACTAACCTCCCTGTCTGAGAGCTCAGGGACCGGGCAGGATAGGCCCGCGGACCATAGTTTGCCCACCTCTGTTCTAGGAGAACCCAGAAAGCTAGGGAGCTTTGTTGGAAAATATTCCTTTTGGAGAGTATAATGCATCCCTCTTCAGATCCTGGGATGCCTGTGGCATAAACCTCTGAGCACTCATCATCTAAAAGTGCTCCACATGTGGACCTGAAGTTCCTACTCCTGAAGATCCATTGTCCTTGCCTGGTAAAATCTCGGGACAGAGAGAGGAAAGAGCCCAGAGGGGGATGAGTTCTAAGTCAAGCCATAAATCTTCTCAAGCCTCAGACAGAGTAGCCCAAGGCCCAAAATGGGTATGCTGTCCCAACCTCTCAGCACCAAGGACCCCAGTACCATTGTCTACCCTAGTACCAATGTTATCTACTCATCTGTCTTCGGTATCACTCTATTCCATACCAAAGTCCTGTGTGATGTCAAAAGACCTACTGGTCTCTTTGGTATCGGACACGCCTCTATTAGCCTTCATGAAGGAGCTTAACCCCAAGTACCAACCACTGCTCCTATACCAGAACCAAGTATATCAACACTTTATCCAGAGCAGAGTTTGAGGGCAGTCCAGGCACACCTGATGGCACAGTTTCTTCTCTCCAGAAGGACGATTCATTTTTGTCAGACTCTGAGGGAGGTAGGGAAGTTTCACTTTCTCTAGGGGTCTAAATATTCATGTTAGTAAACATCCAAGGAGGACTTGAGGGCAGAGTCTTATTACAATAGAAGTAGAAGTTCAAAGTCATGGGTTTCGCATTCATTCATTAATGAATGTTTCTTGGAGCCACTAGTCCTGGAATCCCCAAAGGGAGAGGCAATCCTTGTTTTAGTCTGAAGTGGTACACTGGATCTGGTCCAAGAGGTGAATCTAGCTGAACTGCACTGTAATAGCAACCATAATGTAATTAAATTTAACATCATTGTAAGGTAGAGAAAACCAAAGAAACCCACCACAGTAGCATTTTAACTTAAAAAAGTCCACAAAAATGAGGAAGCTAGTTAAATGGAAACTAAAAGGCACAGTCACAAGATTGAAATGCCTGCAAGCAGCATGGAAACTTCTTAAAAACAACAGAGGCTCAAACTAAATGTATTCCTCAAATTTAAAAAAACAGTAAGAGGACCAAAAAATGCCACCATGGCTAAACAGAGTAAAAGAGGCAGTTTGATACAAAAAGACATCCTTTAAAAGTTGGAAGTCAAATCCAATATTGCACAGTTCCATCATCTTCCTCTCACCCTTCTCCTAACCAGATACTGCTTGTTAATCACCCTCAGTGGAATACAATAGGTATCATCACTCAAAGAAGAACAGGAGGAGGCTACATACCTGTAATTGAAGTTTCTTCAGGATATGTGGTCCCTATCTGTATTGCAGTCCCACCCTTCTTCCCCTTTACTGCGGATCTATTTGATTTGTGGTGGTGAATCACACCATACCCCACCCTTACTTGCCTCACATGAAACTATGACATGGAGCAAGGGCGCATGCGTGGACTAACCGACACTACTACTTTCAAAATGTCCAACTCCAGACACATGGCACGTGTATAACCTTCAGTGGAATTCAGATAGGGAGCACACATCTCAAAGAACGCCAGTCACATATAGGAAACCCCCTCTTAGAAACCATTAGACAAGGGATAGATAAAAAGACAGAAAATATATAATATAAAATCCATGGTATGCCCACTAGTTGAATACTACTTGCAGTTCTGGTAGCCCCATCAAAAAAGATATATTAGAACTGGAAAAAGTACAAAGAAGGGCAACAAAAATGGTATGGAATAGCCTCCATACAAAGAGAGATTTAAAAGACTGGTACTGTTCAGTTTAGAAAAAAGATGACAAAAGGGGGATATGATTGAGGTTTATAAAATCATGAGTAATGTGGAGAAAGTGAATAAGGAAGTGTTGTTTACCTCCTCACATAATACAAGAACCAGGTGGACGCTCAATGAAATTAATAGGCATCAGGTTGAAAACAAATATAAGGAAGTACTTCTTCACACAATGCAAAGTCAGCCTGTGTGATTCATTACCAAGGGATGTTGTGAAGGCCAAATGTATTACTGGGTTCAAAAAAGAATTAGATAAGTTCATGGAGGATAGGGCCATCAATAGCTATTAGCGAACATGGTTAGGGATGCAACTCCATGCTCTGAGTGCACCTAAACTGGGACTGGATGACAGGGGATGGATCACTGAATAATTGTACCTTTCTGTTCATTCCCTCTGAAGCATCTGGCACTGGCCATTGTTGGAAGATACTCGGGCAAAAGGGACCATGGATCTGTTCTACTATGACCATTCTTATGTTCTTATTGACGGTGAAAACCACAATATTTATTTATCAAATCTCTATTTAACGAGTTATATTTTTTTGACAGATTAAAGAAATGGAAACAATTCTAAAAAGAAGGCATCCAAATTCTTTGCCTGCTTTGATATATGCTGCTGCTGCAGCATCTGAGGGAGGTGGTGACATTTCGGCTAAATCCAATACAATTGATTTCCTGGAAAGAAGAATAAAAAAGTTAGAAACAGAACTTGAGGGTAAAGATGATGAAGCTAAAAAAAGTCTACGTGCTATGGAACAACAGTTTCAAAAAATAAAGGTAACTTTAACTTAAGGCTATCAGCATCAGGCCCTTAAGTTGAGTGGCAGTTTATTCCACAGGTAGTGAAAAGAGGTTCTACTGAATGTAAGGGTATCTGTCTCTAAGTATTAGCATTGCAAATTGAAGGAAAAGATAACATTTGGGGAATATTTTGGGGCCAGAAATTTCAAAGCTTTGTGCATTTAAAATATAGTCATGTAAAAGCATTTTGAAACTGACAGAGGAGGAATTAAACTTGCAGGAGAGATTGCTTGGGTCTTCTTAAAAAATCTTTCATAAATAGAGGAAGGATACTTGTGTCCTACAGGATACAGAGAGGAGGTGCACACATACTGAGCTGCACACACAAGCGAAGTAAGTGTGCGGGCAGCAGTGACACAGTCCACTTACAAATTGCAGTCTCTTCTGCATGTTGAGTCAGAATCCGTGCCCCCACCTTTTTCTTCATGGATGTCCAGGACAGAGAATTGTTAAGTTGGGGGTTCATGGCCTGGGGATTCTTGCAGAAACTGTCCTGGGCCCTGATTTGCAGCATGAAAAGTAGGTGTTAGGTTGCCATTGCCCAGGAAAACTTATACTTCTGCCAGGATCTTGGCACCATTTCTGAAATCCTGTGTTGGGAAGTCTTGCTGGTATGGCAGTGGGCTCTGTTCCACAAGACCTGTTTTGGTCGCTGCTTACCTAGCAGGAAAGGAGAACATGGAAAGACTGAATCAGCTGGAGATAGACCCCTTTTGAGTAAACCTTAGCACTCACCTGAATGAGAAATTACCAGTCTTCTGCTTGTGACACCGGGAGAAGAAAATGTGTTGCTAAGGTTTGCCTTCTCCATCCAATTGAGAGCTTCCTTGTGTATCTATCTACTAGTACCTCTGAAACAGAATGTCCTGACAGAGCTCAGGAGAGACAAGGGTTTAATGATCTTGATTACCCCATACACACCCAGATGGCAAGGATCATCTTTTTGTTCTGTTTGTACGTTCTTGTCCATTATATGGGTCCCTAAGGATATGGCTGTGGGCAGTCCCATCACAAACTATTAAATATTTACAACGTGGAAACTAGCAACAGTTAAAATGCTATGTTTAACAAAAATATTAAATGCTCTGAATTTCTTAGTGAGCCAACGTGTTCTTAAGGTTAAACTGAGAATGGAATGTTAATTTGTCTGTTCAGACTGATAGCTGAATAGAATAATCCAGCACAATAATACAACGGGAAATGCTCATTTTCCTAATAATTGGCTTTCATTATTTATTCTCTTTCTAACTGTTATAAGGTGCCCATTTATCCTTACTAAAAATAGTTCCTTAGTTTGCTGATATACTGTGCTTTTTTGTTGCAGGTAGTCTTAATGAGTTATTACATTCATGAGGCTGCTTTCTGAACTACTTAATTTATAGTGTTGTAAATATTACTGGTTTTGTTGTATATAATGTGTTAAACATTTACTTAAGGTGCTTAATCCCTTAATTTATACAAAAAAGAGGGAGTAATAGATATGCAACTCTGTAAATTGCTGTTTTTCCCAGCTTCAGTATGAGCAAAGACTTGTAGAGCTTGAAGAACTCCTTGCCTATAAATTGATGAATGAACCACAAAAACTGCATAACAGCAAAGCCAGTTTTACAGCAATTGAGCAAGAACTTCGTAGTGTAAAGGAGAACCATCAGATCACAGTAAAAAATCTTCAAACAGAAGTTGAAAATCTTAAAAATCAGAACTCCCAGTTAGAACTCAAAAAATGTGAAAGAGATGATGAAGACTTACAATCAATAGAATACCAAGTGGAACAAGCTCATGCTAAAGCGAGGTTGGTAAGACTAAATCAAGAATTAATCACCAAAAGCAGAGAGATACAGGACCTAACAAAAACTGTGGAGAGACTTCAAAAAGAGAGGAGGATGATGTTGTCAAATCATAACTCAAGTGACAAAACTGACAATAAGGAAAAGTCTACAGAAATTTTGAAAAAGGATATTTTAGCAACAAGTAAAAGGAATGTCAGTACCAGTGAACCCTTCCCAGACACTCTTGATGATAAAATATACCAGCCACATAACTTTGCCGATTCCCATATTTCAGAAGTTCTGCAAGAAAATGCAAGGTTAAAAGATGAGCTAGAAAGACTGTCTCTAGAAATGAGCCAGCAGAGAGTGAAGTCTCAGGCAGCACTGGCTTATTCTGAAAGTAACATACGAAGGTAAAACAGTCATCTATGCATTTATTAAAACATTGGAGTCTTGGTGGGAGATCAGTAATGATACAGTGCCTTTTGACAAATAGATCACATGTATGAATCCAGCTCACATTAGTAATGACCTAAAAGCTGCTACCTTCTCATGCTACCGTCTAACTTAGTTGGTGTTTTCTCTACACGTATTCATAGTCAAGTGTACACGTGTCACAAAAATTGCCACCTAAATTGGCACTAATTGGCATCTTTCTGGTCATAGATGACTGGATAAAATTGATGCTTTTGAATGGATGAGAATGTGAGGCAAAGTGTGCTTCCCTCATGGGAGTCCTTACCCTCATTTAGGAACAATACGATGAGAAGAGGACTTAGGTCTTCTATGTAGCATAGCACTGCTATTAAGCCCTCAGGCAGGTCCAGATGAGTGCTTTTTAATAAATCTAGAATTTGTTATGGCTTTGAGTAAGAACAAGGTTATTTAATATAAATTGTTGCAGCATGGATGCCTTTGTCTTTTCATCTAATAGTGTAATACTAATATTTATGCCCCAAATCTTCAAAATTAGACACATGCATAATTTCATATACAGTTACCAAAATTGTGGGTGCAGTTGGAGTAAATGCACACACATGGTGTTTGCATATACAATCTTCGTAACTTCTAAGAAATGAAGCGTGTGCAATTTTGAAGTTATGGGGCCTATAATTTAATTATTTTAAATGTATAAGCATATATAATTTTGTTGCTACAATTTTGGGGAACAGCTATATTTATAGCTTTCTTTTACAGGACAAAGGAAGATACAGCAGAATACATTGCAGCTCTAAGAGCATCCCATCAGAGAGAAGTAGAGAAAATTCTTTGTCAGCATGCAGTGGAACATTCTGCTTCTAAAGTAGCTGAACTAAATAGCAAAATTTCAAGACAAGAAGTAAAATAAAACAGTTATACACCTATTGTCCTAATGAATGTTAAGAGTTATTAACTATGACTTTAACAGAAAATGGTCAAAATCTGTGATGATTTAGAAATTAAATATTTTTAAAATAAGTCCCATTTCTGAAAGAATATGACATTCTCAACAAATATATGTATATTACTTAATAAAAATGTAGAGAATATACAGGGCATAAAGATATGATATGATGGAAATATTTTAAATTCAAATCCAGTACACAACCAATTAACTGCATAACTATTGGCTTTTGTACAATACAATTACTATTAATATTAAGATTCAAGAAATGCTTTCATATATTTTAATTCTAAGATTCAAGAATTGATTTTATGTATTACTTTGAAGGTTTTAAAATCTGTCAGTGTTAATGAGAAATATTTAAAATATTTCCTTAGATCTTAATAAGACATCTACAAGAACAAGTTAATGAGCTGCACAGAGATCAAGAGGCCCTTGCAGTTTCACAAACGCGAGAGGAAATCTTGCAAAAAGAGGTAAATGAAAGGTTTGTTGTGATTTTTTTTCAATTTTGAGCTATCTGATTATAAAAGCAGGAAATCTTTTGTTTTATTTTTAAAAGATTTTTATTATTTCCAATAATATAAAATGAAAGCGGCCTGCAAAAATCCAAGCTTGTGTCCACTTTACCTTACCTTAGTCCATCCCGTGTTTTGCTGCACATTGGGTTACCCACATTTGCCATCCTTGCCTGTCAACTGCCCTTCTCTCCAAATCTTCCCATTTCATGTGGAGGTGCTTGGTGTCATTCAGAACTGTTCATTTCCATGTTGTTTGTGGATTTCCTCTCTTTCTTCTTGCGTTTTCTGGCTTTCATTCAAGGGCGGTATTTGGTAAGCGTTCTTTTTCCATTCTCAGCACACATCCCAGCTACTGTCATCTTTTGTAGATTATTTGTGAGAGGGTGCCTTGTTCAGTAATTTTTCTGACTTCTTCATTTATCTTCCTATCTCTATATGTTATTCCCAATATTCTTCTCAGTCTTCTCAGACTTCTCATCTTCTTTGTGATGAAAGGTATCCAGCTTTTGCGCTTCTTTCTTGGTAAGTTGCCATGTCTCACTGCTGTATGTTGTGATGGCGATGACAATTGCTTTGTACATGTTCAGTTTGGTCTTGAGGGAGATGTTTTTGAGTTGCCAGATGTTTTTGAGTCTTCCAAATGCAGCGTTTGCCTTCCTGATTCTTCTTCTTCTTTCCTTGGAACTAGTACCATCTTGGCTGATGGTATTTCCAAGATATGTAACATTGTCCACTTTCTCTAGATGCTCTTTTTCAATTTTGATTTCTGTCCCTATAGTCCCCATTAACATGACTTTACATTTCTTTGCATTGTATTTCAAACCCATCTTCTTCATTACTTTGTTTACTTGGTTTGTGCATTTTTGTAGTCCATTGGCATCTTCATTGATAAGAGCGATGTAGTCAGCAAAGTCTAGATCATATAGCCTTGAATTGTTCCATTTTAGGCCATATGTACCACGGTCGCATTGTTTTAACACATAGTTGAGGACGAGCATAAACAAAAAAAGGAGACAGGACATACCCCTGCCTTACACCGGTCTTGATGCTGAATAGCTTAGTCAATCCATTTTCCATTTTAATGCAGCATTTTGAGTTGGCATAGAATGCCTGCATAATGTTAATTTTGTTGGAATTCCATATTGTTCCACAATTTTCCACATTGTTTCTCTGTTTAGCAAATGCCTTTTAAAAGTCCACAGAATTGATGGCAAGACTGCCTTGGAATTCAGTTGTGTTCTCAGTAATCAATCTCAGGGTGAAAATAGCATCTGTGCACGATCTCCCTTGTCTAAATCCAAATTGTTGTTCATGTACGATGGTATCCATCTTTCCTTTCATTCTGTTCAGGAGGACTGCTGCTAATACTTTTCCTGTGACAGATAGACGTGTTACTCCCTCCAGTTTGAACAATTGTTTAGATTACCTTTCTTTGGTAACTTGATTATGCTACCGAGGGTCCACTCTTCTGGCACTTTCTCCTCTGTCCATATTTTGTTGCACAGCGAACAGATGACTGATTCCACGTCCACTTTAGGTCTTGGTAAATTAAGTTGGTTAGAATTAAGTTTAATAATTGCTCTGTATCTTTGTGAATTTTAATTGGTTGGGATAGGATAGGTATTTATGTGAGCAAAGAAGCAGAACATGCCACAGAAAAATTAACTTACATAATGCTTGTCCATTTCACTTTGGTCTCTAGTACTTGATTCTGTGAAATCATGATTAGAAGTGACTGATGTGTGTGAAAACTGCTCCATTGTGATGATTCAGATGCAATTAATTTTTTAAGAGGCTGGTGGTTTGTTGTTTTTTAACTAAGTGGGAAGAGAAATTTACTGGACAGTCAGATAATATACATTTTTAATAGACTCCTTCCCATATAAAGATACTATAATTTGTTGTTTTTAATAGAGATTAAAATTTGACTATCTCAGAGATTTTACAGAAAACTCTATTAGGTCACCTAGTACAGTGCTTCCCAAAGTGTGAGCCAGGGCTCCTTTGGGGAACCACAAAGAATTCATGGGGAAGCCACAAATGTTTGGGAAAAGATTTTAATTGATATGCCTGCTTTTTTTTTTCTAATTAAGAGATTATTAAACTAGGCCTAAAAATTACCTGCATCTTATCTATGGGCCTGTGTCTTATGTAGCTGCTGCTGCCAGATTGTGAGCCTCTTTGCCCTCCATTCCTGCTGGGGAAAGTGTTCATCAGGAAGCCTCTCGGCTATAAAGGCCCTGCTGGAGCAGAAGGCAAAGACAGTCTTCCACTGCTGTCAGCAACTTCATCAGCACATATGGATGGGGGGAAAGGGGCTGAGGGATAGACGGGCATCTTATCTTCCTCATGGAATGATTTTTACCAAGTTCTAAGCCTACATGTAGCAAACGTTTGGCTGAAGATCGTGGTTTTAATAAAGTTAAACAGAAATGGATGAAAAGTAGACAATACAATAATTACATGATGTTTTGGTTTTTGTGTCTCAGTATTACTGTGGAAAGTCCACAGTCACAATGTGATGTCTGTTTGCATACATTAATGAATGAAAGTGTGAGGCCAGGGAAACTACAAAGACATTTAGCACCCAAACACCCAGAATTTGTAAATGAGAGCTGCACCTTGTTTTCCTTCAGAAACCAACAGAATTGAAGTGGCAAACAAAAAGTCATGTCTAAAGAAGCAACTATTCTTCTTCGAGTGCTTGTTCATGTCCATTCCACATTAGGTGTGTACGTGCTGTGTGCACGAGCATCGGAAACTTTTTTCCCCTTTGCGGCTCCCGGCAGGGGGCCCCCTGAGTGACGCCACTGCACTGTACATATATACCCCTGCCACCTGACCCCCTCCAGTTCCTTCTTACCGTCCATGGCGGCATTGGAACAGAATTAGATAGCTGTTATCAGTTAGTTAGCATACCTTTGTTGTGGACATTTAAGTGATTAGGTGCTTGGAGGCTTCCAGCACCCGCCCCAGGCCACAGGGCGTGCCGCAGGCCCACGGGTTTAAGGCTTGTGCCATGTGCCGCAAGCCTATGCCAGTTAGTGACCCCCACGACTCGTATCTACATTGCCTGGGGGAAGAGCATCAAACTGAGCGGTGTAAGATTTGCAAGGCGTTCAAGCCAAGAACAAAGAAAGAAAGACTTTCGTTTGCAGTGGTTGTTGATGGAAGCTGCATTGCAGCCACCAGGCCCGGAGCGCCCAACGTCAGCTCCAGCTTCCTCGGTGCGTAGTGCCCCGGAGCAGTCGAGAGACCCGGCACTGGCTAAACACCAAAAGCTGTCTGCCCCAGAGCACCAGACTAGGCCCCGGCACTGCTCATCCTCCCAGGTGCGGCCCACAATGCAGCAAAAGGAAGGCGCAGACATTCCCCGCATAAGAGGCTGGCGCCTTCCAAGGCCCCGAGCACTGATAAGAGCAGGAAGGCTGCTATACCAGCGCTGGCACCAGTGGCTTCAGCACCACAAGTCCCATTGAGCCCAGGCCTAAGTGAGCTCAGTGTGGAGGATGAGCTCGAGGACATAATGGATCAGCCCTCCATGCCTGGCACCTTTGAGGCAGTGAAGGACCTCATTGAGCTGTCGGCAACGAGCCTCCTCCCGTATAGGGAGAATCCTCCGGCACCCATGCCACAGGTGCAGTCAAGGGGTAAGCCGGCAATAGTGTGCCGTTCGAAGACACCGTCCCAGCATCGCTCCCAGAGTTGGTCCCGATCGAGCTCCGCATCTGCAGACTCTCAGTTACCTGCAGCTCAGAAGGAAGTCGCAGTAGTGGGAGTGGGTCAGTGCGAGGAAGTAATGGAAGGGGCACAACGCTCTCCAGCACCACTTAGAGACCAGCACTGGGAGGAGTTGAGACTGCCCTCACCGGAGGACTCCCGCAGACCCCTGTCCTGGGAACGCTGGCCCTGGTCCAGATCCCCTTCCCGGTCCTGGGGATATCGGTACCAGTACCTCTCCCATTCCGTTAGGAGCCGCTCGTTGGTCTCCCGCCGGCACAGATCGTTGGCACCGCCATGGCCTTTGCGGTCGGCGTCGCTGCAGTCCAGCACCGACTTTGGCTGTTACAGTTACTCGCACCATGCTCCAGACAGCAGGGACTTTCAGACGGGTTGGCACCCCCAATGGAGGCCGCCAGGTCATTGGCCCTTCTGGACTCCTTGGGCCTTTCAACAGCGCCAAGGGGCCCCGTCTAGGCTGAGCTACTTGGTGCAGCGGTCCCAGTCCCCATACTGACTCCTGAAGCCCCACGCAGAGAGTGGAATTCATAGGGACAGTCCTGGACGCGGTGCAGGCCAGGGCAAGTCTTACAGTATCCGATTCCGGGCTATCCAGCATGCTGTGACCTCCCTGCGCCAGTTTCCAATGACAACGATCAGGTGCGGCTGCTGGGCCACATGGCAGCATGCATGCTCGTGGTCAGGCATGCCAGACTGAGATTCAGGACTTCGCAGGCATGGCTCGCTCGGGTGTACCGCCCAGGCAAGGACCCCCTGGACTTGGTAGTGACAGCCCCAAGGGACGTGCTGGACTCCCTGCTGTGATGGCAGTCCTAGCCTGTGGTTTTCAAAGGCATCCCCTTTGCCACCCCACAACCGGACCTGACACTGGTGTTGGACGCGTCAGACCACGGATGGTGGGCTCACCTCATGATGCAGTGGTTGTGGTCCGGAGCAGAGCGGTCGCTCCATATCAACATGAAGGAGCTCAGGATGGTTCATCTAGCTGGCCAGACCTTTCACGCCACTCTGAGTGGTCACAGCATGACAATTCTGACAGACAACACTACTACCATGTTTTATATAAACAAGCAGGGCGGGGCCCGTTCCTTGCCGCTCTGTCGTGAGGCTCTCCTCCTCTGGGACTTTTGTATAGCCCACGCCATTCATCTTGAGGCGTCATATCTCCCAGGGGTGCGAAATGAGCTGGCAGACTACTTCAGCAGGTAATACCACATACACGAGTGGATGCTCAGAACAGACGTCGTGGTTTTGCTCTTCTGCGGGTGGGGGTTTCCCCAAGTACACCTGTTTTTCACCAGGGTCAATGCCCAGTGCCCACAGTTCTGCTAGTTCCAGGGCCACAGCCCGGGCCCAGTCACAGATGCGTTTGCAATCCCATGGGGAGGGGGCTTGATGTATGCCTTTCCCCCGCTCCCCTTGGTACACAAGGTCCTGCTCAAGGTACGCAGGGACAGGACGGCGGTGGTCCTCATTGCCCCGGCGTGGCCCTCCCAGTGCTGGTACACAACGCTCCTAGAGCTGTTGTTGGAGGCCCCGGTAGTCCTGCCTCTACATCGGGACCTCGTCACGCAGAACAGCGGGCGGCTTCTCCACTCCGACCTGCAATCACTACACCTGACGGTGTGGAAGCTCTGTGACTAAACGCCTTGGAGAGCCAGTGCTCCCTTCCTGTGCAGCATATTCTGCTTGGCAGTAGGAAGCCCTCTGCCAGGGCCACCTATATGGCCAAGTGGAAAAGGTTCTCATGTTGATGTGAGCCCTGACAGGTGCAGCCATGCCAGACCCCAGTGCAAGGCATCCTAGAGTACCTCCTGCACCTCAAGCAGCAGAGACTGGCCCCGTCCTCACTCAGTGCACCTGGTGGCCATTTCCGCCTTCCATCCAGGATTTTCAGGGGAGCTTGGTGTTTTCCCACCCAGTGGTGGGACGGTTCCTTAAACCGATTGGAGAGGATATTTCTGTACTCGCCCCCCCAGTCCCTCATGGGAACCTTAACTTGGTCCTCTCTATGCTCATGGGACCCCTTTCGAGCCCCTCACTACCTGCTCTCTCCTGCACCTTTCCTGGAAGGTGGCATTTCTGGTGGCTATTACCTCAGCCAGAAGGATGTCTGAGGGCTGAGGGCTCTCACCTCTGAGCCACCGTATACAGTGTTTCGCAAGGATAAGGTGCAGCTCCAACCATATCCCAAGTTCCTCCCTAAGGTAGTCTCGCAATTCCATTTGGGCCAGGACATTTGTCTGCCGGTGTTTTTTCCAAAACCCCATACAGACCCGAGTCACCACAGCCTACACAGCCTGGATGTCCGTCGAGTGCTGGCGTTCTATTTGGAGCGCACTAACCCCTTTCATAAATCAGCGCAGCTGTTCGTGGCCATAGCTGAGAGTATGAAAGGTCTCTCGGTGTCGGCGCAGCGGATCTCGTCTTGGATTACAAGCTGCATCCGGGCGTGCTATGAGCTCGCAGGTGTTTCGGCCCCGGCAGTCACGGCCCACTCGACCATGGCGCAAGCAACTTCCATGGCTTTCCTGGCACAGGTCCAGATCCAGGAGATCTGCAGAGCAGCCACCTGGTCCTCGGTGCACATCTTCACGACCCACTACACGGTAAACCAGCAGGCCAGAGAGGACGCGGCAGTTGGCAGAGCGGTCCTCCAGTCAGTTGTTCCATTACTCCTACCCTCCACCAGAGGTAAGCTAGTGATTCACCTAATGTAAATCAATGTAAACAAGCACTCAAAGAAGAAAAAATGGTTGGTTACTTCTCGTAACTGTTGTTCTTCGAGATGTGGTGTTCACGTCCATTCCACCACCCACCCTCTTACCCCTCTGTCGGGGTAGCCAGGAAGAAGGAACCGGAAGGGGTCAGGCAGCAGGGCACAGTGGCGCCACTCAGGGGGCCCCCCGATGGGAGCCGCTAAAGGGAGAAGTTTCTGATGCTTGTGCACGCGGTGCGCACACACATAATGTGGAATGGACATGAACAACACATCTCGAAGAACAACAGTTACGATAAGGTAAGTAACCGTTTTTTCCTCAAAAAGCCTTAGAAACATCTTATGTTGTGGCCATGCAAATTGCAAAATGCAAACAATCTCACATGATTGGCAAGATCCTTCTACTTCCAGAAGGTCATAAGTGGGATACGTACATTGATGAGGCAGCAGCCATGACAGGATAGAATAGTGTGGTTGCAACATGAGTTAAGAAAGTGGTACCAGCAGACATTTGGACAAGCTGTATGATTCATCGCTATGCTTTGGTATTGAAGATGTTGCAACCTGAAGTACACAAGGCCCTCAATGTTTTTAAAATTGTTAATTTTATAAAATTCTGGGTAGTGAACACACATGGTCTTAGTACAATGTGTGAAATGATGGGCTCTGACTACTCTCAGCTTTTGTTTCACAGTGAAGACCGGGGGTTGTCATGTATGAAAGTTTTACAATGCATCTTTAAATTGCAAAACAAAATCAGAATTTTCATCCTCTGGAAAACAGACCTTGCAGATTGTGTGAGTAATATGGACTTCTTGATTATATTAGCTTATGTGGTAGGCATATTTGGCAAATTTAATGCACTGAACTTAAAGTGTAAGGTAGGAAGACAAATGAACTAGATACGAAAGAGAAAATCAGGGAATTCATGAAGAAGCTTTGTCTTTGGAAATGTCACACAGAAAAGAGAGTTACTGAGTTGTTTCTAGTGTTATCAGATTTCTTAAGAGCAGAGTGAAAGTGATCAAAATACTATCAAAGATCATTTGTCTGGATTGAATTCCTCTTTTGATTAATATGTTCCTGAAGTTGAACATGGATCTCTAGTCATAGATTGTATTTGAAACTTGTTCTGTAAGGGAGCCATGGTACTAAAATGATTGTGACGCGTGAGTCTGGTACATCTCACTGCCAATGTAGGAATAAATCTTCCTTCTGAATCTCTATCTGTTCCTCTATCCACAGGGTAAATATGAGCACATTAAAACCTTTAGACCTTTTCTGTTTTCAGACATTCAATTATCATACCTCTGCTTCAATTCCTTAACTTATAATATCCGGTTTAGGTGGCTATTTTTTTCTGATCAGTTACTTCCCAGTTATATTGTAAATATTGCTTTTGACTACATTTGTTTTGTTGTTCTGTAGGGATCATCTATCCCACACTTAAATGTTGTCTGTCTTTTTTTTTATACCATCTATTTGTAAAACTGTCCTCCATCATGATGATGATTTAATTTTCTGTCTTTTTTTTCTGTTGAAGGCTTTGCTGAGGATAGTACATTCGAACAATGTTGCTAATGCTGTGTCACTCGAACACTAAAATCATAAATACCATTTATTTTAGCAATACTTCAATTTTTTCCATTATAAGGTTTTAAATGTTTGAAATTTTAGTAAACTTATCCATTGTCCTCGCTGATAATTCTTTCACACCTTCTATAACGGTATGTGCTCAAGCAAGAGGAGTTCTTGTGCTTTATCACAACTTTAAAATGTCCCTCTAGTGATGCTTAATCTTCATCTTCTATGAATCTTAAAGTTCAGCCCTACTCCGAAAAATGCCTATGTAAAAAATAGCATCTTCTTACTTAAACGATCTGTTTCTAGTGTGTCCTTTTATCCCTGGTGGTGATGTGTAAGAAAGAAAGACTACTACATAAACTACAGATTCCAGGTTGAGTTTGAAGGGCTGGCAGTTAGAAAAAACATAATTGTATTTGTAAAGTGAACAATTTGCATTAGAAATCGTTGTGAGACTGACTTTTCAAGGTAAAACTTCACTTGCCTTTTTTGTTCAATTTATGTAATAACTATTAATGTTACTGTAAAATAACTTTTAACCATTTTGTGCCTAGAATCCAAATTTAGTTAAAATAAAACCAATGGAGATTGCAAATATGATTAGTCATTACAGGGGAATCACTATTAGCAGTCTTAAATGGGATGGGGTTGAGCTTCATCTATTTAAACTACCAGAGCCTTAAATGAAGATATGGACATTTTGGGAGAGCCACAAGTAATTCAGGTATTTTGAATGCTAATCTGCCTCTGAATTGCTGTGCGGAGCCATGCTGCATGAACTACACCAATCTGTTAGATAACAGATTCCTAGCTTCACTAGAAGACAACTTAGATTTAAAAATTTGAGACTTTAACCAAAAGATATTTGGATCTGCTTCTACATGGTACTACATGAGGATGTGAACATATTGATATTTGGAACTGGTCACCTCCGGCTATTTTGAATTCAGAGTAATAAAGAATGGGGATGAGTGGGGACTCTCAGAATGCAGCAATACTGGGTATTAGATTTCAGGAAAGCAACACTGAGAAATTAAGGACTCTAGAAAGTTCTGATGGAACCTTTTTGAAATCCACAAGTGTAGACAGCGGCTGGAGGAACAAAGATGCATCAAACTGCAGTACCACTTAAAAACACAAGGAACAGAAAGTAACCTATATAGCAGGCTTAGCCAAACCATGGCTCGTGAGCTGCATGCGGCTCTTTTACAGTTAAAGTGCAGCTCGCGGAGCCCCTCAACCTCTCCCCATTCTCCACCTACCAGACTAGTCGAGGGGGAAGAGCTCAGGGCTTGTGCCCTGTGGCAGGGTAGTAGGACTAGGAGTTTCTAGCCAACAGGGTAGGGGGGCCCCGGGGCTTCAGTCCCATGGGGTGCACTTGCCAGGGTTCGGGGCTTTAGCTGGAAGCCCCAAGCTCCAGCGGGCATCTCCCACAAGGCTGAAGCCCAGGGCCCCGGCATGCACACCCTGCAGGGCTGAAGTCCTGAGACCCCCTTCCCCGCAGGGCAGAAACCCCTAACCCCAAACCCGGCCACAGGGCTGAAGCCCCGAGCTCCAGCAGGTACCCACCCCCACCTATCGAATTTCTGAAGATTGTCCTATATGGCTCAGAGGGTCAGTCAGTAACTTCTTGAGAAAATCCCTAAACCATTCATTTCCCTCCAAAACGAAGTTTTAATTCAGTGATTAGGTAATTTTCAGATTATTACTTTAAAGTTGTAACATTAGACAAGAGGAGATGTTAGCCCTGTGTTATATACTCCAGCACTACCTTTTCTAACATTGTTTGTCTCTATGCAAATTCTTTTTTTTAAAGTAATATGTAGTCTGTATCTGAAAACTGTTGTGAAAAGTTATTTCTTGGTACATTATTTTTTTTATGTAAAAGATGAGAGAAGGGCTTTAGTTTACAATTATACAATTGTTTCCTTTACAGTAACTCCTCACTTAACGTTGTAGTTATGTTCCTGAAAAATGCGACTTTATGCAAACCAATGTTAAGCAAATCCAGTTTCCCCATAAGAATTAATGTAAATAGGGCGGGGGTTAGGTTCCAGGGAAATTTTTTTCACCAGACAAAAGACATCATATACATATACAGTATAAGTTTTAAACAATTTTAAACAAACTGTTTAATATTGTATACAGCAATGAGTGATTGTGAAGCTTGATTGAGGTGGTGGAGTAAGAGGGTGGAATATTTCCCAGGGAATGATGAACTAGCACTTGACTGAGCCGTCAAGGATTAATCTGCTGTTGCATCTGATGAAGTGGGTTCTAGCCCACAAAAGCTTATGCCCAAATAAATTTGTTAGTCTCTAAGGTGCCACAAGGACTCCTTGTTGTTTTTGCTGCTGTTAATGTAGCCTCACACTCTACAAGGCAGCATGGACTGAGGCAGGAGGGAGGAAACACAATAGATGCAGGGCAGTAGCTGCAAACACTTCCCTGCAAAAACTGAACATGATGATGAACCCACGCTATCCAGCTAGAGCGCACCACTCCCTCCTCCTGACAGCGATGCACAGGTGCTGACTTTCCAAAGTGCTGGGGGGTGCATGCATGAGAGAGAGAGAGATGCATTGCCCCTTTACCTATGCTGACCCCCCTTTCAAGTACGTTGCCCTTTTAAGCAGATCAGACAGGAAGCAACAGCTTCCTGCAAGCTCCCTGTTCTGTCCCGGAGCCCTGTGACTGTCCTCTCCTGCTGGGGTGGGCGGGGGGCAGGAGCAGGGGGACATCCTGACATCAGCACCCCTCTTCCACCCTCCCCCCCCCAGCAAGCAGGAAGCTCCCAGGAGCAGCTCCAAGGCAGAGGGTAGGGCAGGAGCAGCATGGTAGTAGGAGGAGGGCCACCTGAACTGCTGCTGGGCAGCTGCGGAGCCACATACCTTACAGGGAATTTAGGGGAGCTGATGGGGGTGAGGGGGCTGCGGCCCCCTTCCCCCTCAGTTCTAATCCCCGGGGGAGGGGCTGCTCTTCCAGAGAATCCTGCAAGCAGTGAACAAAGCAGGCAGCTGCCAAACAACGTTAGAAGAGAGCATTGCACGACTGTAAACAAGCATGTTCCCTAATTGATCAGCAATGAAAAAACGTTAATCGGGATAGCATTAAGTGAGAAGTTACTGTATTTGTGGATTAATTAATATCTCAATGTGCTTTGAGTAAAAAATAATTTGGACTGAGAAAATTTGGACTGGTTAATATATATATTAGGAATAATTATACATTGGCTTGGAGAAATGGACAAGTAGATCATTTTAATCTCTAATTTCTCTGATTGTGTGATTAAATTAAAAATATAAGCCAACACTTACAAATATGAGGTTCTAAAGCTACACATCCAAATCCCTGTGTTGATTTCCGAGGTGCTGTGAGCCTGCAACTTCCTCTAAGCATCTTGGAAAATCAGGCCACTTATATTTAAGAGCCTAAACAGGGATTTAAGCATCCAGATTAAAAATGTTTTCCTATACATGCATTTACTTTTGTTTGCCATAATTTCTAGTGTGGTGGTCTACATATAAGTGGTAGCAAAACATACTGAATTCAGGTGGCAGGCTCAGAAAGTCCTTGACTGAAAGGATCCAACATGGTCCCTGCTCTGCAAACTGTTACCCATGAGTAGTCATCCCATTGTATAGGTAAGGGTTTGTAGGATCAGGCCCTTTGAGGTTCTTGGTGAGCAGAAGCTGCATGAGCTGGAGAGTAAGTGGTGCCTTCCAGCCCTTTTCTTGGCAAACGTATGAATTTGCATTGAGAGTTTGAAGGAAAACGACTGCTAGCCATCCTCCACTGGACTTCAGAAAAGCAGACTTTGACTCCGTCAGGGAACTGATGGGCAGGATCCCCTGGGAGGCTAATGTGTGGGGAAAGCAGTTCAGGAGAGCTGGCTGTATTGTAAAGAAGCCTTATTGAGGGCGCAGGAACAAACCATGCCGATGTACAGAAAGAATAGCAAATATGGCAGGCAACCCGCTTGGCTTAACAGAGAAATCTTCAGTGAGCTTAAACACAAAAAGGAAACTTGCAAGAAGTGGAAACTTGGACAGATGACTAGGGAGGAGTATAAAAATATTGCTCAAGCATGCAGGGGTGTAATCAGGAAGGCCAAAGCACAACTGGAGAGGCAGCTAGCAAGGGATGTGAAGGGTAACAAGAAGGGTTTCTACAGGTATGTTAGCAACAAGGTGGTGGTCAGGGAAAGTGTGAGACCCTTACTGAATTGGGGAGGCAACCTAGTGATAGATGATGTGGAAAAAGCTGAAGTACTCAATACTTTTTTTGCCTCAGTCTTCATAGACAAGGTCAGCTCCCAGACTGCTGCACTGGGCAGCACAGTATGGGGATGAGGTGAGCAGTCCTCAGTGGTGAAAGAACAAGTTAAGGACTATTCAGAAAAGCTGGACATGCACAAGTCTATGGGGCCAGATGAAATGCATCTGAGGGTGCTGAGGGAATTGGTTCATGTGATTGCAGAACCATTGGTCATTATCTTTGAAAACTCGTGGCAATTGGGAGGTCCCAGACAATTGGAAAAAAGCAAATATAGTGCCCATTGTTAAAAAAGGGAAGAAGGAGACTGGAGAACTACAGACTCGCCTCAGTCCCCTGAAAAATCATGGAGCAGGTCCTCAAGGAATCCATTTTGAAGCACTTGGAGGAGAGGAAGGTGATCAGGATCAGTCAACATGGATTCACCAAGGGCACCATGCCTGACCAACCTGATTGTCTTTTATGATGAGATAACTGGCTCTGTGGATGTGGGGAAAGCAGTGGACGTGATATACCTTGACTTTAGCAAAACTTTTCATAGTCTCCCACAGTATTCTTGCCACAAGTTAAAAAAGTATGGATTGGATGAATGGACTATAAGGTGGATAGAAAGCTGGCTAGATCATCAGGCTCCACGGGTAGTGATCAATGACTTGATGTCTAGTTGGCAGCCGGTATCAAGCAGAGTGCCCCAGGGGTCGGTCCTGGGGCCAGGTTTGCTCAACATCTTAATTATCTGGATGATGGGATGGATTGCACCCTCAGCTAGTTCACAGATGACACTAAGCTGTGGAGAGAGGCAGATACGCTGGCGGGTAGGGATAGGGTCCAGCATGACCTAAACAAACTGGAGGATTGGGCCAAAAGAAATCTGATGAGATTCAACAAGGACGAGAGCAGACTCCTGCACTTAGGATAGAAGAATCCCATTCACTGCCACAGGCTGGGGACCGACTGGCTAAGCAGCAGTTCTGCAGAAAAGGACCTGGGGATTACAATAGACGAGAAGCTGGATATGAGTTAACAGTGTGCCCTTGTTGCCAAAAAGGCTAACGGCATTCCGGGCTTCATTAGTAGGAGCATCGCCAGCAGATCAAGGGAAGTGATTATCCCCTTCTTTTTGGTTCTGGTAAGGCCATATCTGGAGTATTCGCAAAAAGAAAAGGAGTACTTGTGGCACCTTAGAGACTACCTTCAAATCAGCGGCACTGCGATGGGTACCCGCATGGCCCCACAGTATGCCAACATTTTTATGGCTGACTTAGAACAACGCTTCCTCAGCTCTCGTCCCCTAATGCCCCTACTCTACTTGCGCTACATTGATGACATCTTCATCATCTGGACCCATGGAAAAAAGAAGCCCTTGAGGAATTCCACCATGATTTCAACAATTTCCATCCCACCATCAACCTCAGCCTGGACCAGTCCACACAAGAGATCCACTTCCTAGACACTACGGTGCTAATACACAATGGTCACATAAACACCACCCTATATCGGAAACCTACTGACCGCTATTCCTACCTACATGCCTCTAGTTTTCATCCAGATCATACCACACAATCCATTGTCTATAGCCAAGCTCTACGATATAACCGCATTTGCTCCAACCCCTCAGACAGAGACAAACACCTACAAGATCTCTATCATGCATTCCTACAACTACAATACCCACCTGCTGAAGTGAAGAAACAGACTGACAGAGCCAGAAGAGTACCCAGAAGTCACCTACTACAGGACAGGCCCAACAAAGAAAAGAACAGAACGCCCCTAGCCATCACCTTCAGCCCCCAACTAAAACCTCTCCAACGCATCATCAAGGATCTACAACCTATCCTGAAGGACGACCCATCACTCTCACAGATCTTGGGAGACAGGCCAGTCCTTGCTTACAGACAGCCCCCCAATCTGAAGCAAATACTCACCAGCAACCACACACCACACAACAGAACCACTAACCCAGGAACCTATCCTTGCAACAAAGCCCGTTGCCAACTCTGTCCACATATCTATTCAGGGGACGCCATCATAGGGCCTAATCAAATCAGCCACACTATCAGAGGCTCATTCACCAGCGCATCTACCAATGTGATATATGCCATCATGTGCCAGCAATGCCCCTCTGCCATGTACATTGGCCAAACTGGACAGTCTCTACGTAAAAGAATAAATGGACACAAATCAGACGTCAAGAATTATAACATTCAAAAACCAATTGGAGAACACTTCAGTCTCTCTGGTCACTCGATTACAGACCTGAGGGTGGCTATCCTTCAACAAAAAAGCTTCAAAAACAGACTCCAACGAGAGACTGCTGAATTGGAATTAATTTGCAAACTGGATACAATTAACTTAGGCTTGAATAGAGACTGGGAATGGATGAGTCATTACACAAAGTAAAACTATTTCCCTATGTTATTTCTCACCCCCACCCCACCCCCCACTGTTCCTCAGATGTTCTTGTTAACTGCTGGAAATAGCCTAACTTGCTTGTCACCATGAAAGGTTTCCTCCCTCCCTCCCCTCCCCGCTGCTGGTGATGGCTCATCTTAAGTGATCACTCTCCTTACAGTGTGTATGATAAAACCCATTGTTTCATGTTCTCTGTGTGTGTATATCAATCTCCTCTCTGTATTTTCCACCAAATGCATCTGATGAAGTGAGCTATAGCTCACGAAAGCTTATGCTCAAATAAATGTTAGTCTCTAAGGTGCCACAAGTACTCCTTTTCTTTTTGCGAATACAGACTAACATGGCTGCTACTCTGAAATCTGGAGTATTGAGTCCAGTTTTGGGACCCCCACTACAGAGAGGATGTGGACAAATTGTAAAGAGTCCAGCAGAGGGCAGCAAAAATGATTAGGGGGCTGGGCACATGACTTATGAGGAGAGGCTGAGGGAACTGGGCTTATTTAGTCTGCAGAAGAGAAGAGTGGGGGGGGGATTTGATACCAGCCTTCAACTACCTGTAGGGGGGTTCCAAAGAGGATGGAGCTCAGCTGTTCTTAGTGGTGGCAGATTACAGAACAAGAAGCAATATGGGTCAAGTTGCAGTGGGGGAGGTCTAGGTTGGATATTAGGAAAAACTATTTCACTAGGAGGGTGGTGAAGCACTGGAATGGATTACCTAGGGAGGTAGTGGAATTTCCATCCTTAGAGGTTTTTAAGGCCTGGCTTGACAAAGCTCTGGCTGGGATGATTTAGTTGGGGTTGGTCCTGCTTTGAGTAGGGGGTTGGACTAGATGATCCCCGAGGTCTCTTCCAACCCTAATTTTCTATGATTTTATGATTCCATTAGAGATTAGGCTTCTGCAACATAGAGGAAAATAATAAGAGGCAAGAACCTGCGGGCTCTAAAATAAGCTTGGATTATAATGGTGAGCTAACATTTAAAATACTGTGAAAAGAAACGTAAATGCATTTTGATGGGAAATCCTGTGTTTATACAACACTTAGTAAAGTTGACACTACTTCATTACAAATAACAAATTCCTCAAATTTTAGATGGCAAAACTGTTGGAAGAACTGAGAGAGGCTAAAGAGAGGCAAAGTCCTGAGATGAAACACTTCCTGTGTCTAGAAAGGAAAATCAAGTATATGGAGATCAGACATGCACAAAGAGAACAAGAACTTCAGCAGGTAAAATAGAGCATCTCTGTACTTATCTCCTATGTATTTTGACAGCATTTGTACAAATTATTGCAGACCATACTGCAGGGATCAAATATATTTTGACCGATGACCAAAGTCATGCTTTTTTGTGCCCACTGGTGCATAAAAAATGTGCATGCAATCTTGGACCCAGTTATTTACAGGGGCAATTAAAGTAACTTGTACATTGGATCTCAAATAAGATACTTAGAAATCCAAAGTAACAGCAGTTGTAGATGCCAAATTGCCATATATGGGCACAAACAGGAACACTAGGTTTAGAAAATGAGGACCGGTGTGTTTTATAGACTAGGCTGGATTTAATATTGAATGAGATCACAAATAGAGCTCAACAACTTAAGATGTTTGCTCAATTTCTAAACATTACACAAACAGAAAAAACTTGCAAAATATTTCTCATATGCTCCTTGTACTTTCACAAAAAATGCCCATAGACTTTCTTTACTATCTTTATCCCAAATCCACAAAAAGCTAATTAACAATACTAGACAAGTATATAATCCAGTGGTTGTTCGGTGAGTTGGATCTTTTTTCTTATCTTTTACTCTACAAACAAAAAAAATTCTCGTAATAAATATTGAGTCAGATTGTTTATTTCAATGGAGTTACACCAAAAAAGAATTTGGCCCTATGGCCTAGATAGCAAGGCAGTAAGGAACTGCCAATGAAGTCAAAGCATAAACCCTTCCAGACCACTTGTATCTGAATTAAGGTTTCTTTTTAAAACCTAACATACAGCCATATATAATTTCAACTAGGTAAAATAATTTCTCAGTGATTCCTGTACCTCATTTTATAGGAGGATATAGCCTCTATGTTCTTAGTAATCTGCATAAGGATCATTTTATATCCAAAGAATTACTTCTACTTTATTCTATGTAGGTTCTTTTATGTCCCTCATCACTTTAGCATCTTAGTGCTTTTCAGTAGTGCATTAAGCAGTGTGATTAGTATCTGTCACATGTGGTTCATTCTTTCTCTCATGCTCTCCCAGGAAGAGGATTATATGTGCAATTAAGTGGTTTCATTTGGGGAATATTGTTTTGGTAAATGGAGATGGCAAAGTTGAAGTGTACCTTGAACTTGGAGAAGAAAGTGGTGAGGTTTATAATGGGTTCTAGTTCCTCTGGGCATTGTTCCATAGTCTTGGATTGGCCACCAAGAAAGCCCTGTCTGCTGCTAGCTTTACCCTAATGGTAGAAAGTCCCATTGTGCCAGAGAAAGGGTGGAACTGTTCACTTAGATTCTTTTAAAGAATAAAGTTGTTATATCCTATCAAATGCATAAGACCTGATGGTGGAGCAATTTATTTCTTCATTAGCATCAATGATTGCTCTATTTCTATTCTTGTGCTGTCAGTTTTTAAAAGTCAAAACAGCAAGTTAACATAACACATTTGTTTTCTTCTTCCCCTCTCTCATGCGCCCACCCACTCACCTCTACAACCTCAGGTACTGAGTAACTTCCTTTTTTTTCCAACTCTAGAAAGTTCCTCAATTCAGGCACAAGTGGGCAGGTGTGATTTATGCTTTGACTTGATTGGCAGTTCCTTACTGCCTTGCTGTCTGGACCATAGGGCCAGTCTTTATTCGTGTAACATTATTGAAATAAACAATCTGAGCCAATATTTACTGTGAGGATTTTTTTGTACAGTAAAAGAGGAGCAACACTATAAGAAACACCAATCACTGTTAAGTAATTTTCCTTTTGCTGAGTTGTTGTGGGATTTATTTTGTGTCCGTTTTTTGCTTATTTCCAAACTTGCAAATTTAATCATCTGCAATGGGACTCCTAGCAATCAGTAAAAAATAAATACATAAACTAAAAAAGGGACATTCTAATGTATTGAATGTTAAGAAGCATCAGCGTCCTGGTCCATGACTAGGGCTCTTAGTTATGTCTATATGATAAGCATCAGCTCACAACAAGAAGTCTCAGAGCCTGGGTCTGCGGAGTGGGCTCACGCTACAGCGCTAAAAATGCTGTGCATATGTTTGGGTTTCTGAAACCCAGCCCCCATTCTTGGCCTTCAGAACCTGAGGAGTCTGAACATCTTACCGTAGTATGAGCTCCATGAGCCTGAATCTGTAGATCTGGACTCTGAGACTCATTGCCGTGGACGGCTGCTTACCGTGTAGATTTACCCTTCAGCACTACGGTAATACACATGAATAATAAAAATGACTGGCAATTTATATCTTGTTAATGCAGAGGATTGAAATTATGTCTTTGCTTTATACAGCACATTCCAAAATAAAATACTCTGTCTGGAATAGCCATTACATTTTCAGAATGGCATATGGATTTTTATTTCCTCTGACACTAACATGTTCAAATTAGCATGTTGGAATTTGGTGAGATTAGGAGTGAAAACTCATTCAGACCCATATCCGCAACAGCCTCAGGGCAATGTCACTATAGACTATTTTTGGTGCATTTATAGAGTTCATTACACAGTTTTTAAAAGTATAGCAATAGCACTGGGCCTGATGTATTCAAAAGTGTTAAATATTTGTCATAAAGTCTTAAGTGTTCAAACTTTTAATTGGGAGCTTTGGAAAAAATAAATTAATCTCCTGTGAAGCTTCTTTAATTTGAACTGGGTATTAACCCCCCTTCCTCTCCCCACTAATGTCTAAAGGAATTTATTGCTACTATCAAAAGTACATTTTCCAGTGTTCAGAACAAATATTTCCATATAATAATTAGCAGTGGGCTTTGGGATTTAACATCAGAAACTTAATTAAAAATACAATAGCATGTATTTTTGCAAAGGGACTGTCTCAACTAAGGAACAGTGTTCAGTGAACTGATGACTGGAAATCAATATACTTCTTGTTAACTAACTTCTCGTTTACAGATAGTGCAGCAAACACGACATGTTGCTGACGTGCAGCAAACCCAGGAAGTTGAGAAGTGGAAAAAACTTGCCCAACTAAAGAATCAAGAGCTGGAGAAGTTTCAAGTGGAATTAGATTCAATATTAGATGTTTTACGGGAATTGCAGAAACAAGGGGTTGTTATTCCAGTACCTGTTTCAGGTGGATTAAGTTTACCAGAAAGATATTGGACGACGTGACTGGGTAAGAACTGATCAGAGAAATAGAATTTTAACCTAGACAGCTGTGAATATAAAACAATCACTGGTGTAATCCTTGCAAGTTCAGATACTTTCCATAAATTCATATGAAATTTCACTCCTCTAAAGGCAGGTTTTTACTGAACAATTGATTGATCATATTGTGTCTCATAATTTCTTAATAATTTGTCTTGTATGTGAAATAATCCTGAACAAAAAATTACGAATTTTGAGCCAGATGATTTTTTTTCCCCCCATAAACTGAATTGCTGTGAAGAAATCTGCATTTCATATTCTTCCAACACCCTGTGGAACATTACTGAATATTTTTGACAGAAGATGTACAGGTCTGTTTCATATAGCGTAACTGATTGCTTAGTTGTATTCCCCTGTGTCAGATCTTCTATGAAAATCTTGAATAACATGGTCTATTTTATACAGAAATTGCTAACCCAGTAATATCAACGTTATTTATAATTAGAGCACAAAATCCTGTTTACATCTTTCCAGCACTTCTCTCTTCTAATCTTTTCACCCAGTACTCTTTTCTTTCTTTCTTCCCTCCCCTTTTTGGCCCCTAAACTTCTCCAAATGCTTGGAGGACTAGAGCAGATTGTTTCTATGACAATAATGACCCCAGACTTAAGTCTGGTCTACAGTTAAAATTTAGAAGGACGCAGGGGGTGTGGAAAAAATTCACCCCCCTGTGTGCCATAGTTATGAGACAACCTAATCACTAGTCTAGATGCAGCTAGGTCGATAGAAGAATTCTTTGGTCAACCTAGCTACTGCAGTTAGGAGAGGAACATTACCTACATCAACAGAAAACTCCTTCTATTGGTATAGGAAGCATCTATGCTATGGCGTAGTTGCAGCAGTGCCACTGTAGTACTAGTAGTATAGACATAACCTTAGAAAAGCATTTTCTTTCAGTTTTTGAGATTTCTTACAAAGCCATGCCATTCATGCTAATGCTCTATTTAATATAATTGGTGGTATTTGCTGACTGAATGATGCTAAGAGTTAAGTCAAAGCTGAAGTAACTTAGTTTACGGGTCTAGAGCAGCACATATATAGCTATAGATCATTGGCTTTTTAGAGGATCCATGAAAGAAGATATGTTTTCATAAGTAAATTATATGGCCACACGAGTGAGTGTGCAAGATTTAAATAAAAAGTAGTTATATACCAATTTGTATCTTGTAAGTTCCTGTTAAAATGCACTTGAGTGCCCATAATTGATTTGCAGTGCAATATTTGTTTATAGTTATGCTATATATTTTATACATACATGTAAAAATACACCCACTGTATGTAAGGGCTAGCCTGCATGAACAGTTGGACCACAGCAGGCTGGGGCGTGAAGTTCCCGGGCACTAGCCTGTCATGGTCTGACTATCCATGTTGTCCCTGCTGGTGTATTAACAGTTCGTTAGAATGCTTTGATCTGGTCCTTTTTGAAATGCAACTAGCTCAAAGCCCTCTAACAGACTGCTAACGTGTACAGCAGGGTCCACAAGAACAGCTAGTGTGAGGTATATTCACACCCCATTTGGCTGCAGTCTAATTGTTCATGTGGACATTCCCTAAGTGTTTGTACATGATGTCTGTATGTAAAACGAATGATAAGGTTGGGATTAAGGCAATAATTATTTTGGTCATCTCATTCAGATGTTTTCCAAAACTCCATAAAAGCTTAATTTTCATTAAAAAGGATGATTTTGTCCAAGAATAAACTGGAAGCATTAATATATAGTCATAAATTATGTAAATAGGACTATAAATATTTGTATATAAAATGTCAATCATTAGTAAATATGTTGTATTTTCATCATGTACAAGCTCTTGTGATTTGTTTGCAAATGCAAAAGTAAAAAAAAAAATTAAAAAAATCCATCATTTCTTTGAGTAGTGTCCCTGTTGGTGCTCCATTGTAGGTGTGCTCACATCCCTGCGCTGCTGATTGGAGAACTTCAGTAGCAGTGCCCTTTAGGCCCACACATGCACTGTCTCTCCTCATGCTGCGCCACAAGGCTAGTCAACGTGTGCCCCCTCAGTTCCTTCTCAACCACCTTTGGCTAGAGACAGAGCCATTAGCAGTCCACTAAGACTATTGTTCTGTTGTTTTACATACTTATAGTTAACCTCCTAGTTATAGTATTAGTTGTAGGGTTTCTTCGTCGTCTTTCTTATTTTACCCTTTAAGAAAAAGAGATTTTATATTCTTCCTGCTTTTTTTTCTCCTCAACGGGGTATGCCCAGTTTGCCTTGTTTCAAGAAGTGCCACCACCTGTAAAGAGGCGCTCTTGGTTGCAGATAAACACTCCCAGTGCATTTGCTGCCTCAGGGAAGGCCAAATATAGCAGAAGTGTGGTCTTTGCCAACAACTCCGGCAAAGATTCCATAAAGACAGAGCTCTGTCAGAAGAAGCCCCAATCTGGCCCCAGTTGCCTGGTAGACATGAGGCTTCAGAACCTTCTACATCCAAGGGATGTGGGTTGAAAAAACAGGCTGTGGACCCCTCTCACAGATCACTTAAAAGGAGACTGGGAATTCCCCCTAGTGAACCCTGAGAGCCATCTTGCTCAGTATCTCGCTGGCTCCGAGACCATCTCAGTCTGGCAACCATGCCTCACGAAGACCAACGGATACTGGTACCACTGACAGGCTCACGGACCCGATGGGCATGGGCACGGAATCATTGGTACCGAAGGACAAGTGTAAACACTCTAAAAAGTCCATACAAGTCCACTTCACCAGCTACAGCTCGCCTGGTACCTGAAAGACAGCTGTAGACCAAGGTCTCCGTGTCTCCCCCCTGCCATCCCCCAACCCTGGCACCACCACTGACACTGGGACAGTTGGTACCAGTGGAATCCTGCCATTCCAGAGACCTCTGCATGCTGGTGCACCCGAGTTCCCATCTCTCAGTACCGAGACATCTGCATTGAGCTTCTACCAGTCACGGGAAGTATTTCCGCTGTCATGCCATGCTATGTCCCTTCCCTCTGCTCTCTAGCGAGGGTTCAGACAGTGAGCCAGAAGAGGTAGTGTCACAATATTCCTCCCAAGCTCCATATGGTGCTCACTACCAACGGAACCCAAGGATATACCCACAGATGGCCCCTCCACTACCATCAACTTGGTACGGCCACCCATAGGTGCCACCACCATCCTCTCTGCCATCCCAATGGCCATATTGGGATCCTTGTGTGGTGCACCGACAGCATGCCTCTCAAGCTTCAAGCCTCATTCAAGAACCTTCCAAGCACACCCCCTCAGCCACTGCATCCAGAATTTTGGAACCGCTTCAAGAGATAGAGGAACAGGAAGCCGGTACTGAGGAGGAAATGACATAGAGGATCATATCCTCCTCTTCTTTGGACAAAGCCATCATGTCTCCCCTACCGTCTTTGGCAGACAACTTTTGTCTTTTCCAGGAGCTGGCAAAAAGGGTTGCAGACATCCTCCAGATACTACTGAAGGAAGTCAAGGATGTCCACCATCAGCTCCTTGACATCCTCCACTCTTCGTCGTCCTCAATTATTGCTCTTCTGATTATTGAGGCCATTTTGGACCCGGCAAAGACTGTGGCAAACCGTGGCATCAGTGGAGCCAACCTGCAAGTGAGTGGACAAAAAATACTATATCCCTGCCAAGGAATCTGAATTCCTGTTTTCCCTCTCAATTCCATCGTGGGGGATGCCATCAATTCTCTTGGCCGACAACACCAGTCAAGGGCTGCTCTCTACGATCGGGATTGGAAGAGCCTTTATAATTTCGGCAGAAAAACACACTCTGCCACTCTACAGTTCCATATCACCAACTACCAAGCCCTCACAGCAAAATACGACTAGATAAATTACTCTAAACTGAATGACTTTCTGGAAAAGTTGCCAGAGGCACATCACAAGTCCTTTAAGGCCATTATCCAAGAGCATTAATTAGTAGCAAAGACATTGCTGCAATCTGCCTTCAACATGGCCTACATGGCGGTTAGGTCCATCACCATAGCCATGTGATGCGATGAGCTTCATGGCTTCATTTGTTGGGTTTCCCAAAAGAAGTGCAGTCTACTGTTGAGGACTTTCCCTTTGAGGGCACAAAGCTCTTGTTGAGAAGATTGTCACCTCCCTTGAAGTCAGGATTATACCCAAGTTTTCTTAGGCCTTGTTTACGCAAGTTACGCTGACAATCAAAAACCAGTATAATTACATTGTTTGTGCATGTTCACACAAGGCTCCTTCTGTCGGCAGAGCACGTCCACAGTTGGTGCTATAGAATCAACAGAAAGCAGTGCACTATGGGTAGCTATCTCACTGTGCTAGTCACCACCTTGTGCAGCTAGGACTTTTGTGGGAAGGCAGAGTGGATCACAGTGCATCATGGATGCGGGCTCAATATCACATGATGCAGTTTTTCCATCTCATCATTCTATGGGCTTCCGACTGCATTTCAAGCATTTTTCAACAACCCTGTTTACTGTTTACTGTGCACCCACCATCTGTGTCTGAAAGGATGGATCCTGCACTGCTCTCTACTGTTGTAGTCAGTGTTATGAACACATCTGGTCATGCAATATATTATGAGCACCCAATCTGAACAGGAATCAGAGTTGCCTGATCTGCTGTGTGCCATGGAAAGAAAACACCAGATTACTTTTGGATTCAGAGAGCAGCTGAACATGGTGGACCATCACTTTTGGGCTCGGGGAAAAAAGTACTGAGTGGCGGGATCACATAATTATGCATGTCTGGAATGGTGAGCAGTGGCTGCAAAACTTTTGGATGCGAAAAGTCACCTTCCTAGAACTGTGTGCGGAGCTTGCCCCAGTACTGCGTCACAAGGACAACAAAAGGAGAGCTGCACATGGTGATCACTGAGTGTAAACTAGTAATTCCAGACTGCCACCAGTAAGTAGCGAATCGGTGTGGAGTCGGGAAGTCCATTGTTGCAGCTGCATTAATGCAAGTGTGAAGAGCCATTAATCGTATGCTGCTACGAAGGTCTGTGACTCTTAGCAATATGCATGAAATACTGGATAGCTTTACAATGGTATTCCCTAACTGTGGTGGGGCAATAGATGGCACGCATATCCCAATTTTGGCCCTGAACCATCTTGTGATGGAGTGCATCAGTAGAAAGGGGTATTTCTCTATGGTATTATAGGTGCTTGTGGATCACTGTGGCAGTTTCAGTAACATCAATGTGGGGTGGTTTGGGAAGGTGCATGACACATGCATCTTCATGAACGCTGGCCTGTATAGAAAGCTGCAAACAAGGACTTTCTTTCCAGATCAGAAGATTCCAATGGGGAATGTTGAAATGCCCATAGTGATCCTAGAATAGGGTCTTACTCCCATGGCTCATTAAGCCTTACACAGGAAACCCGGACAGCAGAAAAGTGCTTCCACAATAGGCTGCGCAGGTGCTGAATGACCATAAAATGTACCTTTGGCAGATTAAAAGCGCGCTGGCACAGCCTTTATGGCAGATTAGACCTACATGAGGAAAATATTTCCATAGTCATAGCAGCCTGCTGTGCGCTCCATAATATTTGTGAGGCTAAGGGTGAAAAGCTTTCCCCCCCAGGTGGAGCGCTGAGACAGATCGCTGGATGGCTGATTTTGAGCAGCCAGATACCAGGGCTATTAGAGGGGCACAATGGGGTGCTATTCGAATCAGGGAGGCTTTGAGGCACAATTTTGGGAATGAGCTCCACTAATGCGTCTTTCTATACAGCACTCTGCAATGCTTTGTTAACTTGCTGCCTTGCATGAAAACTTTGATTCCTGACCATGATTTGTACTCAACAGATGATCAATTTGCCACTATGTATTAATTCCAGCAGCAACTATGGTGTGTCGGAGACAATTAAAGATTGGTTATCTTTCAGAGAGTGTTTTTATTAAATACCAATTAACAACACACACAAAATGCTGGGTGGAAGGGAGATAACAATGAAGGGCAGTGTAGGCTCATAGCTGTGTGCAAGTCCAACTACCATTTTGGAAGCTGCCCAAACAGGGGAAGTGAACAGGGTACTAAGATGTTCTAGGAAGTTGCAAGGAATGTGGTGGGAGGAGTTTGGGGAGGGCATGGAAAGCAGTTCTGTATTGGCTGCAGCGCAGGGAGAGCACACATGTTTTGCCTGGAGCGTGATTAGGGACTTCAACATCTGTTTGTTCCTCCATCACTTTTATCATCTGCTCCTGGCCCTTTACAATGCACTCCTCACTTTCCTTTGTGTTCTTCCTTTCTATTTTAAATTTTCTCTTCAGGGTCCCTCCCCACGCCCTGTGTTCTTGTTTTTTGGCCTCTGAGGATTGGAGCACCTCTCAAAACGTCCCCCTTGGTTGCTTCCTTATCTGGTGGAGATGCTCCGCTGGTGTGTAGGAAGTTGTCCTGAAGGCAACATCTGCAGAAGCACAAGAAACAAATAGAAGCATGATTATTAGTGCATGCACGGCATTGAATCATTATAGTAAAATGCACCTTTTTAAAAATACAAATCAGTTTCTCATTGTCCTTTGGCAAATACACAGCTAAGCGAACGTGCTAAGCATGGTGAGTTTGGCCTGTGGGGGAGGTGGTGGCGCTCAAGATGGGGCAAAAGATCCCGGTGTTTTTTTTAAGGGTATCCATGCAGATGACTAGGGAAAATATTGTAAATTCTGCCACCATTTTCCACAGGCAGGGGGTCATTGAAGCTGATATCTCACTCCTGAGGTAGCAAGGGAGCATCTCCTGCATGTGTGCAGCTTCAGACCAGGTCCCCATGCTGCTTGCCTGTGTGCCACTTTGGTTCCTGCATAAGTGATTGTTGATTGACATAGCAGTTTCCTACGGGGGGGGGGGAAGGAACAAAGCACCTCTGCCAAGGAACCTTCAGCAAAGGATTGGTGAGTATCTCCAGGATACTCCAGGAAAGATTCCCATGAAATCTTGGTGTGCATTAACACACAGTTCTGCTACACTGCTTAGCTGCACAGGGGAATGTGAAGCAAACACAAGCTAGTCTTGTACATTTCTATCCCTTCACCCACTTGAAGCGTATAACAAAGCAAAGGACAGCTCTACCTCATATAATTGAGGAGCATCAACTCAAAAAGATCACTTACCAGAGCTCCCCTCTCCTGCATCATGCATGCTGGACACGGACTGCTGGGACAGGCTAGACCCCTCCGGAGTGGAAAAGAGGTCTTGACTTACCGCACCACTCGATGATCCTGTCTTGTGCTCCACATTATCTTCCAACTCAACCTCCTTTATGGAGCTCTTGGCAGCAGAGGTGGGGTTGCCGCCAAGGATGGCGTCCAGCTCCTCACAGAAGCAGCAGGTATTTTTGTTTCCCAGAGGGACGTTTTGACTTCCTTGCCTTCTGGTATGCCTGCCTCAGCTCCTTTATCTTCACACAGTTTTGCACTGTCTCCCATTCATAGCCCTTATCCAACATGCCATGAGAAATCCTGACCATAGCTATTGAAGTTCTTACGGCTGGAGCGGAGCTGGGACTGCACAGCCTCCTCTCCACAGTGCCAGCAGATCCAACAACTCGGGTATGCTCCAAGCTGGAGAGCATTTGCTTTGTGGAGTCGCTATGATCAGCTGGAAGATGCAATGTAAGCTGTCCACGCCGAGCAAACAGGAAGTGGAATTTCAAAAATTCTTGGACCTTTAAAGGGGGTGGGGCAGAAGCGAGTGTACCTCAGTGGAGAGTAGTGGAGTTTGAACTGCTGACCAGAGCCATCAGGATGGGCATTGTGGAACACCACCTGGAGGCCATTTACAGTGACATAACCAAGTGCAGTGTCTACACTGAAACTTTGTCGATATAACAAAAAGCTCTATGCCTCTCGTCGAGGTGCTTTTATTTTGTCAGCAAAGCCAGAGTTTTATCAGCAGAAGGAGCATTGTAGTGTGTATACCTCCACTGTTTAGTCGACAAAAGCTGACTTTTGTCGACAAAACTCTGTAGTGTAGACAAGGCCTTACAGTCCATCCAGCCACTATAGCAACCTTTCATTAACCTGTAGAGGGGTACTCAATGCTGTCACACTTGGCCACTAAAAGGTTCCTCAAGGATATAGTAAACCTCTTCCCTCAACCTCAACTTTCTATCTTCACGTGGGACATAAACCTGGTAGTGAAATGGCTGTCTAGGCCTCCTTTTGAGCCTATGGCCATCTGTTCGCTGACGTACTGTCAATGAAAACAGCCTTCCTAACAGTGATTACCTCGGCCAGGAGAACGGGAGAGAGAGCCGCTCTGATGGCGCATCCACCTTGCACAGTATTTTTTCCAGACAAGGTTACACTCCGGTCGCATCCAAAATTCATCCCTAAGGTAATCTTTCCATTTCACGTGAATCAATTGATTCACCTTCCAATCTTCTATCCCATGCCTGACCAAGGCAACAGGGAGGCTATACTACATACCTGAGATGTCAGGAGAACCCTAGCCTTCTACCTTGACAGGACAAGGGTCTTCAGGAAGTCCCCTAGACTTTTCTCTCCATCGCAGAAAGATCCAAGGGCTCAGTAATGTCAGCCAAAAGCTCTCTAAATAGGTCTTGAATTGCATCAAATAGTGTTACCAAAATCTCACCATGATCCTTCCAGGCCCTATTCATACACACTCCACAAGGTCGATGTCCTCATCTATCACCTTCAAGAATGTATCTATCTCAGACATCTGCAGAGCGGTGATACTGGCATCAGTCCACACTTTCACAGAACACTATGCAGTCACTTGAGTCTCTGCCTCCGATGCCATCTTCGGCTCCACAGTGCTGTCATCTTTTACTGACACAATTCTGAAGTCCTGGCCCTCCAGAAGGGGTACTGCTCAGGAGTCACCTACAGTGGAGCACCCATAGGGACATTAGAAGAAGAAGTTATTCACCTTGTGCAGTAACAATGGTTCTTAGAGTTGTGTGTCCTTATAGGTGCTCCACAATCTGCCCTCCCCCCTCTATTTTGGAGTTCTTGTAAATGACTCTGCGGTACAGAAGGAGCTGACGGGTATTAGCCCGTGCGCGCTGACTAGCCTTGTGGCACAGCACGAGGAGAGAGAGAGAGCGCATGTGCAGGCCTAATGGCCACTGCTTCCAAAGTTCTCCGATCAGCAGAACAGGAACACAAGCACCCTTGCAGTGGGCACCCACCAGGACATTCATCGCGAAGAATATCATTACTGCACAAGTGAGAAACTTTTTCAGTTCATCCTCTAGTTCCTAGTTTGCCATAAAAGTACGGTATCCTCTTTTGAAGTAGCAATTGATAAGACATTTTGAAGTGTGGTGAAATCTTTTAATTAGTAAAGAGAGCATAATCTTAACTTATTGTAAGATGCCTTTTTTGATAAGTATATTTACATCTTTAGCTTCTCAGTTACATTACGACAGTTGATTCCCTTTGATTTTTTTTCTAAAGAAATACATAACTCTGCATACTGAAGCATTTTTAGTGTATGTAATTAAGCTCTAATTACATAAAGGGGTTCAGATAACATAATAAACCATTCATGTGTTGTGGCATTACCTTCTGGGAGCCAGTAGTTGTAGGGTTCTGAAGCAGGTACGCTGGGGATGGTAACTGGGACAAGAATGTCTAGCAACAAGACAGTTCAGGATTTTGCCTGAAGCATATTAGTATTTTATGCCTGCTACTGGAAACCCCACCGTCTCCACGCTGTCCATTTATACTCCCAACAAAACTCCTCTCAAGTCTGCTGCTTCCAGGTCATCAAGAGAGGAAAACCTTAACTGCATTTTTTAAGACAATATTAACACAAAAACAGCATTGTTTCTAGAAATTCTAATGTTTCATGTACATAGTCCATGGCCAAAACTGGTACTTTTTGCCCTGTTGGAAGGAATCTAGTTTTGAAATTAACTGAGCACATATATTATTGCCTTTTATTATAAAAAGACACGCGTATCCATGTGTTTTTTCTAATATGTCATTATTTGAAGATACATTCATTGAAACACACATTTGGGAAAGGAGGGAGAACTTGCTACCTCCAGGATACAGAAAACTTGCATACTCTCTACAGTATGCGAACTACTTATGTGAAGTGCTTGGTTATGGTGTGATGTAATATCTCCCAAGTACTTTGTAACATCTCGGGTGACCGTATGGAGTTACTGTTATATGAAACAGCATTTTTAGATGCTTTCTGCCTAACGGATACGTTAAACCAGTGGTTTTCAAACTAGAGCCATGGCTTGTTCAGGGAAAGCCCCTGGCGGGCCGGGCCGGTTTGTTTATCTGCTGCGTCCGCAGGTTTGGCTGATTGCGGCTCCCACTGGCCACGGTTCGCGGCTCCAGGCCAATAGGGGCTGCGGGAAGCGGCACTGGCCAAGGGATGTGCTGGCCGCGGCCAGTGGGAGCCAAGATCGGCCGAACCTGCGGACATGGCAGGTAAACAAACTGGCCTGGCCCGGCCCGCCAGGGGCTTTCCCTGAACAAGCGGCGGCCCTAGTTTGAGATCCACTGAGTTAAACTGAGGATGTTAAGCCCTAAAATTGAAGCAAGTTGGAGCCATGTGTTGCAATAACTCCTGACTGTAGAGAAAGGGGAAAATCTCCTGAAACAGAGCAAAAGTGGACTGAGAAAATAGCTCATTGGCTTTTATTTTAAAATCCTCCTATAGTGGAATTAGTGTTATCTGTCTAATTCTATATGTTCATTATATTTTAGCAACAAGAAAACAGTCACGGAAAATGTGGGCCCCTTACTGAATGAGGGAGGCAACATAGTGACAGAGGATGTGGAAAAAGCTAATGTACTCAATGCTTTTTTTGCCTCTGTCTTCACGAACAAGGTCAGCTCCCAGACTACTGCACTGGGCAGCACAGCATGGGGAGGAAGCGACCAGCCCTCTGTGGAGAAAGAAATGGTTAGAGACTATTTAGAAAAGCTGGATGAGCACAACTCCATGGGGCCAGATGCGCTGCATCCGAGAGTGCTAAAGGAATTGGCGGATGTGATTGCAGAGCCATTGGCCATTATCTTTGAAAACTCACGGTGATTGGGGGAAGTCCTGGACGACTGGAAAAAGGCTAATGTAGTGCCCATCTTTAAAAAAGGGAAGGAGGAGGATCCTGGGGACTACAGGCCAGTCAGCCTCATCTCAGTCCCTGGAAAAATCATGGAGCAGGTCCTCAAGGAATCAATTCTGAAGCACTTAGGGGAGAGGAAAGTGATCAGGAACAGTCAGCATGGATTCACCAAGGGCAAGTCATGCCTGACTAATTGCCTTCTACGATGAGATAACTGGCTCTGTGGGTGAGGGGAAAGCAGTGGACGTGTTGTTCCTTGACTTTAGCAAAGCTTTTGACATGGTCTCCCACAGTATTCTTGCCAGCAAGTTAAAGTATGGGCTGAATGAATGGACTATAAGGTGGATAGAAAGTTGGCTAGATTGTCGGGCTCAATGGGTAGTGATCAATGGCTCCATCTCTAGTTGGCAGCTGGTATCAAGTGGAGTGCCCCAAGGGTCGGTCCTCGTGCTGGTTTTGTTCAATATCTTCATAAATGATCTGGAGGATGGTGTGGATTGCACTCTCAGAAAGTTTGCTGATGACACTAAACTGGGAGGAGAGGTAGATGCACTGGAGGGTAGGGATAGGATACAGAGGGCCCTAGACAAATTAGAGGATTGGGCCAAAAGAAATCTGATGAGGTTCAAGTGCAGAGTTCTGCACTTAGGACGGAGGAATCCCATGCACTGCTACAGACTAGGGACCAAATGGCTCAGCCGCAGTTCTGCAGAAAAGGACCTAGGGGTTACAGTGGACAAGAAGCTGGATATGAGTCAACAGTGTGCCGCTGTTGCCAAGAAGGCCAATGGCATTTTGGGATGTATAAGTAGGGGCAGTGCCAGCAGATCGAAGGGATGTGATTGTTCCCCTCTGTTCGACATTGGTGAGGCCTTATCTGGAGTCCTGTATCCAGTTTTGGGCCCCACACTACAAGAAGGATGTGGAAAAATTGGAAAACGTCCAGCGGAGGGCAACAAAAATGATTAGGGGACTGGAACACATGACTTATGAGGAGAGGGGAGGGAACTGCGATTGTTTAGTCTGCGGAAGAGAAGAATGAGGGGGGATTTGATAGCTGCTTTCAACTACCTGAAAGGGGGTTCTAAAGAGGATGGATCTAGACTGTTCTCAGTGGTGGCAGATGACAGAACAAGGAGTAATGGTCTCAAGTTGCAGTGGGGGCGGTTTAGGTTGGATATTAGGAAAAACTTTTTCACTAGGTGGGTGGTGAAACACTGGAATGTGTTACCTAAGGAGGTGGTGGAATCTCTTTCCTTAGAAGTTTTTAAGGTCAGGCTTCACAAAGCCCTGGCTAGGATGCACTAGATGACCTCCTGAGGTCCCTTCCAACCCTGATATTCTATGATTCGGTGCTTTTGTCCCGTTACTTTCTACGTTAGAGGTATCCTCATTCATTTATGCTTACAAGTGAAGATATTTTATAAAACTAAAACTGTAGAGTTCTTTGTAGTATCATTGGAAACTAGGAAATAATCCTGGACATTTAGTACAAATTTCCACATCTGTTACTGTAAATGGATGCCCTGATCTTTAAAAATGTTCCCCTATAACAGATTTTACATTTTGAAATAAGCAGAGCCTTGATTCTTTGTTAGTTGCCATTTTCCACTTTAGTTCCCTCCACAGGGTTTATTTTCATGTACTGGAAATGTTTTGAAAAGACAGAATAGCTGGCCTGATAAGTCACTGACCTAGATTAGATTAGGTAGTCTTTAAACAGAGAAAATCTGCAGCACTAAAGAATAGGATATGCAGCAGAGTATCACATCTTGTGATGGGAGTTGTGGCTATATAAAAGGAGCCAAATACATAACTAGGGTTGGGTTTTTTTTCAGATTGCTATTGAAACAAGTGAAGAAACAATTTTTATAAATCATGGAGTTATATCAACAATCTGTATACAAGTTTAAAGTACTGTATATGCCATTACTGGGGCTGGGGAGTCAGGTTTACACCTGCAAATTAGACTTATGCCCTTTATTGGTTTTGAAAGACAATGGGTAGGACATAGACCACTGCAGAGATTAACTACTTTATATAGGCAGGAGATAGACCATAAAATTGGGGCTGACTTATTCAACTAAGAAGTACCTTGTCTGAAACAGTCTTTTATGGGAAAAAGTATCCAGAAAGTAGGACTCCAGGTGTCCTGGGCTGCTGCTAGCTAGGTTTCAAGACTGGGTGTATCTCAACCACTGCATTGATATACTTGATCATTCTTCTGGGGATGGAAACCTTCAGGTTGCCATACTAATGTTGCTAGACATAGTATAGCAGTAGCCTTTGCCATAGATAACCAGCCAGGCATGCCCTGGCCAGGATAGATAAGGTAGGTTGTGTTTTGTATTTGCTCACTCTCCCTGAGGATGCTCTGGTGCAAGCTTCCACAATTCCATCCTATTCCCATTTGTAGGGGAAGCTGCTAGATGTTCTCATAATTGTGGGCTGCACTGCCTTCAGTCTGCTTATTATGTGGATCTCTTGCTCTCCTCCAGCCCATCTTCCACAGCCAGGGGATAGGGCACTGGACTCAGAATTTAGACTTTCCTACCTCTATTTTTCTCTTTGCTACTGATTTGTAACATTCCCAAGTCACACTTCACCATTTCTGCCTTAATTTCCATTTTCAAAATGAGGATGACACCCTTCCTCTATAAGGCACTTGGAGACTTACAGCTGAAATGTACTCTCTGTAAATGCTAAGCATTATGGGAAAATAAGGAATAAGTTGCTGCAGCTTTCTGACACGCATTCAGCAAGTCTATGTGGACACTGGCAGGAAACCAAGGTTAATAGTTAATAAAACTAGAGTTTTTACCTCAGATTTTATTATTAAGATGAGAGAACAAGCAAAAACTACACACAAGCGCAGGGCTCTAGCTTTACTACACTGGAGGACATACATAAATAGCCATGTTTGAAAACCAGGAAATATGTGCCCCCCCAAATAGCAGCTTACATATCGTGTAGGGACATAGAACATATACAAAAATATACTGCTTGGTAACATTTAGTACTGCAAGTTCCTTGGGAATTAAGAATTGCTTTTATCCCATAACAATTCCTTCATTTATATAAGAAGTTACATTGTAGTGTGTTAATTAGAGGTTATAAATCAGTACAGCAAATTTTAGCTTTGAATCCTAGGTCCCAGAACTCCATTAGAAAAAATGATACTGTGAAATATACAGCACAAATAGGAAGGAAATTGTTTTCAGGCAGCTCAGTGGCTATTCCAATTAGCTGAATTTGTTTCAAAATATGAAATTTAAAATTCAGCAGAACTCTGTAGTCAATCTAATTAGGGCCAGAGTAGATAATCAAAACTTGGATAATGCAGAGACTGGGAAAGTGCAAGACTACTGTTCTGTCTAGCAGCCACAGGACCAGAAGTGGGTGGTGGTTCTGTTAAAAGGCCAAGCCGCATGATGAAGGATCAAATAAAAGGGGTTCTACTGTATTAAATTCTCAGTCTCCCTATAAAAAACTTTAAAAATATATATATTCTCAAACAAAAATGTAGTTTGTCATGAGTCTTCTCCTTGTAGGTATTGCTGGGGAGTTGTCTGATCTGTTTTTGAATAATTCTGTGTAGGAAGCCAATCTAACTAAAGTCATACCTGGTAGCTTAGTACAATTATAAGATTTATCTTATGACGGGATTATGTTGGTGAGGTGAACCACTAGTTTATTTTTTTATATATATAAATAAATAAAGTAAGAGGGGCTAGGCAGATATTTTCAAGTTTGCATTTTTTGTACCATAATTGGAGGGGAAGGAGTGCACACACATGTGCATGGCTACCTTAGGGCTTGAGGGGACTACCAGAGCCCACATACACATATGTACTGCGCTAAACCCTCTGTACCATTTGGGTAAATAAATCATACTTCACTTTGGAGAAAGTGCTTCTGTGTCACTACCCATTGTTCCTGACCACAAACTCCCAACTCTAGCAGGGCCAAGCCCAGCTGGCCCTTTGAGGTAAGCACAGTTGGCAGTCAGGGAGGGATGATACAGAGACCCAGTCTGCGAGCAGTTGGCTGGCACAATTCCACTCCAAGGAGAAGTAGAAGCATAATCCTGGCACCTGCGGGAGCCTAGAAACAGGTCCCAGAAGAGAGAACCTATCCTGTTTTTGGTCCCTCTTCTTAACTGGACCGTCTACAGCAATTTTCTGGTCTTTTATCATAGCTATAAGCAAACTACTTTTAAAAATATATATAATTGGAATGTAAAATATTACATTCCCTTACTGCCCATGACTAAATCTCCTTCATGGCAAGCAGTCATACAGTGAGAGGACAGATAAGCTCCAGGTAGGGCTACACTAAATTCAGTGGTAGGAAATGGTTTAATTGCTTAATGACAGTCAGTCAAATACTGCTGTCAATGTCTTGCTCCTCCACACCTTGTTCAGCAACCAATACAGTCCATCATAGACTGCTTATTTTGCAGGTTTGCTGCAGAGATGCAAATTTGATTAGGTGGACATGGCAAATTTCTTTATTCTCAGGCAAATCTTTTTCCCAAGCAAAATGAAAATTACTTAACGCTTCCTTCCCAGCTCAAAAGCTACGTTAGCACTTATTAAATTATGAATGCTTGATATTCTCTGTGCTAGAATCCTTTAATTTTATCTGAAGCAGATAATACGCTTGTCTCTCTCCTCTCGTCCCCCAACCCCTCAAAAAAGCACAACACAGCTAGAGGCTGAATTCAGCCCCCAACCTATGCAGGCACCGCTCCCCAAGGATTTGTAAGTGAGGGCAGCAGTTGGCTATGAATATTTATACAGGTGTGGGCTTGATCTATACTTCTGCATTAAATCAACATAGCTATGTTAGCAATATGGGGAAAAAATACACCTAATTATTTGACTTGCATAGCTATACCACTTGACTACCATGAACACGTCCTCTGATGGAGGTAGTGTTCCCAGGCCAACAGAAAAAACCCTTCCTCCAGCAGAGTAGCCTGCACACAAACCATGTCATTATGACAGCATAGCTACTGTGACATTGCTATGGCCGCATATTGTTAACATATCACTTATGACTTTGAGCTGCGATTTTGGTCAGACTGCCCCCCAGCAAAGGGTGTGGCTGGGTCAGAATTCAGATAATAGAGGGCTGTGCAAGATGCAGAGGTGTTCATTCAAGATTAACATTTTTCCTTTTGATTTAGTTTTAAACCAACACCTCCACGTGGTGTTCAGGCACTGCTTGAGGGGAGGTCTTGAAGTTGAGCACCTGGAGCATTTATAATCATTAAAGAGCCTGTCAAGGTCCTCACTGACTTGTTAGTGTCAGTATGCCACTCAGGGACCAGTTATTACATGCAGTTTACCTCCAGCAGTTTCAAGAGGGTGGGTATCTTTCATTTCTTAATCTAAGCTGCTGTTACTTTCTTAAACTTCTATCAACAATTCACTGCAGAGGTAGCTGCATTTCACTTGACATAATGGGGGATAACTGTTTGTAAAATCTTTTTGTTTAGTAGCAAGAGACATTATGCATCAAATGCAGCACAACTTCACTAATCAATCATTTGCTAACAGAGGTGAATTTTGGAATATTAGGAAATAGCCTTTCAACAAATGCTAGTTGATACCTTAAATAGCCTTCCCTTTGTGTCTGACCTTTCACCATTCCACTTTGTGCAATCAACAAATGGCCTATATTTCAAAGATCTTAGACCGTCAGTCATTGTAACACGCTCCTCACCACCTCTGAAGAATCCAGGTTCAAAAGGTTTTGATCCAACAGCTGCAGATTTAATTCAAACAAAATTAATTAAATCTTTTAAAACGGTTTACATTGGTACAAAATAAATGCAGTATCCACAGTAGACCTTGAACACAAGCAGCCTCTGCATCCAATACAAGCTTCACAAAACACAGTAATTCCCTTTATCAGGTGAGGTGGAGGGAAGAGCTCACTGCCAAACCCCCACACCTTCCAGCACAAGATTAGAGCACACACGAGACACACTTTGTCCATGTTCTCTTCCAACATCTTAGGGCCCAAGAAATCCTGTGGCTGGACCTAGCACTACCCACTTTTCATCTGGGGGCCCATACAAATTTGGGGGGGGGCTGTAAGGCAGGGGATGCAGAAAGCAACAACTTATTTTGATAGATGTGTCCCTCAGTACTTTCTACGGTGGATGTGGGGTTAAAAGGTAGTAGCAAGAGATGCCAATGCAAGATTTTTTACCCATGTCTAAACAGCCTTTTCTGTAAGTGAAAAGTCCACAAAAATGTACTTAAGTTGTCAAGACAAGTTGGAAAGAAAAAATGAATAAAAGGGGATTTAAACAATTTACATTAAAAGAAAAAATTAGAAAGACAAGGTGGGTGAGGAAATATCTTTTATTGGACCAACTTTCACTGGTGAGAGGGACAAGCTTTCGAGCAACACAAAGCTCTTCTTCAGGTCTGGAAAGGGTATTCAGTGTGTCAACTAAACACAAGGTCAAACAGAAAACTTGTCTCCAACGTAAATTGATCCAATAAAAGATATTTCCTTACCCACTTTGTCTCGCTAATATCCTGGGACTGACATGGCTACAACAACACTACATACAAAAAAAAAAATTCAGTCATCCAAATAGTTTGACACAAATTAATAACGTCATTACTTAAAGAATGTTGGCCTTGTGTTTTGTGTTGATAAATGCAGAGATTATTCATTATATTAGAAGCTGAATATACTATTTCACAGCATGGTGCTAGCAAAAACTAATAGCTAGGGCCCTTCTAAATTCATGATCCATTTTAGTCAATTTCACAGTCATGGTATTTTTAAAATCCTAAATTTCATGATTTAGGTTATATATATTTGAAATTTTAGGGTATTGTAACTGTAGGGATCTTGACCCAAAAGGAGTTGGGGGAAGGAGGTCATAAGGTTATTTTAGGGGGGTTGTGGTATTGCTACCCTTACTTCTGGTGGCAGCACTGCCTTCAGAGATGGGCAGCTGGAGAGCGGCGGCTGCTGGCTGGGAGCCCAGCTCTGAAGGCAGAGCCACTGCCAGCATCAGTGCAGAAGTAAGGATGGCATGGTATGGTATTACCAACCTTACATCTGCAGTGCCACTGGCAGGGCACTGCATTCAGAGCTGGGGGCCCAGCCAACAGCCGCCTCTCTCTGGCCACCCAACTCTGAAGGCAGTGCAGAAGTAAGGGTAAAAACACACGAGACCAGATTTCACGGGGGGAAACCAAATTCCACAATCCATAACGTCATTTTTCATGACGGTGAATTTGGTAGGGCCCTACTAATAGCCACTGGACTCCTCTCAGTGATGGGCAATATGACAGGATATACGTATCTAATCTTTTTCAATATATTTGAAATATGCTACTTGTCTAAGTCTGAACCATCTGTAGTTGGTCTCATTTAGATTATACTCATCACAAAATTGTCAGTGTCAAACAGTCTTCACGACCAGTACACAAGCAAGTCAATGTGTACGCCATGCTCTGTCTTGAACAACTACAGCTGCCTCCACACTTGGCTTTTTACATCTACATGTAATGAGTTCTGGGAGTGCTTCAGTGGCAAGTGTCTGTGTCATTAGTGTTGGAGAAATCTGTCCAGCCTTGTGATGCCAGCTATTTCTTTGGGGGGAGAGAAGAGATGTCAAGTCAAGTCTCCATGGCATCGTTCCAGATAAAGGTCTGGTAATCTGTATGCTTGGTATGTTGCACAAAACTATCAAATTGTTCCAGGTCTGTTTGTGACAAAAAAAGCTTATATCGCACAGCATTTACATCTACTGAGTTAGCCGTCGTGTCAGAGAAGGGTTATCAGAAGTTCCTGCGCAGTTGAAAGCAGCACAACTATCTCCACCACAGTGCCAAAATTGGCAAGGCTTCTAAATTTGTGTGGATTTTTCCTGATAAACTTTAGTTTGCAAACCATGCCAGATTGCTGGTTGAATTACACCCAGTCAGCATGTGTACTGCTGGCAACATTCTGCATAGTTGTTGTCCAAGTGCAGCTGCTTTGGCATGGGCTGGTTTATCTTTCACACGAGTACATCCCCAAAGTTTGAGTTTCCAACTTGTGAATAAAATTACTCCAGCCACTGACATTGCAGTTCTCAGAGACTGCACCACTACTTGAGGTTATTCTTATGAAAGCAACATGAAGTAGATGGAGAGTATCTGGTTCTTTGTGCGATGAGAATAGACTTCTTGGTCTACAACTCCCTCTGAAGTGAAAGATATCCCCTGATCCAAGTCCCTTGTGGCATGGCTGAGGACACAGGCAAAGAACAAGTTGAACAGCACTGGAGCAAGTACCCAGTCTTGCTTCACTCCATTCGCGATTTCAAATGCATCAAAAAAGTCACCACTGGGGAGAACTTGCACTGTCATGTGGTCATGGAACAGATGGATAATTTGTATGAACCTTCTTGGGCAGCCCATTTTAGGTAGAATAGCCCATAGACCCTCTCTGTTGACTGTATCAAAAGCTTTCATCAAATCGATGGAAACTGCATTTAGGTCCATGTTCTGCTCTAAACACTTTTCTTGGACTTGCCTTACAACAAAGATCATGTCCATAGTACTATGATCTGGTCTGAAACTACACTGCACTTCTGGCAGATTCTCCTCAGATATGTCTGCAATGAGTCTGTTCAGTAGAATGCGAGCTAGTATTTTCCCTGCTGTACAGAGAGCAATGCCTCTGTAGTCTCCATAAGCAGCTTTGCTGCCTTTGTTTTTGAACAATGACACAATAATAGCATCTTTGAAGTCTGGTGGCATTTCTTCCTCCTAAATGCTACTCAAGATGTCATGAAACACCTCGATAGCCTTGGAGCCTACTACTTTATAAAGTTCTGCTGGTGGAATACCAGCCTTTCTGGATGCTTTGCCAGAGTTCTGTTGTTTCATGGCTTTCATAACTTCCTCAACTGATGGAGGGAAATAGAGATAATCTTTGATGGATTTCTCAGATAAATGATCATTGTGTAAGCAGATCATAAATTACACATATAGACAAACCAACAAGCAAAGGGAAGATGTAAGGGAGATTTGCCATAATGATATTAATGCATAGTTATACACAGGTTAAAAGAGAGGCATTACTTTGACTTTTCAAGAAATTTGTGATGGCAATTTGACAAGATTTACAAAAGTATCCATAATTCTCAGAGTTAACCACTGCATATCATCACATCTCCCTAAAAAAATCACTTAATCCCATCATAAAAATGTGTTGGGATGCTACAAATTTTAAATTTAGGCAGGGTTTTCCATTTGGGCCTCAATTATTAGTTTTCTGTAAGTAATTGTCACCTCAGAGTCAATACCTCTTCCAGTTCTTCTTCGACTGCTTACTTATATGTATTCCAATTAGGCGTGTGCACGCTGCGTGCATGATCGTCAGAAGATTTTTACCCCAGCAACGCTCGGTGGGTCGGCTGAGGCGCCCCCTGGAGTGACACCTTCATGGCATTGGATATATGCCCCAACTGACCTAGCGCCCCCTCAGTTCCTTCTTACCGCCCGTGACGGTCGTTGGAACTGTGGAGCGCAGCATAGCTGATCTCCACTCTCCCTAGCTTTCGCTTTATTACCTGTTAATAGTTCGTGATTAGTTGTTAGTAGTTCTTAGTATAGTTAGATTTAGTTTACTTAGTGGGGTGGAACGGGGTCTTCTTTCCTCTCCTGGTACCGGGCCTATGCCTGGGTCTCTGGGCTTCAAATCCTGCTCGGCTTGCCTGAAGCCAATGCCAACGGGAGATCCCCACAACTCTTACCTAAGCTGTCTGGGGGAATCCCACCAAGCTGTCAAGAGCTGCATTTGCAAAGCCTTCAAGCCGAGGACCCAAAAGGAGCGAGACTTTAGACTGAAGCAGCTCCTTATGGAGGCAGCACTGAGCCCGGTCCCTTCCTCCGCGCACCCAGACTCGGCGGCGTCTTCGGTGCAAAGTGTCCCTGCGACACCGATTGGTCCGGCACCGCGTTTGAACTCTACTAAAGATTCGTGGCACCAGGTCTCCCCAGCACCTCCACCACCACGATGCTGGTCCCTATCTCCAGGCCAGAAGAAGCAGCAGCCCAAGCAGGTTCTGACTGCTTCTTGTTTGTCGGTTTGGCAACCACCGACACTTCCTACACCACAGTTGGAGTCACGTCCATTGCCAAAGCACACAGGACAAGTAACAGCTCCTGCACCATCTACTCCAGCGCCACAAGGGCCATAGAGTCTGGTGCATGTAAGCTCTCCGGTGCACACCGCGGTCAAGCTGAGGCTGCCCTCCACGCTGGAGACCTTTTCAACAGCGCGGGACTTAATCGCACTCACAGAGCTGACTCCCCTGCAGCCAGTGGCACCTCCGGTGCGGGCAGTGCCATTGAAGGGAAAACCATCCCTGATACGACCGCCGTTGCTGAGTGAAGCAGGACTGCACTGGTCATGATCTGGGTCTCAGCACCTTTCAAGGCATCGCTCGCAGTCCCAGCACCGATCTCGTTCTCGACACCAGTTGTACTCGCGACGCCGCTCCGACTCGCAGAGATCTGAATCGCAGTATGGCCGGTACCGATTGGACTCCTGGCACCGCTCCCGGTACCGGTCAAAGCAACACTCAACCTGGAGCCGATCCCGGCGTCGATCTCACCGGAGGTCACCTTTGAGATCCAGATCAGGCTCCCAGTACCAATAAGATCGCAGGCACCGATCCATGTCTCAGTACTGTTCTGCATCACGCCACTGGTCCCTGGCACCATACTGCACTGGGGGACTCTGCACCGACATGTACAGCACCGCCTTGGCAGTCTCGCTCTGCCTCCATGTGGTCACGCTCACAAGATGGCTACCACGCCCAAGACCAGGGCGAGTACGGTGCAGGCCAGTGGCTGGACGAAGGCCAGGACACGGGCCCAGGACCTCCTCAGTGGTCTTTTTCGACCCCCGGGCATGCCATCAGGCCCAGGGGGTTCCTTTGGGGGCTTCCCATTCTGCCCCTTCGGAGCCACTGTGTCTCACCCCCCCCCAGGGGGTTCTGAGGTGACTCCTCCAGTGCCAATACAGGCCCACGCCTCTAGGGTAGTGGAAGTTGGGCAACAAGAGGACCTCACGTAGGATCCCTTAGTCCCAGGGGTATCTTCCTCGTCCTCGCCTGATGAGGCAATGGCAGGGACTGCAGTTTCAGGCCCTCCTCCTGTGGACCTCCGCACCCACCAGGAATTGCTCTGCATGGTGGTGCGCAATATGAACCTCCAGGTAGAGGACCCGGTGGTTGACATTCTGTCGGCAGAGGCACTGTCCAGAGGGGCCCTCCCAGTCATACGAACTATAGAGGCCAATGCCAAGACAATCTGGCAATCACCAGCCTCTACTCCACCTACGGCCAAAGGGGTGAAAAGGAAGTACTTTTTCCCCTTAAAGGAATACGAGTACCTCTATATGCACCCCCAACCGTGCTCCCTTGTCGTGGCATTAGTCAATGAGAAGGAACAGTACAGTCAGCAGGCCCCGGCGCCTAAATCAAAGGACGCTAGACGCCTAGACTGGTTTGGGCGCAAGATGTACTTGGCCAGAGGCTTGCAGCTCAGGGTGGCCAACCAGCAGGCACTCCTGAGCCGATATGATTATAATTCGTGGCACTCTATGAAAAAAAATTCAAGGAGTTGGTTCCACAGAAGTCCAGAGAGGAATTTGGGGCTCTAGTAGAGGAGGGCAAGAAGGTGGCCCGAACCTTCCTACAAGCCAGTCTGGACGTGGCGGACTCAGCAGCTAGGACCCTGGCCTCGGGCATAGCCATGCGCCGCATCTCATAGCTGCAGGCCTCTGGCTTACCACCAGAGTTGCAGCAGACCCTCCAGGACCTGCCCTTTGATGGCCAGGGCCTATTCTCCAAAAAGACAGACTCAAGGCTGCAGAGTCTGAAGGACTCGAGAATCATCATCATGCATACCCCAGTAACGCAGAGAAGGCCCTTCAGACCGCAACCTCAGAGATCCTATCCTCCCCCTCAGCCAAGACAGGACTTCTTTAGAAGACGCGGTTGTAAATTAAAAAAAAACAAACTGGCCACCAAGCCAGCCAAGGCCAGGGCCCTCCCAAGCCATCAGCAGAACATTTGAAGGTGCGCTCAAGGACGGAGTACCAGTCTCCATTCAGGATCCTTCCCTGCCTTTCCAAGATTGTCTCCCCCATTTCCTCCGTACATGCTCCCACATAACACCAGACCGTTGGGTCCTATACATGGTGAAAAGGGGTTACTCCCTCCAATTTGCTCCCCCCCCCCCCATCTTATCCCTCTTCAGGGACCCTTCTCATGAGCACCTCCTTCTACAGGAGGTCCAATCACTCCTAGCTGTGGGAGCCATAGAGGAGGTTCCAAGAGAGTCAAGGGGCAGCGGTTTTTACTCACGCTACTTCTTAATCCCCAAGGCCAAGGGCGGGCTTCAGCCCATCCTGGACCTATGCGGACTCAAATTCATGGTAAAGTTGAAGTTCCTCATGATCTCACTAGGGACCATTATTCCTTCCTTAGATCCTGGAGATAAGTACGCCGCCCTCGACATGAAGAACACGTACTTCCACATTGCAATCTACCCAGCGCACAGACGCTTCCTTCGCTTTGTGGTCAATCAACAGCACTTTCAATTCACCATCCTTCCTTTCGGCCTGTCCAGGATCCCCAGCATGTTTACCAAGTGCATGGCTGTTGTGGCTGCCTCCTTTTGTTGACAACGGATCCAAGTGTTCCCATATCTTGACAACTGGCTTATTTGGGGTCGCTCCAGGGATCAGGTGCAGTCTCACGTTCAGCTCACCAGTTCAATCAACTGGGCCTCCGGCTCAGTGTCGCGAAATCCACTCTGGTATCAACCCAGAGGATAGAATTCATAGGAGCAGTCTTAGACTCAGGCCTAGCCCGGGCACTTCTTCTGGAAGCACACTTCCGATCCCTGGCGAACATAGTCCACAGCCTGCAAAGCTTCCCAACCTCAACCGTGAAAACATGCCTATGCCTCCTGGGACACATGGCCTCTTGCACGTATGTGACCATGCACGCCGGGCTGCGACTACGTCCACTTCAAGCCTGGTTATCAAACAGTATATCGCCCAGGTCGGGACAGCTTGAGCATGGTGGTTACCATCCCGCCAGGGATATTAGCCCCTCTAGGCTGGTGGCTGGACCCCACATCAATGTGCGAAGGGGTGCCATTTCATGCCCCGCAGCCCTCCATGTCCCTAATCACGGATTTGTCATCCCTGGGATGGGGAGCCCACCTTGGGAACCTCCGTACACAGGGCCTATGGTCGGCAGGAGAGTTATCCCTGCACAGCAATATACGGGAACTCAGAGCAGTGCGCCTGGTGTGTCTAGCATTCCGAGAGCGCATTCAAGGCCGTTGTGTTGCAGTCCTCACAGACAACACAATGGCCATGTTTTACATCAACAAGCAAGGAGAAGCCCGGTCGTCCCCGCTCTGTAAGGAGGCCACTCGTCTGTGGGAATTCTGAATAGCCCACTCGATCCATCTGGGGGCATCGTTTCTCCCAAGAGTCCAGAACACCTTAGCGGACCACCTCTGATGATCATTCCAGGCTCACAAGTGGTCGGTTCGCCCGGACGTCATCCACTCCGTCTTCCTGAAGTGGGACTCTCCCCGATAGACCTATTCGCCTCTCGCAAGAATCGAAAATGCCAAGTGTTCTGCTCTCTACCAGGATGCTCTACAAGGACACTCTTCCCTGTCTGACGCCTTCCTAATACAGTGGAGGGATCACCTGCGCTACACCTTTCCTCCATTCCTGCTAGTCCACAGGGTCCTACTCAAGCTGCACGGGGACAGAGCCCATCTGATTTTGGTCACCCCCGCATGGCCCAGACAGCACTGGTATACCACTCTCCTAGAGCTGTTGGTGGACACTCCAATTCCACTCCTGCTGTGGCCAGACCCGATCACTCAGGATCATGGACGACTCTGTCATTCCGACCTGCAATCTCTCCACCTCACAGCATGAATGCTGCATGGCTAACAATCTGAGCTGCGCTGCTCTCGCTTGGTACAGCAAGTCCTTTTTGGGTAGCAGGAAGCCCTCTACCAGGTCTACGTACTTAGCCAAGTGGAAGCATTTTTCCTGCTGGTGCGCTCAGTCATACAGCCCCGCTACAGGCATCAGTACCTATCATCTTGGACTACCTCCTGTCTTTATAACAGCAGGGCTTGGCAATATTATCCTATTTCGGCTTTCCACCTGGGTGAAAACAGGCGTTCAGTCTTCTCCAATGCCATGGTCAGCAGATTTCTCAAGGGGTTGGAGCGCCTGTTCCCACGAATTCAACAACCGGTCCCTATGTGGAGTCTTAACCTGGTCCTCTCCAAACTCATGGCTGCCCCGTTCAAGCCGATGGGCACCTGCTCACTCCTGTACCTTTCCTGGAAGACAGCCTTCCTTGTAGCTATCACCTCAGTGAGGTGTGTGTCTGAGCTTAGGGCACTCACAGCGGAATCTCCGTAGACGGTGTTCCACAAGGACAAGGTACAGCTGCGAGGTTTATTGCCCTCTAGGCATGTCCTAACGACTCTCACAACTTGCACAAGTACATTAACACACGAGTGTCCCATGTCAAGGAGTGGCTCAGACAGCAGCGGGAATTTCTGTTGTCCCCTCAGCCACACAAAGGATTAAGGCGAGGTACCCTGACATTTATAGACTGAGACAAACAAGACAAGGATGAGGGATAGCTAAGTGGTTTGAGCATTGGCCTACTAAATCCAGGGTTGTGAGTTCAATCCTTCAAGGAGCTGTTTGGGATCTGGAGCAAAGATTGGGGATTGGTCCTGCTTTGAGCAGGGGGTTGGACTAGATGACCTCCTGAGGTCCCTTCCAACCCTGATAATCTATGATTCTATGATCTATGACTCCACTCGGCCTTCCTCCCTAACGTGGTGTCTATGTTCCATCTCAACTAGGACATCTTCCTCCCCATCTTCTACTCGAAGCTGCACGCCTCTCGACGAGAACAACAGCTGCACTCTCTGGACGTTTGCAGGGCCCTCGCCTTCTACATTGAGCGAACGAAACCTTTCAGGAAAACGTCACAGCTGTTTGTTGCTGTGGCAGACCAGATGAAGGGAGTCACCTAATTGGAATCGATATGAGCAAGCACTCGAAGAAGAAAAGACAGTTACTCACCTTTGTAACTGTTGTTCTTCGAGATGTGTTGCTCATATCCATTCCAAACCCACCCTGCTTCCCCTCTGTCAGAGTAGCCGGCAAGAAGGAACTGAGGGGGTGCTGGGTCAGCTGGAGCATATATCCAACACTATGAAGGTGCCACTCCAGGGCGCGCCTCAGCCGACCCACTGAGTGTTGCTGGGGTAAAAATCTTCCGACGATCGTGCATGTGGCGTGCATACACCTAATTGGAATGGATATGAGCAACACATCTTGAAGAGCAACAGTTACAAAGGTGAGTAACTGTCTTTTTTAAAAGGTGAAGAAAAAAATACGTTGTAATAAAACTAAATCTCTCCCAAACTCTTTATTTTGTTACAGGATAAGTCTCAGTGGTTTTGCAGTTACCTAAAAAATATCAGAATGCATGAGCACTACACAAAGTACTGTGCAGCCAATTGCTTGCTTTCTCTGAGGACATGGCTACACTTGCAGAGGTAGAGCGCTGGGAGTTAAACCAGCCTTCGGAGAGCACAGCAGGGACAATGCTGCCATGTGTTTACACTGACAGCTGCAAGCGCACTGGCGTGGCCACATTAGCAGTTCTTGCAACACCACAAAGAGCAGTGCATTGTGGTAGCTATCTCAGTGTGCAAGTGGATGCAGGTGTTGGAGTGCGACAGGGAGTGTGTTGTGTGTATGTGGGGGGAGAGTGGGTTTTGGGGGTCAAAGAGTCAGCATCCTGTCTTGTACATTCAGACAGCAGCAGACCCCCCCCCGCGCACACACACTCTCAACAGCAGCATTCCACACTAATGGTTTGCTTTGTCCCAGAGCAGATAAGCATGCCAGATGTCAGAAACTGAGCTTTGAAAAGGGATAGCCGCATTCCTGTAGCAGAGTTCAAAACAATGAGAAGAGTGGCCACTTGACTTCAGGGGATTATGGGACGTTTCTGGAGGCCAATCACAGCACAGTAATGCAACGCCTCTTTCACACTGACGCCCGGGCATTTCAGCTGGGGCACAGTGAACTTTGCTTCTCATGGAGGTGGATTACTAGGAGTGCTCCAGCTGCAGAGTCCAGGCGCTCTACGTGCCTTGCCAGTGTGGACACATCGGGAGTTAGAGCGCCTGGGGCTGCTTTAATGTGCTTTAACTTGCAAGCGTAGCCAAGCCGAGTAAAGTACAGTAGCAGCAAGTATCAATCCACTGCAAACATAAACCATAGTAACTGGCTACATCTGCTGTGCTCTGAGCAAAACAGGAATGTTTTCTACCCTGTTTCCTATTGCTTCTGTATTAAATCCTGTGCTCACTATGTTAAAGGCTCGCACTGACAGTCAAGTCCACCAAACAATGTTATTAATTGTATAGAGAATGCATTCATTCTAGGTCACCCACCCACAACTGCAAGAATATGAAATTTTCTGAAATGCTAAATATGGCCACAGCTTTTGTTTTTCTTCCACAGCAAATGGTAACAGTATTTTGTGAACACTAACTGAATATAATATACAAAACAGCATCACTAGAATTTTGATACATGGGGTTTCAGCAGCCTCTAAAAGCTGATAGGAGTCTTGGGTGCAGATTAATGGCAGGCAAGTTTCTATTATGTTGGTTATGTTTCAAAATAATCTGCCCTTTGAAAGGGGGCGGGGGAGGAGAGGAGATTCAGAGGCCCGAAAAGGTGCTTCCTCTTCTTATTAGTCCATTCGGTCTTGATTTGAGTTTACTGTCCTCCTGGACAGCCAGTTCCACACCACTCCTTTCAGAATCCAGTGATACTCCTCCTTGTGCAGCTGCAGCAATCCCCACAAAGCAGAGTTAAGTGCATTGCAACTCTTGTATCGTGTTAGTGTGTTCTGCTACCACTAGGCAGCTGGGCATGATGGCTAGTTAAATAAAACAAATAGCAAGCAACAACAGCAATGCTGAAGAATGATCTTAGGAAACACTTGAAAGTGAAAAAATAAATCTTGACATAAAATATTTAGTATTTCACTTTATACGAAAGTGAAATCAGTTCAATATTCACAATAAAACAAAGGCATAAGATATGAAATATCTTCTACTGAAATAGGCAAAAGGTCTGATGTTAGCAGCTGAATAAGAGTTCCTGATACCACAGAAACAATAAAGACACTATGCTTTAGAAATCAAGGTTTTTCAGTCAAGGATCTGACATGAGGCTTGGATAACTGGTTTGCTTTCTAAAATGATTGGGGGCTCTGAAATCAGCAGATCATCTTCACCCAGTGAAGAATTCTGGTCAGTGTTCACGAAATTGGGGATGTTAAATTTTGTAAGGCAATTCAGCTCCTCCTCCAGCCCTCCACTACTCCTCGCTACTTCCTGGAAGTGAATATTACTGTCCAGACCAGGGTTTTTATGGCTTTGTTTTGCTTTGTCCAAATGCTCCACTTCATTAATGTAAAAGTGAAAGAGTGACCTGGACTCTTCAGCTACTTGACGTGAAAAGACCTTGTCTGACTCCAGAGGTTTTCCAAAGTCTGCCACGAAGTTACTCACATGAAATCTTTTTTCAGAAGGTTCTGTATTGCTGGGGGAGAGGGGAAAAAAAACAAAATTATATGTACTAAAATAACCATGGAAATAAATATAGCTATTAGACTTCAAAATGATTACCTCCGAGCATCAAATGTTACTTCAGCAGGCATCAAAATTGGAAATAAATGCAAAAATATTCATTTACCTAGGGCATGTTTAAAAGACGAACTATCTACTTCATATTTTCTGTTGTAAAATGTTTGTAGGTGTTTATTTCTATAGATGTTGTAGTGCTAGAATAGATCATTAATGCCAGCATTCCTACATTGCACTTTAATATGCTAGGTGTTAGAAAACCCTGATCCTCCCATTTCATTTAATCTACTGCTAAATAACTTCTCGTTTAGTATTTTGAGTAATAACAGTAATAATTAGAGCACCACTTAACATTTTCAGAGCATTCTACAAAGCATTAACTGACATCTGTGGGATGTATGTAATGGGTACTGCCTCCAGTCTCTTTTGTAATCACTTAACTAGCAGGTGGTCAGCGGAGGCATCTATGAAGCTGAAGTCTAAGGGCCTAGATCTAGATAGGGGACGTATACTCAACACTGCAATACCTAATGTTTAGGAGCCCTTGCTGCCTAGTGGAATCCACAGCCCTGAGTTAGGTGCACTGGCTCTCCAAACAATACCTGGGGAGGAGTCAGGTGCCTAAGAATGGGATTCACAAAGGCCAGGATGCTGAGCAGTAAGCCACATAAGCTAGGCAATAGGTAAGGCCCTTTGTTATTGGTATTTACTGATTTTCCCAGAAAAATTCCCAGGGTTTAAAAAAAAATAAAACCAGTATTCAGGTGTTGCTGATATTTGCTGAAATTGTGGCTTTTCTGAGACCCGGGAATTTTTCACAAAGGAAGCAGATGGGACCATGCATAAGGGCCAGTGGGGTTAGCAGGAGGCTTTGCCCAGCAGGGGGGCTAGTACTCCTGGGGAATAGTCTTTCACCCCCCTCCAGGGGTGGAAAGAGAGGGAGATGAGCAAGGAGCTAGGTCCTGCAGCCGAGACTCTGGTCTGCTGTAGGACTGGCGCAGAAGCTTCCTCAACTGCCCCTTGCTGTGTACACACCCCTTCCCCTCAGCCACAACTGTCCTCCCACCGCCCTTACTTTATTTGTTTTTTTGGTTTTATTTTACTATTTTTTTCCTCCAATAAAAACCAATACATTCCCAGGACATTAAAAACAAAAACAAAAAACAAAAAAACCACATCCAAAGCGAAGGGATTTCCTCCAAGGAAATGACAAGAGGGGTGTGCCTAGTCCCACCCCTTGAAAGGATTTAGGTGCCTGTGTCTGAACCAGAAGGAAAATGACTCTCTCTGCTTGGTATTCACAGCCCTAAACCCTCTCCTGCAGTTCAGCACCTAAGCCCTTTCTTACCAAAAAAAAATCAAGAGCTGTTGTCCCCCCATTATAACCTTATCACAGTGGTTAGAGCACTCACATAGGATGTTGAAAACCTTGATTCAAATCCCCCTTCTGCCTGATGTGGAGCAGGGATTTAGACCCACATCTCCCAAGTTTCAAGTGAGAGTATCCTAACCGCTGGGGTTATTCTGGGGTAGCTCGCTCTCTCACCTGTCTCCTGATGTCTATTATGTAAAAATATGGGCCAGACGGAGTGAGAATGCTCTATAGCCCTATAGAGGCTACTCTCCTGAGAGACTCAAATTCAAGTTCCAGTTCCAATGACTATATTAATTATTTATACAAAGTGGAACAGCTTCAACATGAAACACAGAGACCGACTCTAGAATACTCTATAGCCCAGTGGTTAAGATGCTCATGCTTCTCAGATTCTGGATGAAATCCCAGCTCCATCGAAGCCAAGGGCAAAACTCCCATTGATTTCAATGGAACCAGGATTTCAGCCATTGTTTCAAACTGAGGACAATATAAAAGGCCAGAAGAGCAGCAGGATAGCTATGAAGGCTGGATAAATAGCTAGGAGACTCAGAAATTCAGCATAGAAAAGCAAGGGAAGAAAGCAGAAGGAATGCTATAGCATCCATGGAGTGTCCAAGAGAACTCTAAACTCAAGATAGCTCCAGTCTAAACAGACTTGTGCATGAATCTAAATATAGTTAGGGCACAGAATCTCATTATTCTTGTCAGCTTAGAAGGTTTTCATGCAGGTCCCCACATCTGTACCCTAGAGTTCAGGGTTAACAATTCTACTGCCAAAAGGTTCCTGGTGTTAATGCACTCTTTGCTAGTCTACTTTCTTTTTTTGGTCACAGTATTATAAAAGGGTTATTTGAACATGAAAGGCACTACAGGCACACTGCTGAGATCAGTACTGAAAATCGGAATGTCACATATGAATGTCATAGTTTTGTTAAAATAAACATGTGAAACTCATTAAATTTGAATGATGTAACAAATGGATACCAAGGATCAGGGTTTAAAAGGACTTTAGGTGCTTACAGTTGCAGAGAGAAGTCTCCTGGGATTCAAATCCATAGGAGTTAGGCATTTTTGAAAATCCAACAAGGCACCTAGCTGCATCTGTAGGTACCCAAATATCTTTAAAAATCTGACCCTAAATGCTTTAACATTTGAGTTTAGCTAGTAGATAATCATTATCATAATGATCTTTGCTTCTCAGATGCTATTGCTGTCCAGTATATTTTCTGAGAGCTATATCCTAACTAACTCATGGTTCCTTCGAACTGGTCAGCTACCTTCATACGGCACAGACTATTGCTATAAAACCAAAACACTCCTGAAGATTTCATTGAAAGGCAATGCCTGTCATGTACAGACCTGCAGTTCTAAAGGCGGGCGTTAACTAACACATCTCATTTTGCATTTCAAGGTGAAGTATTATTTAGGCAGTACATAAAATATTTCAACAAATAATGCAGACGAGTACTGAAGGAAAATAATCCAACACACATTCAACAGGAGGGAAATAAGTGGACTGAAAAAGCCTTAAAGAGTGAAAGAGGAAAGGAGTTAAATATAAATTTACAATACCATGTAGTGGGAGAAACTGTCTCTATGAATTTAGGCTGCAAACATGTAGCTAGTGAGACTAAGCCTAGAACTCTAGGTACAAGTTTAGACACCCCCATGTGGGGGAATATGAACAAAGTGGAAGGAAGAAAAGCAAAGATTAAAAGGCTAGAAGGACTGAGTTACGAATATATGAATCCCTCCTGCAGAGCCAAGCTAAAATAAATGAACAACAAGGGATGGTTTATTTGTAAAGCAGCTAAAGTGGGTGAGTATAACCAGGAGTAATAGGAGGAAACTGAACAAAGGATGGTGAAGGATGGATAGGAGGGGAAGTTTTCTAGTGCTGAAGTCTGACAGTGGAGGCGTATCCTAAGGGAAATGACTGAAGATCCATAGAGGAAATCAATTTATGCTGGAATGAACAAAGGTATTGAGAATGTACTGTGTATGACTCAAAAACTTACCATCTCTAAGGAATCTTCAGAGTATGACGTTCATGAGTACTGTATTTCAGATGCAGTGCTATCTATGGTGCTTATATGGCCGCCATCACCATAGGATCTGAACATCTCACAATCTTTAATGCATTTATCCTCACAACACCCCTGTGGAAGTACTATTCTCTCCATTTAACAGATGGAGAACTAAGGCTCAATGAGACTAATGCTCATTAGGTATTTAGGCATTTCTCTGCTCAGTGTTGACATTTCACCTCTAGGCAGCCTGCCACCTAGTGGAATCCTCAGCCCTAAGTAGGCACCCAGGCTCTCCATATATGCATGGAGATCATTAAGTGCCTAAGAAAGGGATCCTCAGAAGCCAGGAAGCTGAGAGGAGAGCTACCTAAGCTAGCCAGGAGTGAAATGCTGAGGAGAGAGGCTTAAGCACCTCATCTGCTGACCTGGTGCACCTGACTGATGGACCAGAAATAAGTGCCTCCCTCTGCTCAGGATCCTCAGCCAGGAACCCTCTTCTAGAGTTAGGCACCTAAATGGTCAATGTGACTTAGGTTAGTAACCCATAACCTAGCAGCCAAAACTATCCGTCTCTGTCTACTGCTTTATACCCCTCTCCTGCTCGCCTATTTCCCTGTGTCCACAGCTGTCTTGTGTGGGTGCAAGGTCTGTCTCCCCACCTATCAGTGGCCTGACTGAAGAGCCTGACTGGTGTCAGGCTTTAGGCATGCTCAGAGTATGCCTACAGGATTGGGCTCTCCTGGCAAGATAGGTGTTCCCCCACCTAGTTTGACAATTCCATTTTGGGGGTCTCTGGGGCTTTGATTTGAGCAGCTCATTAGCTGTAGGGTGGTGTCAGGACTTAGGTGGCTTTCCATGTGCCTGCTGGCAAAAACAAAGATGCCTTGGGGACTTAAGCACCTATGAGTTTAGGCAGCAGCAGTAAAAACGGTGGTTTTGAAAATGTCAGTGGCGCTTAATGATGAACTTAGGTGCCTGAAGAGGCAATTAGGCACATAAGACCCTTTAAGGATCTGGGCCCCAGACCATACAGCAGTTAACTCTAAATGTTTCATTCTGCCATCTGGTACTTTGCTCTCCTTTTCTGTGCATCACCACCTTCTACAACAGACACCTGTCCAACCCATGATCTTAGGGCTTTAAAAGATATTGAACAAATTGTCACCATAGCGTAAGCAAGTGGAGCAATTGATACAGTGCACCTCAAAAGGTCATTTAAAACACTCCACACATTTCCCCTAAAAATAAATAAAATAAATAAAAACAACCTGTTAAAAATAAGTGTCTGGTGCAAAAAAAGATCAAGCTCAGCTTTCCCAAACCTGGACTGAAGTTTAGATGGTGAAGGTTAGGCAACTAAATCTACATTTATGCATCTAAATTTTAAGAATTGTTGAGCAAGAGTGATTCCCACTAAATTCCTGGAGCACTGGGTGAACCATATATCTGGGGGTGGGGCAGAGAGAAGAGTCTCGTCGCTTATACATAAGTGCATAAATACAGACTTCAGGTGTCAAACTTTGGATAATCTGGGTGGCTAAAGAGTAGTAGAAAACCATCTTTTCAATAAGGCTTTTATATGATGTGTCAATACTGATAAATACGCAGCATAACGTTTAAACCCTATGTTACACAGAGAAGATCAATATGAAATAAAATGCAGGTATATCAGATTCAGTAGGATTAGAAAAGTTTGCCCAAGAGCAAAAAACATTGTCATTTTATAGTGTATTCTATTAGTAGAATTTCCATTACAATAATATTCTCTGTTTTACAAAATCAGTAAGCATGTTCTAATGGATTTTAATAGATTTACACAGAGGAAATTAAATTTTGTAAAGAAGAGAATATACAGTTACAAAAATCACAACACATTTAGGCTTTACTATATTAAGGCCCTTTGTTATTGATATTTATAGTTCCTTCCCCAAAATTCCCAAGTTTTTGAAAAAGCCATTGTTCAGGTTTTACTGATTCCTCCTCCCCTCCCCTCCCTTCCATTTTTGGGACCTGGGGAATTTTTGAAGGAGAAACAGCTTTGGGCTGCACTGAAGGAACGGAGTCAGGAGAGGGCTGCATCCGGTGGGCCGAGTAATCACAGAATATAGCCTTCTACTCCCCTCCTGACTCCAGCCCTTCAGGAGGCCCCATTCACTTCCCCTGCATGGGGGCTGGTGGAATGAGACAGGCAAGGAATCGGGCCTGCGCATTTGAGACAACCCAACTACTGAAGGCAGTGGAAGGTTTCCTCAACTGCCACATACAGAAAACACTGTCACTGCCCGCTGTTTTCAGTTTTTAAACCAATTTGCTCACGCTTTTTAAATTTTTGAATAAAAACTGATAAATTCCTGGGAAATTTAAAACAAAAATAAATATAAGAAACAAAAGAGGTTTAATGTTTACCGGCTCCCAAGCTTTGCACTCTTGGGCACAATACAGGCTGCAATAATTGATACAGATTCTCTTTTTCGGTTTATATTAGTCTGCCTTGGTAAATTATATTAGTCAACAATTTGTAAGTACAGGTTACAAAATCAGACTCATGAGGTACATATACTAGTTTTCCTAAGGCCATTTTTAAATGAGCTACAATGGAGCCTACAAGAGACAAAATATGCACTACTCCTACTACTCCTCTGAGCATTCTGCGCCAAAAAATTAAAAATTCTGTGCACAATATTTTAAAATTCAGCAAATTTTATTAGTCTAAATAACACTACATAATCAAGCCAGTTGGAAGTATTTTGGTAATTTATTTCAAAATATCTGTCAGCAAGTATGTCTGTAACAATACAGACACACAAAACTTCCCCCAGGAGTAGAGAGTTAAAGAAACCCCTATGACAACCCAGTTCCTGTTTCTCTGCCCCTTCCCTCCCCCAGAGCCCAGCCGGCCCAGATACCTGCATCCTCTTCCCCCCAGAACCCAGGCAAGGCCCCCCTTGCCCAGACACCCACCCTCTCCCACCCCAGAGCCCCAGGATCCAGAAGGAGGAACAGCCTGATGCTGGGTCCCAGTCTTTCAGAGTTTCCTGTGCGCCGCCCTTTCCTCCCCTCAGGGCATGCTGGGAACTGAAGCTGCCAGGAACCCTCTAACTCTCTTCCCATCCCCCCAGCAGTGTCTTCTATGTGCAGGCTGGGCTCTGCCGCGTCCAGCGGCCCCTAGTGGCAGCTAGCAGCACTGTAGCCCATTTCTGTGAGGGAAAGGAAATTCTGTGCGTACATTATTTTCTGCAAAATTCTGCATTGTGCAGTGGACAGAATTCCCCCAGGAGTATCCTACTGACAATAGTAGAAATAATTATTTTAAAAATAAAACAGATTAAGGGCAGCTGGTACTGATTAAAACATCTTCTCTTTTCTAGATCAAAGTGTCTCCTGTTTGTGTTATAAATGAAACACAAACAATCCTTAGCCCATTGTCCCATGTTTGGATGTGGTTTAACTAGGCTGCAGCTTTATTAACTCATCTGGGAACTATCCAACAATAACTCATGCTTCCAGGCTTTACCCTTCCTTAATCATTTCAACCTGACAGGGGGCTGCCATCAGTCCCCCTCCACTCCAAAGCTGGTCCAAGCCAGTTACTTAGACTCCATTGCCCTCCCCTCATATGAGAGTTAAGGGCCTGGGGAAAGGGGGTTGTCTCCAGATATTAGAAGCCTCAATCCCATTATCCGGCTTCTTTAGGGAATGCCTTCTCCTAAGCCCACTTTCAGTTTATCAGGGAACTGGACCCCCTATAGAATGAGTAACTGCTCAGGACACTTGCATCCAGGCATGAGACACGACTCAGGACTGGAGAGACAGGATTTAGATCTCCTCCCACAGGTGCACAAGGGCCAATGAGTTACCTGAGCCCCATGGGCCCACCCACCAGCTCAAGTGATGCCTTTCCATCCTCCAACTCTCAAGTGATGGGGAACTCTTAAAGAAGCCACTACCCTTTTCCCCCCTGCCAGTCCCAACATAAGAACATAAGAATGGCCCTACTGGGTCAGACCAAAGGTCCATCTAGCCCAGTATCCTGTCTTCTGACAGTGGCCAGTGCCAGGTGCCCCAGTGGGAATGAACAGAACAGGTAAGCATCAAGTGATCCATCCCTGTCACCCATTCCCAGCCTCTGGCAAACAGGGGGATAGAACAGAAGGCTGGGGAGCATGCAGTGTAAATGTTCCTCTAAAGGAACGTCATCTAGGTTTGGAGGCCTAAACTGGAGCCTACCATCTTTCTTTTAGGCTGAATGTGTGCGCGTATGCCCATTATGCTGTCCTTCCTCTCTACTGCGTACTGATTTTGCTAAGCAGGTGGGGTATTAAAACATATTATACAGAAGTGCTCTCTCAAATGAGTTCTTAAAACAAAGCTTCTCGAATATTTTGGTGCCATCAACCTGGTCACAAGAACAAAATAGGCAGGCAGAGTAGAAAGGTGGTATAATATCTGCACTGACAAAACACATCCTGGGACGGCACAGAAACAAGCACCCTGGATTTGTCGTCTGGTCTGCAAAAGATGACTGATGTTAGAAATTACGCTGCTCTGGCTTCTGAATAGGCAGATGTTTTAGTATCAGCTGAAAAGTATTTAAAAAAAAATCTCCTTTTTTTTATAGTAGGTAAAATTCTGGGTAGTTTAGCCTTGACAGTGCCCCCTTTACAAATAACTCAATAGAAGGGACCATCACTGTAATGGGAAAAACATTTGATCAGCACATCACATTGTTGTCACACTCTGATCAGACTCACTCTTGGTGCGGTGCTCCGGTCTTCGTCAGCAAGGTCAGCACAAAGAACATGAAAATGACAAAAACTGCCAGACCGACCCAAAATCCAATCACAATAGAATCTGCAGGAGAGAGGTAATCAATTGATTAGTGTTCCACCTTCGCTTGTAAACAGGTTCCATTCCACATAATGTGTCATGACTCAGAGTTCAGAAAGGCTTTTTTTCTTATTACAAGACACATTCAACATCCTGACTGGTCAATGTACCAGGTACTATGTCTCTTAAAAAAGCCAATGGATATAAAAGTGACTAATTCAGCATCAGATACATCAAGCATGCACAGCACTGAATACAACAACACTGACTAATTCAATTAGAGTCACCTTGTCTTTGATGCAATACCTTATGTGAAAATCATCATCTATAATTTTTAGAAACTAATGATGTTTTACTACTGACTACATCTAAGCACAGATGTCTCTCAAACTGAAGTCCCCCGTAACACCACAATTTTTCTTCCCACACAAGTACTTATGGAGTAACTCAGTGTTCTCTGGTTTGATTTGATGATCTGTAACAAACCACCCACTAGTACCCTCTCCTGGGCTTTGTTAGTTGGGACATTGATCCACATGCACTCAAGAACGTTCAGATCAAACAGCCACATCTTGTTCTTAAAACAGCTTGTTCTAAAGTGGCCTACTTAATCACTGTGGTGGATCTGCCACTGAGTCTCAGTTAGATGATCCAGATGTTTTCCAAAGCCAACAACGGGGCAGACAAGTGTTACACCTGTCAGTATCACTCTGGATCTCCCCAAGAAACAGAGCCAGTGTCCTCCAAGTTTTGTTTAGATGTCATAGGAATATAGGAGTTGCTATATCAGGTGAGGTCAGAAGTCCACCTATTTCAATGTTCCCTCTAACAGTGTCCAGAACCAGATGTTTCAGAGGAAGATGCAAGAAACTGACAGTGAACGATAACCTGTCCCATTAGGGGATGGCTTATGGCCTGAAGCATAAAGGTTTGTATCCCTTCTAAATTTTAATCTTTCTTCCTTCCTAACGTAACAGAAGTTGTCAACCATATAAATGTTTAAAGCCTTTTTGGAATACTACTAAGCTCTTGGCCTCAATGATAGTTAGAGGCCATGGCTAGATCCTGAGGTACCCCTCAGCGCTGCTTGGCTCAGTGTGAGGCATATTGGGCGTTCTGCCACATTTCTCTCCTTCCCAGATCCTCAAGGCAGGCTTTGGACTGTTCTAATTTGTGCAAACTGAAATGGGAACCGCAGCCCATTTCTGCCAGCCCAGGATCACTAGAATTCAGCAGAAAACAAAACTGTACATACCAGGAAGACACCACAACTTTGTCAACAGCCTTATTCCTATAGTCACAAAGAGACTGAACCAGTGACTACTGAAGTCAATGGGAGACTTCACTGACTTTAATGAATACTGGACCTAGCTCAAAGGCTGCAGCACATGCATACACACACAAAAATATCTTCAGCTCTTGCAGCTGTTAATATCCCCCTAATGAGTGGCAATATAACCAGACTCCAGTTCCGTGGATTTTAAATACAGAGGGGAAAAAAGAAGGAAAACAGACAAAGCATTAACAGTACAAGCATGACTTCATATAACAGTGATTTCAAACTGAATTGCCTTTCGGAAAGGGATGAATATTTATGGAAACCTAAAGCTGCACAGTGGTTAAAATACAGTCGCCAGTTGCCTGGAGGATTTCTACATACACTTTACAAATTTAATCGGTAGTTAAAAAAAATACATTGTTCCCTTCACCCAACTGGGAGTAGTGAAAAGTAATGAAATACTAAATAATTGCTCTATGAAGCCTGCAGGGCTTTCAATTGCATCATCACTTTCGGATAGGATTCTTCCTGTTTTACTAGATATTCTCCCCTTTTCTACTCCCCCAGCTACACCACACATATGCCAGCTAAGCCATTTTAAAAATGGAGGACCTCCCCCTCAATCATACAAAAAGAAGAATTCAGTGTATATCATAACCATTACCCTTACCTCCTTTCCTTACATCCCTTTACACTCTCGTAACACCTTAAATGCTGTAGAATTCCATTGAGAAGACTTCACCCATAAATCTCAAGATGCAGAGAGAATGAATGGTTGTTCCAAATTTGCTTCTTTATCTGCATCTGCCAGAAGGCACAGTGCTCCTCCACTGACTGTTACATCTTGACACCATGAACCACATATACACAATTTAAGTGACTAATTGCCAAATTCTGCGCTCAGTTGCACCAGTGTAACCTCAGTGAATTCACTGGGGCTGCACTGATATACCAAAAGTTGAATTTGGCCATATATTTTAAGGTGTGTGAGAAAGTCTAGTCACTTAGCATCTTTTAATAATTTGTAGCAGAAAGTCCGAACCAACTGACAGATACATATGCTAGGAACTAGGAAATTAAAATTAGAGACAAGTCCAGGCTGCAAGGTTCAGAGCTGGCTCTGAAAGCCATAATGCTCAGAAGGGTCCCAACCCAGTTCATTACAGAGATGGGGCTACTGATAGTTGGGTGTTGGTGAGAATTCCCACTTCACCACCTACTAACGTGCAGGTGTTCTGAGATCCAGGCTTTTGTGCTGGGGCCCATCTTTAATTAAAATATTTACTCCTTTTGTTTACAGTTTCACATTTTTGTACTCCTGACTCAAGGGTTAAGTTCTGCCTGCATTAAGGATTAATAAAGTAGCTTGCATTAAAAGGGAACTGCAAGACAGACATCTTAGTTAAAAAGGTTGATAAATTTGGCAGTCATCAAATTAGCAGATTTTTTTGAGGGAAAGGAGGGAGATAATGTAATTGAGTATGTTCATAGAAATCTAAGATCATAGAATTTGGGTTGGAAGGGACCTCAGGAGGTCATCTAGTCCAACCCCCTGCTCAAAGCAGGATCAATCTCCTATTTTTGCCCCAGATCCCTAAATGGCCCTCTCAAGGATTGAACTCACAACTCTGGGTTAGCAGGCCAATGCTCAAACCACTAAGCACCGTCACTGGAGGTTACAAGAGAAAACACTTAGCACGCCCTTTAAAAGGAACTGACAAAGATTTAATCACACCATTGTTACCTCCCACAATTTCTGCCTAACTGCTACTACCTTGAAAGAGGACATATTCCTTATTAGCATTAAACAGATTCCATTAAACCATCTGCAAGAACATTAGTAATAGTATCCACTGTTATTAGTTATTAACAGCTACCTGGCATGAGGGTGATCATGACTCGTGTTAATATAATCCATGCAAAGAACTAACGTTTAATTCCATATTGCTTTAGACCACAGGTAAGCAAATTGGCAGACATACCACAGTTGGCATCCATTTTTCATTGTGTAATGCTCCAGGTTATTCAAGTATAGCCTATTTGCTAATAACGTCAAGGTTTCTAGATTAATTTGGCTATGATCATTGTTTGGAATCAAGCACATTAGTATGAATTCAATATATAACTGTTCCCAAGATGTGTCTCCCCCTTCACCAGGAGATAACTAGCTCATTGTAACCAAGTCCAACAGCTATCACTATTAATAAACTAATGAGGAAAGAGGACAGGTGCCAGAGGAAGCATTAATCCAGTCCGCTCTCTAATTCTTCGTAAGGCAGTGGTAACTCTGAAAACTACTCCCATTAACTGGGACATCCTGCAGCACCACCTTTAGTTATTTAAAAAAAGGCTGGGGTGTTTTTTGTTTTGTTTTGGGGATGGAGGTAGGGGAGGGATTGGTGCTTGAACTTTCCATATAAATCCACCTTTGGGCAGAGACCAACACTAGGAAGATTTCATGCTGAAACGTGAAAGTTATTTCTTTGGAAAAGGAGGTTAGAATGGAAGCACCTATGAAAAGTTCAGGTTCATAGATTGGGTCCCGCCTCTAGTAAGAGCTGGAGGAAACAGATGAAAAGTAAATAAAACCTAAATATAATCTTAATACATTGCTTGTAAACTAGAGGACTCACCACAAATGAAACTGCAGGAGCAAATCTTTATCAGCATAAATCAAGTTACCATTATCAAACACATACACAACCAAACAATTCCTCAGGTTAGGGCTCACAAACCACTTGACGATAGAACTATCATCATCATGCCTTTCCACTTCTCTCTCTCCTGAAGCCCTATTCAGGGCAAGGGAGAAAAGGAGGTAGAGTTAACTCTAGTGTAATGGGGACCCTTGTCAAACTCTTGCGTTCACACAGTCCTGCCATACTCCCAGAATCAACTAAAGTGAAGGGCTACAAAGGACAGGGAAGATCCTTCAGCCCTTAGTCACTCACACTTTCTTCAGGTGTCAGTGGACAAACTTCAGCATTGGAGAAAATGGATGCAATTCCACTGAAGTCAGTGGAGTTGTGCCCACTTTTCATCAGTATTTCAAAGGAATTTCATCCATTACCATCCCAACTGAATCAGGGCCACAGGATTGGGTCCTATTTATACATTTGGTATTATCAAAACACTGCTTTGCTTTGACGCACACTAAAGACAGGTGCCTATGGCAACTGAAAGTTAATTTAACTTTAGCTGAATTAGTTACCCAAGAACTCCATAAAATATCTGACAGTGAAACCAGCTGGTTTGCCATGTCAGTCATGATAATTAGTTTAGAGTTCAGCAAAGGTCAGTACTGCTAGACTTTATGAGACACAGAGGCAATTATCGGTTATATCTTTCCTCTTTTACTTTTGTCTAATATGTGACTAAATGTGATAATGTAGCAAATCTTCAAAATCAGTACCTCCAGGTTCAGTCTCTGGCTGAATGGAATACAAATTAGGGAGAACATGATTAAAGTGAGATATCTTTAAGAACCTACTTTAGTCAAATATCTAGTCTTTTTTATTTTTTTAAACTATTGAGTCATAAGGGTCTGACAATGACAGTAGGCACAGTGAAGCATGCTATAATTAAGGCTGAAATGCAAGTTCAGGCATAGCCCCCTCCCTTTAAAGTTGTTTATATTCCCTGGGAAACAAGTTTTGTTTGACACTTTGGCATCCATCCACCCAGGTACTTATATGGCCCTCAACACTGTAATACCAAAGCACCTATTCTTATCTTGATGCCCCTATGCACGCACATTAATGTTGCTTTTGCAGCACATGGGTGTGCCCATTCTGAAGCTTTTCCTGCAGTGGGCAAGAACCTCGTGCATATTTTACCTCTGTAATACAGTCCTGTAGCCTTAACATTCTACCTGTCTTGCAGCTGATTTCCTGGCCAGAGGGAGAATTCTACTGAATACAGATGAGTTGCCATTAAAACCTTCATGCAAGACAGGTAGGTAGAACTTTAAGCCTCTAGGACTTTTCTCTACACAGCCATGTCAGAGTCACTGAGAATTACAGTATGACCATGCATTAGTCAGATTCTGTAAAACCAGCATAAAGAAGATCAGAATCAAGTCCACTGACTAGATTTTGTATGTTTCCCAGTTGTACTACCTTGTATTTGTTCAAGTTGAAACTCATTTTATTTCTAACCTCTCCACTATACCATTATATGATTTTTTTGTTTGAATTGCTGGTTGACAACTCTCACATCAGTATAATATGGGACTAAGCATGTTGTTTAGTCCACTCCAGATCATTAAAGATGTTAAATAATAACAAACCTAATGCAGATCTCTGCAATAGCCTATTATACAGCTCCTTACATTGATATATTCCTATTTATCAAATGTTTCAAAATAGGTTATACAGTAAGCCTGTAGAACACACAGGACATTGATTCCATTTTGATTAAAACTGCATAAATATGAAATACATGACCTTTCATATTGATTCAGCATGCTGTCTGGAACGGGCTAGTCTCCTTATCCCCCACTACTTAATTCTACTTACAATAGTTTATGGTGAATTTGATCCTTCTGACTAATGACTAAATATAAACCTATGGTTTGTACACTATAAACTGGTTCTAAAATTTAAAAAGTTCCCTCTATTTGTTTTATATAATTGATTTATAACAAGCAGTGCAGATTATGATGCTGACATGGAGAATGGAAACAAGCTGACATTGGTGGCTTGTGTCAAAGATATTGGCAAATAGCTTTCAGAGGGAAACATCCATCACTATCAGTAAGCCAGATCTCTGTATTCTATTTCCATCCCCTGAACCCTTGAGACCCATACACACTTGTTTGATCTTTTTTTATTTACATATACTTGTTTTAATGCTCACCACTATTAGTAAACATATAATGATAAAAGACTCACCTGAAAGAATTTTCTAAATTGGTTTTAAACCTTTTAATAGTTTTTCAGATATATTTTAACAAGAACAAAGCAGCCATGTTTCTTTTCTTAACAGTGAGAACTTTTCTCCATAAAGCAACTGGATGTTGCAGTGGATCATAAAGTAGGGGGAAATTTATATTTGAACCAAAGAACTGGTATCCAGGATATCCCAAGCTACTGATACACGTAAGAAAAAAAAACCTTCAACAAAGAGAAATCAATGAAGCTATTAATTCAAGGAGCTGTGTGTGGAATAATCAATTCACAGAAAAAGATTTTTGAAAACCTATCCATTAAGAATAAAGGAACTTCAAAGCATAGACTACAGAACTGCCAGATAGGACTTACATTTATGAGCTTTCAGTCCTTCAAAGGAAACTGGTCCGTACTCATAGTACTCATACTCCCAAGTGTAATCAGAGTTAGACAAAGCCTGCTGAGATGTTCGGTTGGAAATTAACCTATGGGCAGACATCACTAACCTGTACAGACATATAAAATGTGAATACAAAACATGTTAGTATATAGAAATATTTCTAACAATGTCTTTATATGTTTTTATAATCATGCGCCATCTTTTGGCTTCCCCCCTCCTCTGTCCCTTTCATAAGCAATGCCCCACCCTTGCATAAAGGGCCATATCCCACCTGTTTCTTTCAAAGCCAATTCATAGATACAAAGGTCAGAAGGGACCATTATGATCATCTAGTCCGACCTCCTGCACAACACAGGCCACAGAATCTCACCCACCCACTCCTGCGAAAAACCTCTCGCCTATGTCTGAGCTACTGAAGTTCTCAAATCATGGTTTAAAGACTTCAAGGAGCAGAGAATCCTCCAGCAAGTGACCCATGCCCCATGCTCAAGAAGAAAGAAAAAAAAAAAAAAAAACTTCCAGGGCCTCTTCCAATCTGCCCCGGAGGAAAATTCCTTCCCGACCCCAAATATGGCGATCAGCTAAACCCTGAGCATATGGGCAAGATTCACCAGCCAAATACTACAGAAAATTCTTTCCTGGGTAACTCAGATCCCACCCTATCTAACATCCCATCACAGGCCATTAGGCCTATTTATCATGAATATTTAAAGATCAATTAATTACCAAAATCATGTTATCCCATCATACCATCTCCTCCATAAACTTATCGAGTAGAATCTTCAAGCCAGATAGATCTTTTGCCCCCACTGCTTCCCTTGGAAGGCTATTCCAAAACTTCACTCCTCTGATGGTTAGAAACCTTTTTGTCTAATTTCAAGTCTAAACTTCCTGGTGGCCAGTTTATACCCATTTGTTCTTGTGTCCACATTGGTACTGAGCTTAAATAATTCCTCTTCCTCTCCGATATTTATCCCTCTGATATATTTATAGAGGGCAATCACATCTCCCCTCAACCTTCTTTTAGTTAGGCTAAACAAGCCAAGCTCCTTGAGTCTCCTTTCATAAGACAAGTTTTCCATTCCTCGGATCATCCTAGTAGCCCTTCTCTGTACCTGATCCAGTTTGGATTCATCCTTCTTAAACATGGGAGATCAGAACTGCACAAAGTATTCCAAGTGAGGTCTCACCAGGGCCTTGTATAACGATACTAAAACCTCCTTATCTCTACTGGAAATGCCTCTCCTGATGCATCCCAAAACCGCATTAGCTTTTTTCACGGCCATATCACATTGGCAGCTTATAGTCATCCTATGATCAACCAATACTCCAAGATCCTTCTCCTCCTCCGTTACTTCTAATTGATGTGTCCCCCAGCTTTTAACTAAAATTCTTGTTATTAATCCCTGAATGCATAACCTTACACTTCGCACTATTAAATTTCATCCTATTACTATTACTCCAGTTTACAAGGTCATCCAGATCCTCCTGTATAATATCCTGGTCCTTCTCTAAATTGGCAATACCTCCCAGCTTTGTATCATCCGCAAACTTTATTAGCACACTCCCACTTTTTGTGCCGAGGTCAGTAATAAAAAGGTTAAATAAGATTGGTCCCAAAACTGATCCTTGAGGAACTCCACTAGTAACCTCCCTCCAGCCTGACAGTTCACCACTCCTTCTGATAGAGCCATCACGTTCCATCCCATTCCTTCCCTGCCCTATCCCTTGTGCAGGCAAATCAACAACCTGCGTAGAGCTTCCTTTTAATAGAAAGGTGAAATATATCAGGATCTCCACAAATGTTCCTATTAACACACACAAGTATCAGAGCACATCAGTCAGATAGAACATGCCTCCCCTAGGCCGAATACAGTAAATACAAATGATCATCAGGAATGGGAGCCCAGAGGTTTAGGGAATGTCATCTTATGGTATGTTTACATTATAAGCATTACAGCGGCACAGTTGCAGTTATGCCTCTATGGCAGTGGTGGGCAAACTATGGCCCGGGGGCCGCATCTGGTCCTCCAGGCGTTTTAATCCAGCCCTCGAGTGCCCGCTGGGGAGTGGAGTCTGAGGCTTGCCCCATTCCAGTGCTTGCCCCGCTCTGGCGCTCCAGCTGGGGAGTGGAGTCTGGGGCTTGCCCCATTCCATGCAGCTCCTGGAAGCAGCAGCATGTCCCCCCCCCGTCTCCTATGTGTAGGGGCAGCTAGGAGGCTCCACATGCTGCCCCTGTCCACAGGTGCTGCCCCTGCAGCTCCCACTGGCCGGGAACCACAGCCAATGGGAGCTGCAGGGGCAGCACCTGTGGACAGGGGCAGCACACACAGCTGTCTGACCGCGCCTCCATGTAGGAGCCGGAAGGGAGACATGCCACTGTTTTTGGGAGCTGCTTGAGGTAAGCGCCCCCCAGAGCCTGCCCCCCAACCCCCTGCCCCAGCCCGGATATCCCTCCTGCCCTCCAAACTTCTCAGTCCCAGCCCTAAGCACCTTCCTGCACCTCCAACCCCTCATGCCTAGCCCCACCCAGAGCACGCACCCCCAGCCAGAGCCCTCGCGCATCTCAACCCCCAATTTCACGAGCATTCATGGCCCGCCATACAATTTCCATACCCAGATGTGGCCCTCGGGCCAAAAAGTTTGCCCACCCCTGCCTATGGTGTAGGCAGACAGTTTCTATCACTATCGTAAATCTATCCCCTCAAGAGGCAGTAGCTAGGGTCTTCCATCGATCTAGCAGTTCCTATACCAGATCTTAGGAACTGTTCACACCTCTGAGCAATGTAAGCAATTTAGGCAGACCTAAATTTTAGCCTGGTGTAGACCAGGTCTCAATTGCACCAGGCTTTGTTTCAGATATGTCTCTACAACAAAAAAATATAAAATCAAGCCTAATAATCATTCTGAAGGAAAATTCCTGATCAGTTCTAAATATTGTGGAGTGGGAGAGGAGTTTCTTCAGATGGGGAAGGAAAAGGTCCTTTTTTTAAAACAAGTTCAGTTTTCACATTATGGCCCCAATCCAGCAAAGTGCTTATTTTAAGCACTTGAATAGACTCAAGGAAGTCAAGGTCCAGCATGTGCTTTAATTGCTGAATTAGGCCCTTTGTGTATTTTGTAATTTTTTGCCTCGTGCAATAGATAAAAACAAATTAAAGTGAGATATTCCCTTTAAAGCTCACAGAGGTACACATTTTAAAGAAATGTACAAAAAAGATTATTTTGGATTTTAACAAAAAGATCTGAAAGCCAACTCCTGTCATGATAAAAAACGATATAATCTGTAGACTTCCAGAACATTAATTCAATGTTGCTATTCCAAAGAAAGTTGGCACTCTGTATTCATTTAGATATATAGCTCTAACAGTAAGCCGTGTATGATTTTAACCAACATAAGATTCCACTGGTTTTAGGAGCTAAAAGCTGAATCCAAGTAGGGAGCTGACTCATCTTTGAAATAAATGATAAAATCATGAAAAGATATCAAAACCATTTTTTAAATGGAAAGAGGTTTTAAATTGTCTTACTGTAAAAAAAAATCCTTTGGTCAATCATTCAAATTAGCTGTACTGTTTTGGTACTATTTAAAAAGCAGATAAGCTGAAAATAATTCATACACTGCACAAAAGATTCAATAATGTATCAAAGATTTAAATTCATGATCCATCCTTTACTCACATGGAGCAGTTGCTTTGGCTTCAATATACTGCTTGTATGAGTAAGGATAGCAGGACTTAGTGCTTACTTTGTCTTCAATCCTCCAATGGAAATCAACAGGGTTCCACATGGGAGTAGAGGTTTGCCTGCATGCATCACATTGCAGAATCAGGATAGTACATTGTTACAAGTATGTTAATTGTTCTTTCAGTTTTAGGTAATTTCCTACAATAAGCACGTACTGCAAAACAAAGCACAAAGAGAATTGCCTGAATCTATTCTAATAGCTAAGACTTCTACTAAATTTCTAAAGTATTAAGAAAAAGGACTAAGCATTTTTAAGGGTTATACAGGAATAACAGAAGGAACAAATGTTTGTTCAAAAAACCACTCCACTCATCTTGCCAAGCATAAGCTTTGAAAATGAGGCAAACTTTCCATCCCTGAAATTCTCACAAACATGTCTGCATCATAGATCATACTGTACCACCAGGCCAAAAACGTCCATATTCAAACAAGCACTCCCTTATAATGATGCACATGTTATTCTAATTCTGGGTGATGGGAAATATCAGTGGATCACTGAGAACCTCAGTTCCTTAGTCTCGGTACTTTTTTCTTTAGATTTAGACAGGAGGGAAATGCAACTTGCTGAATACAAAAGAGTAGGAGGACAGTGAGTGGGCAGAATAATAGTTACCCCTCAAAAATGTTGGAAACAGTGCACGTTCTGTTCTTTCATGCCAGTCGGGTAGACTGCTGTGCTCTACCTCCCACTCTTGGGCCACAACCAGAGATATGTTCACTATGCATAATTCTCACTGAAGTTACGGAAGGGAAGGAGTCTTAGACTCAAGCCCAGCTTGTATGATGTGCTATAGAAGGCTATCGGATGAGAGAGAGCTGCACGATGGTTTTTGCTCTCAGGAGGTGACCCATGTTCTCTCTGCTCATTTATATGCATTTTCACATCCTTTCCATCTTCCCCAGTAATTTTTTCCCCTTTAGTTCCCTATAAACCCCAGCATGTACAGACTGAGAGAGAAAAAGCTGCCAAGATTTATATTTTAGCATGGAGCATAAGGATTCTCCCAAAAAAGGAGATATTTAAAGAATAAATGTCTGGCCCTGTAACAGTTTTTTGGTCAAGTAAGGATGCAAGCAGCTTGTCAAGAAAATGTTCCTCTTGATCATATTTCTGTGTAATTGGTATCCAAATTCCACTCCAAATGCAAATATTAACCTTCATGAACAGCTCAACTGAACATCAGAGTCATTTATTTTTCTTCATTGGCATTTGCTTGCTTTCATCTTTCATAAAACAAATAAGTGCAACTAAGTGAACTGGCGTAAATAACAGAAGGCATAAGGCTTCCCTTTGTTTGAAAGGTAGAAAAATAGTTCACTATTTGGTACTGTCTCAGTGAAAGTCTGTATAAACACCATATCTGCATCAATTAATTCAGAGAGCTATTTTTATTGGCCCAGGAAAGGCATTGGATAATACCCATCTTCTTGTTATTGTTTAGGTAAACGTGATATTCTTTTATTGACTTTCAGGAGTGTGGGGGTAAGGTCATTTTAACTATAGTTTATTTTTTCAAGATCAAGTAAACGCCTAGCCAATTATCGCCTAGTGTCAACCCCATCATTCATGAGCAACCTCATAGAGGAGCTAATCAAAGGCCGCCTATCATCTCACCTAACTGAAGCCGACATTCTAGACCCGGCACAATTTGAGTGTAGACCAGGACACGGACCTGAAACAGCTTTATGGAACTGATAGATGATCTCCTCCAATCAAAAGATAGAGAACAGACATCTGTTCTCATCCTCCTGGATCTTTCTGCAGTGTTCAACATATACATATACAGCAGTCTCGCCCGAGAGAGATGGCAGGGGTCCAGGATAACATGCTAAAATGGTTTGAGCCTTCCTGGAGGGACACACCCAAAAAGTAGTGATGGGAAAATGCACCACCCCTAGACCCCTCACTTAAGGGGTTCCACAAGGATCAGTTCTCTCTCCAGTCCTTTTCAACATCTACATGCAACCACTAGGTGTACAGGTCAAACAACATGGATTCACAAGCCAGCAATACACAGATGATACACAGCTCTATCTATCTTTCACTACATACTCCTACCACCAAGATGGCCCAGTGCTTGGAGGAGATCAGCTCATGGATGAAGAACAGCTGGCTGAAGCAGAACCCAAGGAAGACCAAGTGATGCTCATGGGCAGAGGAAAGTATTCTGAGGAGTGTGCAGCCATGTTGACTCCCCTGTGGTTGAAGGTTCACATCCACAACTGGTCAGTTCAGTCCGTAGTCTAGGAGTATTCTCAGATTCCTCGCTGATGCCGAATTCCCACATCACAATAGCCATGATTAATGCTTTCTACCATCTCCAGCTGGCTTGGAGATTCCATCCCATACTGGCAGATAAAGGCCTTAGTTATTTATGTCTTCGTCACCTCTCGCCTGGACTACAGCAACACAATATATTTGGGCAGGAAGCCATCAGCACTTAGGAAACTCCAGCTAGTACAATACACTGCAGCATGTCTCCTCAGTATGCAAGCTACCATGAAAACATCATACCTGTCCTCTGTTCCTCATAGAATTTTTAATTAAGTTCAAGGTCTCAGTCTTTATCTTCAAAGCACTCTATGGCCTGGGCCCAGGACACCTAAAAGACTGCTTAAAGCTCCAGGACAAAGACCGAGGTCGACAACTTAGCTCCTCTGGCACAATGGTATCACAACGGAATCAAGTCCTCAATTGTCAGAAATAATTTTGCTTTTTATTTGGAAAATTTTATATACAGAAAGTTGCAAATATTTTTCTGTCTCCATACAGAAGCTTACAATTACTGCATGACCATTACCTGAGCTGTTTAGTATATACAAGTAGTGTGTGCAACATGACATATATGGTAACTGGGACAAATGGACATCGGATCCATCCGATGAAGTGAGCTGTAGCTCACAAAAGCTTATGCTCAAATAAATTTGTTAGTCTCTAAGGTGCCACAAGTACGCCTTTTCTTTTTGCGAATACAGACTAACACGGCTGCTACTCTGAAGCCTGAGTTAACATACTGACAGTAAAGCAAAAAGCAAACAGAGAAACATTTAGTGATAACATTTTCCACTATTTCTACTTTCTCTGTACTTCTGAGGGAAAAAGTGAGTACAATTTAAGTGCCTTTATTTCAGCAGGACTTTAACAATCTTCACAGTCTGAAAGAAGCATCACAACCAAAGCATTATTTTTTTTCCTTAGTGCTTTAAAGGAAACAACATCTTATGGTTCATATAAAGAATTCGACTTTTTAAAATGCTGAACTTTCTGAACATATTATATAAGTAGAGCTGGTAATAATTCCTATTTTTTAAGGTTGCTCGATATTTCCCATAATCAATCAGACATTGTTTTCAGTTGCTTATAACTTTGCCAAACTTTAACCTTTCAGTTCAACATTTCTCATGCTGGGCGTCCACATTAGGCTAAATTGTTTTGGAAAGTTTCAGCAAATATGGATCAGCCATTTCCAAGAATGAGATGAAAAGGGAAAAAAAATTGTTTTGCCCCCATTTAAAAAATTCTTACAGCTGTTTCACTGAAGCTCTAGCACTTCAATATTTTGGAGCAGGAACTTGAAATTTGGCAGGGGAGTGGCTTTTGTGTCAGGGATGTGCTTTTTGCTACTCCTGTGAACAGGGCCAGCTCCAGGCACCAGCGAAGGAAGCAGGTGCCTGGGGCGGCCAATAGAAAGGGGCGGCACTCCGTGCGTTATCGGGGCGGCACGTCTGGGTCTTTAGCGGCAATTCGGCAGTGGCTCCTTCATTCCCTCTCTTTCTCTTCGGTGGCAACTCAATCGGGTTTTTCTTTTCTTTTTTTTTTTCTTCACTGCTTGGGGCAGCAAAAAAGCTGGTGCCAGCCCTGCTTGTGAAAATCCACTCAAATTTGGCTAAATTAAAATTCTTAGAAAAATATCAATTTGCACACGCTCAGTAGAGATTTGTTAGGGTTTGGTAGCTAAATCCTGATTCCATCTGCACTGAGCACGTTCCAGTCCAGGGTTGCAGGAATTCCCCTGCATTTGCTGTTCCCAGCTATTGCTAGTCACTGTGATGCCAGGCACCAGAACAGCTCAGGGAAACCATCTCTCCTGTGCTCTCAACATCCCACTACTGGTGCCCAGGCAGCATAGAGGAGGAAACAGTCTGATACTACAGCCGATGGAACAAACAAAAAAGGAAGCAGGAAGGCAAAGAGAAAAGCAAAGTTACAAGAGTGTGTTCATAGAATCATAGAATCATAGAATATCAGGGTTGGAAGGGACCCCAGAAGGTCATCTAGTCCAACCCCCTGCTCAAAGCAGGACCAAGTCCCAGTTAAATCATCCCAGCCAGGGCTTTGTCAAGCCTGACCTTAAAAACCTCTAAGGAAGGAGATTCTACCACCTCCCTAGGTAACGCATTCCAGTGTTTCACCACCCTCTTAGTGAAAAAGTTTTTCCTAATATCCAATCTAAACCTCCCCCATTGCAACTTGAGACCATTACTCCTCGTTCTGTCATCTGCTACCATTGAGAACAGTCTAGAGCCATCCTCTTTGAAACCCCCTTTCAGGTAGTTGAAAGCAGCTATCAAATCCCCCCTCATTCTTCTCTTCTGCAGACTAAACAATCCCAGCTCCCTCAGCCTCTCCTCATAAGTCATGTGCTCTAGACCCCTAATCATTTTCGTTGCCCTTCGTTGTACTCTTTCCAATTTATCCACATCCTTCCTGTAGTGTGGGGCCCAAAACTGGACACAGTACTCCAGATGAGGCCTCACCAGTGTCGAATAGAGGGGAACGATCACGTCCCTCGATCTGCTCGCTATGCCCCTACTTATACATCCCAAAATGCCATTGGCCTTCTTGGCAACAAGGGCACACTGCTGACTCATATCCAGCTTCTCGTCCACTGTCACCCCTAGGTCCTTTTCCGCAGAACTGCTGCCGAGCCATTCGGTCCCTAGTCTGTAGCGGTGCATTGGATTCTTCCATCCTAAGTGCAGGACCCTGCACTTATCCTTATTGAACCTCATTAGATTTCTTTTGGCCCAATCCTCCAATTTGTCTAGGTCCTTCTGTATCCTATCCCTCCCCTCCAGCGTATCTACCACTCCTCCCAGTTTAGTATCATCCGCAAATTTGCTGAGAGTGCAATCCACACCATCCTCCAGATCATTTATGAAGATATTGAACAAAACGGGCCCCAGGACCGACCCCTGGGGCACTCCACTTGACACCGGCTGCCAACTAGACATGGAGCCATTGATCACTACCCGTTGAGCCCGACAATCTAGCCAGCTTTCTACCCACCTTATAGTGCATTCATCCAGCCCATACTTCCTTAACTTGCTGACAAGAATGCTGTGGGAGACCGTGTCAAAAGCTTTGCTAAAGTCAAGAAACAATACATCCACTGCTTTCCCTTCATCCACAGAACCAGTAATCTCATCATAAAAGGCGATTAGATTAGTCAGGCATGACCTTCCCTTGGTGAATCCATGCTGACTGTTCCTGATCACTTTCCTCTCCTCTAAGTGCTTCAGGATTGATTCTTTGAGGACCTGCTCCATGATTTTTCCAGGGACTGAGGTGAGGCTGACTGGCCTGTAGTTCCCAGGATCCTCCTTCTTCCCTTTTTTAAAGATGGGCACTACATTAGCCTTTTTCCAGTCATCCGGGACTTCCCCCGTTCGCCACGAGTTTTCAAAGATAATGGCCAAGGGCTCTGCAATCACAGCCGCCAATTCCTTCAGCACTCTCGGATGCAATTCGTCCGGCCCCATGGACTTGTGCACGTCCAGCTTTTCTAAATAGTCCCTAACCACCTCTATCTCTACAGAGGGCTGGCCATCTCTTCCCCATTTTGTGTTGCCCAGCACAGCAGTCTGGGAGCTGACCTTGTTAGTGAAAACAGAGGCAAAAAAAGCATTGAGTACATTAGCTTTTTCCACATCCTCTGTCACTAGCTTGCCTCCCTCATTCAGTAAGGGGCCCACACTTTCCTTGGCTTTCTTCTTGTTGCCAACATACCTGAAGAAACCCTTCTTGTTACTCTTGACATCTCTTGCTAGCTGCAGCTCCAGGTGCGATTTGGCCCTCCTGATATCTTTCCTACATGCCCGAGCAATATTTTTATACTCTTCCCTGGTCATATGTCCAACCTTCCACTTCTTGTAAGCTTCTTTTTTATGTTTAAGATCCGCTAGGATTTCACCATTAAGCCAAGCTGGTCGCCTGCCATATTTACTATTCTTTCGACTCATCGGGATGGTTTGTCCCTGTAACCTCAACAGGGATTCCTTGAAATACAGCCAGCTCTCCTGGACTCCCTTCCCTTTCATGTTAGTCCCCCAGGGGATCCTGGCCATCTGTTCCCTGAGGGAGTCAAAGTCTGCTTTCCTGAAGTCCAGGGTCCGTATCCTGCTGCTTACCTTTCTTCCCTGCGTCAGGATCCTGAACTCAACCAACTCATGGTCACTGCCTCCCAGATTCCCATCCACTTTTGCTTCCCCCACTAATTCTACCCGGTTTGTGAGCAGCAGGTCAAGAAAAGCGCTCCCCCTAGTTGGCTCCCCTAGCACTTGCACCAGGAAATTGTCCCCTACGCTTTCCAAAAACTTCCTGGATTGTCTATGCACCGCTGTATTGCTCTCCCAGCAGATATCAGGAAAATTAAAGTCACCCATGAGAATCAGGGCATGCGATCTAGTAGCTTCCGTGAGTTGCCGGAAGAAAGCCTCATCCACCTCATCCCCCTGGTCCGGTGGTCTATAGCAGACTCCCACCATGACATCACTCTTGTTGCACACACTTCTAAACTTAATCCAGAGACACTCAGGTTTTTCCACAGTTTCGTACCGGAGCTCTGAGCAGTCATACTGCTCCCTTACATACAGTGCTACTCCCCCACCTTTTCTGCCCTGCCTGTGCTTCCTGAACAGTTTATAACCATCCATGACTGTACTCCAGTCATGTGAGTTATCCCACCAAGTCTCTGTTATTCCAATCACGTCATAATTCCTTGACATCACCAGGACCTCCAGTTCTCCCTGCTTGTTTCCAAGGCTTTGTGCATTTGTATATAAGCACTTGAGATAACCTGTTGATCGCCCCTCATTCCCAGTATGAGGCAGGAGCCCTCCCCTCTCAGACATTCCTGCCTGTGCTTCCTCCCGGTATCCCGCTTTCCCACTTACCTCAGGGCTTTGGTCTCCTTCCCCCGGTGAACCTAGTTTAAAGCCCTCCTCACTAGGTTAGCCAGCCTGCTGGCAAAGATGTTCTTCCCTCTCTTCGTAAGATGGAGCCCGTCTCTGCCCAGCACTCCTCCTTCATGGAACACCATCCCATGGTCAAAGAATCCAAAGCCTTCTCTCCGACACCACCTGCGTAGCCATTCGTTGACCTCCACGATTCGACGGTCCCTACCCAGGCCTTTTCCTTCCACGGGGAGGATGGACGAGAACACCACTTGCGCCTCCAACTCCTTTATCCTTCTTCCCAGAGCCACGTAGTCCGCAGTGATCCGCTCAAGGTCATTCTTGGCAGTATCATTGGTGCCCACGTGGAGAAGCAGGAAGGGGTAGCGATCCGAGGGCTTGATGAGTCTCGGCAGTCTCTCCGTCACATCACGAATCTTAGCCCCTGGCAAGCAGCAGACTTCTCGGTTTTCCCGGTCAGGGCGGCAGATAGATGACTCAGTCCCCCGGAGGAGAGAGTCCCCGACCACCACCACCCGCCTTCTCCTCTTGGGAGTGGTGGTCGTGGAACCCCCAACCTCAGGACATCGCATCTCATGCCTCCCAACCAGCGGGGTCTCCTTCTGCTTTCTCCCCCCAGACATATCATCTGGTCCACTCTCCGCAATGGTACCTGTGGAGAGAACATGAAAGCGGTTAGTTACCTGTGTCTGTGTTACTGGAACCCGGACATTCCGCTTACCTCTTCTGGAGGTCACATGTTGCCAAGCTTCTTCACTGGCCTCTTGGCTCCTCTGTGCAACCTGCTCTATATCTTTAGAGCTTTGTGCCCCTAGAAGGCTATCCTGAGTTTGGTCCAGAAAATCCTCAGTCTCTCGTATACAACGCAGGGTCGTTACCTGTTGCTCCAGACCTTCAATCTTCTCTTCCAATATGGAGACCAGCTTGCACTTTGTACAGACAAAGTCGCTTCTGTCCTGTGGAAGTAAGACAAACATGGCACATCCAGTGCAGGTCACAACAGCTGAACCCCCCCCTTCCATATCACCTACCTACTATGAGCTTCCTCAGAGACGTTGGCAAGATGTAAGCCTCACTGGGCTCCCTCCAGGCGAACTCCCAGGCAAACTCCTGCTGTGAGCTGCTCTGCTGTCCCCGCTGCTCCGCTGGTTCGCTGCCGCTCAGCTGGTTCGCGAGGCTCTGGCTATTTTCAAACAGCCAGGCTTCCCTGACGCAAACACACAGACACCCTAATGCCCGCCCCCTGCAGGCTAGCAGCCAATCAGACACTCACTCAGGCTCTCTCCCTGCCCTCCCAGCAAACACACGCTCGGATACTTCCTCAGCAAGCAAACACACACACTCGGATACTTACCAGTCCCAGGCAAACTCCTGCTGTGAGTTGCTCTGCTGTCCCCGCTGCTCCGCTGGTTCGCTGCCGCTCAGCTGGTTCGCGAGGCTCTGGCTATTTTCAAACAGCCAGGCTTCCCTGACGCAAACACACAGACACCCTAATGCCCGCCCCCTGCAGGCTAGCAGCCAATCAGACACTCACTCAGGCTCTCTCCCTGCCCTCCCAGCAAACACACGCTCGGATACTTCCTCAGCAAGCAAACACACACACTCGGATACTTACCAGTCCCAGGCAAACTCCTGCTGTGTTCTTTGCATTTAAGCAACAAAAGCTGGTATTTAACTGTTATTCCTTTATTCAAAGCATTAATCACCACATAACCAGAGTTTGCTGCAGTTTCTTAATCTGTCCCTGCAGTCCAGAATCCCACCGCCCATGATGGAGAATGAGCACTGGTCTCTGTAGCCGAATCCTTGCACAACACCTGCTCCACACAAAAATGTTATTCAATCCAAACAAAGTATCCTTGGAAAAAATGGAAATCCAGCCTGAGTAAAGCCAATGAATATGGCTAAAAGGAATCTGAAGAGTAAATAGCTAAAAACCAAGAAAATCTTAAAGTCAAACAAGAAAAAAAAAATTCTGATCACTTGTTCATAGGCAAATAAGAAATCACATCTGGTTGCCCAAGAAGAAACATGGTTGTTCCAGTTATGGAACCAAGGTCTTATTCTTTCAATTAAAGAACATTGCAATAATGTTGCTTTAATTGTGAAAATTCTCAAGCATTTCTCTTCAGTCTGCTTGTTCCGTTTTGGACCATGGTACCAGGATTCTAATTGGTATTTTGTTTTAGCATGTCCAACTCTCACATCATAGATTTACTTTTCTCCTTTCAGAGACTATAAATTAAAATGTCATTGCCACCTTCACCACTCTGAGTTAGAATTTAGACTTGTCAGAGAAATAGTCCAAATGACAATTTAGGGCTGGCATAACTTATAATGAAATATTAAACAGAATTTATGTTGGTAAGATGTCAAAGTAGTTCTTTGGCTGTAGGACAAACGTTACTGTGTATAAGTAGCATCTTTTACACTGGTGAAACCTCAGTTATTTCACTAATTTTCTTGCTTGATGCAAGGACATAACATCTTACCACAGGCTAGTTTATTTTCAGAATTCTGAAAGCACCCTAGGAGTGAGAGTATGGACATGACTAGGTGGTTAGCTATTACTAAGAAACAACTTAGGCCTCTAACAGAGCCTGATGCCACATGGGCTCCAGGGCTGTTTTCCCCAGACGGAAGACTGAGGTAGCTTCTCCTGAAGTGGGCCCTAGCTCCTATTCTGGGGAACCATATGGCATGTGGCTGTAACAGTGATCTCTCCAGACCAATGATCCCCAGACTTTTGAGGGTCATGCCTCATCTTACCTAGTGTTGCCAACTTTCCAATTTCCCAAAACAGGACGCTAGTGCTGTGGTCAACATTTTCTGCACCAAATACTTACCAGCACATACACTATCAAACAGGCACAACACAGACTCGCCAGCAGCAATGGAGATACTAGCAAGATACAATTACAAATAGGATGGATGAGGGGGGCCAAAAGGAGAAAGAAAACTGGCTTTGACTTGCCATTGTTAGCATACACTTCACAGCAAACAAATCTTTGTTTGTTGCAGCACTTGCTTTCCAAGGCAGAGCCCGTGCACCTCGATGGGACTGCAGCCATACATTCTCCACAATGTCCTGCCCTAACGTGCCACTTGGATAGATTGGTTTCAAATTGAAAGTGTAGGGGCTTCGTTTAGCAATCCCCCAACCCCACAAATCAAAACAACTTCGAGCTGCTGAGACCAGGTAGCGGGGTTTCCCAGCACGAGGAGCTGGTGGCTTCACCCTTTACCCAAACTCCATCCCCAACCAAAGGCTCAACTCACCAGAAAGAGGGAGGCTGAAGAGGACCATGTCTCTCCTGCTCCGTCCAGCAGCAGCAGCTCAGAGGCAGAGAGCTCGCAGGGAGTGATGAGGGCTGAAAGTCGTGGGGGAGGTAGCTTCCTGCAGCCGGGGGAGGTTCCCAAAGGTGGGTCTGACCCAGCCCCGGGAGCAGGCCATGCAGGGGAAGAGGAAGTATCCCTTCCTCAGCCTAGCTGGGACTAGCAGCTGGGGGGCCTCCAGCTCTGCCCCTCCCCGGCTCTGGGGCCAATGCTCGGGGTTAAAAGGGGCCTTAGGTTGGCTGTGGGGAGGGTAAGGGGTGACAACAGAACTGCAGTAACCGGACTTCTGGTATCCGGTCAATACTTCTGATTGGAGACTGTACAATCGCCTTAAAAACTGACTTTCCAGTCAAAAACCGGACACCAGACATCCTGAACACGACTGCCCACAATGGCCTCAGGCCGAAGCTTGCTCACCTTGATGAGGATTGGGCCACAATGACTGCAGTCAGTGCATATGGATCACCTAAATGTCTACAAAACTATGAAGGTAAAGGGTCAGAAGAACATAAGAATCGCCATAATGGTCAGACCAAAGGTCCATCTACCCCAATATCCTGCCTTCTAACAAAGTGGACGCATGTGCGCTGCCCTAGTCCACCAATATCTGAAAGGAACACTCCTATTTCCCTTTGGGAGGTCACCTAGGAGAAAAGGAGGTAAAGGACTGGTCATCGGCTATACCGGCCTGATCCTGTCCGAGAGACTCCCACTGGTGATAAGTTCTATGACCAAGCTTCTCCATTACCTTGTTCCAGTAACACTCAGAACCCCACTCCATGAAGTCAAAGGTCACAAAAGCACGAAGCAGAAGAAACACAAACCTTTATCTTAAGTGTCTCTGTAAGATGCTACGCTCACTCACCGGCTTGGGGAATAAACAGCCACACCCAAGTCAGTCATTAGCTCCCTTGCCTCAGGGCTCCTTTTATTATTGAAACACAAAAAGAAAATGTAAACAACATCATAATGTAACTGCCCCACTCCCCAGTATAGGTTGTGGGTCCCCTGGCCACTAGCAGTCTAGTGGTTAGAGTTTTCCCTCAGCACAGGGACTTCTCCAGGGTCTCCTTGCCCATGCTGTCCTACACAGCATGGTCTGCAACTTGGGCTTTTAGTCACAAGCAAGTATTCTCATGGCATTAGAATGGTCCTAGGCTCTACCTAATGGAGCTGGGGACCACTTCTGTATCATCTAGTGGCAGTTATCAGACCCAGTCACCTAACATTGTCCAGCTGGGTCTGATGATTCCCAGTACCTGCCTGCTAGGCTCTTCCTTGGAACAGAACTGGTTGCTCCCTAGCCCTCCCCACCCTGGGACTTAAAGGGGCACCTTAAAGGCACCACCCTGTTACAATCTCATTTTTCCTGTTTTCTACCTTTAGTTCATGGGAAAATGTTTCTGTTGGTGTATTAGGGTGTCAGTGTATGGATTGAGTGTACCTTGGGAATGGCGCCAGGAATGCTTCCCCAACCCTAAATCCTAATCCTGCTTTTGAACCATTCCAAGTACTTCCTCAATTAAGGAAGAGTATAATCTGAAGTTTTAAACATCCTTTAGTAACTACCTATGTTCTGAAATCAGTTGGTAAACTGATGCTTTGTTGGTGGGGGAGTAAGAAGAGGACACTATTAGTCACCATAACCACAGTGAGATTTAAGAAGAAACCATGCAGGAGCACTGAAGTTGTGAATTTAAGAAACCACTTTGGTATCTACCTCCTTCGGACTAGCTAATGATTCTCTCACTTCAGGTTCTCTCTCTTGGTTGGAGTCTAAAACCAGAACAGATAGTTATGTCCTTCACCAGCTAAATAAGTGATTCTCAAACTTTTGTACTGACCCCTTTCACATAGCAAGCCTGTGTGTGAGACTCTCCGCCCCTTATACATTAAAAACACTTTTTGACATATTTAACACTATTATAAATGCTGGAGGCAAAGCAGGGTTTGGGGTGGAGGCTGACAGCTCACAACCCCCCAAGTAATAAACTTGTGAGGGGTCCTGACCCCCAGTTTGAAAACTCCTAAACTAAATTGATTTCACTGCCATGAGCGATATCTTTTATTTGGGGGGCGGGAGAAGAGAGGTGGTTAGACTAAGTAAGACCTCCTTCAGTCTCCTGTTGCAGGTTCAATAGAAAGTAATTCTTTGTTGTATCAATCTCATTTGATTACCCACTGTATTAATTTAACCAAATGATGACTTAAGCCAAATATCATTGCTACTCATTGACTGGACTTCAATTTGACCTTGATTTGATAGTTGTATTGTTTTAAATCCTATGTCTACTAGTTTTCGTCTTAGAGATATGAAAATTTAATTTTCATATCCGCTTGTTCTTTTAATAAAACTCATAGAAGTATAGAGAGCCAAGTTGTTGGGTTTTTTTCACATTAGCAACTTGAATCAGAAACTGCAAGAATGAAGGTAACTTAGCTGAGGTGTTTGACAGCCACTTGCTCTTTCACTAAATTAAGTCCTTTGTTTCTTGCACTATGTAAATATTTATTCCAATTTCAAGTGACGAGTCTAATCTCTAAATAATGTTATACACACTGTCCATCTGGTTTAAAATCTAGATCTGAACATACAGATTAACACTGGTTTAGTTCTCCCCTAGTGCTTCCTGCTGAGTGCTCATTGTAACAGTGTCCATAAATAAGTATGGTTCCTGGTGCCCCTTGAAGCTGGAAGAGAATAAGCTGATGAGTCTGGAAAATAGTCACACTTGGGCCATTCACTCATATCTGCATCAGTCCTTGATCACATGTGGGAAAAACACATTCTAGGATCCCCGCTGCAGATAAACTGTGAAGTCACAATCTGGCTACATGGTATCTGAATGCCTGAACATTTCAGTACAAGAAGTTAGCTAGATATAACACTCTCTCAAAATTCAATAAAAAAATTATAGACAACAGTAAAGCTAATTTAGCTTTTCTTGAAAAGTGTTATGAACTGTAATAACTACAAACATTTAGAGGTTCTAGCATTATTACGTACCATATGATGGAGACTTTTTTTTTAAAAAAGATCCAATCTGTGAGGATTTCAGACTGCCATTGCAATGGAATTCAGTTTTTTAAAAAGCAATTCAATTTGTGATGTTTCCAGAGTAAAGCTGCCAAGCAATTTAACAAGTTCTCTTTTTTCCCCCCTATTTTCAGGGGAAAATTTTTCCTTCCAGCTCTGTTGGAGAAGATAAGAGAATTTATTATGCAGTCTCTGATGAAAAATTCAGTTTAGGGTGAGCTCTTGGTGAAACCTGACAGTGATATATGAAAATGAGTGCCAGTGAGAGTCAATTTCTTATTCTAAATCTCTACTATTTCTCTGTACAACACACTACTATGCAAAGGTAGCTCATAAATGGCTTTAGCCTACAGCCCTTACTCATATGAGTTAGACTGTAGGATTGGATCCAAACATACTACGCTTACTTCTCATTTACTTGGTCTCTATCATAGGCTGAGAAGAAAACAAAAAAAATTTGCTAATACCACCACTTGCAGGACAGAAATCAACTGCATTTAAATAGCAGGCCAAACTGTAGAATATCTGCCATACTTTATCTACAAAACATCTTCCATTGCAAAACCTGTAGTGAAGAACAATACTTGATAAAGGGCAGAGTAGTCAACCTTCTTGATGTTATCACAAGCCTCACAATTTTTGGTGGTCTTTTTTGAGACAGATTAGTGATCTCCTGTTGTCTTCAGTTTCTTTGCGAATATCTACCCTTACTCAAAATGGCCTCAATAGCCCATTACTTTAAGCAGGAATGAAGCCAGATTGCTTTCAATCAAGATGGCTGCCATTTTTTCCAGTAGCTTTTCATGTGATGCTGCCTCTAGTAAAGATGGCTGCCACCCCAGGCTCTATTGTTAGAGAACTGGATAGGAAACTGAAGGGACAAGGGAATGCAAAAGTGCAGAAAGAAGGCTAAGGGCTGGTCTACACAGGGAAATTGACCTGCATAGTTATAGCAGACTAGTGTATTTAATCCCCTCTATCTATATTGGTCAATTTCCCCACATAGACAAGCCCTAAGAGGGTCATGTTGCAGAATGTGGACTGGGCAGAGAAGGAGACTAACACAGACAGCGGAATGGGTGATGGCCATAAGGAAGATCAAGGGATCTTGGGAGTAGGGAATGGAGAGAGAGGATGTATGAGAAGGAGGTTCTTGAGGTAAAGGGAGCAAAAATATGGGAGGCAGGAGTTGGACTGGAAGAACATGGAAGGAGAACATGAGCGGGCAGGGAGTAAAATGGGAAATGGAAGAGATGGGGGGAGGGGAAAAATGATAGCTCCTCCTCTCCAGCATTTGGAGACAATAAATGGAACCTCTTTCTGAGCAGGAATGGAGGAACACACACAAATTAGAGTTGGGCTCAAGTGCTCAAAAATCAGACAGACCACCAAAATATTGTGCTGTTTATTATTGGTTTAGAAATAATCATATTTAGAGCTTGCCTACACCACAGAACATGCACACTGCAGGGGTGTGGTCTCCCAGTAGAGAACTTTTAAATAGCAGGCCAAACTATTCGCTCCAGCAGGGTCTACATAGGCCAATTACCAACTGTTGACCAGTTCTTTTCCCCACTACCCAAAATGCACCGGTTCACAGACAGACTCTTGAGCTGAGAAGTGTGTCATTTATTTGCTGCTTCAGTGAGTGGTCAGTCCACCAAAAAAAGGGCACGGAATAGGGTTAAATGCAAATGCATTCAGGTGTTCACCTTAAATACACTGTTACAAAGCTATTCATTATACTTTCCTGCCTAACACTAAGATTAGTTTGCTAAACTCGGCTGTTTAACTGATTGTTTACCAAGTTGTTTACCTGATCAGGTTGCGATCAACCTTTTTACCTGGCTGTTCTCTTTCCTTGACAAATAAGCATGTAGTACTGGGATTTTATGTTTGTATTTTGTATAATTTAAAATAAAATAAAAAATAATAATGTAGCATGTATTAAATCTTTTAGTGTATAATTTGACCATATTCTGCCAGCCACCCTTTCTGAAAGCAGAAAGGAATGGCCTAACGGGCCATTGGTAAAGACATATCAACCAGAATCTGTATCTGAGCTAATTTCAAGGCAGTAAGAGACCTTTTAGGGTCACCACTTTGTTGTAGGTTTAGTATTTTAAAATAAGTAAAAAAAAAAAAAAAAAAAGTGCAATAATTGTTTTCTCTTGCATTGCAATTTGATATTCCTGTTCAAAACTCTCTATAAATCAATTCTGTGTTGTGTATAAATAAAAAAATGTGTGTATTAAAAAAATAAGTGAAAAGCCATCACCGGACCAAATTTTCTAAGAAGGAACCGAGAACGGACATAAGAGCACCAGCAAATTGCAACACGCCCTACTGAGATGTCAAAGGAGGGCAAATTAACAACTCTAAAAATAAAACATGCACTTATCAATAAAAACAAAATAGCTGTAATCAAAATTAGCATGGGGTAACTCCCTAAAAAACAAAATAAAAATAAAATTAAAAAAACAAGCACTCGTCAAACAACTATTAATTACAGCCTAAGAGTACAAAATTCAATGGTCCCAATAAAAAAAAAAAAATCACAATATAAACAGGGTGCCTTGCCATAAAACTTTGGGTTTGTCCTGCCAAAACTTCCCCAAAGCACCGTGTCACTACCAACAAAACCCGGCTCCTACCTACCCGTGATCACTAGAATGATCCGGACCCTATACTGGTAACTATAACACCAACTGGTGAGACAACGTGTGTGTGTGTATGTATATAATTAAATGCATATGCTAATTTTTGGATTTTCAATAAATGCAGTGTATTGTCTTTTCCTCTAAAAAAAGTCCCATGTGCTTCTTATAAGCATAAGAAGTAGGCATCTTTTCACATGTCCCAACACCTCAAACATACATTCTACATATCACATCCTAGTACACCAACACATTGGTGAACTCTACAAGTCAGTTTGCATTGCTGTGTCATGTAGACAAGCTTCCCTTCTCACCCCCACCCAAAAACAATTTCATGATCTGGGGAGAGTTTGATTGATTTTTTTTTTTAATACTTAGATTTAGCAACAGAGAAAGGAATAGCTTACTTTTAACTTAAAGACCCGCACAAAGGGTAAAAAGAAAAGGAGTACTTGTGGCACCTTAGAGACTAACAAATATTAGTCTCTAAGGTGCCACAAGTACTCCTTTTATTTTTGCGGATACAGACTAACATGGCTGCTACTCTGAAACAAAGGGTAAAGTTTCCAGGAGTCCCCCATGCTGTTTCCAAAGGCAACATAGGCACTGTGAAAGCTGATAACCTTCAATGACATTTAGGTTCCTAGTATTTAAGGCACTTTTGAAAATGGGACGTAGATGCTTTTGAAAGTTTTAACCTAAATCACAGTATATTTCTGAACAGAATAACGAACTATCCTCTAATACCCAGTTACACAAACTCTGATACTTGCAGTACATTTATGACACACAACTATTTTAAAAAAAGGAGTACTTGTGGCACCTTAGAGACTAACAAATTTATTTGAGCATAAGCTGTCTCCCAAGATCTGAGAGAGCGATGGCTCGTCCTTCAGGATAGGTTGTAGATCCTTGATGATGCGTTGGAGAGGTTTTAGTTGGGGGCTGAAGGTGATGGCTAGTGGCGTTCTGTTGTTTTCTTTGTTGGGCCTGTCCTGTAGTAGGTGACTTCTGGGTACTCTTCTGGCTCTGTCAATCTGTTTCTTCACTTCAGCAGGTGGGTATTGTAGTTGTAGGAATGCATGATAGAGATCTTGTAGGTGTTTGTCTCTGTCTGAGGGGTTGGAGCAAATGCGGTTATATCGAAGTGCTTGGCTGTAGACAATGGATCGAGTGGTATGATCTGGATGAAAGACCAGTCCTTGCTTACAGACAGCCCCCCAATCTGAAGCAAATACTCACCAGCAACCACACACCACACAACAGAACCACTAACCCAGGAACCTATCCTTGCAACAAAGCCCGTTGCCAACTCTGTCCACACATCTATTCAGGGGATACCATCATAGGGCCTAATCACATCAGCCACACTATCAGAGGCTCGTTCACCTGCGCATCTACCAATGTGATATATGCCATCATGTGCCAGCAATGCCCCTCTGCCATGTACATTGGCCAAACTGGACAGTCTCTACGTAAAAGAATGAATGGACACAAATCAGACGTCAAGAATTATAACATTCAAAAACCAGTTGGAGAACACTTCAATCTCTCTGGTCACTCGATCACAGACCTAAGAGTGGCTATCCTTCAACAAAAAAGCTTCAAAAACAGACTCCAACGAGAGACTGCTGAATTGGAATTAATTTGCAAACTGGATACAACTAACTTAGGCTTGAATAGAGACTGGGAATGGATGAGTCATTACACAAAGTAAAACTATTTCCCCATGGTATTTCTCCCTCCCACCCCACCCCCCACTGTTCCTCTGATATTCTTGTTAACTGCTGGAATTAGCCTACCTGCTTGTCACCATGAAAGGTTTTCCTCCTTCCCCCCCCTGCTGTTGGTGATGGCTTATCTTAAGTGATCACTCTCCTTACAGTGTGTATGATAAACCCATTGTTTCATGTTCTCTGTGTGTGTATATATAAATCTCTCCTCTGTTTTTTCCACCAAATGCATCCGATGAAGTGAGCTGTAGCTCACGAAAGCTTATGCTCTAATAAATTTGTTAGTCTCTAAGGTGCCACAAGTACTCCTTTTCCTCTTATATTAATAAACAGCCCACTGAAGAGAACCAAGGGGAAAACCCCAAACCCTCACACAATAGCAAAGGTGGCAAAAGCAGAAATATAGATCTGAATTTCTGCCATGTAACATGCTATGCAATAACACGCCCCCCCAACACACATACACACACACCCCCCCGGCATACAAGAGGGCTGCAATGGCCATTTAACAGGCAAGAATATCCCCCATTTAGTCCCACTGAGCCGCTCAGCATTGGCAAGTTTCAGCCTTTGCGGGCTGCTACGAGGGTAATTCCCCCCCCCCCACCGCCGCACAGGGGGAGGGGGGGGTAAATAATAACGTTCCCGGGCCAGCCGCGCAGACTGGAAGACGGCAGCGAGACCAGACTTCCCACGTTACCTTGCCGCGCCTCGTTCCCCGCGCGGACCCGGGCTCTGCCGCCTCCCCTGGCCCGCTGGCAGCCGCGCCTGCCTTTGCCTCGCCCCCCCCCGCGGACGCACGGCAGCGGCCCCGGGGAAGCGGGCCGCGCGCAGGAGGGGGCGCCAGCCGCACCCGCGCCGAGCGCACGGCCCGAGCCCCGGCGCGCGCCCCAGGCCCGCTCTCGCCCCCGGGGCGCGGCCCGGTTCGCGCCTGTTCACTGTACCGGGCTGGGTCTCCCGCCGGCCAGTGCTCCTCCGGCGGGCGGCGGCACGCTCAGCCCCGGGGGGCGGGAACCCGCGCGGCGAGGCGCGCGCCGCCTGGGCGATCACCGGGGGGAGGGGGCGGCAACGCTGCTCAGCGCGGCTGGGGGAGCCGGGAGCGGGCGCGTCTCTCCTCCGCGGGGGCTTCCCGCGGCCGCTGCCAAGCCCGGCTGCGGGGAGCGGGAAGCCGCGGGCGCTGCGCTGGGGCCCGTCAAGCGCGCTCCGGTGGCACGTGACCATGCCCGCGCGCCCAGCGGCCCCGGGCTGGGCAGGCAGGGAAAGCCCCGGTGGGTGCAGCCCCCGCCCGAGACTGAAGTGAGCTGTAGCTCGCCAAAGCTTATGCTCAAATAAATGTGCTAGTCTCTAAGGTGCCACAAGTCCCTCCTTTTCTCTTTGCGGATACAGACCAACACGGCTGCTGCTCTGAAACCCTTCCAAAACCTTGCAACTTGGGGCCCTCTCTCAGCGGCGCCCTGGCTGACCGGCTCCGCGGAGAGGCGGCCCCGCTTTGAACAGCTGAAATAAGGGCGCGTTGGCAAGATAGCCAGGGAGCTGGGAAGACGCGTGGGTGCTACACTGGAGGCTGGGCTTACTGCTTCCTATGTGGCTCCTGCTTTGGGGCTAGGTGGAGGGTTTCGGTTGGGTGCTGTCCTCGGGCGCGAAATTCACCCAATTGCGTACTAGGTTACAATAATACCGTGCCGCTTTGCCAGCTCGCCACAGCCCTCCAGTACTGGTGCGTGCAAAACTGAAGCCAGTGGCTACTTCCTCCACCCACCCTGCTAAACGTTAGACCCGGTCGCTGCTAGCACAATGGGACAAGCTCAGGTTGATGGAGGTGTCTCTCCACCTGTTCCAGATCCATTATTCTCCTTATCCCTGACCCCAGGTCACATAGGTGAGGCAATTCATTGATTTAATCAGACCATTATTAGGCATTACACTGCGGCCCATATTTCCCTCCCATCCATTGTCATTGTTTCTCCCGGTAGGAGTAATTTTTCACCCTAAATTTAGTATAAAAATGTAAAACCCCCACAGGTATCTAGATAATTTATTCTGGTAAGAAAAGAAAACAGACACCTTATTAGACCAGCCTTGGGGCCTCACTCAGTACCATCAGCTTCTGCTACTGACCAGTACCAGAGACTCTGGTTCTTTTTAAGACACGTTTTTAGCTTAAAACAAAATCTTTATGGTTCAGCTTCTCTCTGTGGGAGCTTAACTCATTAGTTGATACCACATTCCTATATGTTTCCTATGCTGTGCATTTTGGGGGATTAATTTAAAGTTAGCCTTTATCCAAAAGCATTTGAAATTAAAATCCAAACAAAAACAAAAAAAGGATAAAAATATCTTAAAACAAAACAAATACAGGTAGTAGAATTATGACATTTTCTCCAGATCCTTATTTGATACTGGAAATTAGCAAGAATAATTTTCAGCTCTATTCTTTCACCAATAGTGAGTGCTAGCGACTTGGTTGAGATGGCAATAGAAGTGTAGTATCCTTATTCCTTTCAGGTGTGTTGATTGAAAGGGAGATACTTGTGACACTCTGTACCCCAAAGCAACACCCTGGCACCCCCATATTTACCATGATGATATGATTATGATATTTTTTGTACAAAGTATGCCTTCTGAGGTGGTATTCTAAAAGGCTTGATCTGTTGAATATTAATATACTGTTGGATTGTATGTTCTGTCATAGCCGTGTCGCTAAAAGTTGGGCGGTGTAGCCGCTGTTTGTCAGCACTATTGCCGACAAAATACTTCCACCCCCAATGAGCGGCATTTGCCTTGTTGACAGGAGAGTGCTCCTGCCGACAGCATGCCATTCACTCAGGCACTTGTTGCGGCAAAATTTTTGTCCTTCAATACCCAGTGTAGAGAAAGCCTTAGTCAGATCTTCAGCTAGTTTAAATCTATTTTGTGCCACTGAAGCCAATGATTGCATTGATTTACAACAGCTGAGGATCTGGCCCATTTGTCTTTGCATAACAAACCCTTTGGGGTAAGCCCACACAATTAGAAATGCAATGTAATTGGCAACTAGCATTGCAGGTTTGCTGGTAAACTGCAACCAGCCCTGTAGCCCAAGAAATCAGATATGATATATATGATATATCAGATTGGCATAGAATAGATAGTGTCTTTCATGCTAAAGAAGAGACAGGATTAATTAATTCTAGTGCTTAACCACCCTGACAGTTAGGAAATTTTTCCTAATGTCCAACCTAAACCTCTCTTGCTGTAATTTAAGCCCATTGCTTCTTGTCCTATCCTCAGAGGTTAAGAAGATCAATTTTTCTCCCTCCTCCTTGTAACAACCTTTTACGAACTTAAAAACAGTTATCATGTCCCCTCTCAGTCTTCTCCTCTCCAAACTAAACAAATGTAATTTTTTTTCAATCTTTCCTCATAGGCAAAGGTGAAAGTAAGCCAGTATGCCATGCCAGGGCCTGGGTATTTTAAGGCCCTACCTCTTCCAGTTGAGGCCACTCCCCCTTCTCAGGCCTTCGGAGTACCGGTAAATCCTTTAAGTTACTTTCACCCCGCTCATAGGTCATGTTCTCTAGACTTTTAATCATTTTTGTTGCTTTTATCTGGACTTTCTCCAATTTGTCCACATCTTTCTTGAAAAGTGGCACCCAGAACTGGACACAATACTTCAGCTGAGGCCTAATCAGTGCGGAGTAGAGCGGAAGAATTACTTCTCATGTCTTGCTTACAACACTTCTGCTAATGCATTGCAGAATGCCATTTGCTTTTTTTGCAACAGTGTTACCCTGTTGACTCATATTTAGCTTGTGGTCCACTATGGCCCCCAGATCCCTTTCCACAGTACTCCTTCCTAGGCAGTCATTTCCCATTTTGTATGTGTGCAACTGATTGTTCCTTCCTAAGAGTACTTTGCATTTCTGCTTATTGAATTTCATCCTATTTACTTCAGACCATTTCTCCAGTTTGTCCAGATATTTTTGAATTTTAATCCTATCCTCCAAAGCACTTGCAACCCCACCCATCTTGGTGTAATCTGCAAACTTTATGAGTGTACTCTCTATGCCATTATCTAAATCATTGATGAAGATATTGAACTAAACTGATGAGAACCCCACTCATTATGCCCTTCCAGCATGACTGTAAACCACTGATTACTCTCTGGGAACAAGAAAAGGAGTACTTGTGGCACCTTAGAGACTAACAAATTTATTAGAGCATAAGCTTTCGAGAGCTACAGCTCACTTCATCAGATGCATTTGGTGGAAAAAACAGAGGGGAGATTGATATACACACAGAGAGAACATGAAACAATGGGTTTATCATACACACTGTAAGGAGAGTGATCACTTAAGATAAGCCATCACCAGCAGCAGAGGGGGAAAGGAGGAAAACCTTTCATGGTGACAAGCAAGGTAGGCTATTTCCAGCAGTTAACAAGAATATCTGAGGAACAGTGGGGGGGGGGAGAAATACCATGGGGAAATAGTTTTACTTTGTGTAATGACTCATCCATTCCCAGTCTCTATTCAAGCCTAAATTAATTGTATCCAGTTTGCAAATTAATTCCAATTCAGCAGTCTCTCGTTGGAGTCTGTTTTTGAAGCTTTTTTGTTGAAGGATAGCCACTCTTAGGTCTGCAATCGAGTGACCAGAGAGATTGAAGTGTTCTCCAACTGGTTTTTGAATGTTATAATTCTTGACGTCTGATTTGTGTCCATTCATTCTTTTACGTAAAGACTGTCCAGTTTGGCCAATGTACGTGGCAGGTGAATGAGCCTCTGATAGTGTGGCTGATGTGATTAGGCCCTACGATGGTGTCCCCTGAATAGATATGTGGACAGAGTTGGCAACGGGCTTTGTTGCAAGGATAGGTTCCTGGGTTAGTGGTTCTGTTGTGTGGTGTGTGGTTGCTGGTGAGTATTTGCTTCAGATTGGGGGGCTGTCTGTAAGCAAGGACTGGCCTGTCTCCCAAGATCTGTGAGAGTGATGGGCCGTCCTTCAGGATAGGTTGTAGATCCTTGATGATGCGTTGGAGAGGTTTTAGTTGGGGGCTGAAGGTGATGGCTAGTGGCGTTCTGTTGTTTTCTTTGTTGGGCCTGTCCTGTAGTAGGTGACTTCTGGGTACTCTTCTAGCTCTGTCAATCTGTTTCTTCACTTCAGCAGGTGGGTATTGTAGTTGTAGGAATGCATGATAGAGATCTTGTAGGTGTTTGTCTCTGTCTGAGGGGTTGGAGCAAATGCGGTTATATTGTAGAGCTTGGCTATAGACAATGGATCGTGTGGTATGATCTGGATGAAAGCTAGAGGCATGTAGGTAGGAATAGCGGTCAGTAGGTTTCCGATATAGGGTGGTGTTTGTGACCATCGCTTATTAGCACAGTAGTGTCCAGGAAGTGGATCTCTTGTGTGGACTGGTCCAGGCTGAGGTTGATGGTGGGATGGAAATTGTTGAAATCCTGGTGGAATTCCTCAAGGGCTTCTTTTCCATGGGTCCAGTTGATGAAGATGTCATCAATGTAGCGCAAGTAGAGTAGGGGCATTAGGAGACGAGAGCTGAGGAAGCGTTGTTCTAAGTCAGCCATAAGAATGTTGGCATACTGTGGGGCCATGTCGGTATCCATCGCAGTGCCGCTGATTTAAAGATATACTCCTTACAGTGTGTATGATAAACCCTTTGTTTAATGTTCTCTCTGTGTGTATATCAATCTCCCCTCTGTATTTTCCACCAAATGTATCCGATGAAATGAGCTGTAGTTCACGAAAGCTTATGCTCAAATAAATTTGTTAGTCTCTAAATTGTATGAGACACCCATTTGGGGAAAAATGATCAATATGCCAGGAAAAGTGTAAACAGTCTTACAAGTCATTTTAGGTTGTTTTAAGAGTCAAACCACAGACACAGATGGGCATGGGGTGGAATTTTGTAACAATTTTCCAACTGTGCTTTCTTATAGCTTTACACATTTAGCCAGGTGTTCAGAGGTAAGAGTCCTGTGATGAAGCCTTTTGTTATTATGACTGTCTGGAAAGGGCATCCTGCTTAATAGTGAAGTTAAAATATTGGCTGCTGGTTGTCAATGGAAAATCTCCCATGGACTTCCATGGCAGCTAATATTATATATACCTTTGTCATTTCTCTAACGCCAAAACTTTACAAAACCAGATACTCTTGATTCTCCACTCTGTTATTCTAGTTTTATGCCAGTGCAACGCTAGTGATTATAATGCAGTTAGAGCAATGTAAATCTGGTGCAATACAGCAGAGAATCAGACCCTTGGGGCCTAGTTCTTATTTACATTAAGGCCCCTTTTATACTGATCTGGAAGTATAAAGTAAACATAACTTAAATGTGAATTAATATGTAAATTAATTGTAATGTAATCTATACCAACCTTAAGACCCCCTTATACTGCCAGTGTGGTATAAATGAGCTTAGTGTAAATGAGATTCTGGCTGTTGGTCTCTGAAATCTCCCTGGATCCCCCTCATGCCTTTGATACTTTTTGTTGACTTTTTCTGGATGCTGTTTTATTTCCATTCTTTATCTTGAAATGAGGTGACTGAAGCTGACAGAAACATTCAAAGGGAAGGTGTACTGTACCATCAGTTTATATAATGTCATTATAATATGTTGTATATTATTCTCTAATAAAGAATATTCTGGTCTTTTTAATAAAGCCTAACATCTTCATAGGTTTTGGAGCAGCAGAGTTTGGACTACTGCTCTGTGTTCAGCAGACAGCATCATTGAGCTATCCATAATGATAATTAAATCATTTTTCTGAGTGCTCACAACTAATTAAGGGTCCATCAATGTGTATCAGAATAATCTAAATTGTTCCTTTCAGCGTGCATTGCACCTTTGTAATGTCTATGCTGAACTTCATTAGAACACCATAATAGTTAGGAATTAAAAACTGGACCAGTGGACCACAAATTCAGTATTCCATCTTTGATAGCAGCCAATATCAAATGTTTCAGAGGAAAGGGGACAATTATGGATTAAGATACTTGTAGAATTTTTTTCTCCTATTCACATCAGTTAATGGTGGCTTAGGCCCTGACGTATTAGCAATTATATTATTTTATATATATATATATCCCTCATAATGCAAAACGCTGGATGTTCTCATTATCAATATAAATGTCTAATTTTTTTTGTATCCTACTAAATTCTTATACTCAGTGGGATTGTATGGAATGAATTCCAAAGATTAATTATGTAAGTGCAAAAGAGTTTCCTTTTATCAATTTTAAATTTTTTGCCTTTCAGTTTCATTGGCTGGCTTCTTGGCTTTGTACTATAAGAAAGCAAATAGAAGGACTATCCAATTTGCCTTCTCTTTTCCATTCATTGTTTTGTACACCATTGTCATCTCCCCTTTTATTCATTTCCTCACTAAACTACACAGTCAAAATTTTTAGGACATTCCCAGTACCATTACTGTAACTTGAGTACACGGATAGTGTCATTCTCTTTATTTTCCTAAGGAAAAAAAGTGAGGCAAACTAATTCTGGGGAATCTGCAAATCTGAGTTTTTTATTTTTATGTACATTTAAAAACTCATGACAAAAATGTTTCATTGTACCAAAGATGTCATTTTAAAAACAGATTATTTATCACTTGTGCCTGAAGTCTCACCAGCCAGGATATTATAAGAATGAAAGAATTTTTTAGGCTGTGTATGTTTTATTATTTTAAGATGATTGAAAAGTTAGTAAAAACATTCAGAAGAAGGCATCTAGAGTATTTATAATTAGGTACAAAAAATTTCTCTCTAGGTGACAAATCTATAGGGGAGCTACAATAACAAGCTTAACTATTTACCCAGATAGTTATAAATTCACAAATATAGTGCTCAGGGGTATTTATATTTGGTTGCAAGTTCTGTCTTGCCTCATATTGAGTCTCAACATCAGTCATATTCAGAATTCAATGGTTTTATGATCTAAGAAGCCACATTTTAATTAATACATAAGACTCTCTATACACATTATAAACTAAAACATCCCAGAATGCAGAATGATCAACCACTTTCATCCATGCTAGGACTTCAGTAGGTCTTTGATCTCACTTATATTGACGTCAATGGAGTTACACTAGTAAAATCTATGTAAACGAGATGAGAATGAGGTCTATAGTATCTTCTAAGCATCTGCATTTCTGCAAATGTTAAATATCAATTCAGTCCTTCTTGAAAACACTGTTTAGCTTTATGAAAACTCATGGAGATGTCGCTATACCAAAACGGAGGACTCAGAATTGGTGGTAGTGGTGTCCCTCCTGGAAGAGGAGAAATTTCTGGTGGGCAGGGTGAATTGTCGACGTGGAAGTAGGTATCCTTCATGTCAAGAGCTGTGAACTAGGCCCTGTGGGGGAGAGATGGAATAATAGATGCCAGCGTCACCCTCTGGAATTTGGATGTTCTGATAAGGGTGTTTAATAGCCAAACGTCAAGATTGGGGCGGCGCCCTCCACCCTTCTTCAGGATGAGGAAGTATGGGGAGTAGTAGCCTATTCCTAGGCAGGGAGGCAATACCTGCTGTATGGCTCCCTTCATGAGAAGGGCATCTGCTTCTTGTTAGAGAATGCATTGATGGGAAGGGTCCCCTGGGGCTGTCCAATCGGAGTGGAGGGGGGGCTGATGCTGGGGAAAGGAGAAAAATTTCTATGGAGTATCCATGGTGGATGGTTTCCAGTATCCAACAGTCCATGGTGATTGTCATAAAAATAAAGGGAAGGGTAATCACCTTTCTGTATAAAATCCCTCCTGGCCAGAGGCAAAACCCTTTCACCTGTAAAGGGTTAAGAAGCTAAGATAACCTCGCTGGCACCTGACCAAAATGACCAATGAAGAGACAAGATAGTTTCAAAGCTGGAGGGGGGAAACAAAGGGTCTGTCTGTCGGTGTGATGCTGTTTCCGGGAACAGATCAGGAATGCAGCCTTACAACTGTTAGTTAGTAAGTAATCTAGCTAGAAATGCGTTAGATTTCCTTTTGTTTAATGGCTGGTAAAATAAGATGTGCTGAATGGAACGTATATTCCTGTTTTTGTGTCTTTTTGTAACTTGAGGTTTTGCCTAGAGGAATTCTCTATGTTTTGAATCTGATTACCCTGTAAGGTATTTACCATCCTGATTTTACAGAGGTGATTCTTTTACCTTTTCTTTAATTAAAATTCTTCTTTTAAGACCCTGATTAAATTCTCATTGTTCTTAAGATCCAAGGGTTTGGGTCTGTGTTCACCTGTACAAATTGGTGAGGATTTTTGTCAAACCTTCCCCAGGAAAGAGGGCGTAGGGCTTGGGGGGATATTTTGGGGGAAGATGTCTCCAAGTGGGCTCTTTCCCTGTTCTTTGTTTAACATACTTGGTGGTGGCAGCATAGGGTTCAAGGACAAGGCAAAGTTTGTACTTTGGGGAAGTTTTTAATCTAAGCTGATAAAAATAAACTTAGGGGGTCTTTTATGCAGGTCTTCACATCTGTACCCTAGAGTTCAGAGTGGGGAAGGAACCATGACAGTGATCTTGCCCTAATTGTGGGAAATAGGGCAAGACAGCCTGAAAGATAACATGGGGTTCCACGGATGGCATCGGGAGAGGTTCATGGGTCTTGATAGTCATGTAAAAACTGGGACTTTGGTTGCTGGTGCGAGGGGGCAGAGAAGGTGGACATAACAGAAGCAGGGAAGTGTGATCACTGGGAATGATGTCACCGGCGTGGAGGTTCCCTCTCACGTTGGTAATAGACCAGGTAGGGCACATGTGAGCAGGGACAGAACTTCTGCTGCTGTTGTCTGCAGTGTGGGGCCAGGATATAGATCCCCAGGTATCATAATGTGGCTCTGGAGTCCTTCAAAGAATGAAGGAACTTGTCAGTTTTGCTGGAAGACAGCTTATTCTTGTTGAAGTCTCGGTCCTCAGTTGTAGTGTGGATCTCTTGGGAAAGCCGGAGGACTGGAGCAATGAATCCTGGCACATGACAATTCCCGTAGTGAGGGAGCAAGAGGCTATGTTGGCTGCATCCACAGCTGCTTGGAGGCCCACCTTGGTGACCAAGTGTCTCTCATCCACCAGTATCTGAAACTGCTACTGCTGCTCTGGTGGCAGTTTGTCCTGGAACTCTGCTAGCAGTGCATAGCTGTTGAAATCATATTTGGCTATCAGAGCCAGATAATTGGCTATGTAGTGCTGCAGGGGAGGACACCTTCCCCTCCAACAGGTCCAGATGATTTCTGAAGCTGCTGGTGTGCCTGTTTAGCTGCCACATGGACAACAAAGGAGCTGGGGGAAGTGGGGAGAAAAGAAAATCTGCCCCTTTGGCAGGGACAAAATACCTTCGCCCTGTCCTCGTAGGCATGGGGGCAGAGGAGGCTGGGGTGTGCCACAGCACCTGTGCTGGATGGAGGATGGCCTCGTTAATGGGGAGTACCACCCTAGATGGTCCCTGAGGCTGAAGGAATGTCCAGGAGCTGGTGTTGCTGGTCCTGAAACTCCTCCACTGGGATCCCCATGTCCACTGCCACCTGCTGGAGCAGTTCTTGGTACTGGTGGTGATCATCCAGCAGAGAGAGGGAGAGCGGAATTAGTGCCTCATCTGGTGAGGAGGAAGTGGCTATAGGGACCGGTGGAGCCAGTGGTACTGACTCAGCTTCAACCTCTTCCTCCGAGATCGACGATGTTGGAGGAAGAGCCTGGGTAGTATAAAAGGGTGCCTGGTAGGGCTGATAACAGCTGTTGATAGGGTCCCAGGTCACCCAGTATGGACAAGGGGAGGGTTGCTGGGGGTGTAGTGGGCCCCACAAGTACTGGTACCAGACCCAGGGCCGGCCCACAACATTTTGGCACCTGAGGCGGGGTGCTCAAATGATGCCCCCATGCCCCATCGCTTGGTCCAAAACTTTAACAAGGCCTCAGTTCTGCCTTTTTCCTGTTCTACTCCTTTCATGGTACTGCTCTGCTACCTACCCCAATAAAGGAGAATTAACAACTTAAAATGCCTTGTTACAAATTTTTTAAGTAACACTTAACTTTCAAATGCCTGAACAGCAAATGTAACTTTTCTTGTCTGCATCATAAACACTGGCATTTTTATCAGTTTGAATAATCAAAGTGGTGCTTTCTGTGCCTTCTTGGTTGCAAAGATTTGAACTGCTTGCTGCTGAAGGTCCACAGTCTGGTCCAGCTCATGGTCTATAGAGATGGTTGCAAGGCCAACCAGGCTCTCCTGTGTCATTGTGGAGAGTATATATGTTTTTATTAACTTCAGCTTGGAGAAGCTGAGTTCTCCACTGGCAACTGTTACAGAAAGTGTTAGAAGTAAGCGCAGAGCAATAAAAGCATTTGGAAAGAGGGTGGTCATCTTATTTGTGCACATATATTCCAGAACAGCCTTTGGAGCTGATCCTGCTGAAATGTATCTTGAAAGGGCTTTCAGTTCATCACCTAAATCACTCGCATCAATATCGTGCATGTCATCATGTGTCAACACTGTCTCTAGTGCCCTGCATTGCCGGTGTAGGTCTTCTTCAGGTATAGTGAGGAGTTTGGAATATCATACAACATCCCAAATATACTGCTGTGTTCCTTGAGCTGCATGAGACGTTCTTCAACTGACTGTATTGCACAATCTAGCACCTGGTTAAAGAATTCAACTTTGAATTATTGTTTGGGGTCTCTTATGGGATTATCCCGTGCCTCATAATCAAAATGTCGTCTTCTTCGGTGACTCTTGTATTCTTGAATGGGTGGGAAAATAGCTTCAGTGTGAAGTTCCTCTGCCAATTTCTGTGCACTCTTCAGAATGTTTTGAAATCCCTCATCTGACTGGTAAGACTGTAGGTATGACTTTGCTTTGTCCAGTTGTTCCATTGCTCCAGATATATATCAAGGTCAACACCTTGAAGTCTGTTGCTTTCAACATTTATTTCAAACAGTATCTCATGCCACAATGCTAAGCCACACAGAAATTTGAAGTTATGTATGTTTCTGGTGATTCCATTTCCCCCGCCACTGTTCTTCCACGAACAGTTTCTGTCATAGCATTATCCTCCATAATGACAACTATGGTGTCATCTATCTTCCCAATTTGATGTTTGATAGGCTTTATCGCCTCCACTCAACTTTCCCATCGTGTGGCACTCAATGGTTTCAGTGTCAGAGAGGATGTTCCCAGGTGTTGCTTCAAAATTTGCCATTGATGAGTTGATGCAGAGAAGAATACATAGATGCTTTGAATTACATTAAAAAATTCAGCAGCCTCACTGGAAACTGATGCTGCATCACTGACCACCAAGTTCAATGAATTGCATGGGACAAAAAAAGCTCGAGGGTTTAACTCTTGGATCCGTGTCTGCACTCCTCTGTTCTTTCCTCTCATGTTGGCACCATTATCATAGCTCTGACCTCTCATCTCATGTCAGCTATCGCAATTCCTGTATCTTCCTGCTTTTTAAGAAGCACATTTGTCATACCAGCTCCTGTAGTATCATCAATGTCAATAAATTCAGAAAATGCTCTCTGACAGTCACCATTGCAGGGACATTTTCACTAGATTCTTGTTACAAAATGCACCATTAAAGTCATTTGTTCCATATGGCTGATGTCAGGTGTGCAGTCCAGAATAACAGAGTAATATCTTGCTGACTTCAGATCTGCCACAATCTTCTGTTTGACTTTTGTTACCAGTAACTGTATGATCTCATTTTTAATTGTTTTTCCAAGGTAGTGGTGTGTGTACATTTCTTGGGTGGTGACTCTTCTTAGATGCTCCTGGAGTACAGCATCAAACTCAGCCATAAGCCCCACAATTTTAAGGAAGTTTCCATTGTTTGGCACATAAGCTGATCTGAAGTGCCACACAGTGCTATGTTTTGGATAACAAGCATTCTCACAATGGCAATGAGCCTTTTCAGAACATTTTGCCAGTAAAGAGACTCTGATGCAATCTTCTCTTGATCATCTATGGTGGCTTTTAACCTTAGTCTCATCTCAAGCTCTGTCCACCTATGGAATGCTCTTTGCTGCCTTCTCATAGCATGTCAGATTTCTAGCCAGATTTTTCCAGTCCTTTGTTCCTGTAGAACCCAATGTGGCTGGAACATTAGACTGGAAGAGTTTGCAACAAAAACAGTATGCAGCATTTTGGGTTTTTCAGTACATAAGCCATGGCCTCTCCACTTTGTCACCATTAGGGATTTCACGCCAGTAATGTGTTGGATGGAAACTTCTATTTTCATTGTCTTTGGGGATCGTGAAGTTTTTCACTTGCTGTGGCCCATGCAGTACAAGGAAGTCCCTCAGGCTACTGCTCAAGTGGGTCCACAGTCCTGGATCATCTAGACTTAAGGAACTAAACTCAGTAGCAGCTGTTTCTTGCGCCTCTACTACATTCTCCTCTGATCTACACTTTTCTTCAGGAATGTGCATGGTTACATCCATTTGAGATGGAGATATGAATGCTGCAGGAGCTGCCAGGTCACCTGCACTCTAACTGGAAGATCAGGCATCTCTTCACCACTCACATCCTCACTGGGGCCGGAGGGCTCACCGTGTACATTTGTGTCTATGTATCTCAGGAGAGCTCCTTCCTGCTTAGATAGAAAATCTTTCTTTGCTTTCTTTCTTTTTCTGAATGCTGCCCCAGAGAGGCGTTTTCTTCTTTCACTCATGACTGCTGTTCTGTGCCAGCTATAGTGGCTCTCAACACTCAATTAAAGGGGACAAATAAGCAAGCTTGTAGCAGTGCCTGAGTGAGGGAAGATATCAGCATCTTAAGGGCCTAACTGGCTCCTACTACTTCAGTTGACCGCCTCTTCTCCTCAAGTGGGTTAAGGGAAGCAGCAGGAAACAGGAACTCGTTGAGAAGCTGGTGTTAATCAGTCCAGTCCTGGGCATGCTAGAGAGGTACATAAGAGCCTCCTCCTCTCTCTCCCTGCAGCTCCTGCAGCTTTCTGTTATTCCCTCTCACCTTTTCTCCTGCCTGCCTCTTATATCTCTTGTGCCCTCCTTCCTCCAGCACAGCACTCCATCATCTCTGTGCACCTAGAGCAGAGAGAATACATATTGTGACAAAGCTCTGTCCTTGCCTCTGTGGGCCCCGCATTTCCTGGCAGATTTCGCTAGCCTCAGAGGCTCACTGTGACCCTCCACGTAACCCTTCTTTCTCTAGAGACAAGGGTCACAGTCTACTGAGCCATTTTCATTATAAGCCAGCGAGGGAGGTGAGGAGAAGTTATCCTTCCTTGCACAGTCTCTGTTGTCTCCCAGTCTCAGTGATTAAACAGAGGGCAAATGTGGGGGGGAGAGCCCAGGCCCACCCTCTACTCCAGGCTCCAGCTCAGGGACCCTAATAGTATCAGCTATGGTAGCTGACCTTTTAGAAACATGACATGTACAATTCCCTGGGCTACTTCCCCCTCAGCAGCCCTCACTTCCTCAAGCTCCACTTCACCCTTACCTCAGGGCATCCTTCCTTGTGCCCGGTATGGTGTGTACTATTCAGCCTCTCCAACAGCACAACTTCCTCCCACAGCTCCTGACATGCACACCCACCTGACTAACTAGAAGGCTTTTAACTAGTTTCAGCCAGCTCCTAACTGGCTTCAGGTGTCCCGAACAACCTAGCCTTCTCCCTGCCTTCTGGAAAGTTCTTAATTAGCCCCAGGTGTCTTAATTCACCTGCAGCAGCTTCCATTTCACTTAACCTGGTCCCAGGGATTTGTTTAGCCTGGAGCGAATCTCTCTCTCTCTCTCTCTCTCTCTCTCTCTCTCATAGCCTTCTAGCTTGGAGGGAGGTGGGAAGCTGCTACTCTTGCTGCTACTAGGCCCTAAGCTCTCCCTGCTGCTCCAGCTGCTCCCCTGGCTGGGCCAGACACCCCCCATTCTCTGCTACTTGGCTGCTGGACCCCCCACTCTTGGGTGCTGCTACTGCTGCAACTGCAACCCTGGGGTGGGGAGGGGGCTGCTAGCCCACTCCCCAGAGAGGAGGAGTGAGGGACCCCAGCAACTGCTGTTGTGGATACCACCACCACCACCACCTGAGAGAGGTCCATTCTGCCTGCCTGGACGACCACTTGGAGTTCCTGGAGCTGCTGCTGCTGAAGAGGCCGCTGCCTGGAGCTGCTGAAGACCGAGGAGGAGAAGAAGAGGATCATCTGCCAGTGGGGCAGCACCTAGAGACTTTGCAGACCACCGTGGAGGGGACCATAAGACTGAGTAATTTCCAAACTGTGCTCTTGTGGTGGGGGTTTTGACTGTGTTTGTAGGGACACAGGGGGTGTGGTGTGGAGCTGCCCCCCCATCCATCTGTGTGTCCCCCCCAACCCCCACCACTATTACCACCACCGCTGCCCCCTCCACCACCCCCACTGGCTGTATACCATCTGCCTCAGCTCCTGCCTCTGGACTCAGCTGCTTGCTTGGCTTGCCACGCCCTATTTCCACCCTTTGGGCCAGAAGCAGCAGCCAGCTAAAAAAGACTTGTGCAAGTGCACATGGGCACATGTGCCCCCCCGGACTGCCTAACCCCCAGCTTTGCCCTTTACTACCTGCCCCATTTGCCACTTGCTTTGCCTCCTCTTTTGCTCCAGCCCCCCTTACTAGCTTCAGTTTGTTTGCCTGCCCTGCCCATTTCCTTCTGCAGCCTTTGTTTGTTTGCCCCGCCCCAGCCTCTGAAGCTAGCCCCTTGGTTTCCCTGTTCTACCCCCAGACCGCTTAGCCCCTCGCTCCGTGTGCCCATGCCCCCTCCCATGCGCTTGTGCAATTCCCCTTTTTAGTTGCAACCCTCTTCACTGCACCCTCAATGTGTTGAATCCCCCCCCCCCCGTAGTGCACCAAGAGGAGCCGGAATTTCAACCTTGTGTCGGTGACTGACCCCTAACCCCTGATTGCCCCCCGTCCAGCCCACCCCTTTTGGCGCCCTCCTCCCCTGCCTGCAGCCTAGCGGGGAGGAGTGGTCGACCTGCTTCCCCTCTCCCCTCCTCCTTTTGGTGTCCCCCCTTTCCTCCTTGCTCATGATGGCGGGGGATGAGACGGGTGAGACCTCTCCAGTAGCACGAACTCCCCCTCCCCCGCCTGCCCCTCCGTCACCCCCCCCAAGCTTCTACCTCCGCTGCCAAACCATCTGCCATCGCCCCCGCTGGGGCACCAGCAGCGACGGGCACCGGGGTGACCTCCACTGCTGCCATGTCTCTCACCCCCTCAGATTTGGGGGGAGTCCTCCCAGCTGGCAGGAAGGGCCAGGGGAAGAAGAAGGGGAAGGGCCCCGCTAAAAAGACCAGGCCCTCCATGGCAGGGGCTGTCCCCGATGCCCCGGCCCCATCTCCAGCTGGGGCGCCCCTCCCCGCTGTTCCCTCCACCAGCTCTGCAGGTGTCCCTCCCCCGGCCCCTAGAGCATACGCCCAGGTGGCGGCAGCCCCCCCGCCTGCCGCTACATCATTTCTCCAGCCCACCGCCTCCGCTACCATCTATAGCGGCCGGGGCCCCTTTCCCACCATGACCAGGAAGCACGGCGTCCGTTGCCTCCTGGTGCCCGCCTCACCCCACGTGGAGACCTATGTGCGGGCGTTGGCGAGGGTGGTGGGGCCCACGGCCATTGTGGCGGCCTCCAAAATGTATGCAAAGGTCGTCTTCTTCCTAGCATCGGAGGCCGCCGCCCAGGAAGCGGTGGAGAAGGGCCTGGCGGTGGGGGGCGTGTTCGTCCCCTTAGAGCCAGTAGAGGACCTGGGCGTCCGCCTGGTTCTGACCTCCGTCCCTCCCTTTCTGCCCAATGCCGCCCTGTTACCCACCCTTTCTACCTTGGGAAAGCCCATCTCTGTCATCAGCCCTCTCCCGTTGGGCTGCAAAGACCCCGCCCTCCGTCACGTCCTCTCGTTCCGCCGGCAAGTGCAGCTTCAACTGCTGCCGGCGGCGCGCGACGGAGAGGCACTGGAAGGGTCCTTCCTAGTCCCCTACCAGGGGGCCCATTACCAGGTGCATTATTCCACGGGGGAGGCCCAGTGCTACCTCTGCCGGGCGATGGGGCACGTCCGGAGGGACTGCCCCCTGGCCCGGGAAGAAGGGCCATCCAGGATCCCCGAGCCCCGGCAGGGCACCGGCCCCGTCATCGCCAACGCCCCTGGCTGCCCGGCGCCCGAAACCGCCCCTCCTCCTTCCCAGTCCACCATTGCTCCCGCTCGGGCCCAAGGGGCACCTCCCCCACTATGCTCAGACGAGCGGGAGAACCCCGCCCCCGCTGTTTGCAATCTGGCGGGGCCTGTGGAGGAGGGTGCGGCAGGGACACCACCAAGCATGGGAGAGGGCCCGCCCCAAGGGGAATCTTCCCTCCCTTGTGCTGCCCCACCGTTACCCCCTCGAGTCCCTGAGCCATCGCATCTGCCCCCTGACAAAACCCCTAATAGCCAGCCCCTGGATGATGCCATGGAGGGCTGGGCCCTAGTCCAGGGGAAGTGGGGCAAGCGGAAGGCTCGAGCTCCGCTCCTCCCATCTGACGCGGAGGCCCCCCGGAAGACCAGGAAGGGGGGCACCGATGCCGAGCCTTCCGCTCTACCCACGGGTGTGTTCCATCCACCAGAGCCGGCTGGGGAAGACGTGGCAGCACTGGAAGGCGGCATCTCCCCTCCACGGGAGTCCCTCCCCTCCAAGACCCCCGAGGCACCATCTGAAACCCCAGTGTGCCCCGAAGTAACCGTCGCGTCAGGTGCCAGCGGGGAGAATCCCGGGGCAGCGGAAAACAATTTCCCATCTATATTTGAGGAGATCGAGGCCCTGGGTCTGACCCCAGTCACCCAGGGGGAGGACGATCCTATGCCAGCGGGCCTCGATCTGGGCGACTTCATTCCAGGCCCCCTTTCCCCATACTCCCTCCCCGTAACCGTTGCTTCTGCTCCCACCTCCGAGGAGCCCCTGGACTCCTCCATCAACCCGGCTGCAGAGGGCACCCCGCTGAGAGCCGCCGAGCTAGTGGAGGCGACGGCCAGTGCCACGCGGCTGGAACCTGAGCCACCAGGGGCATCCCTCGCTGGTGAGGAGCATTCGACCTCCTTTCCGAGAGAGGACCCTACAGAAGAAAGTCCACCTCCTGATGCCGTGGCTGCCAAATCCACCAGAGAGCTTGCGCCCGGCATCAGTGAGAGCCCTCTCCCAACCCAGACTCTCACCTCTACCCCTGCCCCTGCCCTGATCCCGCCCACCTCCCGAGATATTATTGCCACCCCTGGGACTGTCTCCTTCCCCTTTCCAACAGATGACTCCCAGGGAATGGCCTTTGTGTTTGCCCGTCCCGACCCACCAGGGGCTGCTATCCTCCCTCCGCCGCCCCCTATCGCCCCAGCATTCAGGTCAACCCATCAGGAGCCCCGTCGGGGGTCCGCACCCTGTCTGCCCATCTCGCTGGGCCAAGGGGCTGTACCAAGGGCCCCATCGGGGAGCAACCAGACCATAACCCCAGCCCCCCATGCGCTGCGAGAGGAGTTGCGGGAGTTCCTAGAAGACGTCCGTGGCTCCCGCAACAAAGTCCAGCTTGCCCTCCAGCGATGGGGGGACTTTAATCAAATCCTCCGGGCCGCAAGGGCCCTCATGGGGGAGGGGAAAAGGACCGGGAGACAGGGCGCCGCGGCCTACCAGCGGGTCCGCCACTTCTGTGACTCCTTACTCACCTACGGGGTGGGTCACGGACTGCTGCGCGGCCCGCCGGGAGCCACGAGCATCCCTGCCGGCGAGGATCCCCCCCAGCCCTCCTCATGGCACCCTTTACCATTGCAACATTGAACACTCGTGGCTGTAGGATGGGTCTTCGCAGGTCCCAGGTGCTCTCCTTCCTTCGAGAGGGGAGGTACTCTGTGGTTTTCCTGCAGGAGACCCATACGGATCCGACCGCCGAAGACAGCTGGCGGCTGGATTGGGGGGACAGGGTCTACTTTAGCCACCTCACAGTTCATACGGGTGGAGTGGCGACCCTGTTCTCCCCCGACCTACGGCCCAAGGTGCTGGGGGTCGCCGAGGCTGTGCCGGGTCGCCTGCTGCACCTCCGGGTCCTCATGGAGGGGCTCGTAGTCAACCTCGTCAACATCTATGCCCCAGCAGCGAGCCCGGAGCGGCTGCAATTCTATCAGCAGGCATCCGCCTTCCTCGGCACCTTGGATCCTCAGGAGTGCCTGGTCCTGGGAGGGGACTTTAACATCACCCTTGAGGAAAGGGACCGCTCGGAGACCGAGCAGAGCCCGGCCGCCGTCGCCGTCCTCCAGGACATAGTCGAACACCACTCCCTGGTGGACGTCTGGCGCGACCACCACCCGGATGACACTTCCACGTTCACCTTTGTCCGGGTGGAGGCCCATCGGTCGCGCCACTCCCGGTTGGACCGCATTTATTTATCACGCTTTCATCTTTCACGAGCCCACTCCTCCAGCATCCGGCCGGCCCCATTTTCTGACCATCACATAGCCACCGTGACAGCCTCCCTCTGCGCGGAGAGGCCGGGGCCGGCCTATTGGCATTTTAACAACAGCTTGCTGGAGGATGTGGGCTTCGTGGCGTCCTTCCGGGAGTTCTGGCTGGCCTGGCGAGGGCAGCGGTGTGCCTTTCCCTCGGCACGGCGGTGGTGGGACGTAGGGAAGGTGCGCGCCCGGCTCTTCTGCCGTGACTACACCCGGGGCATCAGCCGACGGAGGGATGCAGCGATAGAGCAGTTGGAACGGGAGGTCTTAGAGCTGGAGAGGCGTCTGGCCGCCAGCCCCGAGGATCCACCCCTCTGCGGAGCGTGCCGGGAGAAGCGGGAGGAGCTCCGGACCATCGAGGACCATCAGGCCCGGAGTGCCTTTGTTCGATCCCGCATCCGTCTCCTTCGGGAGATGGATTGCGGCTCCCGCTTCTTCTACGCCCTGGAAAAAAAGAGGGAGGCTAAGAAACATATCATCTGCCTACTGGCAGAAGATGGCACCCCCCTCACGGATCCGGTGGAGATGTGCGAGAGGGCGAGAGCCTTCTACGCAAGCCTATTCTCCCCGGAGCCGACCGATCCTAACGCTTGCAGAGTGCTGTGGGAGGAGCTCCCGACAGTCAGCGTGGGCGACCGAGACTGGCTAGAGCTGCCTCTCACTCTGGCCGAGTTCTCGGAAGCCCTCCGTCGCATGCCCACCAATAAATCTCCGGGCATGGACGGGCTGACCGTGGAGTTCTACCGCGTGTTCTGGGACATCCTGGGCCCAGACCTAGTCACCGTCTGGGCCGAGTCTTTGCAGAGCGGGGTCCTCCCTCTTTCGTGCAGGCGAGCCGTGCTGGCCTTATTGCCGAAGAAGGGGGACCTCCGCGATTTACGAAATTGGCGTCCCGTCTCGCTCCTCAGCACGGACTACAAAATCGTGGCAAAAGCCATCTCCCTGAGGCTAGGGTCCGTGCTGGCGGACGTGGTCCACCCAGACCAGACCTACACCGTCCCGGGCCGCAGCATCTTCGACAACCTATATCTGGTCCGGGACCTATTGGAACTTGGGTGTAGGGATGGTCTGTCGTTCGCCCTCCTGTCCTTAGATCAGGAGAAGGCGTTCGACAGGATGGATCACGGGTATCTCCTGAGCACTCTGCAGGCGTTTGGCTTCAGACCCAGGTTTGTGAACTTTCTCCGGGTGCTGTACGCTTCTGCAGAGTGTCTGGTAAGGCTCAACTGGACCCTGACCGAACGGGTCAACTTCGGACGAGGAGTACGGCAGGGGTGCCCCCTCTCAGGCCAGCTGTACGCTCTGGCGATCGAGCCCTTCCTCTGTCTCCTCCGAAGAATGTTGACAGGGTTGGTGCTGAGGGAGCCGGAGCTGCGGCTGGTCCTGTCGGCGTACGCTGATGACGTGCTCCTCATGGTCCAGGACCCGGGCGACTTGGTGCGAGTGGAGGCTTGCCAGGCCATCTATTCAGCAGCCTCCTCTGCGCGGGTCAACTGGGTCAAGAGCTCTGGCTTGGTGGTAGGGGACTGGCGGCAGGCGAGCCCCCGCCCACCCGCGCTTCAAGCCATCCGGTGGAGCACGGGTCCGCTGCTCTATCTGGGCGTTTATCTTTCTGCCACGCATCCCTCTCCACCGGAGAACTGGCAGAATTTAGAGGGCGGGGTGATAGAACGACTCCGGAAATGGACAGGACTACTCCGGTGCCTCTCCCTTCGAGGGAGAGCGTTAGTGCTTAATCAACTAGTCCTGTCCATGCTCTGGTACCGGCTCAACACCCTGGTCCCGGCCCCAGCTTTCCTGACCAACCTGCGGACATCGATTCTGGAGTTCTTTTGGTCAGGACTGCACTGGGTCCCTGCAGGGGTTCTCCATCTACCTGTGGAGGAAGGAGGGCAGGGCCTCAAATGTCTGCTTACTCAGGTCCATGTCTTCCGCCTCCAGACCCTGCAGAGGCTCCTTTATGGTGCAGGTAGTCCGGCGTGGAGCATACTGGCGCACGCCTTCCTGCGCCGCTTCCGAGGGCTCCGATACGACCGGCAGATCCTTTATCTCCATCCGAGAGGTCTTCCGCGAGACCTCTCCGGGCTGCCGGTCTTCTACCAGGACCTCCTCCGGACCTGGAAACTCTTTACAACGAGCAGGTCCGTGGCGGCCACGAGGGAGCAGATCTCCTCGCGGAGCCCCTGCTACACAACTCCCAGCTCCGTTTGCAGGTGGCGGAGTCCCACTCGGTGCGCCAGAGGTTGGTCCTGGCAGAGGTCACAAGAGTCGGAGACCTCCTGGACTATGACCGGGGAGACTGGCTGGATCCCCTAACCTTCGCTCAGCGCATGGGGCTTTCCAGACCTTGTACTCCCCGACGCATACTTCAGGAGGTGAAGGCCGCTTTGCCGCCCGCTGCTCGGGTTTATCTCGACCGGGTCCTGCACGAGGGCACGCCCCGCCCACCCACTACCCCAGGCCCGCCGGACCTTTTAATTGGAACCCTGTCCCGTGGACCCAACCGATCCCTTCACCCCTTCACTAGAAGCCGGCTGCACGAGATGCAGCCGGTCTGTTTTCAAACCGCGCCAAGAAAACATCTCTACACGCTTGTGCTTCACACCCTTCACGCCCGCACCCTCGTGTCCCGCCCCGATACAAAATGGCGGGACCTCCTGCCACCTTTGGAGGGTGAGGAGCCCCGGTGGGCCAGCCTATATTCCATCTTAGTCCCAAAGCCCGCCGGGGATGTCAGTTGGCGGCTCCTTCACGGAGCCGTGAGCACGGGCGTGTACTTGGCGCGGTTCACCACAATCCCAGACACCTGCCCCTTTTGCGGCGTGAGGGATACCCTGGCACATGTCTACTTGGAGTGTGCCAGGCTGCAGCCCCTATTCCGGCTCCTCACCAATATCTTATTACGTTTTTGGTTGCACTTCTCCCCTCACCTTCTCATTTATGCACTCCCTATCCGTGGCCCCACAAAGTCCCGGGATCTCCTGGTCAACCTCCTCCTGGCCCTAGCTAAAATGGCCATCTACAAAACCAGAGTGAGGAGGTTGGCCGATGGAGTCTCCTGTGACTGTAGGGCCTATTTCCGATCCTCGGTCCGTTCACGTATCCGGGCAGAGTTCCTCTGGGCGGCGTCCTGACTCCCTTGATGCCTTTGAGGAGCAGTGGGCGCTGTCCGGGGTTCTCTGCTCGGTGTCCCGGTCCGGTTCCCTTCTTTTGACCCTTTGACCGCACTCCTGTCCCTGTTATTTTATTAGTTGTCCCCCGGAATTTTTTGGGCATCTAGGTCCTGTGGATCCCCCTTTTAGGCTGGGGGGAATCCTTTAGCAGTGGACGGGCTTCGCCCGCCCACTTCCCGGATCCCAATAAGACTGCTCTCCCATAGCCTTCTAGCTTGGAGGGAGGTGGGAAGCTGCTACTCTTGCTAGGCTCTAAGCTCTCCCTGCTGCTCCAGCTGTTCCCCTGGCTGGGCCAGACACCCCCCATTCTCTGCTACTTGGCTGTTGGACCCCCCACTCTTGGGTGCTGCTACTGCTGCAACTGCAACCCTGGGGTGGGGAGGGGGCTGCTAGCCCACTCCCCAGAGAGGAGGAGTGAGGGACCCCAGCCACTGCTGTTGTGGATACCACCACCACCACCTGAGAGGGGTCCTTTCTGCCTGCCTGGACCACCACCTGGAGTTCCTGGAGCTGCTGCTGCTGCAGAGGCCGCTGCCTGGAGCTGCTGAAGCCCGAGGAGGAGAAGAAGAGGATCATCTGCCAGTGGGGCAGCACCTAGAGACTTTGCAGACCACCGTGGAGGGGGCCCTAAGACTGAGTAATTTTCAAACTGTGCTCTTGTGGTGGGGGTTTTGACTGTGTTTACAGGGACACGGGGTGTGGCGTGGAGCTGCCCCCCCATCCATCTGTGTGTCCCCCCCAACCCCCACCACTACTACCACCACCACTGCCCCCTCCACCACCCCCACTGGCTGTATACCATCTGCCTCAGCTCCTGCCTCTGGACTCAGCTGCTTGCTTGGCTTGCCACGCCCTATTTCCACCCTTTGGGCCAGAAGCAGCAGCCAGCTAAAAAAGACTTGTGCAAGTGCACATGGGCACATGTGCCCCCCCCAGACTGCCTACCCCCCAGCTTTGCCCTTTACTACCTGCCCCATTTGCCACTTGCTTTGCCTCCTCTTTTGCTCCAGCCCCCCTTACTAGCTTCAGTTTGTTTGCCTGCCCCGCCCATTTCCTTCTGCAGCCTTTCTTTGTTTGCCCCACCCCAGCCTCTGAAGCTAGCCCCTTGGTTTCCCTGTTCTACCCCCAGACCGCTTAGCCCCTCGCTCCGTGTGCCCATGCCCCCTCCCATGCGCCTTGTGCAACTCCCCATTTCAGTTGCAACCCTCTTCACTGCACCTTCAATGTTGTTGAATCCCCCCCCCCCACAGTGCACCAAGAGGAGCCGGAATTTCCACCTTGTGTCGGTGACTGACCCCTAACCCCTGTTTGCCCCCCGTCCAGCCCACCCCTTTTGGCGCCCTCCTCCCCTGCCTGCAGCCTAGCAGGGAAGAGTGGTCGACCTGCTTCCCCTCTCCCCTCCTCCTTTTGGTGTCCCCCTTTCCTCCTTGTTCATGATGGCGGGGGATGAGACGGGTGAGACCCCTCCAGCAGGCCAAGCTCCCCCTCCCCCGCCTACCCCTCTGTCACCCCCTCAAGCTTCTACCTCCGCTGCCAAAACATCTGCCATCGCCCCCGCTGGGGCACCAGCAGCGACGGGCACCGGGGTGACCTCCACTGCTGCCACATCTCTCCCCCCCTCAGATTTGGGGGGAGTCCCCCCAGCCGGCGGGAAGGGCCAGGGGAAGAAGAAGGGGAAGGGCCCCGCTAAAAAGACCAGGCCCTCCATGGCAGGGGCTGTCCCCGATGCCCCGGCCCCATCTCCAGCTGGGGCGCCCCTCCCCGCTGTTCCCTCCACCAGCTCTGCAGGTGACCCTCCCCCGGCCCCCAGACCATACGCCCAGGTGGCGGCAGCCCCTTCGCCTGCTGCTACGTCATTTCTCCAGCCCACCGCCTCCGCTACTATCTATAGCGGCCGGGGCCCCTTTCCCACCATGACCAGGAAGCACGGCGTCCGTTGCCTCCTGGTGCCCGCCTCACCCCACGTGGAGACCTATGTGCGGGCATTGGCGACGGTGGTGGGGCCCACGGCCATTGTGGCGGCCTCCAAAATGTATGGCAAGGTTGTCTTCTTCCTAGCATAGGAGGCCGCCGCCCAGGAGGCGGTGGAGATGGGCTTGGCGGTGGGGGGCGTGTTCGTCCCCTTAGAGCCAGTAGAGGACCTGGGCGTCCGCCTGGTTCTGACCTCCGTCCCTCCCTTTCTCCCCAATGCTGCCCTGTTACCCGCCCTTTCTACCTTGGGAAACCCCATCTCTGTCATCAGCCCTCTCCTGTTGGGCTGCAAAGACCCCGCCCTCCGTCACATCCTCTCCTTCCGCCAGCAAGTGCAGCTTCAAATGCCGCAGGCGATGCGCGACGGAGAGGCACTGGAGGGGTCCTTCCTAGTCCCCTATCAGGGGACCCCTTACCGGGTGCATTATTCCACGGGGGAGGCCCAGTGCTACCTCTGCCGGGCGATGGGGCACGTCCGGAGAGACTGCCCCCTGGCCCAGGAAGGAGGGGCATCCAGGACCCCCAAGCCCCTGCAGGGCACCGGCCCCGTCATCGCCGACACCCCTGGCTGCCCAGCGCCCGAAACCGCCCCTTCTCCTTCCCAGTCCACCATTGCTCCCGCTCGGGCCCAAGGGGCACCTCCCCCACTATGCCCAGACGAGTGGGAGAACCCCGCCCCCCACATTGTTTGCAATGTGGCGGGGCCTGTGTAGGAGGGTGTGGCAGGGACACCGCCAAGCATGGGAGAGGGCCCGCCCCAAGGGGAATCTTCCCTCCCTTATGCTGCCCCACCATTACCCCCTCGAGTCCCTGAGCCATCGCCTCTGCCCCCTGACACAACCCCTGCTAGCCAGCCCCTGGATGATGCCATGGAGGGCTGGGCTCTAGTCCAGGGGAAGCGGGGCAAGCGGAAGGCTCGAGCTCCGCTCCTCCCATCTGACGCGGAGGCCCCCCGGAAGACCAGGAAGGGGGGCACTGATGCCGAGCCTTCCGCTCTATCCATGGGTGTGTTCCATCCACCAGAGCCGGCTGGGGAAGACATGGTAGCACTGGGAGGCAGTATCTCCCCTCCACGGGAGTCCCTCTCGTCCAAGACCCCCGAAGCACCATCTGAAACCCCGGTGTGCCCCGAAGTAACCGTCGCGTCAGGTGCCGGCGGGGAGAATCCCAAGGTAGCGGAAAACTATTTCCCATCAATATATGAGGAGATCAAGTCCCTGGGTCTGACCCCGGTCACCCAGGGGGAGGACGATCCTATGCCAGCGGGCCTCGATCTGGGCGACTTTACTCCAGCCCCCCTTTCCCCATGTTCCCTCCCCCTAACTGTTGCTTCTGCTCCCACCTCCGAGGAGCCCCTGGACTCCTCCATCAACCCGGCTGCAGAGGGCACCCCGCTGAGAGCCGCCGAGCCAGTTGAGGCGACGGCCAGTGCCACGGGGCTGGAACCTGAGCCACCCGAGGCATCCCTCACTGGTGAGGAGCATTCGACCTCCTTCCCTGGAGAGGACCCTACAAAAGAAAGTCCACCTCCTGATGCCGTGGCTGCCAAATCCACCAGAGAGCTTGTGCCCGGCATCAGTGAGAGCCCTCTCCCGACCCAGACTCTCACCTCTAACCCTGCCCCTGGCCCCATCCCGTCCACCTCCCGAGATATTATTGCCGCCCCTGGGGCTGTCTCCTTCCCTTTTCCAACAGATGACTCCCAGGGAGCGGCCTTTGTGTTTACCTGTCCCGACCCACCAGGGGCTGCTATCCTCCCTCTGCCGCCCCCTATCGCCCCAGAGTTCAGGCGAACCCATCAGGAGCCCCGTCGGGGATCCGCAACCTGTCTGCCCGTCTCGGTGGGCCACGGGGCTATAGCAAGGGCCCCGTCGGGGAGTAACCAAACCATAACCCCAGCCCCCCATGCGCTGCGAGAGGAGTTGCGGGAGTTTCTAGAAGACGTCCATGGCTCCCACAACAAAGTCCAGCTTGCCCTCCAGCGATGGGGGGACTTTAATCAAATCCTCCGGGCCGCAAGAGCCCTCATGGGGGAGGGGAAAAGGACCGGGAGACAGGACGCCATGGCCTACCCAGTGGGTCCGCCACTTCCGTGACTCCTTACTCACCTATGGGGTGGGTCATGGACTGCTGCGCGGCCTGTCGTGAGCCGCGAGCGTCCCTGCCGGCGAGGATCCCCCCAGCACTCCTCATGGCACCCTTTACCATTGCAACATTGAACACCCGTGGCTGTAGGATGGGTCTCCGCAGGTCCCAGGTGCTCTCCTTCCTTCGGGAGGGGAGGTACTCTGTGGTTTTCCTGCAGGAGACCCATACGGATCTGACCGCCGAAGACAGCTGGCAGCTGGATTGGGGGGACAGGGTCTACTTTAGCCACCTCACAGTTTGTACGGCTGGAGTGGTGAACCTGTTCTCCCCCAACCTACGGCCCGAGGTGCTGGGGGTCACCGAGGCTGTGCCGGGCCGCCTGCTGCACCTCCGGGTCCGCATGAAGGGGCTCATAGTCAACCTCGTCAACATCTATGCCCCAGCAGCGAGCCCGGAGCGGCTGCAATTCTATCAGCAGGCATCCGCCTTCCTCGGCACCTTGGATCCTCAGGAGTGCCTGGTCCTGGGAGGGGACTTTAACATCATCCTTGAGGAGCGGGACTGCTCAGGGACCGAGCAGAGCCTTGCCGCCGTCGCCGTCCTCTAGGAGATAGTCAAACACCACTCCCTGGTGGACGTCTGGCGCGACCACCACCCGGATGACACTTCCACGTTCAGCTTTGTCCGGGTGGAGGCCCATCAGTCGCGCCACTCCCGGTTGGACCGCATTTATTTATCTCGCTTTCATCTTTCACGAGCCCACTCCTCCAGCATCCGGCCGGCCCCATTTTCTGACCATCATATAGCCACCATGACAGCCTCCCTCTGCGCGGAGAGGCTGGGGCCGGCCTATTGGCACTTTAACAACAGCTTGCTGGAGGATGCAGGCTTCGTGGTGTCCTTCCGGGAGTTCTGGCTGGCCTGGCGAGGGTAGCGGCGTGCCTTTCCCTCGGCGCGGCAGTGGTGGGACCTAGGGAAGGTGCGCACCTGGCTCTTCTGCTGTGACTACACCCGGAGCGCCAGCCGACGGAGGGATGCAGCGATAGAGCAGTTGGAACGGGAGGTCTTAGAGCTGGAGAGGCGTCTGGCCGCCAGCCCCGAGGATCCACCCCTCTGCGGAGCATGCCGGGAGTAGCGGGAGGAGCTCTGGACCCTCGAGGACCATCGGTCCCGGTGTGCCTTTGTTCCCTCCCACATCCGTCTCCTTTGGGAGATGGATTGCGGCTCCCACTTCTTCTATGCCCTGGAGAAAAAGAGGGGGGCTAAAAAACATGTCATCTGCCTACTGGCAGAAGATGGCGCCCCCCTCATGGATCCGGTGGAGATATGCAGGAGGGCGAGAACCTTCTACGCAAGCCTTTTCTCCCCGGATCCGACCGATCCTAACGCTTGCAGAGTGCTCTGGGAGGAGCTCCCAATGGTCAGGGCAGGTGACCGAGACCGGCTAGAGCTGCCTCTCACTCTGGCCGAGTTCTCAGAAGCCCTCCGTCGCATGCCCACCAATAAATCTCCGGGCATGGACGGGCTGACCGTGTAGTTCTACCGCATGTTCTCGGACATCCTGGGCCCATACCTAGTCACCGTCTGGGCCACGTCTTTGCAGAGCGGGGTCCTCCCTCTGGGTGGGATGGTCTGTCGTTCGTCCTCCTGTCCTTAGATCAGGAGACGGCGTTCGACAGGGTGGATCACGGGTATCTCCTGAGCACTCTGCAAGCGTTTGGCTTCGGGCCACTTTTCTATATCCATCTGGCCTGGCCCCGTCACAATATGCACCAGCAGCAGACACAATTTTCTACACTCTGGGTCCTAGTGGTGCCCCCCCACAGTCTGGCACCTGAGGCGGCCACCTCAGTTAGCCTCATGATAAGGCCAGCCCTGACTAGACCTGTGCCACTGGGTCAGATATGTGAGTTGGACCTTTGCTGAGACAGTGAGGAGAAGCAGGGTTCCAGCTCAGAGAACTCCTCTGACTCAGAGGATGGTTCTAGTACTGGGGGAACTGGCAGAGTGGGCAGGCCTCAGTGCAGTGCCTGCAGGGACCTGTCTGGCAATAGCAGGAGAGTCTCTAGGATTGCCAACTGTATAATCACACAAACTCAAACAGTCTTGCCCTGCCTCTTCCCCACCCTTTCCCTGAGGCCCTGCTCCTTCCCCACCCCTTCTCTGAGGCCCCATCCCCCTCACTCCATCACTCACTGTCCCACATCCTCACTCACTTTCACCGGGCTGGGGCAGGGGGTTGGGGTGCTGGGTCTGGAAGGGAGTTTGGGTGCAGGTGGGAGCTCAGGGCTGGGAGTTGGGGTGCGAGCGGGAGGCGCTTACCTCAGGCAGCTCCCAAGCAGCGGGGCTAAGGCAGGCTCCCTGCCTGCACTGGCCCCGCACTGCTCCCAGAAGCGGCTGGCATGCTGTGGCCCCTGGGTGGGGGGAGCAGGGAGTTCCACTCGCTGCCCACACCCACAAACACCACCCTCGCAGCTCACATTGGCTGCAGTTCCCAGTCAATGGGAGCTGTGGAGTCAGTGCTTGGGGCGGGGGCAGCACATGGAGACCCTTTTACCCTCTCCAGGGGATGCAAGGAAGTGCCGGCCACTTCTGAGAGGGGCGCGGAGCCAGGGCAGGCAGGGAGTGCTGCCGGACTTTTAGCACCTAAAAACTCCCAGTTTGGCTTCAGTAGCCTCCGGGAGACAGGTCCAGACTCCAGGAGACTCCCAGTGAAACTGGGAGGGTTGGCAACCCTAAGAGGCTCACCTGCCAGAGTGGGGACCTTGCAGGTGAGCCGAGGTCTGGAGAGGAGCGGAGAGGATGGGTAGGGAAGCACTAGTTCTGCTGCTGAGAGGAGAGGCTCCAAGCATCCGGGAATCCTAGGGGTGCCAATGGAAACACCAGAGGGTACAGGTAGCATCCATGGGGCTGGCTGGTCCTGGGAAGTAGTTGGAAGGATGGTCACCACTGATGTTGATCACTGTATCAGCGGTTCTGACAGTCCCACATCCAAATGTGCATGTGGCTGCATTGCTTCCTCCATAACGAACTGACAGAGGTGGAGCTCTCGAGCTTCCTGGGTCTGAGGTGGGAACAACTTGCATATCAAGCAACATGCTGCGATATGAGCCTTGTCGAGACAATAGAGATACCCTTGGTGCTCGTCGCTCACAGAAAAGGAGTATGAGCAGGATACACAGTTCTTAAACCCCAGAATAATCCTTCAGAAAGTCGGGGATAGTCCCCAGTGGGGATGATTAACTAACTTGCTACTAATGCTACAACTACTAGCTACAACTATAAATAACTATACACAAATGGACAAAGTCAATCTCGTAGTAAAAAACTCAGAACATGAAGGAACAGGAGTTCCGACTCAGGCCATGTGATGGTAAGAGGGAACTGGAGAGGCATGGACCTGCACAGCCAATTATACCCTCGGCTGTGAGCACAAGGGGATGCACACATGGATCTTCCAGCTTAGGCACATGATGCACATGTGCACCCACCTTTGGAATACATATAGGGACTATCACTCGAAGAAGAGTTAGGTAGAAACCACCAAACTTAACTCATTGTGGCTTGAGCTACATTTTCACTTAGGGTTTGGGAGATGAAAGACCTAACACTGTACATGTTGTTCTAACCTTTATGAGCATTTGTGATGGAAATTATTGTTCTGAACAATTGTGGTCAGATTTTTCAGGGGTGCTGAGCACCCACAAATAATAAAGCCATTGGACTTAATCACCATCATTAGCTTTTTTTCTCTGCTGCTGAATGAAAGACAAGCAATATTTTTGTCTACTTTCCTTGATCCAATAATAAAAAGTTTCCCACAATTTCCACTTTAAAATTAATGTAATTCATTCCATATTTTTTCTGTGCTTTTAGTTTTCAGCCTCTCTCCCTACAGTCTCCTACACTTTTATCCATCTTCTCTCAATATGTGTCACGCCCTTTGCCATTAATTTTGTTTAATCTAGTAAGGACATCACCCATCACTTTCTTTTTTTATTCATTTATTTTCTGACTCACTTGCTCATCCTTGTCCCTTGCCATTTAACTCCTAGCACACATTGTCCTGAGCACCGTTAGGCTGCTGTTAGTCTTTTCCTTCATCTTGTTTGGCTGGTATCAGAGGCTATGTTGGTTAGTATAATTGTTTTCATAATTGTATGAATCCTTCCCACTGTCCTCCATCAATCTTGGCTTCCTTTAATGTTCTTGTCCTGGCTCGCATCCTCAGAAGGGTAACAATGTCAATATATTGATTAAGTAAAATAAAAATGAACAGTACCCAGTCATGTTTCTCAATTGACCAAGATGCTTTGTGTGTAAGAATTGTACACCTGTTCCAATCCCTGTTCCTCACATGGCCATGAAGATCATTTACCATTCTCTATGGCCCCTGAGTATCTGGTAATTTTTTCTTGCAAATTACATATTCTCAAGATGTTCATCAGCCCAAATTAATGCTGTTAAATTTGCAAATGAATTAACAGCATTAATTTGGGCTTGAATAGGGACTGGGAGTGGCTGGCTCATTACAGAAGCAGCTTTGCCTCTCCTGGAATTGACACCTCCTCATCTATTGTTGGGAGTGGACTACATCCACCCTGATCGAATTGGCCCTGTCAGCACTGGTTCTCCACTTGTGAGGTAGCTCCCTTCTCTTCATGTGTCAGTATATTTATGTCTCCATCTGTAACTTTCACTCCATGCATCTGAAGAAGTGAGGTTTTTACCCACGAAAGCTTATGCTCAAATAAATCTGTTAGTCTTTAAGATGCCACCGGACTTCTTGTTGTTTTTGTGGATACAGACTAACATGGCTATCCCCTGATATTTGACAAATTATTTTAGGACCAATTCAGCATTAATCAAAGTGTAGCTATCCATCAGACTGTATGCTGAATATGATTAGCGTCACTTAAGACAGCTGATGGATATTGCCTATCTGTGACAACAGGCAGACTTACACCTATTACTTGCTAGAAATAATTACAGTATACAGCTATTATTAGATGAAAAACAAAGCTACCAGGATTTAGTCTAACCTAATTAATGTAACAGTTACAGACTTGGAACTTTCCAAGTTTATATTTCCTCTGTCCTCTCTGTCCAGCTTCCGAATCTCAGTGTCCATACTCAGCTGTGGTGTACTCACTCCTTTCTCTCTGGAGAAGACTGTAGGAACGATAGCTGGGAGCATGCTGATAAGAAGCTACAGCAGTAATTGCCATTCCCCTGCCCCACTGTTTTTTAGGAAATAAATGTGGACACTTGGATGTCTACTCAAAACTAATCATCATGCTTGGTCATAGTGGACCACAAGCTAAATATGAGTCAACAGTATAATGCTGTTGCAAAAAAAGCAAGCATCATTCTGTGATGTATTAGCAGGAGTGTTGCAAGAAAGACATGAGAAGTAATTAGTCCACTCTACTCTGCACTGATTAGGCCTCATCTGGAGTATTGTGTCCAGTTCTAGGCATCACATTTCAGGAAGGATGTGAACAAATTGGAGAGAGTCCAGAGAAGAGCAACAAAAATGATTAAAGGTCTAGAAAACATGACCTATGAGGGAAGACTAAAAAAATTGGGTTTGTTTAGTCTGGAAAATAGAAGACTGAGTGGGGACATAACAGTTTTCAAGTACATAAAAGGTTCTTACAAGGAAGAGAGAGAAAAATTGTTTTTCTTAACCTCTAGGGATAAGACAAGAAGCAATGGGCTTAAATTGCAGCAAGGGAGGTTTAGATTGGACATTAGAAATAAATTCCTGTCAGGGTGGTTAAGCACTGGAATAAATTGCCTAGGGAGGCTGTGGAATCTCCATCATTGGAGATTTTTAAGAGCAGGTTAGACAAACACCTGTAAGGGATAGTCTAGATAATACTTAGTCCTGCCATGAGTGCAGGGGACTGGACTAGATGACCTCTCGAGGTCCCTTCCAATCCTATGATTTTATGCTCTACATGAGGCACTGAAGGGGTCTCTAAAGCCAAAATTTTCAAATCAACTCATCTCCAGTTCAGGCAAAACTGAGCAGACAGATTTTCAAAAGTACCCTGGAAGCTTCTGGATGTTAAGAATTTCTGAAAATCTGCCTCCCCCCCAGCAAAACTCCACCATAGAAGTAATTATCTAATTTAACCTTATCCTAAAACTAAATATGCAGCTCTAGACACGAACAAACATAAAAAAAAAGACATGATGCAAAATGCAATAGAACTGTGCAGAAATACAAATCAGGTATTATGGCAATAGGCACATAAGTACCTAGGTATCATGCTGATGTATACTGATCGATACCAAGGTCACTACAAAATTGCATGTGTCAGCACAGTGTTGATGTTGCCGGATGCCACAGAAAACACCATTTTTCTGTACAAAATAAAAACCACTGCTGAAAATGAAAATATTTATATTGTGTTAGTGATATAGCTGTAACTGGGGAATAGAAGTGAGGGGCAATGTAAATGTGCTCTCGGCAGGTTTGATCTAGTATTTTAAGGATCTTAGTAACAGAGGAGCATACAGAGAGCATGGAATAATTGGAACAGATTCCAGATAGCGTTCCAGAAAGTGTGATTGTATAACAATAAATCCACACACTTGGGTTTCACCCCAAGAATGGGTTCAGAAGCTGATTAAGTGAGGTTAAGAACTTAGCCCCTTCAAAAGAATAACTACAGTCAGACGGAGCACATACAAGATATTCAATTTTATTGACAGGTCCATTTAACAGAACAGAGTGTTTCGTGACAGGGTAGTAATTCAACAATACATCAGGAATTAGCTGTGAAAAAGCTAGAACATGTCCCAGAAAGGAAATGGCAGGTCAACTGCTTTGACTATATATAGATCAAATTGTTCCTACCCAAGTAAATTTAGCTTGCATTACATAAGACCATTGTTGCTTATTATTGTCTTCAAATGACACCTTTAGAAAGAAAGAAAGAAAGAAAGAAAGAAAGAAAGAAAGAAAGAAAGAAAGAAAGAATAGGGGTCCTTTCTGCTCTGCATGGTCAATAAAGATCTTGCGTCTCTTCTTTTAGATAGATAGATTTAACATAGCCTTGTTGCCCTACTGTGCCCTCTCTGTCTTTTCCAGCTGAGTGTGCTGCACTGTATGGTGCACTATTATCTTTCTGCTGCATACCCCTCTAGCAATGGCTGCATTTCAATGGTGAGGTACATATATAAAGCCCATTCCTGAAAGATGAACTTTGGAGTCAGGTCCTTGAACCTGCACATAGCGCAGCTGAAGTCAGCAAAGCCACATAGAGGGATCCATCCATGTCGATCAGGTCCATAGTGGGCAGGGCACCATGGGATGAGAGTCATTACACATTGCAAATATAAATTAAACTAACATGTAAAAATTAGGGCTTTCAAACAATTAAAAAAATTAATCATGATTAATCATGCTGTTAAACAATAAGAGAATACTATTTATATAAATATTTTTGGATGTTTCCCATATTTTGAAATATGTTTATTTCAATTACAACACAGAATGCAAAGTATACAGTACTCACTTTATATTTATTTTTATAATAAATATTTGCACTGTAAAATTAAAAAATATTTTTCAATTCACTTAATACAAGTATTGTAGTGCAATCCTTTATTATGAAAGTTGAACTCACAAGTGTAGAATTATGAACAAAATATAACTGCATTCAAAAATAAAACAATGTCAAACCTTAAAGCCTACAAGTCCCCTCAGTCCTACTTCTTGTTCAGCCAATCACTAAGAGAAACAAGTTTGTTTACATTTGCAGGAGATAATGCTGCCAGCTTCTTAATGTCACCTGAAAGAGAGAACAGGTGTTCACATGGCACTGTTGTAGCCGGCATTGCAAGATATTTACGTGCCAGATGCGCTAAAGATTTGTATGTCCCTTCATGCTTCAACCACCATTCCAGAGGACATGCGTCCATGCTGATGATGGATTCTGCTCGATAATGATCCAAAGCAGTGCAGACCAACGCATGTTCATTTTCATCATCTGAGTCAGATGCCACCAGCAGAAGGTTGATTTTCTTTTTTGGAGATTCAGGTTCTGTAGTTTCCGCATTAGAGTGTTGCTTTTTTAAGACTTCTGAAAGTATGCTCCTCCCCGCATCCCGATCAGATTTTGTAAGGCACTTCAGATTCTTAAATCTTGAATTGAGTGCTGTAGCTATCTTTAGAAATCGCACCTTGGTACCTTCTTTGTGTTTTGTCACATCTGCAGTGAAAATGTTCTTAAAATGAACATGCTGGGTCATCATCTGAGACTGCTATAACATGAAATATATGGCAGAATGTGGGTAAAACACAGAGCAGGAGACATGCAATTCTTTCCCAGGAGGTTCAGTCACAAATTTAATTAATGCATTCTTTTTTAATGAGCATCATCAGCATGGAAGCATGTCCTCTGGAATGGTGGCCGAAGCATGAAGGACATATGAATGTTTAACATATCTGACATGTAAATACTTTGCAATGCCAGCTACGAAAGTGCCATGCGGACATGTATTCTCACTTTCAGGTGACATTGTAAATAAGAAGCTGGCAGCAGTATCTCCCATAAATGTAAACAAACTTGTTCAGTCAATTGCTCAGAGAAACAAGAAGTAGAACTGAGTGGACTTGTACGCGCTAAAGTTTTACAGTGTTTTGGTTTTGAGCGCAGTTATATAACAAAAAAAAATCAACATTTGTAAGTTGTACTTTCACAATAAAGAGATTGAACTATGGTACTTGTATAAGGTGAATTGAAAAATACTATTTATTTTATCATTTTGCAGTGCAAATATTTGTAATAAAAATAACATAAATTGAGTATTGTACACTTTGTATTCTGTGTTGTAACTGAAATCAATATATTTGAAAATGTAGAAAAACATCCAAAATATTTAATAAATTTCCATTGGTATTCTATTGTTTAACAGTGTGATTAAAACTGCGATTAATCGTGATTAATTTTTTTTGAGTTAATCACGAGTTAACTGCGATTAATCGACAGCCCTATTAAAAAGTTTGTATTTTCTAAAGTATGAGAAATATATATATTCAGCAGGCCCTTTCTTCCACAAAAATGAGGAGTCTGAACTGTGTAATTCTGACATCTTCCATTTGAGATCATTATAGCTCTTTTCATTACAGAATCAAATTATTGTTACAGGCAAGGTAAAATTTGTTATAAAATGATATAATCAAGCCCTTACATTTTTGACAAATGTGACAAGAACAAACACGAGCGGTTTGAGGCCAAGTATAATTTGGTTAAATTCTGCTCAGCAATTGCTTTACCCAATGAAAAAACTCTGCTTCTTTTCCATGCTCAGTTAAGAAAATTTTTAGAAGCTGCTTCTGCATTCAGATAACTCAACTAATGGAAAAACCCACTGACTACAGTGAGCTGTGAATCAGGCCTCTATAATCCATACTGAGGAAAAGTCTCTTTGATATATGCATGCACAATACACTATTTTATACTATTTTCTTTTTACAGTTCTCTGGGGTGCAGAACGTGTGTGAACATTACCATTTATTTCACTGATGTCTCCTTCTATGGTTGATCCTATATACATATAGAAATATTAGAATATACACCCAGTGCATTTATGAATCTTTAATCGCACCTTCAGAAAATAACAGTCTGTTCTCCCCATCACCAGTGAGAAACTGACTCTATTACTAGGTACAACATTATTTGCAAAGGTATTTTTGAAAACAGATGTCAAGAATCACAGACACATACAGTTGAACTATACAAGAATATCCAAGGACCCAAGAAAGTGAACATAATAAAGAACAGAGTTAAATTGAGACAAAGCCAATCTCAGTATAGAAATAGTGTGTAATGTTCTCAAAAATATTTTTGTTCAGGTTAAATTGAAAAAAAAAGAAAGAATTAAACACTCATTTCCAATGGCTTTTGGATTAGGCCCATATGTAATTGCATTTTCCCAGAGCTGTTACCCTTATTATCTCTCCATTTGTTTGGGTAGAGGGGTGTGGGGGTTTTTGTTTGGTTGGTTTGGTGTTTGTTTGTTTGGTTTTTTTTTGACACATATACTGTCCTAAAACACTATACTAGACTGTGGGTAAAATTTTCAAAAGTATCTAAGTCACTTTTGAAAATGGAGCTTGGGCTCCTAAGTTGTTTACAAGGTAACATTTTCAAAAGCCCCTATCTCTTCGGAGTGGGGACATAAGAATGGCCATATTGGGTCAGACTAAAGGTCCATCTAGCCCAGTATCCTGCTTCTGACAGCAGCCAATGCCAGGTGCTTCAGAGGGAATGAACAGAACAGGTAATCATCAAGTGATCCATCCTCTGTTGCCCATTCTCAGCTTCTGGCAAACAGAGGCTAGGGACACCATGTCTGCCCATCCTGTCTAATAGCCATTGACGGACCTATCCTCCATGAATATATCTAGTTCTTTTTTGAACCCGGTTATAGTCTTGGCCTTCACAACATCCTCTGGCAAAGAGTTCCATAGGTTAACTGTGTTGTCTTGTAGGGTGTGTTTATAAGCACTCAGCACACGGGGACCCTGATGCTAACTGGGGCCTCTGTGTGCTGCTGTAATAAAAGAAATAATGTCATGTAACATTTAGATATCAGAATTGTGTTTGGACAAGTGTAGTTACAGCTGAATAAAAGACTGATCAAAGAAATCACATTTTTTTCTCAGTTTTGCATGACCTCAGTCAGATTTTAATTTATCAATACTAAAAACCCAGAGTAGCTCGGATCCAGTTTCTATTTTAGGCAAACCACCAAAGCTTGGAGATGTTTGGAGTAGCAGTAGTAAGCAAAACTTTCAAACTAAGTGCTTCACTGAAATTTTGAATTTTGTTGGGGAAAAACAAACATCTCCCAATTTTTTCTCATTTTTGAACCAGCTTTAGTTTGGAGACAAGGTTCCAGTATCCACATAGCCCCATTAAAAATAAATAAGTAGTAACCAAGATAATCACCAGGAGGAGTCAAGTAGTTAGCAATTTCTAGTACGAGAAAAAGGACAGCACAGTTAGTGTGTAAAGTGGATTATTGTCTATTAACTCATTGTTAAATAAAACATGCAGAGAACTTCACTTTTTTTAAAAAAAATTGATATTAGAAATGTACATTCTATTCCACTACTTCTTTAAAGGCCTTTTTATATTAGAGGGGTCTGGTAGTGCTACCCTTTAAAATTGCCCAATACTTCCTATTATAAGATCCTATTTTCAGTTGTTTATAACTTTACCAGATTAACTATTTGAGTTAAAATTTTTCATGCCAGGTGTCTGCCTCAGGCTGAATACGTCTGTCAAAATAGTGCAGCTGTTTCTAAGAAAGAGACTAGGGAAAATACATTGTTAATGGCTGGGTCCCACTATGAAGCTTCATTGTTTCTTGTAGGCTGAGTGGATGTCTATGTGGATGCATCCATCCTTTAAGTTGAAAGTTTCAAACCAGTCTTAAGCCTCAAGAGATGGGATAATAGAGACAAGCATTACTATCCTGAATCTTTTTTTTCAGAGTAGCAGCCGTGTTAGTCTGTATTCGCAAAAAGAAAAGGAGTACTTGTGGCACCTTAGAGACTAACAAACTTATTGGAGCATAAGCTTTCGTGAGCTACAGCTCACTTTCCTCAGGTCTAGGATAGGATGAAGACCCCCTTTCTTCTCAGGATAAGTGGAAGGATGGCAGTAGAAGTTTCTCTCCCTCTTATATGGCTCTTGGACAAAGCAATTAGGGCATTTCTGTTTGGTTCTCAACAGAAGGGTCATTTGAGGGATGGGAAAAGTGGTGGATAGTGGACAAGTCGGGCACTGAGGCTTCCTTTGCTGATATTTTCAGTGCCAAAGATTTTGCTGATGCTGAGATGGTCAGCGTCCAAGTGACCGGTGCTGCCTCTGTTGGCATCCACTCCACCTCTTCTCTTCCTGATCCCAGGGTACAATGTGTGCTAGAGGGAGCACTAGCCAATGTGAACTTATCCAGCCTTTCATCATTACCATCACCTCTGGGTCTGAAGCAACCTGCCTGGACTGCTTCAGCAGGTGTTGCTTGAATGAGTATCTCTATATATGGAAGAAAAGGACTTTCTCACAGAGCACCTATTCAGGATGCGTATCTCCCCCATGCAGAAGAGGCATCAACTCCAACCAACCTTGAAGGGAAATGAGTCGATCACAAGGCAAGCAGGGTTTGAACCCTGGTAGTCTGGTGTCCACCAGGAGGTGTGGTGATTAGTGATTGACATAAAGTATCTTGCCCTGTTTTTTTTTCTTTTTCTGTCTCTTTGGAATGTCTACATTTTACGAAGCGGGAGTGTGACCGTAGAAGATTTCTTTACTAAAAGTAGTTGGAAACCAATTCTGAAATCTCAAAGGAGTAGCGGGTCAGAGACAGGCCAGGTTCCATCAGGCTGCCATAGATGGCAAAAAGGAAACTGAGGGAGGGTCGTGGTTGCTGCAGCCTTTTGCCCTCACACAGGAGCACAAGGAGGTACAGGGTGCATGTGCAGCCCCAACAAAAACAATTAGTCAAAAGACTCTGATCTCATGCAGATGAGGAACATATGCATGTACCGGGGGATCCACCCTGACATATATTCAAAGAACAGCCCTCTCTTTATAGGGTTCTGATCTCGATCACATTTGGCTCCAAAGAGCTCAGCCTCCACACTTTTCCTAAAGCATTTTTGTCACGCTCAGAATCAGGGTAGAATGGATCCACCAAGGGAAACTTTCACTGGAGTCCATACATTATGTATTTTTACTAGCATTTTCCAGTCTGTGATGCACAGTATGCAGTTTTAAAGGACATAAATTCTGAGCCTTACACGCTCTCTACTGAGTGCACAAAATTAATTTGAAAATATAATGTAGATGGCAGGTCAATGTGAGAGAAAAAATACATTTATTTTTAGGAGGCTGGCTGTCCCTCCAAGAAGTAACCCATATCTTAGAAATATGTCTACATGCAGGGTAGTATAGGGGACAAACATAAAAATTGTATTCTGTTCATTCTTCTGCAGGGAGATTCCCACATCTTCTGGTTTTGCAGGTACCCCTGTTTCATCTGGAACACCAACGCTAGAACTGGAGGGGCAGAGGACCACTGTCCCCCCACTTCTAGAAGTGGGAGGGCAGTGCCCTCACTTTTTAACAAAAGAAACATAAGCACAGAATTCATGCCCCCCACAGATGTTCCCTCCTCCCTCCCCCCACATACAGAATAATAGATTCTGCCGGGGAGGCACTGCAATTACACCTTTCACCCACCAGTGGCTGCGGTGGTGCCAGAAATGAGGGTAGCTGGCTCACCGCCAGAGCAGCCAGCCAGCCACTGGGGGGGGGGGGCACTTCGGCCTTGGTCCTCCCACTTTTACAAAGGTTCCAGAGCCCTTGATTCAGCATGATCTATTTATCTGATACTTTAATTGAAGGGTAGGTAGTCATCAAGGTCCCTCTGAGGACTACACAAAGCACCAGGTCCGTCTTCCAGATATTTGCTGTTCTGCGCATGCATCCTTGAACTCTTCCTGGGTTCTTATGACAATCATTCGATTATATAGATGAGGCAGCAAATATAGCTCACCTTCAGTAATTGAGTATTTATTAGTTTTCTCTATTGTTATATTACTTAGTCCAGACAATTCTGCTCAAACTATCATGTCAATCTGCACCTTTGGGAAATCTTAGGATTCCTCAATGATACTGGATGCCCAAATAGCCATGGCAGCAAAAAAACACCTATTTTCATCTGCAGCTGGCCAGAAGATTGTGTCCTTATCCAACAGGTAAAGAGGAGATGATCACAAAACTAAAAATTAATGATAGCTTAGGTACAAGTGATTGTGACTTGATCAAATTTATAATGTGCAAGCCGAATAAAGTCCAGACGGTAATATGTATACTTGGTGCTTTAACAGGGCTAATTTCACAGTGCTGAAAACAATTATGAGCCAAATCAGCAGGAAGGAAGAATTTAATCAGAAAAATGTGATTGATAATTGGGAATCATTTAAAAACATCTTATTAGATGCCCAAAAAGCCACAATTGAGAAAGAAGGCTATGCTCATTAACTAAACTGACCTGGTTTGGAGGGGAAGTGAAGGCAGCTATACGCAATAAAAAATAATATACAATAATTGAAAGAAAGGGGACATTGAATAAAAGTAATGAATATAAATCAGAAGTTAGAAATTGTAGAAAAATGATAAGGAAAGCCATGGGACACAAAAATCTATGGCCAACACAGTTAGAGACAATAAAAAAGTTTTTAAAATATACTAGAACCAAAAACAATACTGACAATGTTATTGACCCATTATTAGATGGAGATGATAGAATTATCAATAATAATGCAGAAAAGACAGAAGTGTTCAATAAGTATTTGTTCTGGTTTTGGGGAAAACAGTTGATATAGTCTCATCATATAGTGATGATAACACTCTTTCCATCCCACTAGTACCTCTGGGTACTCTGTTAAACAGAAGCTACTAAAGTTAGAATTTTTAAATCAGCAAGTCCAGATAACTTGCATCTAGTAGTTTTAAAAGAGGTCGCTGGACCATTAATGTTGATTTTCAATAAGTCTTTGAGTATTGGGGAAGTTCCAGAAGGCTGGAAGAAAGCTAATGTTGTGCATAATTATAGGCCTGTCAGCCAGACATTGAACCCTGGAGAAAATAATGAAATGGCTGATATGAGACTCAATTAATAATGAATTAAAGGAGGGTAATATAATTAATGCAAATCAATATGGATTTATGAAAAATAGATCCTGTCAAACTAACTTGATATATTTTTATTTGATGAGATTAAAAATTTGGTTGATAAAGGTAATAGTCCTTATGTAATATACTTAGACTTCTGTAAGATGTTTGCCTTGGTACCGCACAAGATTTTGATTTACAAATTAGAACAATATAAAATTAACATGGCAGATATTAAATGGATTAAAAACTGGTTGACTGGTAGGTTTCAAAATGCAACTATAAATGGGGAATTGTCATTAACTGGGTGTGTTTGCAGTGGGGTCCCACAGAGATCAGTTCTTGGCCCTACACTATTTAACATTTTGATCAATGACCTGTAAGAAAACAAAATAATCATTGATAAAGTTTATAGATGACACAGAAATTGGGGGAGTGGTAAATAATGAAGAGGACACATCACTGATACTGAGACAACTGAATTGCTTGGTAAACTGGGTGCAACAGAATAATACAACTGAATGATCCTGGGATGCATAAACAGGAGAATCTTGAATAGGAGTAGAAAGGTTATTGTACCTCTGTATTTGGCTCTGGTGAGAATGCAGCTGGAATAATGTGTCCAGTTCTGGTGACCACAATTCAAGAAAGATGTTGATAAATTAGAAAGGATTCAGAAGAGGGCCACGAGAATGATTAAAGGATTAAAAAACCTTCCTGATAGTGACAGACTCAAGGAGCTCAATCTATGTATTTTAACAAAGAGAAGATTAAGGGGTGATTTGACTAGTCCTTAATTCCCTCATGGGGAAGAAATATTTAATAATAGGCTCTTCAATCTAGCAGAGAAAGGTATAATATGATTCAATGGCTGGAAGTTGAAGCTGGAAAAATTCAGAATGAAAGTCAGGCATAAACTTTTAACAATGAGAGTAATTAATCATTGGAACAATTTACCAAGGGGTGGATTCCCCATCACTGACAATTTTTAAATGAAGACAGGATGTTTTGATATGCTCTAGGAATTATTTTGAGGATGTTCTATGGCCTGTGCTATACAGGAGCGCATACTAGTTGATCACAGTGGTTCCTTCTGGCCTTAAAATTTATCGAACAAAGACCCTGGCCACAGTGTTCCACATATTCATGCTGTTCATGTTGGACTACAGCAACTCATAGCTAGGAATGAAGCCCCATACCCTGAAGAGAGCTCCAGTTTGTACAAAATACAGCAGCCAATCTACCTAGCAACAGAGGAAACTGACTCTTTCTCAAACAGAGTTCAGTTCAAGGTCACTGTCCTGATATAAACAAAGTCCTTCATATGAGCCCCTCTGAACACAACCTCCTTTTACAGCTACATTTCACTTGAACTGTTATACCATCAACCAGCAGGGGCAGCTCATGAGAAATATCAGGAATGGTAAGACTAGTCTTCTCTGATTTTGCTGGAGAACCTCTTGGGGGGTCTCATGGTATGTGCATTGCAAGTTCTCACATCTTCAATAAATGGGTAATTACTATAATAGGCATCATTTCTCTGTAATGTTCATTAGGCATTAGATTTAAATAGGTGATAACAAAAAACTAAGCATTTTAAACATTTTTACTCATTCATTTTTACTCATTTTTCAGTGTCCTGTGACGCAAGTATTTCACTGGAGTCCATAGAATTCTCCAGGGTAGAGAAAACCCCTTCCATGCCTTCGTTATCATAAAATGGAGGAAGAGAGGATGGGGGGGGACATGCTTAATTTTTATTTCCTTTGCAATCACCTTTAGATAATTGTGTCAGAGATTCAACAACATTAACCCTAAAAATTAACACTTAAAATTTTGCTGGTATAGGTATGTTGGTTAAAAAAAAATCACAAGCCTAACTGTCATACCTATGGCGGTAAAATAACTTTTGCCGATATTGCAGAATGTAGCTGCACTGGCAAACACTTGCTAGTGTACACAAGGTGAAGGCTCTCACATCCTTAACACTTGATGAAGTGCTTTGTTTTAATGACCATGAGCCACATCTGTCAACCCAAGTTAAGTCCCAGAAAAGGGCTTAAATTCTATGAATGTTGCATGTAGGGGTACGGAGAGAAAAGGATGCAGATAAACTACTTTGGCTGTACCACTGTAGAGGGGAACTGTGAGGCTGAGGCATGACTGGTTGATATGAATATGTGGATACACTAGCCCCTCTGTGCAAAAGACAATACATACCGTGGATTCTGCCTCTCCTTCATCCCCTACCAAGTCACAGAACTCCTGAGCAAAGCTTATTTACCTGGCTATTATGCAGATGAGAGGATTCAGTTCTGTGTACAGTAAGGACAGCACTAGGCTCTCCTGTCAATTCCCTAGCTTTTGTAACTCAAAGGGCTTGGCTACACTTGCATTTTATAGTGCTCTAACTTGCTGGCTCAAGAGTGTGAAAAATCACCCCCCTGAGCGCAGCAAGTCAGAGCGCTTTAAAGTGCTAGTGTAAACAGGCTCCGAGCGCGCTGGGAGCACTCCCAGCACTCGGAGCTAATCCCCTCGTGGAGGTGGAGTACCAGGAGTGCGCACACCCAGCACTAGCGCACAACCACACTCGCATTTCGGAGCACTCCCACAACAGCTCTTTGAAGTTTCTAATGTAACCATGCCCTTAGTTAGATAAACAATTATAGTTGTGAAAGAAGTCCTTTCTATCTAACTATTATACTTGTGGGAATCTGAGGCATGAGTTCAAAGGCTTTCAATTAGCCCTGTAGATGGCCATTTAAAACATCTGAATTCAAGACAAGATGAAGCCTAAGGCCTTGTCTACACTGCAGTTTTGTCAACAAAAGTTAGCTTTCATGAACAAAACAGTGGAGGTGTACTCACAATGCTCCTTCCACTGACTTAACTCCCCTGAGACAAAATAAAACCAACTCAATGACCGGCATAGAGCTTTTTGCGACACAGAGAAATGCAGTGTCAGTGTAGACAGTGCACTAGCTTATGTCACCCTAATTGGCCTCCAGGAGGTGTCCCACAATATCAATGATGACTGCTCTGGTCAGGATTTTGAACTCCGCTGCCCTGCAGGTATATGGGCATGCGTCCCTCCCCTGTTTAAAGACCTGGGAATTTTTAAATTAATTCTTCCAGTTTGCTGGGCGTCGACTGTTCACCCAGCATCTTCCCAGCTGACCATCTGCTTTCCACAACAGATGCACTCCCACATGGAGCATGCCAGAGCTGTTGGATCTGCTGAGTCTGTGGGAAGAGGAGGCTGTGCAGTCACAGCTTTGCTCAAGCTGTAGGAACTTTGATATCTATGGGCTGATTGCTAGTGGCATGCAGGAGAAGGGACCCAAAAGGAACATGCAGCAAGTGCCATGCTAAGATCAAAGAGTTGAGGAAGACGTACCTGAAGGCAAGGGAGGCCAACCGTCACTCTGGTGCAGTGCTGAAGACATGCCACTTCTACAAGTTGCTGCATGACATCCTTGGTGCTGACCCCACCACCATGAGCCCCATGGATACTTCGGGGGGACTGGAGAGGTGGCCAAGGGAGTCAACCCTGAAGAAGTGGTGGATGAGGAAGGGGAGTTGGAGGAAGATATGGGATATGTGACAGGGTTGTCTGGTGGCGTAGCAAGCCAGGACCTATTTTTGACTTTGTAGGGGTCTAGCCAATCCCAGCACTTTGGCTCTGGTGCTCATGAAGCTGAGGATGTGAGCTCTAGTAAGCCTGCATCTTGCATTGATAATGTACAGTGATAGAAGACTGAAGTTTCATTTACTTTGTTATATGGTAGAGGAGGGATAAAGGACAGGAATTAACAACAGAGCCTATGCAGCTATCCTGTGAGAGCCTGGCAGAAAAGTTGTTAATGTACACTGGGATTTCCCAGGAATCCTCCATAGAGATCTCTCGGAAACTTTCCGGTAGATATTCAGCAATCCTCTGCCAAAGGTTCCTAGGGAGAGCTGCCTTGTTTCTGCCCCCACTGCAGGAAACTTTGCTGAGCCAACTGGCAATTATTTCTGCAGGGACCAAAGCTGCACACAGGCAAGCTGCATATGGATCAGGTCTGAAGCTGCATGCATGCAGGAGATACACGCTGGCATCCCAGGTTATCCTCAGGAGTGAGATATTGGGTTCTATTACCCTAGCCTGTGGAAAAGGATGCCAATATTCAGAATACTTTCCCTACATGTGTGTAGTGACCCTCTTTGCAAATCACCCAAACTTTGCCCATTCTTGCTCATTCTTCCTTCCCACCCCAACCCCAACCTCACTATATCTGAGATTCTCACTGAGCTGTGTGCTACCAAAGGAATAGTGAGAAAGAGGTGTATGTGACTTGTGATTTATGGCTTTGAGTGCACTCTCAATACTGTCTCTCTTCATGACTTCTGTAGATGTGTCCTTGAGGACCAACCCCTACCCAGTGGTGGAACACCTTCAACAGATTAGGAGGCAAACTAGGAGGATATGTTTAGATAAGTGCTGCAGTCAACAGATGCTGCATATAGCAAAACAAGAGTGTGGAGAGAGAATTAATGAAAAACTCAGGCTGGTTAGCCTGAAAATGAGACATGGACAGCAGTGGATAATAAAGCTACTGGAGGAACAGAGAGATATTCATGTCCCTCATAGCACTGCAGTGTGAACGCATGCACACATGATTCCCCCTGCGGCCAATAGAGAATGCCATTCCATGCCCTCCCCCAACTCATTTCTCACCTGTTCCCATCCTGTTGCAGCACCCCTTGCAATCCACCCCTAGAGACTGATTTAATGATGAAAGCTGGAATTACACACAACTGAGAGAGCCTGAACTGAGAGACTACTCCCTGATTGCTATGTTCCCTGGTTGCAAAAAAAGTGTGTTATCCTTTAATGAAAGTCTAGTATTTGAAACAAAATTAGTATTTATTTGTGTCATACACATGGTAGTTGCTGCTAAAATTCAAACAGTGTCTATAGACAGGAACATTTGTTCACTAAAATTAAAGCTCAGGAAGTAAGCATTATAGGGGTCATTTAAGGTGGCAAGTAAACATTGCCTGACTGAATGCATCACATAAAGACACACTACTGGTGCTCATTGTCAAAATGCTCCTTCAGAGCCTCCCTGAATCTAACAGCCCTACGCTGATCCCCTCTAATTGGCCTGGTATCTGGCTGCTAAAATCAGCAGTCAGACAATCCAACTCAGCGCTCCACCTCTGGGGAAACTTTCCCCACATCGCTTTGCAAATGTTATGCAGAGTATAGCAGGCTGCTATGTCCATCATCATATTTTCCTCATTGAGGTCTAACTGTCAAAAAGGCAACACCAGCGACTTTTTAATCTGCAAATAGTCAATAGTCATTGGCACCTGCTGAGCCAGTTGTTCAAGAGCTCCTTGCTGTTGTCTAGGTTCCTGGTGTAAGGTTTCATGAGCTATGGTAGCAAGGGATAGGCAGGGTCTCCCGGGATAACTACGGGCATTTGCACATCCCACATTGGAATCTTCTGGTCTAGAAAGAAACCTGCTTGAAGCTTTCTGTACAGTCCAGTGTTCCTAAAGATGCGTGCATCATGAACTTTCCCTGACCAACCAGCATTGATGTCAGTGTAATGGTCCCAGTGACACTTTTGGTTGATGTACTCTGTCACAAGATGGTCTGGGGCCAAAATTAGGATATGCATGGCATCTATAACCCCGCCACAATTAGGGAATCCCATTGTTGCAAACCATCAATTATTTTCTGCACATTACCCAGCATCACAGTCCTTCACAGCAGGCAGCGATTAATGGCCCTACACCCTTGCATCACTGCAACCCCCACAGTGAACTTTCCAACTCCAAACTGATCCATGACTGACCTGTAGCAGTCTGGATAAGCCATTTCCACACAGCAATTAATTACCATTCACATTTCCACTATTAGAACAGTTCTCATTCTGGTGCCCTTGAGCCACAAGGCAAGGTCGAGCTCTGTGCACAGTTCCAGGAAGGTGGCTTTGCACATCCAAAAGTTCTGCAGCCACTGTTCATCATCCCATACATGCATCATGATGCAATCCCACCACTTAGTACTTGTTTCCCGAGCCCAGTACTGACAGTCCACCATGTGTAGCTGCTCTGTGAATGCCAGCAGCAATCTTGAATTGTTTCTTTCCATTGTAGACAGCAGGGAGGACACCACAGATTCACTTTCTGTTTCCCAGCTCATGAAATACTGCAGGACCAGCTGCATTGTGGTCATAATGCTCCTCACCAGACTGGTCAGCAGTTCAGAATCCTGTTTTGAGGAAGAGATGACAGGTGCACAGTTAACAGGGGCTGTTAAAAAATAGCATGAAATGAAGTCAGAAGCCCATGGAATGATGGGATGGAAAAAACTGCATCATGGTATGGTAAGCATGCCCCCCATGATGCACTGTGATCCGTTCCCAGATCTCCCACTGACAGAGGGTGGCAAGATGTAGAGCGTTGCAATGCTCTGTCGATGCAAGAACACTAACTGTGGATATGTTCTGCCAACACAAGGAGTGTTGTGTGAATGTGCACAACCAATGTAATTAAAGTGGCATATGGTCATCAATGTAACTTAAGTCGACTTAAATCTGTAGCGTAGACAAGGCTTTAGTAACAGCTCATGATCTCAGTCAAGAGAGAGACTAGAACTCAGAGCAAGCTAGCCCACTATGTAAAGTTCTAGAAATTGTAATTTTTGATCCAATTAGAATCACAGAGAACACCATATAGAAAAATGGTACAGAAATGAAAGCTGACTCATTATTTGATTACAAAGCAGAAGTAATAACTCAATAAAACAATATCTGCTATAGATATGATTTTTATTCTCACCTAATTTAGCTAAATTGAGTGTTTTCAGATTCAAATTTTACGTGACAAGATTAGTTTTTTTAAGTTTAAGGTTTATAGAACAATTTGACTTACACGGTTTTGAAAAAAACCCAGTTTTCCTCTTTCTGAAAACTTAGTGCTTTATCTAAACAAATTAGACTCATCTTGGGTCTAAGGCTTCATATTTGCTTTCCAAATTGATTTCCAACTAAAGCTAGTCCACAGCTTGTTATTTTCTCATATGGATTGTGGGCTTTGGAAGTTCTGTACTTTTTGTTTCAAAACTTACAAAGATTCATAGGTGTTGCCTGAAGTCTACAACATTCAAACACCATCCTGCAGCTTTTTTAAGGTCCGTCCTTATAGAATTTACAATGTCTGAAGGTGTTGTCTAACCTTACAATGTTTGCAGATCTTACACTGTAAGAATAATGAGAGGCTCTTAGTAGCCAGGAAGGAATTGCATAATTTTCAGGCTGTAAATTTCATGCTGACTAGTAAGACCGTCCCGCCCGCCATTTCTTACAAAGACGACAGAACAAGAGTTTCCCCAGGAAACTCTCAAGCTGTGCTTGCAAATCTACATTTTGTGAAAAGAGTACTGGGGGAATTTATGAATTATTAAGGTTGCTATGGTTGCTTTTTGAGAGTTTCAGGAAGTGCAGAGGGGTTCCTGTATACAATTCCCCCAGACTAAAAGCTTATTTCTCAAGAAACCTATTGATAAAAAAATTATCATGCAATATTTTCTATTGAAAGATTTCTCTGGTTTTCTACACAGAAAACAAAATTCTTCATTAAGAATGTTTACTTCAGAAGGGTTTTTGGGTCAATATGCCTATTCTTCCTCCAAGGGATGAGACATAGAGTCATTGCTGGATTGAAATTTATATCTACATAGGTTATTTGTGCATTTGTTGGGCTATTCGATATATGTTTTTGTGATGTCAACTCATGTTAAGAGGATAAAGCTAAGGATGATGGAAGGAAGGAAGGAAGGAAGGAAGACTGACCTTGCAATTCTCAACTTCTGAGGGACTGGAAACAGTTCTGACATATGGGAGTTACTGGACATGTTTGAATATCAGACCCTCCTAAAGGAGCCCAAATACAGATGTTGGAGAAAGTGTCAAAGGTACAAATGGCTGACAGGAGATTAACTCCCATAATTTTGACTGACTGCCATTTGTGCCTTTGAAAATAACCCTTGTAGCAGCCTTACTTCAGGCTCCTTGCTTTATTCAAATCTTGGACAGCAGTTTTGGTTATTTGAACTATGTATTCTCTCTCTCTCTCTCTCTCTCTCTCTCTCAGAGGTTTGCTTGACAGGGCTTTTGGCACTAACAAGGTTTGGGAAAACTAGAAAATGGTCCTAATAATTTTTTTTTAATCTTAAATATTTTAAAATGTACTTTTCTGTTATATAAGGCATAAGCAAAAAACCATGCTGCAGAATGAGCAGGGAACTTGTCCCTCTCCCCAGAGCAGCAGATGGTCCAAGGACCACATGAAACTCAGGAAAATCCTTGGAGGGCCTGTACCTCTGCCCCAGCTGCCTGACCTCCCCTGGTAGCATGCCTCCTGAAGGAGCTATGGTGTCACTGACCGACTCATTCCCTAACTTTTGAGTAGCAACACTACATCAGTAATGATGCTGCTTCAAGCAGCATTAATACGGAATCTGATATTTCAGGGTCAGCAGGGGAGAATGCTGCAGAGTTCAACTGCTTTGCCAACCTGTTTTGCCCTTCCCTACCTTTCCTTGAGAAACCTGTGGGTACTTGACTACACAGAATTCAAATTGAGAGTGCCAGCTGTGACGCATGCACTCGCTCATTTGTGTCTCATCTTGGGTCAGGGGCCAGATTCTGATGGTTTTGCCTCCCCCTTTTCTCAAAAGTAGAAGAGCAAATACTCAGAAGAGAAGTAGAAAAGAAAAGCCCAGCATGAAGTACATAACAGGTAAGACAGAGAAGCGTAGTTCGGATTATATAACTAGAAAAGTAACATCAACACTAGGGTTTCTACCAACCAAATCATTTAAAATACTTGAGGACAATGTTAGCATGAGACAGCTTGTAATAGCTAAATATGCACATTATACATGGATACTTTTCTAAAGAAAACCAATCAATGTTTTATTAGCGCAAATGAGTCAACACATGATCTTCCAATAGCTAATGAATGTTAGGAAGAAAACTAGAGTTTCATTTGTCCTCTGGGCAATTTCCTACATATTACAATTTCAGTATAAATAGGATACATTTATTAATATAAAAATCTCCAATACCTCAAAGACAAGGTATTTTATAGATATATGTTCTGTAATTTGTGGATTTTATGTTACAGTTGATACTGGAATAAGTATAAAGTCTTTATTTTCAACAAAATGTTATTTATTACTCGCAATAATGCAAAAATGTGCTTCTTTTCTGTAAATGTGTAGGAACTGCCATAAGAAGCAGAAATATACAATATACATACCTGTATACAACAGAAAAGATATAAAGGAGAAAATATATGAAGCTTTCATTTGAAAGATATGGGACAAATAATTGATATGATCAAATAGGGCCCATTTTCAGCATAATCTTCACCTATATTGATAAAAGCCTTTAAACTATTATTGGATAAATGATCTCTCAACAGGACAAGCCTACCAAAATAGCCTAAGTGGCTTCCGTGTAATTGTAAGCCCCCTTTCTTCTTGTTATTTCATGGTATTCAGCTGTGATGAGGTATCTACCCCACACCAGCATGGAAGGGATTAACCCCAGGAGGGAGCAGTGGAGATGAGTCCTCCAAGTAGCCTAGAGCAGCTGCGTGAGCCACAACCAATCAGAGCCTGGTCTACATTAGGAGTTGAGGTCGAATTTAGCAGCATTAAATCGATTTAACCCTGCACCCGTCCACACGATGAAGTTCTTTTTTTTGACTTAAAGGGCTCTTAAAATCGATTTCCTTACTCCACCCCCAACAAGACCTTGAAATCGGCCTTGCCAGGTAGAATTTGGGGTACTGTGGACACAATTAGATGGTATTGGCCTCCAGGAGTTATCCCAAAGTGCTCCATTGTGACCAGTCTGGACAGCACTCTCAACTCAGATGCACTGGCCAGGTAGACAGGAAAAGGCCGCCGAACTTTTGAATTTCAATTTCCTGTTTGGCCAACATGGCAAGCTGCAGGTGACCATGCAGAGCTCATCAGCAGAAGTGACCATGCAGAGCTCATCAGCAGAGGTGACCATGATGGAGTCCCAGAATCGCAAAAGAGCTCCAGCATGGACCGAACGGGAGGTACAGGATCTGATCACTGTATGGGGAGAGGAATCCGTGCTATCAGAACTATGTTCCAGTTTTCAAAATGCCAAAACATTTGTGAAAATCTCCCAGGGCATGAAGGACAGAGGCCATAACAGGGACCCAAAGCAGTGCCACGTGAAACTTAAGGAGCTGAGGCAAGCCTACCAGAAAACCAGAGAGGTGAACGGCCGCTCTGGGTCAGAGCCCCAGACATGCCGCTTCTATAATGAGCTGCATGCCATTTTAGGGGGTTCAGCCACCACTACCCTGGCCGTGTTGTTTGACTCCTTCAATGGAGATGGAGGCAAACCGGAAGCAGGTTTTGGGGACGAGGAAGATGATGATGAGGAGGTTGTAGATAGCTCAAAGCAAGCACGCGGAGAAACCGGTTTTCCCGACAGCCAGGAACTGTTTCTCACCCTGGACCTGGAGCCAGTACCCCTTAACCCACTCAAGGCTGCCTCCCAGACCCGCCAGGTGGAGAAGGGACCTCTGGTGAGTGTACCTTTTAAAAGACTATATATGGTTTAAAAGCAAGCATGTTTAATGATTAATTTGCCCTGGCATTCGTGGCTCTCCTGGATGTACTCTCAAAGCCTTTGCAAAAGGTTTCTGGGGAGGGCAGCCTTATTCTGTACACCATAGTAGGACACGGCTGCTACTCTGAAACATGGTAGGACACTTTATCACTCCAGGCCAGTGGCACGTACTCGGGAATAACTGTAGAACAAAGCATTGCAGCGTATGTTTGCTGGCTTTCAAACAACATCCGTTCTTTATCTCTCTGTGTTATCCTCAGGAGAGTGATATCATGGTCACCTGGTTGAAATAGCATGCTTTTCTTAAGGGGACATTCAGAGCTGCTGGGCTGTTTGCCTGTAGCTGAACAGAAACATTCCCCGCTGTTAGCCATGGGGAGCGGGGAGGAATGAGGGGCTAGCTATACGGTGTTGGGAGGCAAAATGTGACCATGGAATGAAAGCACATGTGCTATGTATGTAATGTTAACAGCAAGGTTTACCATGAAAGTGTGTACCCATTGTTCTATAAAATGTTTTTTTTTAAATACCACTGTCCCTTTTTTTTCTCCACCAGCTGCATGTGTTTCAAGGATCACAGGATCTTCTCCTTCCCAAAGGCTAGCGAAGATTAGAAGGCAAAAAAACCACACTCGTGATGAAATGTTCTCTGAGCTCATGCTGTCCTCCCACACTGACAGAGCACAGAAGAATGCATGGAAGCAGACAATGTCAGAGTGCAGGAAAGCACAAAATGACTGGTAGGAGAGGTGGCGGGCTGAAGAGAGGGCTGAAGCTGAAAGGTGGCAGCAGCATGATGAGAGGTGGTGGCAGCATGATGAGGTGGCGGCAGCATGCTGAGGCTGCTGGAGGATCAAACTAATATGCTCCAGCGTATGGCTGAGCTGCAGGAAAGGCAGCAGGAGCACAGATTGCCGCTGCAGCCCATGTGTAACCAACTGCCCTCCTCCCCAAATTCCATAGCCTCCTCACCCAGACACCCAAGAATGCGGTGGGGGGGCCTCCGGCCACCCAACCACTCCCCCCCAGAGGATTGCCCAAGCAACAGAAGGCTGGCATTCAATAAGTTTTAAAATTTTAAACTTTTAAAGTGCTGTGTGACCCTGTCCTTCCCTCCTCCACCACCCCTCCTGGTGCTTCTCTCCTCCACCACCACCCCCGGGCTACCTTGGTAGTTATCCCCCTATTTGTGTGATGAATTAATAAAGAATGCATGAATGTGAAGCAACAATGACTTTATTGTCTCTGCAAGCGGTGATCGAAGGGAGGAGGGAGGGTGGTTAGCTTACAGGGAAGTAGAGTGAACCAAGGGGCGGGGGGGTTTCATCAAGGAGAAACAAACAGAACTTTCACACCGTAGCCTGGCGAGTCATGAAACTGGTTTTCAAAGCTTCTCTGATGCGCACCGTGCCCTCCTGTGCTCTTCTAACTGTGCTGGTGTCTGGCTGTACATAACCAGCAGCCAGGCGATTTGCCTCAACCTCCCACCCCGCCATAAATGTCTCCCCCTTACTCTCACAGATATTGTGGAGCGCACAGCAAGCAGTAATAACAGTGGGAATATTGGTTTCACTGAGGTCTAACCAACTCAGTAAACTGCACCAGCATGCTTTTAAACGTCCAAATGCACATTCTACCATTCTGCACTTGCTCAGCCTGTAGTTGAACAGCTCCTGATTACTCTCCAGGCTGCCTGTGTATGGCTTCATGAGCCATGGCATTAAGGTGTAGGCTGGGTCCCCAAGGATAACTATAGGCATTTCAACATCCCCAATGGTTATTTTCTGGTCTGGGAATAAAGTCCCTTCCTGCAGCTTTTGAAACAGACCAGAGTTCCTGAAGATGCGAGCGTCATGTATTTTTCCCGGCCATCCCACATTGATGTTGGTGAAACGTCCCTTCTGATCCACCAGTGCTTGCAGCACTATTGAAAAGTATCCCTTGTGGTTTATGTACTCGCCAGCTTGGTGCTCCGGTGCCAAGATAGGGATATGGGTTCCATCTATGGCCCCACCACAGTTAGGGAATTCCATTGCGGCAAAGCCATCCACTATGACCTGCACATTTCCCAGGGTCATTACCCTTAATATCAGCAGATCTTTGATTGCGTTGTCTGCTTGCATCACAGCAGCCCCCCACAGTAGATTTGCCCACTCCAAATTGATTCCCGACTGATTGGTAGCTGTCTGGTGTTGCAAGCTTCCACAGGGCTATTGCCACTTGCTTCTCAACTGTGAGGGCTCCTCTCATCTTGGTATTCTTGCGCCTAAGTCAGGGGAAAGCAAGTCACAAAGTTCCATGAAAGTGCCCTTACGCATGCGAAAGTTTTGCAGCCACTGGGAATCGTTCCAGACCTGCAACACTATGCGGTCCCACTAGTCTGTGCTTGTTTCCCGAGCCCAGAATCTGCATTCCACAGCACGAACCTGCCCCATTAGCACCATGATGCCCACATTGCCAGGGCCCGTGCTTTGAAAGAAGTCTGTGTCTATGTCCTCATGATTCTCGTCTCTGCGCTGATGTCGCCTACTCACCCGGTTTCACTTTGCCAGGTTCTGGTGCTGCATATACTGCTGGATAATGCATGTGGTGTTTAATGTGCTCCTAATTGCCAAAGTGATCTGAGCGGGCTCCATGCTTGCCGTGATATGGCGTCTGCACAGAAAAAAGGCGTGGAACGATTGTCTGTCATTGCCCTGATGGATGGGGGGGCGACTGACGACATGGCTTACAGGGTTGGCTTACAGGGAATTAAACTCAACAAAGGGGGTGGCTTTGTGAAAAACAGAATGGCTCCCTCAAGGATAGAACTCAAAACTGGGTTTAGCAGGCCATTGATTTCATGGAGGGAGGGAGGAGAAAATGAATACAAAACAAATCCGGTCTATTTCTTGTTTTGATCCACTTCATCTATCTTTATACATCTTGCTGTCAGCAGACTGTGCAATATGACCGCTAGCCATCATCATCTCCTGGGTGCTCGGCAGAAGACGGTGCAGTATGACTGCTGGGCATCATCTTCTGCTGGCTGCAGATTAAAAGACAGTACACTGCCGGTAGGACTCAATCACCATGAGATGAAACTTAAAAGGGAAATGACCTGGCTGAGTCACTCCCAGGTTTGCCCAGGTGCCCCTGACCTCATCAAGGTCGGTTAAAAGAGCACCCAGAACTACGTCGACGACAGCTACCAGTCATACTGCACTGTCTGCTGCCAAAAGGCAATAAACTGCTGCTGTGTAGCAATGCAGTACCATGTCTGCCAGCACCCAGGAGACATACGGTGACGCTTAGCTGAGTGGGCTCCATGCTTGCTATGGTATGGCGTCTGCACAGGTAACTCAAGAGAAAAGGCGCAAAATGATTGTCTTCCCTTGCTTTCATGGAAAGATGGCCTGACGATATGTACCCAGAACCACCTGCGACAATGTTTTAGCCCCATCAGGCACTGGGATTTCTACCCAGAATTCAAATGGGCGGCGGAGATTGCGGGAACTGTGGGATAGCTACCCACAGTGTAATGCTCCGGAAGTCGACAGTTGCCTTGGTACTGTGGACATACTCTGCTGACTACATGAAGTTAGAGCATTTGTGTGGGGACACACACAATCGACTGTATAAAAATGCTTTCTACAAAACCGATTTCTGTAAATTTGACCTAATTTCATAGTGTAGACATACCCAGAGAGAGGTTGCAGTGAGCAATCAATTTGGGCTCAGCAGGGCTCATGTAAAAGGAGCTGCAGGGCCAGAGTCAAGCAGTTGCAACCTGGGGCTCCAGGAGTAAGAACTGGGTTCCTAGCAGGTAAAAGAGGTGCTAGCACCATGGACAGAGCAGTTGTTGGCATGGACCAGGGGAGCGAGAGGAAGCTCCTAGCTGGCTGTTACGACTGAGTAGCAGAGTGACAGGGTGCAAACCGTGGATGGGAGGGCATCTGAGGGAAGTGGCTGGATGAATGGACTATGAGGTACTGACCCTGGGAAAGGGGAAAACACAGAAGGTGACACAGCCAGAGGACTGAGTCATGAAGAGGAAGTGGCAGTTCCTGGAGAGACTGCCAGCGGAAGCGGAGACAGAGTTAGGGGGTGCAAATCGCAGACAGAGGATGTCGTCCTTGAGCTAATCCCCAGAGAGACCAGGAGCCAGGAGGAGGAGCCAGTCCAGTGGTGATTGTTGTGTCCCATGACATCATCCAAAAACACTTCAGGCTGGTCTATACTTAAAAAGCATTGCAGCTATATTGGTGCAGCAGAGCCACTGTAGTGCTGTAATGAAAATGCTATTACACCAATGGGAGAGCTTCCCCATCAGCGTAGTTAATTCACCTCCACAAGAAGCGGTAGCTATGTCAACAGGAGAAGCTATCCCATCAGCATAGCACTGTTTATGCTGGGGGTTAGGTCGGTATAACTGCATTGCTCAGGGTGTGGATTTTTCAGACCCCTGAGCGACATAGTTTAAATGATGTAAGTTTATAGTGTAGACCTGGATTTATTGCTGTAATTACAGCTGCTGTTTCTACTTGCTCTCAGACAAAACGGCAGCCTTGAGTGACTGCTGAAATAGCAACTACTTCTTTGCATACTAGAGGGTGTGCAGGAAGCTGTTAACCCTACTCAATAGCTATTTTTAACCTGGTGTGGAAGGCTTCATTAAGGACAAACATTCCTGCATATACACACACATACCTCTTTAGTTAGAGGCTGGCAGCTTCTGGTCAGTCAGTAGAGTGTTTTGTCAGAGGTACAAAACTGGCAGCCATGTTGAGTACTGCTCAGATCTAATCCAGTCCTGCAGGGAGAAGAGAAAGCTGTCCAGGGTAACCCAGATTGATCTGTGGGTTGGATCTCAATACAGTTTCCTATAATTTTACAGAGACAATGGGATTGAAACCTGGAAAATACCATAAAGGAACAATTGCAAATTGGAATCCTAATATCTTCAAGAAGTGTACTACTATGTCATTGAACCAGAGAGTGTGAGAGAGTTTAACAGCTGCAGTAATTAAGTGTTTTTTTCTTTATTTGAAGTTTTGAATTTGCTCAGTAATGTGGATGCTGAAACAATGGGTTAAGTAGTACAACTGAATGTTTTACTTGAATGTCAATAGTAATATCCAGTATAGCCTACGTGAAAGCAGATGATCTCCGATTATCAGGAGTCCCAACTTAATCCCTATATTGATTTTGTAAAATATTATAAATAAATATATATTTTGCAGGCTTAAGTTCTGTGTTATAGTCTCCATTTTAAAGGAAAAATAATAAATCTCTAGTGAGTGATATTGGTCCAGTTAGGGTGCACTGTAACTGCTGTGCTGTAACGGTTTACCTTTGGCGCATCACTCATAAAAAGAAATTTGAAATTATTAATTGTATGTGAGTGTAACTATTTTATGGTGAAGACTGGTACCGGTGATTCCTAAGAAGAGAAGGAAAGTGAATCCTATTATAATTTCCACCTTTAGTATTTGGAAAGGTTCCTATAGAACATCCAGCTATAGTCTCTTGCAAGGATGGGAATTCATGGTCTGTGCAAATAGTTTAAGTCAGAGAGAGGAACTCTGTAGCATAGAATTGATAATCAGATTGGCTTACCTCCCCTTTGCATAGGTTACACAATAGTCAACAGAAACCCCTTAATAATGTGCTTCCTGCAGTTTTTTATGATACAAGTGTCCTGAGCTGGTCTCCAAAGCCAAGATAAAGGATAAAATGTATTACCCCAGGTCATCAGCTAGCGCACATTGGCATAACTCCCTCCCCTGAATTCAATAGAGCTATGAGAATTTACACAAGTTAAGAATCTAACCTTTTAAGTGAACACGCAGAAAGGGAGATAAGAGCTAAAATCCCTCAGAACCATGCAATTACATTAACAATTGCAACATTTTATCTTTCGTTTAATCGCTTAAGCCATGAATATTTTTTATAACCAGGGCATCCCATCTGACCTTCATTTCCATTTTTTGGCTTGGTAACTCAGTATGTCTGGCCAGATGAAGTTTTTCTGCATCCTTGCGGTTGACATCAGCATTAGCATGAGTCTAGTTTTTAGTGTTTTCATAAGAACAGCTTAAGCCGCTATAAAGATCAATTTATCTTCACAAAAAGATAACTATTTGCCCTTATTTATAATTATTTGTCCTTATTCAGGTGATATCTTCATTCTTCACTGGAGATGAGAGTTTCTTCAGAAAACTGGTCATTCTGTGCTTTACTCTGTTCTCAGTCACTGTTTGACCTTTGCTTTCTTTTGCCTAACTAATTTGATGCGGAAACCCATGCTTTATTGTCCTATCATTTATGTATTATTTAATCAGATTTCTTTAAAGGGCCCAGAATGCAGAAAAGGTGTCTATGTATGCAGTCTGTTAAAAGAAAGCCTTATGTATTGTACCCACCCAGAACAAATGCTTCCTCTATATCCTCCCTTAATTGGGCCAATACCTGAAAACAGGACCTTCCAATCTCCCCTAAAATCACATTCCCGCACCATGGTCTCCCACTCACTCAAGTCTCCTCCTGAAGTAGTCAGATCCAAGCCATTTAGGCATGACAGGTTGAAATGAACACCTTAAACTTCACTCAGTGAAGATCAACGAACACGGATGTAACAGGCTTAACACCACTTTAAGTGAGTTGGCATTCTCTTGACAAGCTGCACTTTCACAGTAGTTATTAGATATTGCTCTATGGGGAGTGTAGTGACAGCAAGGATAGTCTTATAGTGAAAGATATTAGATATTGGAACTCAGGGGATCAGCCCAAGGTTTCTTCTACTCCCATATGGAAACTGTTTCTGTAATTCTCCTGTTCTAACCCTACCCTTCCTTTTATTTCCAGTTCTTAAGTAGTTGTTATTGGAGAGCCTCCCTTTCAAGTTTGACAGCCAGGCAATTTATGCAGGGTGAGGCTGTTTCCTCTTAGCTGTAATCAGTGGAGTATCTTAACCCCTTCTCTGCCCAGAGCAGTGTGGGTGTGTTCCCCACTACAAACAAACTTTTATTTTAATTCACTGTGACTAAACTGATCTCTGGTCTTCCAGTACACTTTAAAGAGTTTCTTTTAGTTAGGCTGTAAATATCTCAGAGGCAGGACCATGCCTTCTGTCTCTAGTATAGCACTTGGTAGACTGTCAACACTCACCATAAACATGCGTAGACTTCTCATAGGGAACAACAAAAAACAACTAAATATGGAGGAAAGAGATAGCCTGTAAAACTTAATTTTATCATCACTTCTGCTTTAATACATAAACTAAAATTTTCTGCAATTTTAAGATACTGCAGTTATTTGCGCTATGGACACCTCTACACCTTCCTCTGAAGCAGCCACCATTGGCCCCCTGATGGAGCCAAGACACAGGACAAGATGGGCCATTGTTCAGCATTGATTTGACAGTTCTAATGACCCTCAATGAAGTTCTTACCTATGTTGCCACAGCAACCCAGCCTCCAGTTTTGTGGGATGACAGTAAACTGTCTCCATGGGAACCAAACACCTAAGCTTGTGTTGAAGCTTGAGGTTGTTAAACCCGAAATTGTGCTAGGAAGAAGGAAATGGGGGGGAGGAGGGGGAGTAGTAGGAGGAGAAATTATATTAAAAATACATATAGTGCCCTGGAGGAAAGGACTGTGAATAGTAGCTCTGGCTAAAGGATTGATTAGATTTGGACTTCAGCTAGGATACTGAAACACTGATGGCATGTACTAGGGTGGCTCTACTAATATGTTTGTGCTCTAAAAGGGTTTTCAATGATCAACTAGACATGGAAACTAGACACTGAGGCAGCATGGTCAAGAAGTTAAATGACAGGCTGGGGGGGGGGTGGTCAGACAATTTGTTTTCTACCCTTGGCTCTCCACAGATGTATTGTGTGATCTTGGACAAGTCAATAGCTCCATTTCTCCATATGTAAAATGGAGATAAATTATTGTTGCCTCAAAAAACAAAAGCAAAGGTATAGTGGAAGATTTAAAGGCACGTGGAAGATTTGAAGGCACACACAGAATTTCATATGTACATGCTGGCATTATTCAACATAGCAGTGGCCAAATACCTACCTGCTCAGAAATTAATCTGGGCTGGGGCAACTCCCCTCCCTGCCAAAGGTGGCAAAATGTGGTGATGAAATCCATAGCTGGGCTCTACCTAACACAGTAAGACCCCTCCTTTTCACTCTGGGGTGCACAGTGCTGGGCATTCCTGTGCAATGACCACCATCACTTTCAACTGACTTCAACAGCAGTTGAGGGTGCTTTGAACTTCACAAGTGTGCACAGCTCCTTCCTTGATCAAGTCCCAGGGTTATGACCCTCGAGATCAGTAACCATTAATTACCATTACACTACACTCTCTTGCTGAAAATCATTTACAATCCTCAGTGTATATTGGTAAGAAGCAGTTTTACAGAATTTTGCAAATTCAGAAAAAAAAATATTTGAGACAGCCAGCAAAAACTCAAGTACTTGAGTTCAATCACACCTCATCCCTTAAGTACCTACTCAGGTGGCTAGCCCAAGCAAACACCAGGGCTGCTGTGGCCACTCTGCTATTTTTAGCATGCTAGCTCAAGCAGATCTAGGATGTGTGTCTACATGCACTGGGAAGCAAACTTCCAGCTGCACTGTAGACATACCAAAGACATTATGGATGCAAATTCTGGATAATATGGGATAAAGACAGACAAAAATAATCAGACCATCCACAATCGGAGGACTTGAAATTAGGTTAGCTACACTAAACTAGTGCACATAAGAACTACCATACAGGGTCAGACCAATGATCCATCTAGTTCAAAAAGAAAAGGAGTACTTGTGGCACCTCAGAGACTAACAAATTTATTTGAGCATAAGCTTTCGTGAGCTACAGCTCACTTCATCAGATGCATGCAGTGGAAAATAGTGTGGGGAGATTTTATATACACAGAGAACATGAAACAATGGGTGTTACCATACACACTGTAAGGTGAGTGAGCAGGTAAGGTGAGCTATTACCAGCAGGAGAGGAAAACAACCTTTTGTAGTGATAATCAAGGTGGGCCATTTCCAGCAGCTGACAAGAAAGTGTGAGGAACAGTGGGGGTGGGGAATAAACATGGGAAAATAGTTTTATTTTGTGTAATGACTCATCCACTCCCAGTCTTTATTCAAGCCTAAGTTAATGGTGTCCAGTTTGCAAATTCATTCCAATTCAGCAGTCTTAGAGCTTGGCTGTATACAATGGATTGAGTGGTGTGGTCTGGATGAAAGCTGGAGGCATGTAGGCAAGTATAACTATGCCTACATGTATACAAGCTCTAAGTTACAACCACATTTACTCCAACCCCTCAGACAGAGGTGGGGGTGTGTTTTTCACACACCCCTGACCAATGTAGCTATGCCCATGAAACTTTTCCATGTAGACCAGGCCTAAATCAAAACTGGAGTTCTTTCTAAAAGGTATACTCTGGTTCAAACACCAGCTATCAAGCCAAATAGAGAAACTGTTAAACCAGTCGAGGGACCATTAATTACTATAATTAGAAAATGTCTGAAGCATTCTGCTAGTAGAGTTGGTCAGACCTGTAAAAGTTTTCAGTGACAAGCTGTCAAGATGCTCTATAAACCTATCTTCTACTAGGAAACACAGTGTAATAGTATTGTCATTTCCACGTATAGCATTTTTGTATAAAGAAAGTACTACCAAACTGTTTCTTTTCACATGCGTCAGATGGTTCAATTTGGGATAGCCAGTTACTTGACACACATCAGTTTTACCTTTTGACAAAAGTGGTTACTGTCACTCCAATGCTCCTTTTACGTGTGCTGAATCAAGGATGCTTCCATTAAAAGCCCAGTGTTAACAAGGATTTTATATAATTGTGGGACCATAAAGCTTATGCTCAAATAAATTTGTTAGTCTCTAAGGTGCCACAAGTCCTCCTTTTCTTTTTACTCTGTAGTAAATTATGGTCATATGACCCAGTACTTAACTTTGAATGACTGGAGAGCAGAGGCACAGACCCAAACAAACAATCTAATGTATTGCAATCTGTGTCATAATCTAAGGTACTTATACATCCCCCATCACTGTAGTATCTGAGCATTTATCCTCGCACCAGTGGTGAAATAAGGAAGTGCTATACTCATTTTACAGATGAGGAACTGTGGCTAAGTGTCTTGCCTAAGGAAGTCTGCGGTGCAGCATGAACTTGAACCCAGGAAGTCTGTGGTGCAGGGTCAACTTGAATCCAGATCTCTCAAGTCCAAGGCTGCCCACTGGACCATCCTTTCCATCTGCCTTCCAGTTTATCATACATGACAGTGATACTGCACTCATCATGTGTAACAAGAATCCATTTACCTTTTTATTACTTAGTGCATCTTTACTCAGTTTGCCATACATATGAGTACCTTATTTATCAATATTATGTACAAGAACAACATGTTTTGATCACTTAAAAGTCAAACACGGTTTTATGCATCAATAAGAACATAGTGTAAGTGATCATTTACCTGAGTTAACAGTGCAATATATAAATTCAGACAGTATTGCTAAGACATTTTACATTAAAGAAAAGTGTTTCAAGTAAAAAAATCTATATAATCAGTACTTAGGATGGTAATAAATCAGATTTAGAAGGAAAGAGTTCTAGGCTAACAAAATTAAATATCTAACATGTACTGTACACATTTACTTGCCTCTGCAATAAATTAATATCCTAGCTGAATTGCAAGTATTAGCAAAAATACAAAAGCAAGAAAACTGTATAAAATTCCTTTACCTCAAATGCATATACCATTCAAGAAATATTTTCATACCAAGAGTCAAATTTTAATGCATACAAAATATTTTTCTTTTTAAGAATTTAAACTTATTTATGAATGTAAATAATGAAGATTGATGAATTAAACAGTCATATCCTCAATATTGCTTTATGCAGTAAAACTATGGACCTCTTCTTTGGAATATCCAAGATCCTGCAGAAACCTGAAAATCAGTAATCAAATTTGTTACTTCACATGTAAGGAAACATGAACTGCAGTACAGGAAAGTTAAACAGTTTACAGTTCAGCCACAGTGTCTCTCTTTTTCCAGAAGATGACATGCTGAAATCACTCTGGCTATGCAAATACTTTAAGAACAAACTCCATGTCCATACAGAAATTCATACATATAGCATCATATTAAGTATTTTTATGCAGTACCAAATTCTAAAAAAACAAAGAATGTGTAACATTTTGAAGTCTTTCAGATTTAGTTCCCACTGTTTTGTGGTGTTTGTTTTTGTTTAAAGATTTCAGAGATAAAATATATTGGTCAGATTCAATATTTTGTTAGATCTATGAAAGTGCTCCGACTTCAACAGATGTAACCAGCATTGATATTTGGCCCAATGTTTGGAGGATGGATCTGCTTGTTTAAACTTGCATCTTTTCTTTTTTATATTCCATATGTTTTTAGTACGGCTATAAAATGAATATAAATACACTGAAAGCTTTAACGCCTCTACAAGATTTTAATAGAACACCACCTTCAAATTCAATTCTGACTCAGCTGATGCTATCAGAAAAAGGCACCACTTAGACAGCTCTTTTCAGTAATTCCTGTATATCAGAGACATAATCCCATTTGGAGAAAGTGGTAAATTTCAAAATTCTTAAACAGCACTTAGATCCATCAAAACGTGTGACATAGCTACAAAAAATAACTGGAAAGTGACATTTTGCTACGAGTAAAAGCTTTAACACCTTGGTGAAACTTGAGCTGTGGTTAATATTTGCATGAATGGATGTTTCTATACGTTTTAAGCTAATATGGTCATAACATTTTAGTAACCTATATTACATAAAAAGAACGGCACGTACTAGTATGCAACACTAGTTTAAAAATGAGATTTTCCCTATGATTGTATTCTATCCTTTTGTAACTATCTACTGCTTAACACACAAACATTTACAAAATATAAGGAAAATTCAAAGTACCTTTTAGAAATTCTAAAAGGGGGTAAAATTACACAGTTCACCTCAGGCACAGGATTGATTATTTTTAAACTCACTGTATTCCTTGCTCTGTGAAAGGTGCTGGGCCGCAGACACAAATAAGTACTTTGGAGTCTTGTTTGCTTCTTTTCACAAACTCAGAAAGGAGAGATGAAGAAATTTTTCCCTGTTTGCCGGTCCCTTCTTTTTTTGGCTCTGAGAGAATAAATTGAACCTCAAACCTGCAAAACAGGAGGAAATGTAAAAATATTGCTTCCATACAGACATCTTTAGCACTATCAATGACTCTCAGGGTAGATAAAAATCATAGATATGTTTGCTGCCAAATTTTAAAGAAAGTCAAACCACTGAACTGATGAAACTACTGACTTCGCACCTGGAACCAGAGTTTGTTGAAGTGCTAAACCATCTTTTGACGGCAGTAATCTCCTGCAGGCATAGAAAGAATATTTTCTTCATTTCACTTTATTCAACTAGTTCAGTTGAACGACTAGTTCATTCAAAGCTAAAAAATCAACTGGGAGTTAAAACAGATGTTTTCCACTTCCTCTTACACATATTTTTTATTTGTAGCTGAGCTTTACTTGTTCTAAAATCTTGAAGAACACAGTGGCCAGAAACAATCAGTTCCATAATTATTTTCTTCCATACATCAGTTAGTTTTGCATGTAAAACTTGTTTTGAAACATTGATAAACTCTTTTCTTATGTATCCAGCATATTTTAACGAATAAACACAATTTTACAATGCTGTTTTTGTCCATTTTTAATTGACTTTGAATTTCCATCCAAATAGAGCTTGACATAAAGCTCAATAAAAAATTAATCACCTCGTAAGAAATGCATCATTCACCATTTTCTAACATAAAAATTAAGAATATGAATAAATGTAAGTTAAACTATGTAATTGTTTAAATAAATCGTAGAATTGTAGGATTGGAAGGGACCTCGAAAGGTCTTCTAATCCAGTCCCCTGCACTCATGGCAGGACTAGGTATTATCTAGACCATTCCTGACATGTGTTTGTCTAACCTGCTCTTAAAATTTTTAGAGCTTCAGAGATTCCACAACCCTCCCATGGCAATTTATTCCAGTGCTTAATTATCCTGACAGTTAGGAAGCTTTTCCTAAGGTCCAATCTAAACTGCCTTTGCTGCAATTTAAGCCCATTGCTTCTTGTCCTATCCTCAGAGGTTAATGAGAAAAATTTTTCTCCCTCCTCCTTGTAACAACCTGTTATGTACTTGAAAACTGTTATGTCCCCGCTCAGTCTTCTCTTCTCCAGACTAAACAAACCTAATTTTTTTCAATCTTCCCTCAGGGGTCATGTTTTCTAGACTTTTAATCATTTTTATTGTTCTTCACTGGACTTTTTCTGAAATACGGCACTCAGAGCTGGACATAATACAGGCAGTCCTCAGACTTATGACACAATTCATTCCTGAAAACTGCATCGTAAGTCGAAACGTTGTAATTTAGAACCGCAATCCACTCCATTGCAGGACCGAGTGTCATAAAGTCGAAACCAATTGTTGTAAGTCAAATCAGGGTGTCAATTCAAAAACAATGAACGGCACTGACAACATAAGTCGAATGTCGTAAAGTCGAGGACTGCCTGTACTCCAGTTGAGGCCTAATCAGCACGGAGTAGAGCGGAAGAATTCCTTCTTGTGTCTTGCTTACAACACTCCTGCTAATACATCCCAGAATGATGTTTGCTTTTTTTTTTTTTTGGCAACACTATTACACTGTTACTCATATTTAGCTTGTGATCCACTATGACCCCCAGATCCTTCCCACAGTACTCCTTTGTAGGCAGTCATTTCCCATTTTGTATGTGTGCAACTGACTGTTCCTTCCTAAGTGGAGTATTTTGCATTTGTCCTTATTGAATTTCATCCCATTTACTTCAGACCTCCTCTCCAGTTTGTTCAGATCATTTTGAATTTCAATCCTATCCTCCAAAACACTTCCAACCCCTCTCAGCTTGGTATAATCAACAAATGTTATAAGTGTACTCTCTATGCCATTATCTAAAATCATTGATGAAGACACTGAACAGAACTGGACCCAAAACTGATCCCTGCCGGACCCCACTTGATATGTCCTTCCAACTTTACTGTGAACCACTAATAACTACTTTATTTTTCCAACCAGTTATGCATCCACCTTACAGGAGCTCCATCTAGGCTGTATTTCCCTAGTTTGTTTATGAGAAGGTTAAGTGAGACCGCATCAAAAGCTTTACTAAAGTCAAGATATACCACATCTACTGCTTCCCCCCTATCTACAAGGCTTGTTACCCTGTCAAAGAAAACTATTAGGTTGGTTTGACATGATTTGTTCTTGACAAATCCATGCTGAATGTGACTTATATTATCTTCTAGGTGTCTGCAAACTGATTGATTATTTGCTCCATTATCTTTCCAGGTACAGAAATTAAGCTGACTGGTCTGTAATTCCCTGGGTTGTTCTTATTTCCCTTTTCATAGATGGCACTAAATTTTCCCTTTTCCAGTCCTCTGGAATCTCACCTATCTTGCATGACTTTTCAAAGATAACCGCTAATGGCTCAGATAACTCCTCAGTCAGCTCCTTGAATATTCTAGGCTGTATTTCATCAGGCCTTGGGGACTTGAAAACATCTAACTTGTCTAAGCAATTTTTAACTTAAGTTCTTTCCCTTATTTTAGCCTCTGATCCTACCTCATTTTCACTGGCATTCATTAAGTTAGATGTCCAATTGCTACTAAACTTTTTGATGAAAACTGAAACACAAAATGTATATAAATATAATGTATCCTCCTGGTTAGCAAAAAGAAGCACCACATTTAGTTGCAATTCAATATGTTTAGATTGTTACCAACCAATGAGAATAAACCTTTCTTTTGGAAAATAACTAAAAGTGCAGGATGCAAAACAAGATTAAAATTGATTAATTAAATCAAGATTTCCTACTTGCTGATTTAAATCATGGTTAAAATTGGTGACCTCTTCCACCGCTAAAGGTGATTGCCAAGACAGTCACTACCTGACAACAACATAGGATGGCAAGGAATGATCCTCCTGGATCATCAAGTCCAGTCTCCTGCTATTGTAGGCCACCCTGTCATAACCCCTTTCATAAACTTACCAAGCTGCATCTTAAAACCAGTTATGTTTCTTGCCCCCACAACTCCTACTGGGAGGTTGTTCCAGAAGCTTATTCCTCTGATGGTTAGAAACATTCTAATTTCCAACCTAAATGTACCCATGGCCAGTTCTTGTGTCAACATTGACCATGAAGTTAAATAACTCTTCTCTCTCCCTGGTGTTTACCCCAAATGTATTTTTGTCTTTTACAGAGAGAAATCATAACCCCTCATCTCAGCCTTCATTTTGCTATGCTAAATATGCCAAGCTCTTAGTCTCCTTTTGTAAAATAGGCACTACATTGCCTGATCATCCTATTCAATTCAGTTTTAAATTTGCACTGGTATGCAGAGCAATTTGATACATGTAGTAGGAAAAGAAGAAAATTGGATTTGTGTATTAAGCTACAAGACATAATTGGCAAGTCATGGAGGAAGTGACTGTGACAATCAGGGTCCAGACAACCCAAGGGGAGAACAGGTGTTTGGACAATAAAGAATAAGCAGCTGAATTAACTGATTGTACACAATATTATTGTCTTAGACAAATACGTTGAGTAGGGTCTTATAAAAGCTTGTAATGGTCTAAACTGAATAATCATTATGGGATATGTATAAAGGCTACCATTATGAATTTATGTATATAGAGATCTGGGCTTAAACTTTGGCTTCACCTCACAGTAGGACAGTGAGTTATCAGACAGGGAGTGGCACCTACCAAGCCAGGTGTTTGCCCAAAACCATGAGCCTCCATGCCAGGAGAAAGGGAAAAGAGCCTTTTAAACAGATGGCTTAGAACTAGAGTTTTCTTCCAGAACTTGAGGGACAGTCTCAAAGGTGGCAGGCTGTCTGTGAATACTGGATCCTCCCCATGGCTAGGGTGTAAGCTGGGAAACTGTTCAAAGGCAATAGGCAACTTGTATTAGAAAAGGGATTGTGTCTAATACAGAAGTGTAAAGCCTGAAGTTTTGTCCGTTTATTTACTGTATAACTTGTATGTTTCCTCTCCCTTACTATTTCATCTTTGAATCTTTTTCTATTAAATAAACCTTTTGTTTATTTCTACCCCAAGCAGGGTTTGTTATGCAAGCTATGTGGAGTGTGGGGGCCCCAGTGAACTGATAACTGGGAGACTGGTTTCAGACCTTTGGGATGACAAACCAGAGGGGGGAAGTCCAGGTGTCTGGTAATTAAGAACTCAGGAAGGATGGATTTGAGGAGGCTCAGGACTAGAAGGGCTGATGGCAGAGGTGAAAGTAAGCTGGTCCGGTCCAGTATGGTGAACCAGCAAGAGCACAACATTCTCTAGACCCCAGAATGTTCTAGTCCCAATTAAGAGAACATTGGAGCAAAGTAACCTCCTGCAGTTGTCAGTGTTAAACACATTTTTCTGCTACATTAAATCTCATCTCCCACATTAAAAGTTTAAAGAAACACATCCCTGATGTTGTTTATCTTATTTTACACACGTTCCCTGTTTAATCAAAAAAATTAGGGGTAGTCTATTTTTTGTCAAGGTGAAAATTTCTTTGTCAAGCTAAGATCCAGACTCCAGAGAAACATTTTTCACAATGCAAAACCTGTTTTATCCGACACTTCACCAACCGGAAAGCTCTATAAACTGGCATTTCTGATCTTCATTGAAATGCTGGTTTACAGTCTGGTTGGCACGGGGCTGGGGTGCCAGATCCAGGGGCCACTCACCTCATGCGGCTTCCCACAAGCAGCGACCTGTCTCAGCTGCTCTGCGCGTTGCCTCTGCCAGCACATACCGCCCCCGACTGCTCGCACTGGCTGCCATTCCCAGCTAATGGGAGCTGTAGAGTCAGCATTTGGGCAGGGCAGGACGGGACAGAGGCAGTGCGTGGAGCCACCTGCCGTGCCTCCACCTAGGAGCAGCCGCAACAGGTCGCCGCTTGTGGGGAGCCGCCCAAGGTAAGTGGCCCCCGGATCTGGCAACCTGCACACCCTCCTGCGCACTAAGCCCCCCTCCCACACCCAAACGCCATCCCAGAGCCTGCGCTCTGCAGCCCATCTTGCACCCTCAGCCCCGCACCCAAACTCCCTCCCTCTTAGTTAACTGGCATTTTTCTCTAACCAGCACTCCCCCATCATGCCAGATAAAACAGCTTTTACTGTAATAATGAGTCAATAAAAAGATTTTGCGGTCCGTTCAATAGTGTCTATCAGTCGAGATTTGGCCCGTGGTCCCCCTATTGACCCCTAAAATAAATTGTTCTCCAATAATCAGCCTTTACATCTGTTTGCTCAGTAACTTTAATGAACATTATTGATAAAGAACACATTAATTTCAAAGAATTTGCCCTAATCCTCTATTGTGCATTTTCTGTAAATTTGAAAAATCTGATTGATTCTTTGTGGTGAGCAGTCTGATGGCATTTGTTATCTGAGGAAAAAATATTACATATAATTAAAATATTAACATCACTTTCCATTTAAGGATCTTAATATTCTGAAGCTTTTTCAGTTTCTATCATCATTTTTTCAGATGTTGGATGGCACATAGAATAATGTCATTTCTAAGAGCTTTTAAGCCATTCTGTTGCTATTTCTATATTTTATAATCCCAAATTTAAAAAAAATCAGCAATCAAATTTTCAAACAGATATAGATATCCACTTCCATTAACTCTGGGTTCTAATTTACTATTTGAGATCTTATCCAAAAGCCCTTTTTGTCTGTGTTTAAAATTTTAAGATATTTTGGCTGTTTCTGAAGTGTACTGTAAAATGCCAGAGAACAATTAAGCACTAACAGCTGTTAGCAGAACCACAGAGAAACTCTAGCCAGATCACATCACCCTTTGCAGGCAGACGGAACCAACAAGCAATGCATCTTAACAACTTCATTAGCATTGGGATGAGTTCAGATGTTCCAGATTCTATGCACAATTTTGCTGGAGGGTGGAAGGTTTTTTGTTTTTTTTTAATTCTTCCAAAATTGTATAACTATCACATATATCTGTCTGTAAAATAGGTGCCACGTCTCCTCCCATACCAAACTTCATGACCAATAAGGAATATATAACAAACACACAAAAGGTTACACCATTTCTCAGTCCAGTCAGAAATTTTGATATATGAACCCAAATGAGTACAGCGGTGGTTTTTTGTTTGATTGATTGATGTTGACTTTCACAGCACACAAGCTTTCTGCTCATCCGAGCAAGTTATATACTGGTTCTGCAGTGTACTTGAGGTAACTGCTCTCATCCTTCACTGAGGTTAAATGAAAAGTTATTCATCCAAAAACAGAACATTTGTCTTTAATTAAACAAAATCATTTCTGCGTTACCTCTGTGGGGCTGTTATTTTCACTAGAATTAAAAGTATTGGATTGTGGAGGTGGGATAGTGGATAACTTTACATCTTCATCAATATGCTTTATCATGTGGGATATTCAGATTAGGAAGCAGTCTTTGGCTTCCTATTCTCCCACATTAGCCAAACCTGGTTATAATGCCAAGATGTTATTTACAGTGGACTGGGGAGCAGGAATTAAGCTTTGTCATTTTGTAAGTGTGGATGTCAGCTGCAGTCACACAAACACGGCTATCCAACCTAAATTATCTAATCTTCTTGCCAGAATGAACTTTACGTTTACTGAACTCTGGTATTTTTACCAGTCTCCATGGGAAACCATGTATCCTTGATAACCCCTCTCAGTCTGGAAGAAATACTACACCTTGATCTTTACCTTGACCTGGTTCTCCAGCCCTCACCCCACAAATGTACGCTCTGTCTAGTTAGGACAGGGGTCGGCAACCTTCAGCACGCGGCCCATCAGGGTAATCCACCGGTGGCTGCGAGACATTTTGTTTATGTTGACTGTCCGTAGACATAGCCCCCCACAGCTCCCACTGGCCACAGTTTGCCATTCCTGGCCAATGGGAGCTGCGGGAAGCGGCAGCGAGCACATCCCGCAGCTCCCATTGGCATTAAGCTGTCCTGAGCCACATCTGGAGGGAGTGAAGGTGCAACCTTGCAAACTGGACCACCTACATGCAAGTGGACATGTGGCCCAAGAACCTCAGGCATATCTGAACTGTTGTGGATGGCTGAGACGGCAGACTGAGGCAAAGTGCTGAATGATCTGAAAATGGTTGGTCAGCAGAAACGCTCTGTGTAAGCTCGAAAGTTTGTGTCTCTCACCAGTATAAGTTGGTCCAATAAAAGATATTACCTCACTCACCATGGATCTCTAATATCCTGGGATGGACACAATTACCACAAAAGTGCATACAAAGAAAATATTGACATTTTGGGGTCAAAGTGCTCTTTAACACTCCCCTGCCCCCAAGTAGAAGGATGATGATGATATATATACACACACACACACACACACACACACACACACACACTAATTTAAGACGAAGAATTGCTAAATGGTAAGATTAAGAGCCTTTAGGTATACTTTAACAATTTATAATTATGGATAGTAAATGAGTTTAGATGAGGTAACATTTAGGCCAAGCCCTCAACCTAAATTTGCTTGGCAATGCATGTGGTTTTGCCAGTTCTTCATCTCTTACATAGATTGGCTGATTTAATTAAAATAATGTAACTTTGACAGGACAAAGGTGATATGTTATGTTAGAAGATTTTAGGTAAAAGGGAAGTTAATTAGTATAATAAATACACAAACCTGTAATTACAAAAGTCCCCTTTTTCTGGGAAAACCCAGGAGCAGGGTGACATGAAAATATAATGACATGAAAATTCTAGACACAACTAAAGATTCCTAAATTAAAGTTTGTGTATGCGTATTGTATGGGTTACATAAGACAAATGCTTAATGCTGATTGGAGAAAAGTTAAGGAATAGGTAATGTGAACATGGTATGAGAATATAAGCGAAGGAGGGCCCAAGATGGAGGAATACCAGGCCAGAAAGTGAAGGAACTGGCCTGAAGAACTAGACTAGGGATCAGAGGCGGCGATGACCATCCTGATGTACAAGAGAACTTCCCAGTGCTCCAGAATGCAGTATCAGGGGACCCCAACCGAATCCATCTTATATGTTTATTGTCTGGCATAAATATATGTTCAGACACTGACAATTCTGTCTGAAATTTTATAAATAAAGGTGAAAATTGATTAAGCCTAAATTGGGTACACTCATCGTTTCCCACCTTACATTCCCAAGATGCAGATTCACTTTTCAATTCCTAGAAACATCACCTGAACATCTAGTTTAAAATGGAGTAGTGTACAGACAATTATAAAAGCTATTCTTGAAACATGGTTCATGGAACAGCAGTGTTTGGTGGACAACTTATTAGTGATTCATGCCTAGCTGGCTGATCACATGGTGCTATCTACTGATTTTCAACTGCTCAAAAGCCCAAATTCAGCTAAGTATTTGAGCATATGCTTAAGTCTATCCCTACTGAGAAAGGCACGTATGCATGTTAAACAGTTCATGTTATAAACAGCTAAATTAAGATGAAAATTTACCAGTGAAAGCTTAAAACCCATCCCCTCTACCCTTACTGTGGTGGTGGTAAATTGATGATGTCCACTATATTACTTACCCATTTAAAAAAAAAAGAGTTACACTCTCCAGATAGAAAAGGAGTATTTGTGGCACCTTAGAGACTAACAAATTTATTTGAGCATAAGCTTTTGTGAGCTACAGTTCACTTCATCGGAATGATTGCTTTATAATTCAAAATACTTCTGCAAAGATCATTTCCCTAGCCTGTTACTTTGATAATGTCAACCCCTTCTTTTTGCAATCTTCCACTGGCTCCCTTTTCTCCATTCCATCAAACACACACTACTTGTCTTCACTTTCCAGGCATATCCCCACCCTATGATCTCTCACACACTATCGAGATGTCACTTTCCACCTCCAACTGGTCCATCATGCCAGTCTCCATCACCTACTTGTTACATATTCAAACAAACACCTTTGCGCTTTCTCCCATGCTGTCCCTCATGCTTGGGAGAAGCTCCCCATAAACATCTGCAAAAACTAGCATATCATCCTCCAAAGTCTTCCATGAAACTCTCCTTTTCCATAATGCTTATAAAAGAACCCCCAAAACGGTTAAACTGCTGGTAAACAGAGACCACTGTATCATACTGGACAGTATTGTCTCATTGTTTCTTTGTACACCCCGGTCTGTTAGTATTCGATTGTAAGCTTTTGAGGGTAGGAACCATCTTTGTTTTGTTTTTGTACAGCATCTAGCATTATGGAGTCCTGGACTCTGACTAGGGCACCTAGGTGCTACAATAATACAAATAATAAATAATTTATAAATGAAATTCTATAAAACTATTTAATACCTTTTATCTTTCAGGGCTAACTGCTCCAGCTGGTTTCTCCAAAGTATATCATCTTCTGTTTTGTTGAAGAACATCAACTTCACTGTCCTTAAAACAAAAAACAAAACAAAAAAACACACACAACTTCAATATCAAGCTTTTAACTACGTATGAATGTGTAGCAACCATTAAATAGAAAGAAAATACTGCACATCTCCAGAACACATTTAATTATGCAGCAATTTAAGACCTATATTCTCTTAAGGACAAGAATGACACATTTTTTAGGAATTCCACAGGCTTTAGGAACAGGATTATAAACTTACCTAAAAGTGTCTCAATAGTATCTAAGTGTTACTGTGCTATGCTGTTTTAATCAACATTATGAAAATAAAACCCTGCACACCTCTAAATAATTTGAATATTATACACTCCATGTTGTACAGATAAACTTTGAGTTTCAAAATGGTGATGATGGATTCCGGTTTCATCATTTGCCATTAGCTTTATAAATTACAGTACATTACTTAGTCTTAAAGTAATCTGGTTTTGAAGATATTTAGGTAAAAACTGGTGCTGATGAGACACTAACATAATAGTCCAACAATGACTTCTCACTGGACCCAGTACCAATGCATTATGCCCTTAATTTTAAATTACAGTTTATATAACATCCTGAATATGATGTTATATAACCCCAGAACAATTTACAAATTACAGGTGTATATATAGAGGTCAGATATCATTGTGATGGACATTATAGAAATAGCAGAGACACAAGAGTCACTTCATCTACCACTGAAATGCAGTTAACCTTCTGGGTGACTTGCTGCAACAAGACGACATTGATCAAGGCTCCCCATGTCCTTGTGGTAGATTAGACCTATATAATGCTGCACTGCCTCCTCTCACAGCACTCCAGTTTAGGTGAATCAATACTGTGTTTTTAAGCATCATTTATTTTTACATGAAATTTTACTTGGCCCTCAAGTTTCAACGTACTACAGATTTTTCTATTGATAGGTAACCAACACAGAAGCTATTTGAGGAAGCTGGAGGTGATGGGAGCTGAGTAAGGGGTAGAGGCTTTTGGCAACCAGAAAAGGGCAAAAGATGGTTTTAGTTTGGGGCAGATAAGTATTCAGGAAGCAGGTGAAGTTTCTGACACTGGGAAGGCTGCACCCCCTCTTTCCCTTCCTTGGAGGCAGGGGCAGAATGACTAAAAGTTTGCCTACATGCAGAATTGCACCCATTTAAATTAAGAGGCAATTTTAAGATACTTCAGTTAAAAACAGTACAAAAGGCTCTGTCGACACTTCAGTCTACCACAGGCTTATTTCAATTTAGCATAAATCAATTAGGAACAGGTTTAAAACTAAAAAAATCTAAAATAAATTTCTAGTCCAACATGTAGGTAATACATCTATTAAATCCGCTCACATTCCATAGTTCTTGGCAACTGCATTTTACTGAACAGGTTTAACTAAACTGATGCAAACATACATAGATAAAAGTTTGTATCTGATGGAGGGATGAAGATTTGAATTCCTTCCATCTAACAACAAGTAATCATATTAGCTTGCAGTTAAAGAGTTAATGTAGACATTTAAATTATCATATTCCAGATTTAACATCCCATTGACATGAATCAGGCAGTTCATACGCATCTCAGTCCTACTGTATTAGGTAGCCTGCAGGCTCAGGCAGACATCAGTATTACGTTAAGTTCACATTTATACACTTATCTTTTAAGGTCTACAGACTTTATTTCTAAAAAATATTAAATGCTTACACTCTGGAACACAATTATGTGGAAGTTTCAAAATAATCTACAATTCAATGTCAATTTATATGGCTATGAAAGTGCATGTGCAGAGTCTTGATCCTAATCCTTAGTACGTAGAACACCAGGCACCACATAAAAAAAACAAAACAATGAAGACAGGAGAAAATGGGAATCTGGGCCAAAGGTACTGTCAAGGCTGCTTCCCCGCTCTGGCACTTTGAGTAAAGAAGGTGGGGGCCTGCAAGGATTCTAAAAATTAATACTGGCCACTCCAGGCTTGTATTAAAACTCCCAAGATTACAGCTTCTCTCCAACTTTGGATGGGCAGATGCTGCCACCATGCAAGTGCAAACTCCCCTCCCGCCCCAACACTTTTTGAGAACCCAGGAAGGAGCACTTTGGAATTTCTTCCTTTGGGGTACCCTCAAGCCCTTTCACACACACCCCCAGGGAAGAGCTGAGAAAGAAAACAAAGGAAGTCAGCTTTTGCCACCAGCTAATTACACAACATATGCACAAACCTCTTAGGACATCAAAAAACAATCCTGTTCTTAAAAACGGTAAATTTTATTAAAAACAAAAAAAGAAAATTCATCTGGAATTTAGGCTTTTTGCTAGATCTTAAGAAAAAACAATTACAAAAATTAAGCATCAAGTTAGCTCTCGAGGTTCCTCTTAAAGGTTACAAGCAAAACAAAAGCATTTGAGGGTTATCACAGAGCCACAAGCCAATAAGAAATAAAAGAAATAACCCTAATTGTGTCTTCCTAGACATTCCCTGATTTACTTTCATACCCGGGGTTTCAGATAAATTCCTAGGTATGATTAGATGATTTTTCATACCTGGCTTAAAGCTTCCTACAACACAGCTCAGCCCTGTTCCTGCTCTGCGTCTTCTCTCTCTGGAGAATAAGACAGATAGACAGACAAAAGGGGAGTCTTGTTTCAATTTTAAAAAGTTCTAGCCTTCCCACTGGCTCTTTTGGCCACATGCCCACTCACTTCCTTTTACCTATGCACGCAGTCAGACTTTTTAACCCTTTACAGGTAAAGCAAGTAGAGAACAGCTACTAAGAGGGATTTTATAGCTAACTGGCTGGCTGTGTGTTCAAAAAAGGAAGCTACCTCCCTCCCGCCCCCATTTATCACAGGTTCTCTTAGGGCTTGTCTACACAGGAAAATTACTTCAGAATAGGGTAGGGTGTGAATTTAAAGTGCTAGAGTTATTCCAGAATAAAAGAGTGTCCAAAGAGGGAGTTATTCCGGAACAGCTATGCCAGTTAATTTCCCCATGTAGACAAGCCCCTAAGAAAGAGAGTCATGGAATTTTTATTATATGCTTTGCATATATGCAGCCTTAAAGATGCTGCATTGTGCAATATTTCATATTCTCTGTTGCAGTTAGGGCATACTTCACATTTCTGGGAAACCTCTCTTTCCAATACTGACTGAAGTCAAACATAACTTAAGCAGAGAACGATCTGCTGTCAACAGAAAGTTCATTTTCTGCTTCTGGGAAAAAAGGAAATCATTCTTGTGCCACGTCTACTTCATCACTGGAGTTAAAAAATGGAGAAGGGAAGAGTTTCAAGAAATTCTAGATGCCACAAAATTCAAAAGAGGGTTTCAATGGTATATAGGGTTTTGGGAAATAGTCAGCTAGGTGCCAATAAAGAGATTTTAGAAATGATTTTTGTGTTAGTTGAGTGGTTGGCACACAACAAACTAGGTTCAATATAAAATCTTAGATCTCAATTTCCATGGAAATGAAGAAAATTAAGTGTGTTACAACAATTAAGCATTGTCAAACATGTTGACGCTGTGTCCCACTTCAGCATCTGCTGCTTTGGCCAGTAATTACTGAAACCCTCCTGCAGAATGAGGGCTTCTGGCAGAGAAAGGGGATTGGGAACAAATGCTATTGGGCTCCCTTGCTGGTAAGGCACTGGGGATGCCAACTCCTGCCACACTACAGCTCAGTACTTTTAAGTGACTGCAAATGGTACAACATGCTATGATTCAGTTCTGGGAAGACTATAAAAAACTAGCTAACCTGCCCTAGAGGCACCATTCTCCATTTATTCTAAAAATAACCAGTGGAGCATGTAGTGGTCTTACTGGTAGTCAAACTGCAAAATACTCTGGGGTCACAGGACAAAATAAGATTGAAGTTGCCAGACTCTTAATGAGGTCTGAAGTGCATTTCTAGAATACAACTTTTAAGACTGCGATAATATTCACTTGGAAAGATAAAGCATTTTTAGTTTTACTGCAAGTTCTGATTTTCTACCACTTCCTCTCTTCCTAAAAAGAGGTCAGTTTTTTTTACTCACCCAGTCATATACAGGAACTTGTGAGAAATCAGCATCAAATAATTAAATCTGCAAATTCCTTCCAATCTAACAGCCACAATTCTACAAAGCCTTTTTTTGGCAATTCACACATCAGTTGTTTCATTGTCAAATACATTACAGTATGTTGTATAGCGAAACAGTCAGATCTAAAGGTATTTTTCTCTGTTATATTAAAAGAAAGATGTCTGAACATAAGAAAATCTGGGGACCAAAGATGGGGAAATTTAACATGGATATTTTTAGAACACAATACAGTGGAAAAAATGAGTTATGAATGTAATTTGATTTTATACCACACATTCACCTTCACAGTCCACACAATAAAAAAAAATAGAAAAATTAAAAGCACTCCTCTTGCAACTTTTAGAAAAGAAAGTGGGGTTTCAAGAAATACAAAGGACGGGTAATAAGGAGACAACTGTGGTCAGAACCAAGTTTAAGTAGATTGTTTGAAATACACATGGCCCACCACCAATTTAAATACCAATGGCACCAACTTTAAGTCAATCCAACATTTTATAGGCATTCCTTATAAAAGCCAGAAGACAAGCAGAAAATAATCAGTCACTCAAACCAGTGAGAAAACATGTTGCTGCACTTTGAACAAGATGATAGAAGCCCTATTGAGAACACCACAATAAGCAACTCTGGATTCCTTCAGCAAGTTCACAGGATAAATAAGAGAAGAGCCTATGCATGCTATATTATGTATGAAACATGGTCTTCTATGGAAAGGATAAGATCAAAAGTAATGCCAAGATGCTTCACTGTCAGTGGATTTGCTGAGCAGTAGTGAATAAGCAGGGAATGCAAAAGAATGATAGCACCTCCATAACCACCTTTACCCTCCAACAAGGCATTGTTTTCTCAGAATTAAAGAGAAGGTATCCCCAACACACCTAACTAGCAGTACTATCCAAACGTTCTTCCAGATAACTAAGACGCTGATTTTTCAGGTTCCACAAGGCAAGAGACAGTTATATACCATCTGCTACCAATGAGAAACACCTGCAGCATCCAGTCACCATCTATGCTTGAGCTCCCAAAGTCCACTGAAACAGACCAGGCTTTACAGCATAACAAGGTACAAGACTTCCTAATCCATTTTCTGTTATTCCTGTAGAACTGATTTCAGTCATTTACCCTCTACTTCCTCATTAAAGATTAATCTGGTTTGGTTCCTAAGCCATAAGGAGTATACTAACCTCAGACTACAAACATTAGTCAGAACATAGTTCAGTAGTTTAACCATTGGTGTGAAGCCTGTGCCTGCTGCCAATAAAAAGAGATCTTCTAAAGTTTGAACTTGTGACTTCTTGAAGCTACCTTCAGAATTGCTCACGGAAATATAGTCTCCTATATAACAAAAACAGAACAGTAAACGTTACTGAAGTGGAAGTCAGAATACTGATGATCTATTCTATACAAGCTCATATGCTGCCCTCATCACTGTAGTATCTGAGTATTTTCAAGAACAGCACTGACATGACTAATACCTGTCACATGTTGTTCATTCTCTCATTCTGTCACCAAGGAAAAACTGGATGTGCAATGTAATGTTTTGGTAGGGTGTTTGGGGTTTTTTTCTTTTTGTTTTTTGTATAAATAAATACACACACAGCCATGGTTTAGATTAGTGATGACAAAGTCAAAAGCGTGTCTTGCACTTGCAGCAGTAGACATTGAGGTTTGTGCCAACATCAATCACACAAAAATAAACAGGGTTTTTTCCAAGCATCAGAGAAACTGTAAATGTACATAGAAAGAAACTTTACAATAAGCTAGCTATAATTTAGGGAAAACTCTGGAAGAGTAGACCCCAATGTGAATATTTTACAGCACACAGTTCCTAACAAAACTAGATAGGATATGGCTAAAGAAATAAGGTTTCAAATATTAAATGTAACAAGGGCACAAAGGAGAGAAAACACACATGTAAGTGGGTACCAATTTGAACAGCCTGTGGTGGGAACGGTACATATAAATGATTTAGTGCAAGAAAACACTTACCAATTTGCAGGTGGTCAAGTTCTGGTGTGAAAAGTCCATTGGGATAAATTTTGATCATTAAAATTAGGCATGTGCTATCATGGTGAGATGGTTCTTTGAAATCAGATTTCAAAGAACAAGATACAGGTGTATATGGCTTCACTATCTCAGTTCCTATGCAAACAGAAGAAAAGGGCAAAATGAAACTTATAGCACAAAAGAAGATTCATACCAAATGATTTTAATGTCATCATATTCGTTAAGCAGCCTGTCTACTCCTATAATTTCTCAGCAGCTGTCTCAAATTTTAAAGTTTTTTTTTTTTTATAAAACAGGTTTTAGCATTAAATACAAAGAAAAGTAAATGTAGCCAAGTGCTATTTCAGATTTATACGAAATTAGAAGACAAATCTCAGCTAATTTACTAAAAAAGAAAAGGCATACTTGTGGCACCTTAGAGACTAACAAATGTATTTGAGCATAAGCTTTCATGAGCTACAGCTCACTTCAGCGGATGCATTCAGTGGAAAATACAGTGGGGAGATTTATATACATAGAGAACATGAAACAATGGGTGTTACCATACACACTGTAACGAGAGTGATCACTTAAGGTGAGCTATTACTAGCAGGAGAGCGGGAGGGAAAAAAACGGGTGGAGGGGGGGAATAAACAAGGGGAAATAGTTTTATTTTGTGTAATGACCCATCCACTCCCAGTCTCTATTCAAGCCTAAGTTAATTGTATCCAGTTTGCAAATTAATTCCAATTCAGCAGTCTCTCGTTGGAGTCTGTTTTTGAAGTTTTTTTTGTTGAAGAATTGCAACTTTTAGATCTGTAATTGAGTGACCGAAGAGACTGAAGTGTTCTCCAACTGGTTTTTGAATGTTATAATTCTTGACGTCTGATTTGTCTAATTTACTAACTCCAGCTAGCTCAAGGACTAAGCCTACTATCCAAGGTAAAATGTGTCAATGTAGCCGCATCCCCACCCAGAGCCTTTCCAACCTATTTCAAACAATTACTTTACACTGAAAAGAAAGTTTATCTTAATACATAGCACCAAACACACACACACACACACCCTTCGAGAGGTGTGTCTCTATGGATGCTTCACCTCAGATGCACATTTGCCTCATGCCCATGATTGGAGATTTCTAGCTAGCACTGCCCGTTCAGCCTTCGCACATGCCCTATGCCTCCTCATGGCAGATACCGAGGCTATACATGGGTGTGCTCGCAACCCTCCCTCATTTCTTCTCTACTAAGTAAGAAAATCCTCTAAGGAACAATTGAAGCAGAGGGAAAGGATGGCAGTAGTGGAGCATCCATAGGGACATACATCTTGAAGAACTACAGTTACTACACAAGGCAATGTTTCCTCCTTTTTGAGTAGCATCCTTATGAGTACATTGTACAACAGCATATACCATCAGGGCAGCAGGTTACAGAAGTTCCCGATGTTATGTGGGAAGAAACTGAATATGCAGTTTGTAACATAAAAAGAGAGGGAAGAGTCTGGGAGTGGAGTATCTCAAAGCAGGGGAATATACTCTCTTCAAAGCACTGGCGCAACAGTTCACCATCTTTACATCAATAGAAAGCGTGTTCCAGATGCATGGAAGAAATCAAAAACAATACTATTGATGAAAAAAGGCAATCCAGAAGAACTGAGCAACTACTGTCTGATCACACTCCTCTCACAAGTGTATAAAGTCTTCATCTGCGTCATACTCAATCGGATTAAGAAGGATCTTGAAATGCATGAAAGCAGAGAACAAGCTGGTTTCTGCTCAGGGTATTCGACAATTGATCACATCCACTCAGTTTGGCAGCTCATCGAAAAATGCTAGGAATATAAAGTACCATTGTGTATTGAATTTGTCGACTACAAAAAGGCATTCGACTATGTGGAGATTAAGGCTGTACTCAACGCACCCAATGAAATTGGAATTGACCCAAGGTACATCGAACTGCTGGAACAAATTAACCACAATTGCTCGACAGAGATAATATTATTCCATATCCCCTGTATTATTACTATATCAGAGGAGTCAGTCAAGGAGATACAATCTCACCAAAGCTGTTTGCAGCAGCACAGGAGTTTCTGTTCAAGAAATTGAACTGGGAAGAAGGAATCAGAATTGACGGAGAACAGTTAACGCATATTCTCTTCACTGATGATTGTGTACTACTGGCAAAGGACACAGCAGAACTGGAAAACAAATTCCAGCAACTGCAAACACTTTCGCATGATATCAAGTTGGAAGTGAACACATTTAAGATGAAGTGGATGCGGAATGAGCATTGTGCAGAAGGAATCACTGTAAACGGAAAAGAAATCGAGGAGGTCGACAAAATATTTACCTGGGTCAGCAGCTGAGCAGAGACAACTCATTTGAAGGAGAATGCAGGAGAAGGCAAAAGGCAGGGTTGGCAAGTTTCAGCAAAATAAAGACGTCTCTAACGGATGATGAGTTGCCCATGAAGAAAAGGAAAGAACCGTTTAACTCCACTGTTCTACCAGCAATGATGTACGGAGCAGAAAGCTGGTCAATGACGAAAGCAAAGGAAGAAAAATTCCCTGTCACCCAGTGAGCAATGGAAAGGTGAATGTTTAAGATATCATTCCATGATCATATACCGAATGAGGAGATCAGAAGGTGGAGAGAGGTAACTGATGTAGTGTAGGCAATGTACGACACAAAGCAAAGATGAGCAGGTCATGTAGTCCGTGGCAAGACAATAGGTGGACAATCTGCATTAGTGACTGGATCCGCAGAGACCACAAGCGACCACTGGGCAAACCGAAAAGGCGCTGGGTCGATCCCATGACAAAATTCTATGGACATAAATGGAAAGAACTAGCTCGCAACAAAACAGAATGGTGTGGCATCAACTTGCATTCATGGAAGGACGGACAAGGACAAGCCGGACAAAGGTGACCCCTATGAGTGATCAATTTCAGGTGATTTCTGAGCAGAATCCCCAGGAGAAGGGAGCTTCAAAACAGGATCCACAACTGAAGATAGTTCTGCAGAGCCAAGGGCTGCTTCGAATCGGAGAGCATGGAGCGGGGCGTAATGCTTTGAAAACATATGGATTGAGGCCCAAGTAGCAGCTCTACGTATCTCAGAAACTGGGATATTCTTCAAAAATACAGTAGATGTCACTTGAATGCATTCTCACCCCCCCCCCCCAGGGGCAGGCTGAGCACCTGTAGACTCGTAACAGATATAGATACAACTGGATACCGATCTCAAAAGTCTTTGAATAGAAATACCCTTAGACCTATCCGCAAAAGATATGAAGAACCTAGGCAATTTCCTTAACTACTTAGTTGTATCCAAGTAGAAGGCTAAGGCCTTTCTAAAATGCAGGGTATGAAAGTAGGATTCTTGCTGAGAATTGTGAGATTTTTGGAAAGAATATCAGTAGATGGATAGACTAGTTAAGATGAAAATCCGACGAAATCTTGGGTAGGAACCTGGGATGTGGACCTAAAGAAACCTTCTACCCAAAGAACATGGCAAAAGAGGAATCTGCTATCTGAGCTCAAATTTCCTTGACTCTACAGGCCAACATGACAGCAACTAGGAAGGCAGTCTTCACAGACAAATAAAGAAGGGAGTAGTAGTCACTGGTTCAGACAAATGTCTCGTGAGCTGGTTGAGGACTGGATTGAGGTCCCAGGATGGAGTGGGGTGTCCAAAGTGGAAAAATAGATTACTGAGACCCTTCATAAATCTGGACAATACTAGGTGACCAAAAATGGAGAATCCCTCAACTGGAGGATGGCAGCCACATGTACTTGACTGAGCCGATGGATAACATGGATGTCTTCAAATCCAGGGCATAATTCAAGATAAGGGAAAGGGGACCCAATTCAGGTAGGAGGTACTGATGACCACACCAGTTAGCAAGTCTCTTCAAATTCTGCAAGTTTGCAGGTTGATGTTTTCCTACTGTGTAATATAACACGTGCTAAACCTCCATGAAGCAGAAAACCTCTAAGAACCATCCAGGAGCCATGCTCTGAGATGAAGAGTTGCCAGGCTGTGGTAAAGCACACTACACATGTCTGAGATGGGATGAGGAAAGGTCAGAAGCTTGACTGGCAGTTAGAGACACAGCTGAATCAGAAAAGGGTACCAAGATTATCTCAGCCAGGTAAGTACTATGAGAAAAACTCTAGCCTTGACCTTCCTGATCTTATCACTCTTAGAATTAGAGGTGTCAGGGGAAAGGCACAGAACAGACTTCTTCCAAGGTAGAAGAGAGGCACCCTCAGGCAGAAGTGACCCAAATGCCCCCTTGTACAGAAAAGAAGACACTTCCTGTTTTCAGAGACGATGAAAAGCTCTCTCTGGCCAGCCCCATCTCTGGAATATGTGGGGCTTCTGACTAGGGGCCCTATAAAGGTAGCCAGCCAGTCAGGCAGCAGCACAGACAGCTGCAGCGGCAGAGGAGCTAGCAAACAGAGCTCTAAACAGGGAAGTTTGAGTGGGAGTTCTGTTGGGGAGTTTGGATTGTGGTGCTTGTTTGGGGTTTGCTTTTGCTGGGGGGGGGTCTTTTTGGTGTGCCTTGTGTTTCCCAGATTAACAGGATTTAGGTGGGAAGGAGATGACAGATACAGAAGCAGCTGTGGGAGTGACTCCTGCAGTGAAAAACACATTGAGGATGACTGGATGCGGAAGCTGTGGTATGTACATGATCCTGGAGGGGGGAACCGGTAAGAGTTTTGTCTGCATGAAATGCCGTCTGATAGAGCTGATGGAGGAAAAGATCCGAGGTTTGGAGATGCAGGTGGAAAGTCTGGTTGAGTTTAGGAAGGGGTTTGAGCAGATGATGGAGCAAAGATATGAGGTATCTGAAGGGAAAAGCTCAGACTCACAGATGGAAGCAGGGCTGGGGAATTTTGAGGAGAGACTGGGTGAGGAAAGTGGTCAGTGGAAACATGTGACTCAAAGAACCAGGCAGAGAAAAAGACGGGCTAGTGAAGGAGAAATAGAGCCTAGGAACAGGTTTGCAGAGTTGGAAAATGAAGAAGGGGCTCAGCAGGTACTTGTTGAAGGTGGAAGGGTAAGGAAGAAGAGAAGAGAGGCTAGTCCTATAGGAAAAGGGAAAGAGTCAAGGGAGACTACAACAAATATGAGCCCCAGGAGGATACAGGATGGGTTGAAGAGGATTGTAAGGGAAAATAGGAATGGAAAGAACTTGCAGCCAGAGGGAACAGGGGAGAGACTGGAGAATAGCACTGTCACCAGGAAAAGGCAGGTCTATGTGATCGGGGACTCTTTATTGAGAAGAATAGACAGGCCTGTAACTAGAGCTGATCCTGAGAATAGAAGGGTGTGCTGTCTTCCGGGTGCTAAGATACGGGATGTAGACCTGAAGTTGAAAAGGATCCTAAAGGGAGCGGGAAAGAATCCCCTAATTATCCTTCATGTGGGAACAAATGATACGGCTAGATTCTCGCTGGAAAGTATTAAGGGAGACTATGCTAGGCTGGGGAAGACACTTAAGGAAATCGAGGCTCTTTACCGGGATCCTTCCTGTTCCTAGAGAAGGGCAACAAAGGTCTGACAAGATTATGACTGTCAACAGATGGCTTAGGCAGTGGTGCTATAAGGAGGGCTTTGGGATGTATGGCCACTGGGAGGCATTCACGGACAGAGGTCAGTTCTCTCGGGATGGACTTCATCTGAGTAGGGAAGGAAATAGACTTCTAGGATGGAGGCTGGCACAACTGATAAAGAGAGCTTTAAACTAGGAATTGGGGGGAGATGGATGGGAGATGTCCAGAAAATCTCCACGCCAGATTTTAGCATTGAGAGGGAAGAAGATGAAGTAAGAAAGGATACAGCCATGGGTAGGAGAATGTATATAAGGAGCGAGGGCGGTGTGGATAGTAGTCTAATAGGTTATACTGGCTGTAGAATGACTGTGCCTAATAGGGTACAAAATGTGAGCGAGTCCAAACAGAAAAAATTAAGATGTTTGTACACCAATGCGAGGAGTCTAGGTAACAAAATGGAGGAACTAGAGCTACTGGCGCAGGAAGTGAAACCAGATATTATAGGGATAACAGAAACATGGTGGAATAGTAGTCATGACTGGACTACAGGTATTGAAGGGTATGTGCTGTTTAGGAAAGACAGAAACAAAGGTAAAGGGGGTGGAGTAGCATTGTATATCAATGATGAGGTAGAATGTAAAGAAATAAGAAGCGATGCAATGGATAAGACAGAGTCCGTCTGGGCAAAAATTACATTGGGGAAGAAAACTAGTAAAGCCTCTCCTACGATAGTGCTTGGGGTGTGCTATAGACCTCCGGGATCTAATTTGGATATGGATAGAGCCCTTTTTAATGTCTTTAATCAAGTAAATACTAATGGAAACTGCGTGATCATGGGAGACTTTAACTTCCCAGATATAGACTGGAGGACCAGTGCTAGTAATAATAATAGGGCTCAGATTTTCCTAGATGCGATAGCTGATAGATTCCTTCATCAAGTAGTTGCTGAACCGACTAGAGGGGATGCCATTTTAGATTTAATTTTGGTGAGTAGCGAGGACCTCATAGAAGAAATGGTTGTAGGGGACAATCTTGGCTCAAGTGATCATGAGCTAATTCAGTTCAAACTAAATGGAAGGATTAACAAAAATAAATCTGCAACTAGGGTTTTTGATTTCAAAAGGGCTGACTTTCAAAAATTAAGGAAATTAGTTAGGGAAGTGGATTGGACTGAAGAACTTATGGATCTAAAGGTAGAGGAGGCCTGGGATTACTTTAAATCAAAACTGCAGAAGCTATCGGAAGCCTGTATCCCAAGACAAGGGAAAAAATTCATAGGAAGGAGTTGTAGACCAAGCTGGATAAGCAAGCATCTTAGAGAGGTGATTATGAAGAAGCAGAAAGCATACAGGGAGTGGAAGATGGGAGGGATCAGCAAGGAAAGCTACCTAATTGAGGTCAGAAGATGTAGGGATAAAGTGAGAGAGGCTAAAAGTCGAGTAGAGTTGGACCTTGCAAAGGGAATTAAAACCAATAGTAAAAGGTTCTATAGCCATATAAATAAGAAAACTATGAAGGAAGAAGTGGGGCCGCTTAACACGGAGGATGGAGCGGAGGTTAAAGATAATCTAGGCATGGCCCAATAGCTAAACAAATACTTTGCCTCAGTCTTTAATAAGGCTAAAGAGGATCTTGGGGATAATGGTAGCATGACAAATGGGAAGGAGGATATGGAGGTAGATATTACCATATCAGAGGTAGAAGCGAAACTGAAACAGCTTAATGGGACTCAATCGGGGGGCCCAGATAATCTTCATCCAAGAATATTAAAGGAATTGGCACCTGAAATTGCAAGCCCGTTAGCAAGAATTTTTAATGAATCTGTAAACTCAGGAATAGTACCGAATGATTGGAGAATTGCTAATATAGTTCCTATTTTTAAGAAAGGAAAAAAAAGTGATCCGGGTAACTACAGGCCAGTTAGTTTGACATCTGTAGTATGCAAGGTCCTGGAAAAAATTTTGAAGGAGCAATTAGTTAAGGACATTGAAGTCAATGGTAAATGGGACAAAATACAACATGGTTTTACAAAAGGTAGATCGTGCCAAACCAACCTAATCTCCTTTTTTGAAAAAGTAACAGATTTTTTAGATAAAGGAAATGCAGTGGATCTAATTTACCTAGATTTCAGTAAGGCATTTGATACCGTGCCACATGGGGAATTATTAGTTAAATTGGAGAAGATGGGGATCAATATGAACATCAGAAGGTGGATAAGGAATTGGTTAAAGGGGAGACTGCAACGGGTCCTACTGAAAGGCGAACTGTCAGGTTGGAGGGAGGTTACCAGTGGAGTTCCTCAGGGATCGGTTTTGGGACCAATCTTATTTAATCTTTTTGTTACTGACCTTGGCACAAAAAGTGGGAGTGTGCTAATAAAGTTTGCAGATGATACAAAGCTGGGAGGTATTGCCAATTCGGAGAAGGATCGGGATATTATACAGGAGGATCTGGATGACCTTGTAAACTGGAGTCATAGTAATAGGATGAAATTTAATAGTGAGAAGTGTAAGGTTATGCATTTAGGGATTAATAACAAGAATTTTAGTTATAAGTTGGGGACGCATCAATTAGAAGTAACGGAAGAGGAGAAGGACCTTGGAGTATTGGTCGATCATAGGATGACTATGAGCTGCCAATGTGATATGGCTGTGAAAAAAGCTAATGCGGTTTTGGGATGCATCAGGAGAGGCATTTCCAGTAGGGATAAGGAGGTTTTAGTACCGTTATACAAGGCACTGGTGAGACCTCACCTAGAATACTGTGTGCAGTTCTGGTCTCCCATGTTTAAAAAGGATGAATTCAAGCTGGAGCAGGTACAGAGAAGGGCTACTAGGATGATCCGAGGAATGGAAAACTTGTCTTATGAAAGGAGACTTAAGGAGCTGGGCTTGTTTAGCCTAACTAAAAGAAGATTGAAGGGAGATATGATTGCTCTCTATAAATATATCAGAGGGATAAATACAGGAGAGGGAGAGGAATTATTTAAGCTCAGCACCAATGTGGACACAAGAACAAATGGGTATAAACTGGCCACCAGGAAGTTTAGACTTGAAATCAGACGAAGGTTTTTAACCATCAGAGGAGTGAAGTTTTGGAATAACCTTCCAAGGGAAGCAGTGGGGGCAAAAGATCTATCTGGTTTTAAGATTCTACTCGATAAGTTTATGGAGGAGATGGTATGATGGGATAATGGGATTTTGGTAAGTAATTGATCTTTAAATATTCAGGGTAAATAGGCCAAATCCCCTGAGATGGGATATTAGATGGATGGGATCTGATTTACTATAGAAAATTCTTTCCTGGGTATCTGGCTGGTGAATCTTGCCCATGTGCTCAGGGTTTGGCTGATTGCCATGTTTGGGGTCGGGCGGGACTTTTCCTCCATAGCAGATTGGAGAGGCCCTGGAGGTTTTTTTTGCCTTCCTCTGTAGCATGGGGCATGGTTGACTGGAGGGAGGCTTCTCTGCTCCTTGAAGTTTTGAACCATGATTTGAGGACTTCAATAGCTCAGACATGGGTGAGGTTTTTCATAGGAGTGGGTGGGTGACATTCTGTGGCCTGCGCTGTGCAGGAGGTCGGACTAGATGATCAGAGTGGTCCCTTCTGACCTTAGTATCTATGAATCTATGTCTTTGAAGACCTGCACGTCCAGCTCCTATTCATAGTCATGGGGAAAAAGTGTCTCTACAGTGGTGTTCCAGATGCCTGGAATGTAGGGTCCTGAAATTTGGATGTAGTTGGCTATGCACCAGTTCCAGAGTTTTACAGCTTTGACACACAAGGAGGGAGATCTTGCCTCTCCCTCCTTGTTGATGGAAAACATGCAGAAAAAGTTGTCCATCATGACCCTGATTGCTTTGCCCTGATGAAGGGCAGGAAATGAAGGCAAGCATTCATTTGTAGGTAGTAGTAGGTGATATGGATATTCATTCGTAGTAGGTAGGTGATATGGAAGGGGGGGATTCAGCTGTTGTGACCTGCACTGGATGTGCCATGTTTGTCTTTCTTCCACAGGACAGAAGCGACTTTGTCTGTACAAAGTGCAAGCTGGTCTCCATATTGGAAGAGAAGATTGAAGATCTGGAGCAACAGGTAACGACCCTGTGTTGTATACGAGAGACTGAGGATTTTCTGGACCAAACTCAGGATAGCCTTCTAGGGGCACAAAGCTCTAAAGATGTAGAGCAGGTTGCACAGAGGAGCCAAGAGGCCAGTGAAGAAGCTTGGCAACATGTGACCTCCAGAAGAGGTAAGCGGAATGTCCGGGTTCCAGTAACACAGACACAGGTAACTAACCGCTTTCATGTTCTCTCCACAGGTACCAATGCGGAGAGTGGACCAGATGATATGTCTGGGGGGAGAAAGCGGAAGGAGACTCCGCTGGTTGGGAGGCATGAGATGCGATGTCCTGAGGTTGGGGGTTCCACGACCACCACTCCCAAGAGGAGAAGGCGGGTGGTGGTGGTCGGGGACTCTCTCCTCCGGGGGACTGAGTCATCTATCTGCCGCCCTGACCGGGAAAACCGAGAAGTCTGCTGCTTGCCAGGGGCTAAGATTCGTGATGTGACGGAGAGACTGCCGAGACTCATCAAGCCCTCGGATCGCTACCCCTTCCTGCTTCTCCACGTGGGCACCAATGATACTGCCAAGAATGACCTTGAGCGGATCACTGCGGACTACGTGGCTCTGGGAAGAAGGATAAAGGAGTTGGAGGCGCAAGTGGTGTTCTCGTCCATCCTCCCCGTGGAAGGAAAAGGCCTGGGTAGGGACCGTCGAATCGTGGAGGTCAACGAATGGCTACGCAGGTGGTGTCGGAGAGAAGGCTTTGGATTCTTTGACCATGGGATGGTGTTCCATGAAGGAGGAGTGCTGGGCAGAGACGGGCTCCATCTTACGAAGAGAGGGAAGAACATCTTTGCCAGCAGGCTGGCTAACCTAGTGAGGAGGGCTTTAAACTAGGTTCACCGGGGGAAGGAGACCAAAGCCCTGAGGTAAGTGGGAAAGCGGGATACCGGGAGGAAGCACAGGCAGGAAGGTCTGTGAGGGGAGGGCTCCTGCCTCATACTGGGAATGAGGGGCGATCAACAGGTTATCTCAAGTGATTATATACAAATGCACAAAGCCTTGGAAACAAGCAGGGAGAACTGGAGGTCCTGGTGATGTCAAGGAATTATGACGTGATTGGAATAACAGAGACTTGGTGGGATAACTCACATGACTGGAGTACAGTCATGGATGGTTATAAACTGTTCAGGAAGCACAGGCAGGGCAGAAAAGGTGGGGGAGTAGCACTGTATGTAAGGGAGCAGTATGACTGCTCAGAGCTCCGGTACGAAACTGTGGAAAAACCTGAGTGTCTCTGGATTAAGTTTAGAAGTGTGTGCAACAAGAGTGATGTCATGGTGGGAGTCTGCTATAGACCACCGGACCAGGGGGATGAGGTGGATGAGGCTTTCTTCCGGCAACTCACGGAAGCTACTAGATCGCATGCCCTGATTCTCATGGGTGACTTTAATTTTCCTGATATCTGCTGGGAGAGCAATACAGCGGTGCATAGACAATCCAGGAAGTTTTTGGAAAGCGTAGGGGACAATTTCCTGGTGCAAGTGCTAGGGGAGCCAACTAGGGGGAGCGCTTTTCTTGACCTGCTGCTCACAAACCGGGTAGAATTAGTGGGGGAAGCAAAAGTGGATGGGAATCTGGGAGGCAGTGACCATGAGTTGGTTGAGTTCAGGATCCTGACGCAGGGAAGAAAGGTAAGCAGCAGGATACGGACCCTGGACTTCAGGAAAGCAGACTTTGACTCCCTCAGGGAACAGATGGCCAGGATCCCCTGGGGGACTAACATGAAAGGGAAGGGAGTCCAGGAGAGCTGGCTGTATTTCAAGGAATCCCTGTTGAGGTTACAGGGACAAACCATCCCGATGAGTCGAAAGAATAGTAAATATGGCAGGCGACCAGCTTGGCTTAATGGTGAAATCCTAGCGGATCTTAAACATAAAAAAGAAGCTTACAAGAAGTGGAAGGTTGGACATATGACCAGGGAAGAGTATAAAAATATTGCTCGGGCATGTAGGAAAGATATCAGGAGGGCCAAATCGCACCTGGAGCTGCAGCTAGCAAGAGATGTCAAGAGTAACAAGAAGGGTTTCTTCAGGTATGTTGGCAACAAGAAGAAAGCCAAGGAAAGTGTGGGCCCCTTACTGAATGAGGGAGGCAAGCTAGTGACAGAGGATGTGGAAAAAGCTAATGTACTCAATGCTTTTTTTGCCTCTGTTTTCACTAACAAGGTCAGCTCCCAGACTGCTGTGCTGGGCAACACAAAACGGGGAAGAGATGGCCAGCCCTCTGTAGAGATAGAGGTGGTTAGGGACTATTTAGAAAAGCTGGACGTGCACAAGTCCATGGGGCCGGACGAATTGCATCCGAGAGTGCTGAAGGAATTGGCGGCTGTGATTGCAGAGCCCTTGGCCATTATCTTTGAAAACTCGTGGCGAACGGGGGAAGTCCCGGATGACTGGAAAAAGGCTAATGTAGTGCCCATCTTTAAAAAAGGGAAGGAGGATGATCCTGGGAACTACAGGCCGGTCAGCCTCACCTCAGTCCCTGGAAAAATCATGGAGCAGGTCCTCAAAGAATCAATCCTGAAGCACTTAGAGGAGAGGAAAGTGATCAGGAACAGTCAGCATGGATTCACCAAGGGAAGGTCATGCCTGACTAATCTAATCGCCTTTTATGATGAGATTACTGGTTCTGTGGATGAAGGGAAAGCAGTGGATGTATTGTTTCTTGACTTTAGCAAAGCTTTTGACACGGTCTCCCACAGCATTCTTGTCAGCAAGTTAAGGAAGTATGGGCTGGATGAATGCACTATAAGGTGGGTAGAAAGCTGGCTAGATTGTCGGGCTCAACGGGTAGTGATCAATGGCTCCATGTCTAGTTGGCAGCCGGTGTCAAGTGGAGTGCCCCAGGGGTCGGTCCTGGGGCCCGTTTTGTTCAATATCTTCATAAATGATCTGGAGGATGGTGTGGATTGCACTCTCAGCAAATTTGCGGATGATACTAAACTGGGAGGAGTGGTAGATACGCTGGAGGGGAGGGATAGGATACAAAAGGACCTAGACAAATTGGAGGATTGGGCCAAAAGAAATCTAATGAGGTTCAATAAGGATAAATGCAGGGTCCTGCACTTAGGATGGAAGAATCCAATGCACCGCTACAGACTAGGGACCGAATGGCTCGGCAGCAGTTCTGCGGAAAAGGACCTAGGGGTGACAGTGGACGAGAAGCTGGATATGAGTCAGCAGTGTGCCCTTGTTGCCAAGAAGGCCAATGGCATTTTGGGATGTATAAGTAGGGGCATAGCGAGCAGATCGAGGGACGTGATCGTTCCCCTCTATTCGACACTGGTGAGGCCTCATCTGGAGTACTGTGTCCAGTTTTGGGCCCCACACTACAGGAAGGATGTGGATAAATTGGAAAGAGTACAGCGAAGGGCAACAAAAATGATTAGGGGTCTAGAGCACATGACTTATGAGGAGAGGCTGAGGGAGCTGGGATTGTTTAGTCTGCAGAAGAGAAGAATGAGGGGGGATTTGATAGCTGCTTTCAACTACCTGAAAGGGGGTTTCAAAGAGGATGGCTCTAGACTGTTCTCAATGGTAGCAGATGACAGAACGAGGAGTAATGGTCTCAAGTTGCAATGGGGGAGGTTTAGATTGGATATTAGGAAAAACTTTTTCACTAAGAGGGTGGTGAAACACTGGAATGCGTTACCTAGGGAGGTGGTAGAATCTCCTTCCTTAGAGGTTTTTAAGGTCAGGCTTGACAAAGCCCTGGCTGGGATGATTTAACTGGGACTTGGTCCTGCTTTGAGCAGGGGGTTGGACTAGATGACCTTCTGGGGTCCCTTCCAACCCTGATATTCTATGATTCTATGATTCTATGATTTCTGACTGCCCTGAGCTCCAACAGGTTGATGTGGAAACTAGTGTGTGGGCCATCCATCTGCCTTGAATTACCAGGGTACCAAGGTGGGCTCCCCAACCTAACAGGGATTTTCAGTTGTTAGAGTCACTGACAGGTCTGGAAGGTGGAAAGCGACACCCTTGCAGATGTGGAGTTTCTTTGTTCAAAGTTCAGGGAATTCTTTATGTGCAAGGGGGTGTCCAAGACGTCCCTGGTCAGAGAATAGGCAGTTCTCAACCAACCTTGGAAGCAGCAGAGGTGTAACCTTGTATGATTGTTGACAAAGGTACATGCTACCATATGCCATGAGGAGTTGAAGGTAGTTCCTTATTGATGTCTGAGAGTTTCCCTGAATCATCCCTCCAGTCCTGACAGTCATAAAATTTGTCTAAAGGCAGGTATGCTCTAGCTGTCACTGAGTATAATAAACTGAATTCCTTGCATTGGTATTTATGTGGATTTCTTTATATTCAGCTGTAGGCCCAACTCTCAGAACAGAGCAAGAGCCTTCTGAGTGGATGACAACACTGTCTCGAAAGAACAGTCTTTGAGAAGCGAATCGTCAAGCTATGGGAAAATGAACATCACTTCCTGCTGAAGATAAGCCACCACTATGGCTAGAACTTCAAGAACACCCTTGGAACCAAAGAGGAACACTCCGTACTGGAAATTATCTTGGGCCACAACGAATCTTAGGTATTTCCTGTGTGATCAGTGTATGGCTGTATGGAAATAAGTGTCTTGTAGGTCGAGGAACAAAAACCAATCCTCTTCCTCTAGTGTAGGAATTATAGCCATCCTGAACTTTTGAGGCTTCATGAACTTGTTCAGCTACCTCAGATCAGCCTCCAACCTCGGTCCTATTTTGGTACTAGGAAGTATATTGTATAGAACCCCCTGCCATAGTAAGGAGAAGGAACTGGCTCTATCGCTCCTAGCTGGAGAAGAGAGTCCACCTCCTGTCTTAGTAGAAGTTCGTGAGAGGCAGGCATGAAGAGAGGTGGGGAAAGGGTCAAAAAGCGGATGGTGCAGTCCGATGTTATGATCTCCAAGATCCACTAGTCCATAGTGATCCGCTCCCAAGTCTGGCGGAAATGGACAAGGTGGTCCCCAAGTGGAGGGAAGTGGGCAAAAGGGTACAAACTATAAAAATCAGAGGAATAAAAGGAATCAAACCCTCAACCAGCCGATCAAAACTGTTACACAGATCAGCATTTTTCAAAGTTCGGGTCGCGACCCAGTACTGGGTCACGGCATGTAAGGCACTGGGTTGCTCCGGGCAGCACAGCCGACCGGGCTGTTAAAAGTCCCGTTGGCGGTGCTGCCCAGCTAAGGCAGGCTAGTGCCTACCTGTTCCGATACTGGGCTGCACCCCAGCAGTGGGTCCGGCTTCTAGGCAAGGGGCCACAGGGTTCCATGTGCTGTCCCCACCCTGGGCACCAGTTCCACACTTTATTCTCTGAGCGAGTCAGAATGCTGATCCTCAGTTACTAGTTGAACAACAGACAGTCTTCAGTGACAAGTAAATCAATCACTTAGCATAGCAGAAATAAAGTCAGAAAGAAATAAAAACTAATTCACAATGAATGCGAAAATCTCAATGCTTCCTGGCATTTAACTTAAGTATCATAACTTCATTTTTTATCTAGCAACCAATGATCCATTTCCCTGTGACTCTGTTTTAATGGTCATCACTTCCTTATTGGTTATGTAAAACCTAAGAGGTTGCAAGAACTAGGAGACATCAACATACAGCAATTTGAGATTTTTTTCCTACTTCAAAGTAATAAATCTGGGAACTATCAACTTCCCCTTCCCCATAATAAATGTTGCATTTAAAGATGGAGACTGGAAGGCTTTCTTCATCACTCCAAACAATAACATTGACAGGTCCCCAATCATAAAACTGATCAGTGAATGACAAAGCTAAACTAAATGCTGTGAAGAGAAGGAAAAAAACGTGTTTTTCTGTTCTTGTTTAAAATAGAAGCACTTTTTTTACATGATGCATTTTATTTTTTTAAGCAACTCAGTATTACAAGGAGCGACTGAAGTAAAGGTTTCAGCAATTCTCTTCCCATTACTGTACCTAAAATATTCCTATCACCACCCTGCCTCTCATTATGGTCTTGCATAGTTAAGGAAGCATCAAAATTTTCTCTTTTACAGAATCTTTACATCAGTGTCTCACCTTTTTCAGAAGCCTTTTTAGTAAATATGCATTGGGGAATTTGAACCAAATTTCAGAACACTAACATTTGATCTCCAATATATATTTTGTGTTTGTATGTTGACTTTCCCCCATAAAATGAACTTCTGCTGCCTACTATGCAGTAACATTGTGACATCAGAGCTACTCAGCCCCTCAATCACTCCAGTTCATTTGCATACTTGGGAAGAATCACTATTTGCCCTGGTTGTCATGGTTACCTTTGATGAGTGATTTGCCTCAGAAGACTAGCATTATTGCAGAGAAGGGGTCCACAAGGAACAGTAATCAAAACAGAGTGGGTACAGATAAGCTCCTACTGTACTCCGAGTCTGAACTGTAAATTACACTGCTTCTTTTCAAACAGGTTTCAGAGTAGCAGCCATGTTAGTTTATATCTGCAAAAAGAAAAGGAGGACTTGTGGCACCTTAGAGACTAACATTTATTTGAGCATAAGCTTTCGTGAGCTACAGCTCACTTCATTGGATGCATGCAGTGAAAAATACAGTGGGGAGATTTATATACACAGAGAACATGAAACAATGGGTGTTACCATACACACTGTAACAAGAGTGATGAAGGTAAGCTATTACCAGCAGGAGTGCGGGGGGTGGGGGAAAACTTTTGTAGTGATAATCAAGGTGACCATTTCCAGCAGTTGACAAGAACCTGTGAGGAACGGGGGGGTGGGGTGGGGGGGCCAGAATAAACATGGCAAAATAGTTTGTGTAATGACACATCCACTCCTAGTCTTTAGTCAAGCCTAAGTTAATTGTATCCAGTTTGCAAATTAATTCCAATTCAGCAGTCTCTCGTTGGGAGTCTGTTTTTGAAGGTTTTTTTGTTGAAGAATTGCCATTTTTAGGTCTGTAATCAAGTGATCAAAGAGAATGAAGTGCTCTCTGACTGGTTAAAACTATTTCCCCATGTTTGTCGCTCCCCCCCCACTGTTCCTCACACGTTCTTGTCAATTGCTGGAAATGGCCCACCTTCATTACCACTACAAAAGGTCCCCCCCCACCCCGATCCCTTTCTCCTGCTGGTAACAGCTCACCTTACCTGATCACTCTTGTTACAGTGTGTATGGTAACACCCATTGTTTCATGTTCTCTGTGTATATAAATCTCCCCACTGTATTTTCCACTGCATGCATCTGATGAAGTGAGCAGTAGCTCACGAAAGCTTATGCTCAAATAAATTTGTTAGTCTCTAAGGTGACACAAGTACTCCTTTTCTTTTCAAATGGTAATTCTTACTTGTTCTCAAGGGTTACGTGAAAATAAGCAACAAAACTACAGCTCCTTTCCATCTATTAATTATGCTTCTTACAAATTGGAGGTTATGGTTTTGAACATTTACCTTTTTAAAGAATGGGAAATTATAGACACGAGTCCCTACTCAAACAGTTACCCAGTTATAAAGTCTGTCATTTAGTTGCTGCAGTAACACCGACGTTCCATTAAAAACATACTTTGCTTGCAAACTATTTAATTACTTGCAATATATTGGTCAATATGGCACTGAGTGGTGAAATACAGAGCTTCAAAGATGAAAATGACAATAAAACACACATTTAAGACAACCACCATTTAGGCCTTCTGATTTTAGGTTTTTACTAGTAAACACCAAAAGAATACTTCCCGGAGGCTCAGCTTCTTGTGTCCATCATAGAGCTGATGCCATGTTAATTTTTGCATTCTCCTCCCCCTGTCGAAATAATTAAGTGGCTGTCAATCATTTGATTGCTTTGTTAACCTTTTATGTAAATGTGCTTTCATTGTTTGTCTCAGTTTACACTGGAGACAGTACACATTCAAGCAGATGGACCACATTTCTTTGTCTAGGGTGAGGTGATGTAAGCTCTGCCTGCCAAATACATTAAAACTTTTTCATATATCACCCCTACGTACACCATGCAGTGATGCTAATGATCAACATGTTACCAGTTCACATATGATACCTTACATGACATCTTTGAGATGCAGATTATGACAACAATGAGTTGGTGAGGCCAGCTGACTAACTACTACATGCCCTCTGGCATGTGAGTGCTCTCAGGGTCACAGCACTAGAAGAAAGTGCTCCTGGGAACGTTCATTGTGAACCAACAGGGGCTACGTGGACGAATTAATGTGCAACACAATAGTGCACTGTAGAAATCACACCCCTGCGCTTTGTGTAGACCAGGGATCAGCAACCTTTGGCACACGGCCTGTCAGGGAAATCCGCTGGCAGTCCGGGACAAGTTATTTACCAGCAGCATCTGCAGGTTCGGCTGATGGCTGCTCCCACTGGCTGCGGTTCACCGTTCCAGACCAATGGAAGCTGTGGGAAGCGGTGGCCAGTACATCCATCAGCTCACGCTGCTTCCCGCAGCTCCCATTGTCCTGGAACAGCGAACCGCAGCCAGTGGGAGCTGCGATCGGCCGAGCCTGAAGACACTGCAGATAAACAAACCGCCCCGGCCCATCAGCGGATTTCCCTAACAGGCTGCGTGCCAAAGGTTGCCTATCCCTGGTGTAGACAAAGCCTTATTACATGTAACCATTCCTGGAGTTTTTTCAATCTTTATTGGATTAAAAAAATCCCTTTTTTTGTATTGTGGGCTTTGAAAACTGGGCTTTGTCTACACAGGCAAGTGAAAGACAAAACTTTTGTCATTCAGAGGTGTTAAACCTCCCTCCTCCCCCACAAAGGACAAAAGTTTTGCCAATGCCAAGCGCCAGTATGACTAGCACCATGTCAGCAGGACCGCTCTCCTGCCGACAACACTAATGCTGCTTGTTGGGGATGGAAGTTTTTTGTTGGCAGGACTGCTCAAACAGCGGCTACACTGCATGACTTTTAGCGGCATGACTGTACAGCCATGTTGCTAAGAGCTGCGTAGTGTAGGCATAGCCACAGATAAAACTTTAAAGATGTAAGCAGAGAGAAAAAACATTTTGGCATCCTTTATTTGAAGAGGCAAAGAAACCTAGCACTCTGCGCTCTATGTTGGAACCTGGCTAAGAACTGCCCAGCCATGCTGCAAGAATAATCACGGTGAGAAAACTACTTTGAACAAAAGACTCTAGTTTGTTAAAATTTTAGTCTTAGAAGCACATTTTTACTGTTTGTTTGTAACCATTTCTATCCCAATTCTTACTACTTGGTATCACTTAAACAGCTGTCTTTGTTAAAAAAAATGTATTGTTTTATTACTCAATAGTCGCCACACAGTGTTTCAAACTGAAGAGTTTTAAAATCCACAGCCAAACTAGCAGGGTGGTGCTGTGGAGCATCTCTTTAGAGGCACAGGGAACTTGATACAGTTTTGTGAGTGCTTCGATGAGAGGGACTGAGGACTGCAAAGGAGATAGTATTGGATAGAGTCAGGATTGTTGGTGTCACGCTACAAGGATTAACCAGGCTGGTCATTGTACGGTAACCAGACTGCTCTGAGTCAAAACTGTACAGCACAGAAGCACTCAAGGTTACAGAGTAGGTGATGACAATCCCTTACCGGTCTGGGTGAACCCCCAAAGTACCAAAACCAGTACAACATTACAAAGAGATTACTCTTTCCAGTATAAGATGAAATAAAAGTCCCCAAAAGCCCAGATTTTTGGAAATCCCCATGGGACTCAAAAACTGCTATTAATGAACTCTCCAAAGTAGAAGCTCTAAAACAAGTAACACAGTAGCAGCCGTGTTAGTCTGTATTCGCAAAAAGAAAAGGAGTACTTGTGGCACCTTAGAGACTAACAAATTTATTAGAGCATAAGCTTTCGTGAGCTACAGCTCACTTCATCGGATGCATTTGGTGGAAAAAACAGAGGAGAGATTTATATACACACACACAGAGAACATGAAACAATGGGTTTATCATACACACTGTAAGGAGAGTCATCACTTAAGATAAGCCATCACCAACAGCGGGGGGGGGGGGGGGGGGAAAGGAGGAAAACCTTTCATGGTGACAAGCAATTAGGCTAATTCCAGCAGTTAACAAGAATATCTGAGGAACACTGGGGGGTGGGGTGGGAGGGAGAAATACCATGGGGAAATAGTTTTACTTTGTGTAATGACTCATCCATTCCCAGTCTCTATTCAAGCCTAAGTTAATTGTATCCAGTTTGCAAATTAATTCCAATTCAGCAGTCTCTCGTTGGAGTCTGTTTTTAAAGCTTTTTTGTTGAAGTATAGCCACTCTTAGGTCTGTGATCGAGTGACCAGAGAGATTGAAGTGTTCTCCAACTGGTTTTTGAATGTTATAATTCTTGACGTCTGATTTGTGTCCATTCATTCTTTTACGTAGAGACTGTCCAGTTTGGCCAATGATCCTTGATGATGCGTTGGAGAGGTTTTAGTTGGGGGCTGAAGGTGATGGCTAGTGGCGTTCTGTTGTTTTCTTTGTTGGGCCTGACCTGTAGTAGATGACTTCTGGGTACTCTTCTGGCTCTGTCAATCTATCATGCATTCCTACAACTACAATACCCACCTGCTGCAGTGAAGAAACAGATTGACAGAGCCAGAAGAGTACCCAGAAGTCACCTACTACAGGACAGGCCCAACAAAGAAAACAACAGAACGCCACTAGCCATCACCTTCAGCCCCCAACTAAAACCTCTCCAACGCATCATCAAGGATCTACAACCTATCCTGAAGGACGAGCCATCGCTCTCTCAGATCTTGGGAGACAGACCAGTCCTTGCTTACAGACAGCCCCCCAATCTGAAGCAAATACTCACCAGCAACCACACACCACACAACAGAACCACTAACCCAGGAACCTATCCTTGCAACAAAGCCCGTTGCCAACTCTGTCCACATATCTATTCAGGGGATACCATCATAGGGCCTAATCACATCAGCCACACTATCAGAGGCTCGTTCACCTGCGCATCTACCAATGTGATATATGCCATCATGTGCCAGCAATGCCCCTCTGCCATGTACATTGGCCAAACTGGACAGTCTCTACGTAAAAGAATGAATGGACACAAATCAGACGTCAAGAATTATAACATTCAAAAACCAGTTGGAGAACACTTCAATCTCTCTGGTCACTCGATTACAGACCTAAGAGTGGCTATCCTTCAACAAAAAAGCTTCAAAAACAGACTCCAACGAGAGACTGCTGAATTGGAATTAATTTGCAAACTGGATACAATTAACTTAGGCTTGAAGAGAGACTGGGAATGGATGAGTCATTACACAAAGTAAAACTATTTCCCCATGGTATTTCTCCCTCCCACCCCACCCCCCACTGTTCCTCTGATATTCTTGTTAACTGCTGGAATTAGCCTACCGGCTTGTCACCATGAAAGGTTTTCCTCCTTCCCCCCCCCCTGCTGCTGGTGATGGCTTATCTTAAGTGATGACTCTCCTTACAGTGTGTATGATAAACCCATTGTTTCATGTTCTCTGTGTGTGTGTGTGTGTGTATATATAAATCTCTCCTCTGTTTTTTCCACCAAATGCATCCGATGAAGTGAGCTGTAGCTCACGAAAGCTTATGCTCTAATAAATTTGTTAGTCTAAGGTGCCACAAGTACTCCTTTTCTTAAAACAAGTAAGTGCTTTATTATTTAAATAGCACATATATAAAAGATTCTCTCTCTTAAAATGTAAAGAAATTCAAAAAATATTTCATTAACATTACTTAAAGTTCCTCTCTATCAACAAATACATAAAAAGTAGGAAGTACAAAGTTAAGGATTTAATAAGGAGAACAAAGTCAAGCACTAAAGTTAGGAAATGCCATAGCGAACATTGTCTTTGCAGCCTTAATTTGGCCCCGATGCTTATGCATTATTATGCAGCCTCTACTTGCACACAGATTCACTACCTATGAAAAGTCTGGTGTACTTTACTTGCTGAGCATCACATGACAACTCTGTGGCAGAGGCAGGGATACAATCCAAGTCTCCAGGGTGGCATTCAACTTCCCTTTCTCTTCTTGCAGTCCCCTGCCTCATTCAGTACAAGCCTTCTGTTAGGCAAAAAGATTCCCCCCCGAAGAATTAGGCAGGCACAAACAATACTGAAGGGGGTTTATTCACAGTACTGGGAAGACTGATAATCAGCTTTAAAAATATGGTGCCATAGTGGCCAGTTTTATACTTTTTAAATTAATTTATTTGCATTTATTTGTACATACAGAGACAGACATTGTTTTAAGTTAAGAAAACTTTGAACAAAGATAAAAATAAGAATAGTACATACGTATAGAGGTTGTCCTGATTATAATAAGTATTTATGGCTATCTTGCAGGGGAAAGAGGTGGAGAGGGGTGGGGGTTAGGGATGAGTGCTTACAGATAGCCATTGGGCTGTGAAGGGAGTGTTTCTTCTGTTCTAGGAGCTGAGTTACTGGGCGGACCTTTGACCATATAAGTTTATCTAGTGTTTACAGTTGTTAGTGTCCTTGGGCTACTGAAACATTTTTTCTTAATCTGAGGTTTCTGTTTTAGCTGTTAGCTAAATTTTAACTCTTGCCTGACAATTCCAACTTCTGTAACAAATGTAACAGGTATTACAGACAACAGCCTTCACTTCGCAACCTTGATTCATCCCTAGAGCAACTCCACCCTATGCACTCAATGAACCATGGATCCTGGGTAAAAAAAAAAAAAAAAAAAGTATGTGAAGACTGTGGGCTTGTCTACACTTAAAACACTGCAGTGCTTCAGTGTAGACACCATCTACGCTGATGGGAGGGATTCTAGCACTGTCTATACAGGGACTTAAATTGACATAACTACGTCTCTCGAGAATGAGGATTTTTCACACTCCTGAGAGACATCATATGTCAACCTAATTTTCTAGCGTAGACCAGGCCTGTGTCATAACGCAGACACACAAGTGGCCAATTAAGACTCCGTGCACACAACATTCATTCTGGCACTTCCTAACTTAAGAACACTTGACTTTGCAAGATTTTAATCCTTTTTAATCCTTGTAAGAGGCCTTGTAATGGATAGCAGATGAAAGCAATCCTGCTGTTTTCCTTTGCCTGCTTCAGAATCCAGACCGCCCACATATTAGATCTGCAGGATGCATCTGATTGTCCATCTTTGACATCATGAAGGCTCAGTACAGCCACATAAGTGATGTTAGCTTCACAAACTTTGCGAACAATGCATGACTCTGCATCTATTTTTTAAAATTTAATTTTTTTATTTACATTTGCCAGACAACCCATTCGATCTAAGAGGTTTGTCCATCTCTTAGCACCCTGAAAGATGATCAGACAGGGTTAAGGGCTCCATCTTCCACATCTTTGTGCCAATCTGAGAATAAGCATCTAGGGCTGGAATGAAAAACTACTTTCTATTTTAACTAGTTGTTTTGTGTTTTCTGGCTACTTTTACCCATGTTTTGATTCAGTATTTACAGGTGCAACTTTTACATACGGAGCACAGAACAACAGGTGTTCCAAGAATAGGCTGGCCCCTTTACTTTGGTTGCCTAATTGGCTACAAAGTACCAACAGGCCACTTGGAGCTTTTTGCCTTTTTATCTTCCTTTCCCCTTTTTGGGTAGGGAAAAGGCTGTGACTTCCAGATTCTGCTATCGCAAGCAGATATTGAAAGGGGAAAGGAAAAGATGATACAGGCTCTGAGCCTCGTATTCTTTCAGCTGATGTTACAGCTACCATTAGTTGCTTTGGTACCTCTCCTTCAGGTCTGATTTTTTTAAAGTAGCTGACCCACAGGTAGAATGAAATAACCCCCAACTGCTGCTAGCGGTACTTGAAGATAGAGGCTGTCTACCCCCTCAATATGTACCTTTCATTAGTAATGAACGTATGCCTCCATGGTGAGAAAGATGGGTGCTGCTGGACAGAGATCATAGGGCCACCAGCAACTGCTGTTCTGTGCTCCCTACTGCTACTCTTCCAATTAAAGGAGTCATTTATTTTCATCCATTAACTAAAAGAACTGAATACCTCTTAGTTCAGGGAAGTTACATAAGCACTCAATGCCAAACCCTCTCTAGAATAGATACTTGTAGATTACTTAACTGGAATGCTGGATATCTGACAATGGGAACAGACAAACAGCAAATTTGTTAGTCTCTAAGGTGCCACAAGTACTCCTTTTCTTTTAGCAACAAAATGGTACAGTTAAGGAAAGAGTTCATATAAAAGAACAGACTAACTGACTCCTTTGACTTTTTTTCAGGTATTTAACAGGCTGGTTTATTTTATTTTAATTTTATTAATAAAACTGGATTTGAGTTCTGTTGGTCACAGTTCAGGACACCTGCACATGTGTTTTCCCACAGCCATCCAGCAAGGGCATCCCGCCTCAGGCTTCCAGCTCCCCAGCCAATTTCTTTTCTAGAATGGAGACCCTTCTGAGGGGGCATCTCCAAGCTGCACAGTTTCCCTGCTTCATTGTGTTATTCCTAGCAGAGACAGGTAGCTTGCTTTCTCTGTCAACAATTATAAAAGTTACCTCACAGTTCTTTCTACGCAAGCCTATTCTATTCTTAAGGTAAAAGCACTACAAAGAAAGCACATTAAAAACAATAAAAGAACCTACACAAATGCTAATAAGCTTATCAGAGATCACTCCAACTTTGACATGGACTCTAGTTGGAGCAGTCCTTCCAAACCTCACCCAAGGGGTTTATTTTTGTGGTGCATCAGCTCAGAATAAGCACATTCATAGCAAGTTTTGTCCACCCTTTATACCAGGGGTTCTCAAACCGGGAGTCGTGATCCCTCAGGGAGTTACAAGGTTATGTGGGGTGTTGTGAGCTGTCAGCCTCCACCCCCAAGCTCCGCTTCAGCTCCAGCATTTATAGTGTTAAATATTAAAAATAAAAATTATAAAGGGGGGAGGGGTCACACTCAGAGACTTGCTGTGTGAAAGGGGTCACCAATACAAAACTTGGAGAACAACTGCTTTATACAGTTCAGGCGTCTTTGATCAGGAGTTTCCAGGGCAGGTAATTAGTTTTCCTCCTCAGGTAGTAGTTTCAAAAGGCTGGATTCGAAGTGGGTCATTTGCATTCCCTTTATCCCCAGGTACCCCCCTAGGAAATCCACTTCCTACATATTGATCTAAAAACCCCTTTGAAGTTTCTAATACCTGCCAGAGACTGCATTAGTCACTCTCCTAGAGAAGTTACATTCATATAATTCCACAATAACAGAAACACAACTGCATTTTCAATACAATGAACCCCAATAAGGTTTACCTTAATTCAATAAAGTTCATTAAGGATATTGCAAGATATTGTCAAGAAGTCTGTCTCAATGCTAATGATCCAAAAAAAGCACTTTTATTAAGTAATGTTAATGAATAGATTCAGCTATTCTTACCTGCAATAATTTGTTTGAGGTAAATGTGGTGCCCAACAGGAACCTGGAGATGAGTACTCTGTGGCAACATTAAGCAGAAAAGTTTGGTGTCATGGGTGACTTCTGTCTTAGAAATCAGTTTGCACCTTCTGTAGCACAGCCCTAAAAGAGAAGAATTGAGAGGTTTTTTGGTTTTTGTTTTTTTAATACGCCTGGTAAGGCATCCAAGTTAGGCTCTGACGTGCAAAAGTATTCAGAAAACAACTATATTTTTATGGGGTTTCTACAGATACAAAACTTGTGTTCAGTTTTCATTTAAAAATAAGTAAATACATGCAACAATTATATGTAACCTTCAAGCACCGAAAAACTCCTCATATAGCTCTTGGTGCCACTAAATCTAAGCACTTTACCATTACAGTATATAGCACGTTTCCTCCTTACAGAACAGGTCATCCAGATCACTAATGATAAAGGCCTGTACTTTTCTGGGTCTCGGAAAATTTCACTGAAAAGTAGTAAAAGCAAGAGCTTTTAAACAGAAAAAGGGTTTTATAGCAAAAGGACATTTTTATTGGATTAAAGTAAAAGCATTTAAAACAAATTGTTCCAGCTGAGCTGTGTCTATACATATGTCCCCAATTGCTTTATTTTCAAGGAGCATTAAATATGTGTAAAAGAGCCAAGAACATCTGACCATACTATTATACCTGCAAGCGTATGTGCAGGATACTGTCCATCCAGTTTGCTCTGCAATTTTCAAAATTTGTAATAAAGCTAATTTAGAGTCTCATTTGCTAGTTACATATTACTGTTATTGAAACATGTCACCATTTTCTATAGTGTTTTGCTCCATACATTATTGCACTGAGTTACTTTAACATATAGCAATAAATATGGAGATCATCACTATAGAAAACTGCTTAAAATGTAATATGTTTGAGATATCGAACATATTTTTCATGGTTTCTATCTAATATATCCTATAACAGCTTGCTATAGATGAGTGAAAAGAAAACTCCAGATGTTATGCTTTGGGTGTATGAGCAGGATTCCTACATCATTTTATTTGAAAAGGCAATAAAGGAGTTTCACATTCTGAAATGATCATTTCAAGGTTCAGCAAGATATCAGCAGCTATATTCCAGCACATAAAACCTTCTCAGTCAGTACTGCATATACATTCTTTTGTAGGATAAAAATCTTCTAGAAAGGTGTAGCGGCTGATGGGGAAGAATTTTATCTGATGGACAAGATTTTATGCACACAACAGAAAAGATTTTAAACATTGGCTACCCATTGTGTATACATTTTCAATCATGAGGAAAAAACGACAAAAAGTGACTTGTAATGCTAAAAATTTTCAAAAACTGTCCTTTATCAGGATCTACTCAAGATGCAGCTATCAATTTTTGTGCAGTTACACAATTTTGTTTTAGCGATACAACAAAAAAGTGAAACTTCCACAAACTGCAGTAAGAGATCAATTTTGAATACTTCCTATTAAAAGCGTATGAAGAGAAACTAAAACATACACAAAAGTTCAAGTTGTACAAAAACTCACAAGCGACGTTTCCACACTAAATTTATATATAAGAAAAACACGAATTTACGCCCCATTACAACGTTAACTATGGAGATATAGTCAGTGCCTCCATATTTTCCTGGAGACACAATAAATCACTATGTTCACTGAAAGACATCAATATATGCCAAGAATTTTACAGATTCTGTATACCTTCATAAGAAGCATCTGGAAAGCTCTGCATTAAGATAATAAATCCCAAAAATGCAATAGTTTATTTGAGTGTGACATTATAGAGACCAAAATTGTTTACTTCCTCTCAGTTAATTTTCATGGAATTTACCGCAAAACACTTTTAATGCACTCATTTACATGTGTTATCTGATTAGCTAACATTACCTCAAAAGATCAATATCTGGAACAAACAAATTTACATTTATCACATGGTTTTCAGACAAGTTTTAAGTACAGTACTGTGCCACAAAATTCCTAATTATCTGAAGGGAGCATGACCTGCTTGCTAAATCTTATTTGAAAGCTCACACCGCTACTTCAATTTCAAAACCTGAAGAAATTTCCCCCCCATGTATTCAAATAGCTAAATTGCTCTTTTTGCCACAGAATCTTAGTTCCTCACAAACATTTATGATATTATTCTCACAACAGACCTGTGAGGGAAAGCAGTATTACTTCAGTGTTGAAACTGGGAACTCAGGAACAGACTAAGGGTATGTCTACACTGCAATTTGACACCCAGAGCTGGCCTGTGCCAGCTGAGTCAATCTCATGAGGCTGGGGCTAAGGGGCAGTTTAACTGCGGAGTAGATGTCTGGGCTCAAACTAGAGACTGGGCTCTAGGATCCTATGAAGAAGGAGGGTTCCAGAGCTCAGGGTGCAGACTCAGTCCAAATGTCTACACCACAATTAAACAGCCCCTTAGCCTGAGCCTTGTGAGGCCAAGTTAGCTGGCACAAGCCAGCCACAGGTGTCTAATTGCAGCATAGACATACCCTCAGTGGCTCATGCCTCAGGTCACACAAAGCCTGTGGCAAAACTAGGAACTGATGATAGATCTTGGTCCAAATCCAGCATTTAATCCCAAGATTATTATTCATTTTACAGTAGCACCCAAAGACCTCAACTGAGCTCTGGACCATATTGAGACACTTTGTACTCTAAATTCTTACAATCTAAAACAAGACAGAAAATGGATGGCACAGAAGACTACACAGCTGGTCAGTGAGAGAGCCAGGAACAGAACCCAGATCACGAGTCCCAATCCAGCACCCTATGCACTACTAGACTACACTGTTGTTGGACCTTCCTCTCTCACCAAGTCTGTGTTAATAAATTTTAAAGTCCAAAAGGCCTCAATCAGCTATAGTCTGACCTCTTGCACTACACAGATCATTATACTTCACACAGCTATCTACCACTGTAATTTGTGCTTGGCTAAAAAAAATTCCAGAAAGGTGCCCAAGTCTTGATTTGAAAACCTCTAAAACAGAAGTAGGCAAACTACGGCCCGGGGGCCACATCAAGTCCTCCAGGCATTTTAATCCAGCCCTCGAGCTACCTCTGGGAAGCAGGGTCTGGGGCTTGCCCCATTCCAGCACTCCAGCCGGAGAGCAGAATCGGGGTCTTGCCCCACTATGCACAGCTCCTGGAAGCAGTGGCACGTCCCCACTCCAGTTCCTACGTGTAGGGGCAGCCAGGGGGCTCCACACGCTGCCCCCATCCCAAGCACCTCCACCAAAGCTCCCATTGACTTGGGAACTGCAGCCAATGGGATCTGCAGGGGCAGTGCCTGCACACAGGGCAGTGTGCAGAGCTGCCTGGCTGTGCCTCCACACAGGAGCCAGAGGGAGGACATGCCACTGTTTCTGGGAGCTGCTTCAGATAAGCACTGCCCAGAGCTTGCCCCCCGACCTCCTCCCATGCCCCCAGCCCCAGCCCTGATTCCCCTCCCTTACCAACCCTTTTAGAGGGTTGGTCCACCCTTATTCTAAAAGATGGAGAATCCACCACTTCCTTTGCCAGTTTGTTCCACTGTTATTCATTCTCACTGTTAAAAATGGGTGCCTAATTTCTAATTTGAAAGTGTCTGGCTTCAGCTTCCAGCCATTGGTTCTTGTGATGCCCTTTTCCACTATATTAAAGAGCCCTCTTACTACCCAGTATTTTCTCCCTATGAAGGTACTTGGACACTAATCAGTTCACCTCTCAATCTTCTTTTTGTTAAACTAAAGATTGAGCTTTAAAAGTCTCTCACTATAAGGCATTTTCTCTAGTCCCGGAATCATTTTTATGGCCCTTTTCTGCACCATCAGCAATTTTTCAAAAATCCTTCTTAAAACGTGGGCCCCAGAACTGTAAGCAATATTCCAGTATCAGTCTCACCAATGCTGTTACATTGATGATCATCTCCACTCAACTCTTTACACCAGTATTTACTACTTTTCACTGCTCTCCCTTGGGGAAGTCCACCCTGCCAACTCTCAATCCTTTATTCATTCCTGTATCAGTTTTCAGAGAAGCAGCCATGTTAGTCCGTATCTGCAAAAAGAACAGGAGTACTTGTGGCACCTTAGAGTCGAACAAATTTATTAGAGCATAAGCTTTTAGGAGCTACAGCTCACTTCATCGGATGCATAGAATGGAACATATAGTAAGATACACACACACACACACACACACACACACACACAGAAGTTGGAAGTCACCATACAAACTGTGAGAGGCTAATTAGTTAAGATGAGCTATTATCAGCAGAAGAGGAAAACATACAAAAAAACACTTTTGTAGTGATAATCAAGATGGCCCATATAGACAGTTGACAAGAAGGTGTGAGGATACTTAACTTAAGAAAATAGATTCAATATGTGTAATGACCCAGCCACTCCCAGTCTCTATTCAAACCCAAGTTAATGGTATCAAGTTTGCATATTAATTCAAGCTGAGCAGTTTCTCGTTGGAGTCTTTTTTTTAAAGCGTCTCTGTTGCAAAATTGCCACCCTTAAATCTTTTACTGAGTGGCCACAGAGGTTGAAGTGTTCTCCTACCAGTTTTTGAATGTTATGATTCCTGATGTCAGATTTGTGCCCATTCTTTTGTATAGAGACCATCCGGTTTGGCCAATGTACATGGCAGAGGGGCATTGCTGGCACATGATGGCATATATCACATTGGTAGATGTGCAGGTGAACGAGCCCCTGATGGAGTGGCTAATGTGATTAGGTCCTATGATGGTGTCACTTGAATAAATATGTGGACAGAGTTGGCATCGGGCTTTGTTGCAAGGACAGGTTCCTGGGTCAGTGTTTTTGTTGTGTGTGTTGCTGGTGAGTATTTGCTTCAGGTTGGGGGACTGTCTGTAAATGAGGACTGCTCTGTCTCCCAAGATCTGTGAGAGTGAGGAATTATTTTTCAGGATAGGTTGTAAATCTTTGATGATGCACTGGAGAGGTTTTAGTTGGGGGCTGAAGGTGATGGCTAGTGGCGTTCTGTTATTTTCTTTGTTGGGCCTGTCCTGTAGTAGGTGACTTCTGGGTACTCTTCTGGCTCTGTCAAATCTGTTTTTTTCACTTCAGCAGGTGGGTATTGTACTTTTAAGAATGCTTGATAGAGCTCTTGTATGTGTTTGTCTTTGTCTGAGGGATTGGAACAAATGCGGTTGTGTCTTAGAGCTTGGCTGTAGACAATGGATCGTGTGGTGTGTCCTGGATGGAAGCTGGAGGCATGTAGGCAAGTATAGCGGTCAGTCTCTATGCAAAAGAATAAATGGACACAAATCTGACATCAGGAATCATAACATTCAAAAACTGGTAGGAGAACACTTCAACCTCTGTGGCCACTCAGTAAAAGATTTAAGGGTGGCAATTTTGCAACAGAAAAGCTTTAAAAACAGACTCCAGTGAGAAACTGCTGAGCTTGAATTAATATACAAACTAGATACCATTAACTCGGATTTGAACAAAGACTGGGAGTGGCTGGGTCATTACACATATTGAATCTATTTCCTTAAGTTAAGTATCCTCACACCTTCTTGTCAATTGTCTAAATGGGCCATCTTGATTATCACTACAAAAGTGTTTTTTGTTTTTTCCTCTCCTGCTGATAACAACTCATCTTAACTAATTAGCCTCTCACAGTTTGTATGGTAACTTCCCATGTGTGTGTGTTCCATTCTATGCATCCGATGAAGTGAACTGTAGCTCACAAAAGCTTATGCTCTAATAAATTTGTTAGACTCTAAGGTGCCACAAGTACTCCTGTTCTTTTTTCCTGTATCAGTGTTTCCATTACCTAGCCCAGGATTGATGTCAGGCTAACTAGTCTATAATTACCCAGGTCATTCTGCTTGTCCTTTTGAATACTGATAAAACATTAGCATTCTTCCAGTCTTCTGGAATTTCCCCAATACGCCAAGATTTAACAAAGTTAACTTTAGTCTGAGATCTCCTCAGTCAACTCTTTTGGGACTCTGGGGTGAAAGTAATCCAGACCTGCTAATTTAAAAATGTTCATCTCTAATAGATGGTGTTTAATATCCTCCTTGGTTACTAATGGACTGAAAAGTACTTAATCATCCTTATAAGATTCAAGTATATCATCCTTCTTTCCAAATACAGACCAGATATATGTATTGAACATTTTTGCATTAAACAGTTTTATCATCTCCATCTAACTAATGGGTTTATACTATCACTGGGATTGCTTTTGTGCCTTATCTTATTGTCCTTAGCCCTGCCAGACAAGGATTTTTTCCATGATGTCTTTAGCTTCCTTTATCAGTTTTCTACTCTTCATAACTTCCAATTTATATTGGTTGCTTTCTAATTCCCATTTGATTAATAGATTATAAAACCAAAAGGAACCCTTGTGATCCTCTAATCTGACCTGCACAACACAGGCCATGGGACTTTCCTGAATTAATTCTTGGATGAACTACAGCATCTCTCTCTTAGAAAAACATCCAATTTTGACTTAAAGATTGCCAGTGATGGAGAATCCACCAAAACCACTGGTAAGTTGTTCTAGTGGTTAAATGCCCTTACTAGAAATAAGGGACAAATTTTTAACAGTACCCGCTTCTGTGATTTATTAGCTAGCACAGTGATCCATATGCATTCAAGATCCTGTGATTCTGAGTTATTAACACCACAAAACAGGTGGTATGTTCAATATCCAGTTCCACCATCCATCCCTTCCACCATCCCCACCTCTTATTTACTGTATCCTTCCAAACAGGTTATAACCAGTTATTTTAACATTCCAATCGTATGAATAGTCTCAACAGGTTTCAGTAATGCCAATTATATCAAATTCCTTCTCATGAGAATCTCCGATTGTTCTTGTTTGTTACCCAGACTTCTAGCATTGGTGTAAAAGCAATTAAAAAAAATCCCAAAAAACCTCTTCTCCTCACATTCTCTGTCACATCAGTTCAATTTGTTTGTTGTGTGGGAGGGAGACGTTGTAACAGACTGCAACTCCAGTGGAATATCTAGAAAGGATTTCTTTTCTGAAGAGAGGAGCAAAAAGGAGCAAAGGTGGAGTGAAGATACAAGTGAATTTCCTCAAGACCAAGCCTTGTATATAACTGCATTTCGGGGAAGCTGTGACAACAAAATGTGGGGAGAAGAGAGAAAGCCAAGAGCACGATTAGTATGACTCAATCTAAAATGTCTGTTCAGGTCCTGAAAGATTTTGTTTAAAATCATGAAAGTAATAAAGAATTAGGGGCAATAACTGGCTAACAACAAGTTTCTTCTCAGTATTTGACTAGAATATTAAACCAAGATAAGTTCTTGATGTGGCTGGTCAGGTGGAAGATAAAGATTATGTACACTTGAGAGAGAGTGGGGAGATGAGGGAGGAAGGAAAGAAGGGAAAAGAGTAGAGAATCGCCATGTTGTGGCTAAAATTTTCTCTCAGTAAAAATTAGTCAGAAGATCCTAGCCAGTATGGCAGCTTTTCCAGGATGCATCTGGCTCTGACATTTACATAGCCACTTTACAATGATTTCCTAACTTGCCATGCTAGAGTGCTTTGTGAAGCCTTTTTTACTCCTACTATATAAAAACAAAAATTGTACTCTGCATCAGAAAACAAGGATTTTTATATAATGTCACTGTCTAAGCTACCCACACACAAAATCCACATTTCATAAAATACTACTTGATTTGTCTTGAGTTTTAATTATTGCATACTTTCTGAGGTGATGACAATTGTGATTGTAACACAACTAATTCAGGGTTCCACACACACACACACACACACACACACACACACACACACACACAGTGTTAGAGAGAGACAAGGTGGGTGAGGTAATATCTTTTACTGGACCAACTTCTCTCTCACCAATAAGAGATATTACCTCACCCATCCTGTGTCTTTAATATCCTGGGATTGACATCACTACAATTACACTGTATACACAGTGTTGTCACTTTAATTGTTGTGGTCAACAGGAATTAAAATATACGAAAATATGTCCCAGCTGCCCAGGAACGCATATGCAATATTTTCTCAGCCCATTCCCAGCAATGAGTCTTTTTAAAAGGACCCTAGATGAATTTACACTTTTACATTTATCAGTTTTGAAATGGTGATCAGCCATAATGTTTCACACTTTTAAAAAAACTGAATTAAATGCTTTTTGCAGCATTTTCCACAAAAGTTGCATCACTGTGCTAATCACAGGTTTCAGAGTAGCAGCCGTGTTAGTCTGTATTCGCAAAAAGAAAAGGAGTACTCTAAGGTGCCACAAGTACTCCTTTTCTTATCACTGTGCTAGTGTATGGGAACCAGGAAAAGAAGCTAGAAAATCTAATTTCATTGTCCAAACTAAACGAAGTACAAATAGTAAACAAAAAGCATTAAAGATTAAAAGTTACTTAAATGGTTTAATATGGATTAATTTAAGTAATAAGTAACAAAAATATTTTACTAAGTATGATTTTTGCCTAATAGTGTTTCTTTAAAAGAGTCTTCTATATAAAGTTGGTGTCAGTAGCATAGTGTTAAAGTGCTTGCCTATCACCTCTGGGGCCTGCGTTCGATTCCCGCCTGGCAAAGCAGTATGAATATGTTGTGATGATCTCAACCTATTTCCTGATGGGTGGATTTCCATACCATGCACTTTCCAGAAAACCACCTACAAGAAAATCACGTCTCAATGACTGGAAGAATAGAACAGTTGCTATGTTCTATCACTGTACTAAGTGTATTTCAATGGGTACATGCTGCCTTTATTCTACAAATATATGTTCTAACAGAATGCCAGTATCATGGCCCTCAGTTTTTTGTTTACACTTTAATGGAAAGATATGCCTAACTACAGTTAAGATTAAAATCAATTAATTATTCAATCGATTCTCTTTAAAGTATCAGATGATTGCTGAAACATACCTTTCATACAACATTTGACTTCAAATATCACCTACATTGCAACATAGAACAAAAACTAACAAAAAAGAGGGCATTGTCACCACCTATAAATAACTATTCCTCAAGAAAATCTCTAGCACTTGGTCTTAAAAAAAAAATGAGGAATAAGCCTGGTGGAATAAACGTCTTAAAATCTCAAAGGATTTCTCTTGAAGCGTTTCTCTGTATCAATCAGTCCTGAGGTATAACTGTGTTTTCTTGGAAATACTGAAATACATTTTTTGTAAATTGGTTCCCTTTAGAAGTTTACCTGTCATAATTCCTAGATTACTATAACTATTTAACTTGACTCTGTTTTACCAACACAAGAAGAAAAAATTCTGCAGCAAATTTGAAGAGTTTGTCACAGACTTGTTTAGATTTCTGTTATGTTGGATCATATTAAAGTTCTGTATTAAAATCACAAATGAGTGATTCCCCTTTATTTAAATTCCAGAGTATTACTAATTAAGAGGTCTCTTGGTTTTTGGTCTTGTTTTTACCGTTTCTCTCCCTCTGTGTGAAACTTGCAAGATGCTAATTGTGTTAGTACATCCTAAGACAGAGTCTGTTCTCAAAGTATTGCTTTGAAACCACTACACACACACAGAGAGACTCAAAGCGATACTCTAACAGAAACAGCACACAGAGACTACCCGCCCTTTTGTTGCATTTATTTCACTTCGTTAACAATTGCGATTAAAATAGAGAGAGGATGTATGTGGATTGATGCTTGGTGTGGATAATAAATGAACGATCAGGGAGGTGCCAGCCTAAGAATCCAGTGTCCATCGGCCGAAAAAGGCATCAAGTGGAAACAACCAGAGGACCCCCGGAGGGCAGACTGGAATCCACCCAACAGCCTCAAGAATGGGAGAACCAAAGAACAAGATAACATCTGACAGCATGGAGCCGTCAAGAATGTGCCATCTGCTGATTGATTCAGCAACAGCATGATGAAGCAATTCCCATAGACTGGCATAGGAAGAAATTCCTATAAAAATGGACTCTAGAAAGTGAGAACTTTGGGGTCTCATTCTGCAAACCAACTTCCAGGAGCATCAGATGTGCATCTGACAAGGCCCTGCTACCTCCTCATGTCCAGGCCACCTGGCTGGTGGCTTGGCATCAGCAACTAAGGCTGGTAACTATGATAACCTTACAGAACCTGTGTGTGTGTGTGTGTATGAATGAATGTATGTGTGAATAAATATGAAACTGAATGGAATGTTATAGCTATAACTAACTGCTTACTATGATTCTTTCTGTATTCACAATAAATGTGACATTTTGCCATGACATTGTGTCATGTTGCAACTGCTAATCAAGAGTATCTGTCTATCTGCTTCCAAACAGGTTATTTCCAAATCCCAGAACCATGGAGGAGCCATGTTTCAGGTGGAGAAGTTGTGGATTAGGGTGAAGGATGCAACCTGCATCCTGTGAAAGGACTCACTGAGTTGATGGAGAGAGCTCGGTTGGCATGCCATCATGCGAAGGAGTTAAGTATACCAGATCTGTCGTGGCCATGTTGGAGTTATAAGGATGACACACCCTTGGTTCCCCTGTATCTTGTGGAGTACTCAAAACAGAAGGGTGAAGGGAGGGAAGGCACAGAGCAGTAGCGCATCCATGAGAGGAGGCATGCGTCTCCCAGAGATCTATGTCCCAGTCCTGCTCTCGAGCAAAATCGAGAATTTTGCAGTGTGGCAAAAAGATCTATAGTGTATAGAATCTCCAGCAGTTGAAGATGAGCTGACAGATTCATGTATCCAGTTCCCACTCGTGCTTATGGGATAATCTCTTGCTCAATGAGTACTCAGCACTGTTCTGGTTTCCAGGGAGGTATGTGGCCAAGGTGGTGATGTCATGTTGGATACAACAGTTCTATAATTTCAGTGCCGCCAAGCATGAAGAGTAGGACCTTACTCTGCCTTGCCTGTTGCTGTAAAACAGGGAGGCAACATTGTCCATCACAACTCTGATGGTGCAATGTGTAATAAGTGGGAAGAAAAGTTGGCAGGCATTCTGATTGCTCATAGCCCTAGGAGGTTGATGTGTACGGTGTATTCGGTTAAGGACCATCTGCCCTGCACTATATGAGTGTGAATGTGCACTTCCCCAACTGATTAAGGCGGCATCAGTTATTAGAATCATGATCAGCATGGGCTGAAGGAAAGGAACCCTGACACAGACGTCCTTGGGTGGGTCCACCAGGGTAGTAAGTCCTTGGCCCTCCTTGGCATGCTTAAGAATTTGTGCAGGCTGCGTCTGTGAGGTATGTATACTGTACATAGCCATGCCTGAAGATATCACATGTGTAACCGTACTTTACCATGAATGTGGCCGCTGCCATCTGGCCGAGTAGCTGGAGATATGTCCTGACAGAGATTTGGGGGCAGGCTCGTACCATGTATACAATGGTCAAAAATCTGTGAGCTGGAAGAAAGGTTCTGGCTTCTATGACATCCAACTGTGCCCTGATGAACTCCAGGGATTGTACCACCATTAAAGTAGATTTCTCCAAGTTCACACAAAGGCTGAGATTTGTGAAAAGGTCCATTGTCACGCAGATGGAATGAAGAGTGTGTTGCAAATGGAGACTTGAGGAGATGGTCGTCTAAGTGTGGAAAGATGAGGACATCCTGTTTGCGGAGGTAGGCAGCAACCACTGCAAGGATCTTGGAAAATACACAATGGGCTGTTGACAGTCCGAAAGGCAGTACTTTGTACTGATTATGGTCAGTGCTCATGCTGAACTGAAGAAAACATCTGTGGGCAGATGTATTGTGATATGGAAACATGCATCTTGGATGCATCAGTGGCTGAGAACCCGTCTCCCTGTTCCAATGCTGGAATAATGGCAGACAAAGTAACCATCTTGAAGCATTGCAGTTTGATTAACTTTACGTTTTGAAGGTCCAAGATTGGTCACCACTTGCCAAATTTCTTCTGGATCAGAAAATAATGGGAGTAAGAACCCTCTGTATTGGGAAGGGACCAGTTCTATGACTCCCTGTTGCAGAAGATCTATTTCCTGGGGTAGTGAGATGGGTTCCTGAAAAGGGACAGGGAGGCAAAGTGGGAGCCAGGATAGGATAGGAAAGGGGTGAAGTATCCTTCCTTGATGACCTCCAGAACCCACCAGTCTGAGGTATTTAGCCTTCATAATGGAAAGAAAGGAGCCAATCAGTTGCCAAACTGGTGAGATGTCAAGATGGTTGGTGTGACTGGAACAGGAGAAGGTATCTTAACCACACCTTCAGAACTGTTGTTTGGCTAGAGGTGTGTGATAAGTAGCTCCTTGAGGAGTTGCCTGTCTGCATTTGGTAGGGGGATTTTGTCACCAGCGTTGAATGTCATAGTGCCACTGGCCGTGATCATGGGGGAAGTTGGTATTTCTACAGGTGTCTCTTTGGCACTGATGTGTAAATGCTGAGAGAGCGGAGAGTAGCTCAGGAGTCTTTAAGGGAGCGGAGTGAATCATTCATATGCTCCATGAATAATTTGGGGTCCTCAAAGGATAGGTCCCGCCACACTAGTTTGTACCTCCTTAGGAAGACCAGACAGGTGCAGCCAGGACAGCCGCCTCATGACTATTGCAGTTGCGATGGAATGGGCAGAAGTATCCCCCGAGTCTAGAGAGAATTCTAAGACTGTACAGGCTAAAAGGTGTCCCTCAGATATGAGCACTTGGAATTGTTCTTTCATGGCATCAGGAAAGTCTTAGCAGAGATCCTCTACCTTAGAGTAGTTGAAGTAGTTGTAACTTGGCCATAAAAGCCTCGTAATTAGAGATGCAGAATTGGAGAATTGCAGATGAATAAGCCTTGCATTCAAATAAATCTAATAGTTTCTGGTCTCTGTCCTGATGGGTGGATTGAGGTTCATATTGGCATCCTTTTTCTTGTACCACATTAACTACTAAGGAATTCGTAGTGGGATGAGAGAAGAAATTCCATCTCTTTTGCATAATATTTTTTGTCTGCCCGTTTTCAGGTGGGAGGGATAGATGTTGGGTTCTGCCAAAACACTTTAGCAGGAGCTTTGTTAATAGGTAGGGCTATTTTGGATGAGGAAGATGTGTGCAGGATATCAAGTTAATTTATGTTGCTCATCTTTCACTTTCTCCAAAAGGAATCCAGATGAAGTTTGAAGTCGTCAGCAGCGGTAGAAGGTGGAGTTATGATAAGGTTATCAGGGAAAGAGGAGAAATAGTGTTGGTGGAGCTTCCTCTTCTTCATCCTCATCTGTTACTGGGGGAGGCTCAGTCTCTGGTGGTCAAGAAACTGATAGAAAAGGCAAAGGCGTAGGTCTCCAGCTTTGCTCCACGAGAGTCTTCCTGAACTGTGCCCTGTACATGGCCCAGAGGTCCCAGTATGGCCAACGTGGAGGGAGTGGAATGTGGGGTTGCATCCACGGTGGTCCATACCAAGGTTCTTGTCCAGGTATGGACTGTGAATAGTGAAGACATGCAGAGGAAGTTGCTTGCACCTGTCTTGAGTAAGAGGGCATGATGGAGCACTCCTCTTCTCCTCCTTATCACTGGGAAAGGGAAAAAAGGAAGAATGTCAAGTGTCCGGAGAAGAGGGTGGAAGTGGGGAGAAGTTGTGTCTGAGCAATGGTGACTCAGGCATGTTAGATACAAGTAGGTCTTTAGGGTATCTGAATTCCTGGGGAGGAGGAAGGTGCGTCACTCAGGGCCGAGAGAGACATTCTTCTGAGCAGCCAACAGGTGGAGCTGAAGTCTTGCTCCGTGCAAAGGACTTTCTTGATGCGGAGGACTTGCTCAATGCCAATGGCTTTGTGGGTGCTGAGGTCCTGGTTGGTGCCGAAAGAGACATCGGTGCCGGCAGTTTTGTCATTGCCATAGCTCCCAATTTGGTGTCTCGGTCTCCAGAGCCAAGAGACAGTGCCGAGGGCTGTAAGTCTGCCCAATTAGGCTCTTTAGACCATTGTTTCATTCCAGTACCGGAGATATTCGGACAGGCCCTGGAGCTATGTCCCCTGTCCATGGATGAGGGGAAAAGGCTGCCTGGTCGGGAAGGTCAGGAAATGAGGAAACAAAAAGCTAAACAATTAAGGCAAAGCGAAAACAAAACACACTTTTTTTTTTAATATAGAGGAAGGAAAAAGAAGAAAGTACTAAACTACATTAAAACTAACAGGTAAGGCACTATCAAAGGAGGCAAAGGGAGAAGCAGGCTGTACTGCGGATTCTGTCCCAGACCAAAGGCGGTAGAGAAGCAACTGGGGGGTGGTCAGACTGCACAGTGCTGTATATACGTCCCACTCACAGCAAGAAGGGAAAGGTGCACATGTGTGTTCCAGTGGGCACTACTGATGAAGATCTCCAATCCCAGGCGCAGGGTGTGCTGCTGCACCTACGATGGAGTACCCATAAGGACATCACTCAAAAAAGAACCATCGATAACTACTTTGAGTACTGTTTTCCAACCAATTGTGCACCTACCTTACAGTAAGTTCATCTAGGCTACATACTTCCCTAGTTTGTTTATGAGAAGGTCATGTGAGCTAGTATAAAAAGCCTTACATTAAAATAAATACATCACATTTTCTACTTCCCTCTATCCACAAGGCTTGTTACCTAACAAAGAAGGATATTATGCTGGTTTGACATTTTTTCTTGACAAATCGGTTGCTAAACAAACCGATTGCTTGATTACGTGCTCCATTATCTTTCCACATGCTGAAGTTAAGCTGACTGGCCTATAATACCCTGGATTGTCCTTGTTCCCCTTTTTAGAGATAGATATTTAAAATGAATATACATACAAGTAAATAGCCACTAGAAAAAAAAAATCAGACAAGTGCAAACAAGAGTCTCAAGTCTCAATTCCCACTACAGTTAAATCAACAAAATAAATATTATATATAGAGACCCTGAAAGCATAGCAGAAGCTTGCTTAAAAATTCAAACAAGTAAATGCTACAGAAACAAATCAAAAGCAAGACAATTCTTACATATTATATGGAAATGTAAGTTAAAATTTATATGGCACTAGAAAAATTCTCCCATTAAACCCAAAGCATTTTTTATGAAAGAAAATGTCTCCTCACTACATGATGTAATCAACAGGAAACACAAAAACAGCAAGACAATAGTTGGGAAAAAATGAGACAGCATAAATGGAAACCGCACTACCAATGTTTAGAGACCATTACCTAACTGAGTAATCTTGCATCCAAAAACAGGCTCTCTCATTCAAGTTATATGACAGTATAGAAACATTTAAAGCAATATGGTCCCTTGCACTGGAACACACCAGTAACGCCATCAAAATGCATTCTACCAATCTTAAACAAAATCCAATATGAAATATAATATCTCAAGACTTCATGACTGTTTCCCAATCTGTCTACAGATTTTATCCCTACAGTTATATCTGAAAAGAAACTTACATTGTTTTAGATATGAATTAAGTAATTTTTCAAAAAGAAAAGAAAGAGTGTAAGCAGAGATTTGGTGGAGAGGGATGGCTGAAGGGAGCCAGTTGAGAATCCCTGAACCTTTCCCTCTTGGCTCCACTGGAAATTAAAGATGCACAAGGGCCATGCCCACTCCCCTCCCAGACATTTCCCCCACTTCTTTGTGGAAAGAGGGCAGGTGGTTGTATGCAACGAAGTGGCCTCGCAGACCTGAAAACCCACCTCAGTGCAGAACTTTAAGCATTTGGGTACGTTTTTGCAGAATTAGGGGTTAAGTCTCTTGGCTCCATATTTCTCATCAAAGAAGCCATCTCTTTATCTGAAGATTTCTATTAGTATACAAAGTTTCTTTTTCATAGCCCTATTAAATCAAAAGATGCATTATTTATATAACTGGCTAGATCATATTCAGAGAGTCTCCTTTACTACACTTCTGATCAAGGATTTCTGTAGCCTGTTCAATTAGGAATAATCTGCCTTGAATAAACTTCAACTTCATTTATCAGATCTTCCCATCAAAGAACTACTATACCTCGTACACAAAGTTTGCTCATTACTGTCTATGTACTTGATCACTAATTAATCTGAAAGTCTAGATTCAGATTTGTGTACAAACAACAATTCTCTAGGAAACTTGTTTCTCTCAGAAAAATGGTTTTGCATACCCACAGATAATTTTACACTCAAAGACAGGGAGATTACCTTTCATAAGAGTGAACAGAATTCCTTACCTTTGTAAGGAAGTACCAGTTTCCCACATTATTATTTTAACATCATAGTTTGCTCATTTAGAAGTAGCAGCAAAAGCAGGGCATTTCAGAGTAAGGGACACTACTTACTACCACCATGTAGGTAGATTGCAAGGGCTATTTAGGACTAAGTCAAGGGAAGAAAAACTCAAAAGTTTTTTTTAGGGGTTCAAATTTTAGGGTTATGAAAGTCAGGGGGTTGGATCTTGAAGGTTTTTTCTGCAAACTATATCAGAGGTGTTTAGAAGTGTTCATTCTGAGACTACTAAAATTGTTTTCAAGATTCTCTTTCCTTTCTTCCAACCCTAGAAATGGGGAATCCCGTAGACACAGTATGCTTCTTTCAAATCAATGCAATTTAAAGCCACAAAACAACAAGAAAACTCTTCACAGAAAAAAAAAAAACAACAACTTTAAAGTGCAGACAGCTCTGATTAACTAAACTACCAGGCATGCACCCGATGAAGTGAGATGTAGCTCACAAAACCTTATGTTCAAATATATTTGTTAGTTTCTAAGGTGCCACAAGTACTCTTTTTCTTTAAACTACCTGGAACACTTGTGTCAGGGCTAATTCCCCACTCTGGCACTTTGAGTGCGGAAGCAGGGGGCCCGCAAGGATTCTAAAAATTAATACTGGCCACTCCAGGCTTGTATTTAACTCCCAAGGTTACAGCTTCTCTTTGGCCTTGGAAGGGTAGATGCTGCCACCACCCAAGGGCAGAACCCCTTTGAGAACCCAGGAAGGCTTGGGAATTCTTTTCTGTGGGGTACCCTCAAGTCCTTTCACCCCATCTTCAGGGACGAGATGAGAAAGAGGGGGAAAGAAAGAAAAGAAATCAGCTGTTGCCACCAGCTAAACAACTTGTGCACAAGCCTCTTAAGACACAAAAATCCAATTCTGTTCTTAAAAAAAGTAAATTTTATTAAATAAAGAAAGAAAATACATCTAGGAACTTAGGCATTTGCTAGATTTAAAAAAAACTACAAGGATTAAGCATCAAGAATAGCTTTCTTGAGGTCCATCTTAAAGGTCACAAGCAAAACGGGGGCGGGGGGGAGTTAGAACAGAGGAATCCACAAGCCATAATGAAATAAAAGCAATAAACCTAATCCCATCTTCCTAGACATTTCCTGATCTACTTACATACCTGGGGTTTTTTAAATGAGTAGTTTCTCACTTCTCACTGATTTTTCATACCTGGCCCAAACTCTTACAGCATAGCTCTGTCCTGTCCACCTCTCCCCAGAGAGCAACAGAGAGACAGACAGACAAAGGGGGAGTCTTGTTTCAATTTTAAAAAGTTCTAGCTTTCCCATTGGCTTTTTGGCCAGGTGCCCACTCAATTCCTTTTACCTATGCATAGCAGTGAGACTTTTTAACCCTTTACAGGCAGAGCCATTAGAGAACAGCTACCAAGAAGAATTTTATAGCTACTGGCTGGCTGCGTGTCCATAAAAAGGAGCTACGCGTTCCTCTTCCCCTCCCCATTTATCACAACTTGCGCCTTGTGTGACTTTACATACATCATGCTGGAGTCAAAAACACTCAGTACATACAAGTGTCTCAGTACATCTGTGGAATATGTCTTCAAAAATTTTTGCAATTGTTCTGATTCAGCCTAGGACCTCTGCAACCAGCCTATAGTTATCCCTTCCCCTGGTTTCATTCACAAGGTCATCTGTAAAATGACCATGGCCTGTGAGGATATTTCTTCATTTTTTAACATTCCATTTTATTTTAATAATGTATAGTTCAGAAATATTAAAAAGAAAGGTTAACTACTCAGGTTACATTACAAGTAGTGGATAACTTGGTTAATCGGAGCTATCTCCACTTGAAAAATTGAGACAAGTTTTCTTCCTATGAGCACCATCTCTTATATTTATAAAATCTGATCTCGGGGAGAAACAGTGAACAGATTCTGAAGATGAACTCACTACCATCAGGAAAATGAGCTTTCACATAAGAAACATAAGCTTGGAGGTACTGAATACCTCAAAAGTAGCTTTCCACTGGCTTTGTCAGACCACATTAATATTCCAGGACACCAGGGCTCTTAATTTTGGGATAGGAAGGATTGAAGAGTAAAGCACCACATGACGAGCCTAAGAGGCTTCAAAGAGATTAATCTACCTTTGTTTAATTCATGATAACCCATCATTTTTCTGCCAAATGAAACAAAATGATCTCAAAACAAGCAACTTTTGAACAGAGGCACACAGAGGGGTCAATATGGGCCAATAAGCACACCACAAAACAGTTTAAGTATTGGCAAGATGGATTTCAAGAAAAAAGGGCAATTTGAGCCCTACCCTCAAAACACCCAGTTCCCTGGGCACAGCATCTATCTGCATGATCTCACTATCCCAAAAGAGATGCATCTGTAGTCACCACAGTTTGGTGTTGAAGGCATTTAGAAATCCATTCCTTTGCTGACAGTTACCATCAGACTACCACTACAACCAAGAGGCCCAGAGATCATCCATCACCCAAATGCAATATTCCCTGCACTACTTATTTTACTGGGATGTCAGTGTCCACTTAGGTATTCTCAAGTGGATATGAAGCAGAGGTATTATGATGAGATCCAACACTGGCAGAATGGTCCAAGCTGCCACCTGCTGGCTCTCCCATGTGCTTTCTGCAGGTAAGAAAGGTCTTGGATTCTTTCCTTGGACAGGAAGCCTTTCAGTTGAGCTCTGTCTAACAGAGCTTCTACATACTCTACTCCTGGGGGAATTCTGCGGGACTGCATGCCCGCAGAAAATATCTGCTCTTCCCTGAAGAAAATGGCAGGGAAGCAAAGGAAAGCCATGCGGGGAGGGAGGAGACAGACATGCGACCAATTTTGGAGGAGGGATTGCCCCCCCCCCCCCAAACAGAGGCACGGGGCTACATGCCACTGCCCCCTGGCTTCATTTCTGCAAGTGCAAAGCTGCCCAGCTGAAGGAGGCTGCATCTCAGCTCTGCTGACTCTGCAATTGAACGCCATTTCCTGGGTCCTAGTGTCAGTCGTGCTCCCCTTGTGTGTGCTGGCAGCCTTCCTGTTTTCTGTGTAACAGTGAGTGTCCACGGTGGAGCAGGAAGAGGAGTGGAATAGGGCAGGGGAAGGGGAATGTGGAAGTGAAGAGGGGGAATGGGGCAGTGGGATGAAATGGGGAAGAAAAGCAGATAGGGGAATCACGGTGGGACGCGGGAGGTAGGTATGCGGCATCCCCTTGGCAGCAGCTGGGGCTCCCCTGTTAAGTAAGCAAGGACATTGAACCATCACCCTGACAAGCCCTACCCCCCTAAACCTGGACCCTTCTGATGAGCCCCCCACACCAGACTCCCCCCCTCCCCGCTAAGACCCAACCATCTTCACTCACCTGGATCCCCTGCAAAGTCCCATTGCCACTGCACGTGGAACCCCACAATGAACCCTTGTGCATCCAGATCTCCCACTGAGCCACCCGCACCCAGACTGCCCCACACAGAAACCTCTCACCCTACACCTGGATCCCCCCATTCTAAGCCCCTCCACGCTTGGATCCTGCTGGGCTGAGCCAACCCGCTCACACTTGGTGCACCTGGCGCAAAGGGCAGGGCCCCAGGATGTTTCTGGAGCTGTGTCACGGTCAGCTGCAGCTTCACTGCGGAATCCCTGAACCGGGGGAGGTGGGAGATTACCCAGATGCTCCCACCTTCAGGGTAATCTCCCACCTCAATGCAGCCAGTGACCTGTGCTTCCCACTGCCATGCTAGAGCCATATTTATTTACTAACAAAATGTGCAGATTTGGCAACATTTTAAATTAATGTACACATAATTTTTATTTTTTGGCACAGAATTTCTTTAGGAGTAATACTCTTGACCAGAAAATCTCTTTACATTAGGCTGAAGGCTTGACTATAAAAGGCAAAGGGAGACAACACAGTTCTGTCCCCCATTCCTTGGGAATCCTATTTTGGACCAGTTGGTAAAATAGGTTTGGAAGGTGCTTGCCTCAAATGTGACTGAGAAGAGAAATGCATTGTCCTGTATAACAAATGAGACTATTTACCTCTGTCTGTGCACTTGATAAATGAACTATGACTCTCGAGTGGCTGTCCCAGTTTACTCCAAGGAATATTATCTTTTTTCTTCAGGACAATCTCCACTTTTCCCACTTTTTCAGCAATGTGTACTTAAAAAAAAAAAAGAAAGAAAGAAAATTCTGGTGAAATTTTGAAGGAAGTTATTTTATTTAGTTTCATTGTCATTAAGTTCAGAAAGGGCTAGTATCTAATAATCTCTCAAAAAAATACAAAATTACTCTGCTACACTAAAATGTCAAATCAAATGTACTTCCAGATTTCCTTGACATGTTTCAGTGTATTATTAAAAACAATAGCCTGGTATGCATGAATAATAAAACATCTACTGTATATTTAAGTACATTTTGCTCATCTGGTCAAAAAGTTAATACTTATGATTTCAGAGTTACCAGATATTGATAAATAGAACCACTTTTTCTGTACTGCATAAGTGACAAGCCCCTCTATTTTATGACTATTTTAATACGCAAATTAATTTCAAAAACTGATTAATCCAATCTAATGCAAAGTCCTTATGCAAATATACTACAGAACATGTTTCTAATCACTAAGAAATACATTTTAAAGGAGACCAGAATAATGCTGAAATTCTGTCTTAAATATTTCCAAGGCATCTAGATGTATTCACTTTAAAACTTGAGCATCAAGAAAGCGGACAGTTCAGAAAGGCAGCTGGCCCTAGATGACTCTTATATAGAACACTTTTTAAAAATCCATACACACTACGTTCACTCTCCAACTACATTACTGAATATTGGTCTAATTTTATGGAGAGTCCCTTATTATAAACAATATATGTATGCAGAAAAAATATGGAGGCTCACTCCTAGCACACCAAGATTTTCCCTGACATAATTATATTTTCTTTTGAAATACTGCTCCTTAGAACTATATTCTTAATGTTAGCATGACATTAGTGCCATGCAAAATCCCTTGAAAATGATACATTCATTCCTGTGGCTTCAAATACAATAATACTGGAAAAAATTAAGTTTTGTTTGACTGTTCAAAATAGCATGCTGTGTCAAAACATTATTCATAGGCAAAAGTATTATTTATCTGTTGAATATGTGCTAGCCAGATGGAGAAGGGCAGAACAAAATAGACAGACTTAAGTTTCCATGTTTTGACATTAATGGGGTAGAGAACAGGAGGGAAGGAAACACCTTACCAGTAATGTCCTCTTGAACTGCATAACTCAGCTCTAAAATGAAGAAAATGCACATCCTCTTATTTAGATATAATTGGAAATCAAATTGCCTTCTCCTTCTATAGTTATCAGCATCTGAGACACTGATAGACCAACCAACCTGTGTATGACCCATAACAACTTAAGAGGCATTACAATTGTATCCAGTCAATTCACTTGTATGTGAATTTCAAAGAGATGTACTAGACTAGCAATCACTAACCTGTTAATTTATAGTAACAGAAATCCAGTATAGATGACAGGTTTCAGAGTAGCAGCCGTGTTAGTCTGTATTCGCAAAAAGAAAAGGAGTACTTGTGGCACCTTAGAGACTAACAAATTTATTAGAGCATAAGCTTATGAAGTGAGCTGTAGCTCACGAAAGCTTATGCTCTAATAAATTTGTTAGTCTCTAAGGTGCCACAAGTACTCCTTTTCTTCCAGTATAGATGCTAAGTGTATTTGTCTGTTTACCAATATCCTGTTAGAAGTGTAAATGTAACCAAATTAGCTTCTACATACTCATTCCTTTTCATGTCTTAATTGCCTTACATTATGTATGTGAATAGTTCAGTTAACCTTAAGATCAAAGATGTGAGATACTGCAGGAACACATTATCTACATTGTCTTCAGTTTAACAAACTGCATTATAATGGAGGGCTGGCTAATTGCCTTATGAGAATGAGTAATTCGTTTACTTGTAAAAAGAAAAGAAGTACTTGTGGCACCTTAGAGACTAACAAATTTGAGCATGCATTCAATGAAGTGAGCTGTAGCTCACGAAAGCTCATGCTCAAATAAATTTGTTAGTCTCTAAGGTTCCACAAGTACTCCTTTTCTTTTTGCGGATACAGACTAACATGGCTGCTACTCTGAAACCTAGTTTACTTGTGTATGCATAAGAAATAGAAGATTAGCTTCAAAGCAAAGGTCCACAGGCAAGCTGCATTGCCTATTCTTCCTCGGGGATGGGGTGGCGGTAGGCCCTGCTGTGACGATTGCTGTGAGGAGGTTTGTCAGCCTGCTAGAGAGCTATAAAAAGTGAAACCTCGGGCCTGATCCTTTCAGCTCAGGCCCGCTTAAACTTTAACAGGAAAGGTCTAAGCCATAGCACCGAGATCTCCAGGGAGATTTGGGTTACCCTGGAATTCTCATGGAAAAAGTTTAACAGACTCTACACCTTAACTACCTATTAGAATATAACCCTTTGAATTGATTCCAGAGAGAGACTTTTACAAATCAGCAGCCTTACAATCTCTGCTATGAAACTGACCTAAGGACTTTACACTCATTTGTATGCATATTGATCTTTTAACCATTTATAACTCTCCTCTTTCTTTTTCCTTTTATTAAAAAATCTTAGATTTAGTTATTAAGGATTGTCTGACAGCGTGATTTTTGGACAAGATCCAAGATTCATATTGACCTGAGGGCAAGTGTCTGACCCTTTGGGATTGGTAGAACTTTAAGTACAGTGAATAGCATTTTCAGTAACCTCTCACTATATTAGACTTGGTTGTCTAGATGGGAGCCAAGGGATGTTATGCCTAAAGGGGACTGTGTTTGGCTTCTTGCTACCTAGTGCAGTACTACAGCTCTTTTGTTACTAATTTGATGAATAGAATAGAATAAACCCTCAGTTTATAAACCACCCCTAGAATAAACCATCAGTTCTGGGGCTTTTCTGCCTTATTTCTTGCAGTCTGCCCTGACTATGTCCTTCTCAGTGTGGCCCATCCACACACTCAATCACAGCTTTATTCACTTACCGTGAAGTGATTCAAAAAACATTTTAAAGTTTTTGTTATTACAGCTCATTCCATATACCTTAGAACAATACAAAGAACTTTAGATGGCAAAAAGGTAAGCATTCACTGTAAATTAATATTTGTAAGGTGACAAATGTCACAATTTACTTAAACTCCAGAGTATCATGATATAAATTAACATCTTGTATGGGAAACGTAGCCAGGACATCCGGAACAAAATCAATAAAGTCAGAAACAACTTCAGGAGCTTAAATACAGTCTGGAAATCATCAAAAACCACCACCAAAACCAAACTTAAGATTTATCAGAGCTACGTACTTTCAACACTACTTTATAGTGCAGAATGCTGGGGAAATGAGAAAGTACGTGTCCATATTGCCTTCATTCCATACAACCTGCCTCAGAAAAATCCTCCATATCTTTTGGCCCAGAACAATCTCAAACCAAGATCTATTGACACAGTGCAGCCAAGAGGATCTGAGCACCATCATTTCCAGGAGGCGTTGGAGACGTATCGGTCATGCGCTTCGGATGGAAACTGATTCCATCACCAGAGTAAAAATAAGATGGACACTTGAAGGCAAGCAAAAACGAGATCGCCTGGAAACATGGCAAAGAGCTGTTGAAGCCAGGCTGGATAAAAATCAATGATTTTAAAAGGAGGGGGGAGAGGGGAGGGGAATTGATATTTATTTCAATCACATTTTTGAAGAAAAACCCTATCTAAAGGTAGTTTTAATTAAGATACATTATAGTTCAAAGATATCTCATCATGGAATAGGGATTATAAATTCTAATTCTATAGTATGAAACCATATATTAATGTAATGTTTAAGAAAAGTTTTGTAAATGAGTTCCAATACTTCATGGATTAGGGACCCAATCTTATGGTCTTCTGAATAGATTATTTAGGTTAATCTTTCTATCTACCCAACGGGACTCAGTGCTCAGTCTAGAAGATACCATCAGAGATGCTAAGTTTTGCAGTTCTCAAACTGTGGATTTGTCTCCAGAAATAACATGCTTGTTAACAGCAAAAATGTTTTAAAAATAAAAAACAAAACAAACAAATATACAGAGGTGAGAAACAACAGACCTCAACCCTATTGTCCCTCTGTAAATTTGTGTACACAGAGTCAATCCCTTACCTCTCTCTGAAAGTGCAAAGTTTCAAAAAGTTCAATGAATAGAAGAGTGTTGGTGGTGGAATAGATCTGGACAAGGAGTAGAAGTCGGGAGATAAATGCAAGAACGGAGGGAGAGGCAGTAGAAACAAAAGTGAAACTGTTTGAGCAGCATATTCCAGAAGGCTTGAGGTCTATCATACCATTCTCTCACTAGAAGGGAAAACGTATAATGGCAGCAGTCCATAAAACAGATCCCGTTTGGGAATATTTTAATGAAGTTCCTCTACCTCTGGGTAAGACAGGCATGCGTGTAAAATGCAAACAGTGCAACAAAGAAATGCAAGGCCTGGTTGCCCACATGAAACAACATCATGAGAAGCGTTCCTTCCCAGGAGAAAACTGTGTTGAAGAAGATGAAAGGAATGTGTAGCATCTTCAGGTTGGTAAACTTTTTTATTTCATACTTCTTAAGGACTGCCTGTTTTCCTTCTGGACTATTCTTGAATTCTCATGTTCGAGCAAAAAATATAGTAGTTACTCCCTGGTACTATCATTTTAGATGCAGTTGTGATACAAAATAAATAGCTGAAATAGAAAGATCTTCCTTTTACAATTTCAGCTTTAAAGTAGTACTGAGTGTCAGTGAATGCAATGAATAAATACGAAATGAGCAGTATGGTAATAATAATAAAATAATTTAATTGACTTATTTTGTTGAGGAGAATCCATCCTCAACATACAGGATTCTGAAGACTATCCACCTTCAAGATCACCATCATTTTCTATAGTTTCAGAGTGATCTGCTAATGATAGTGTTTCAGTCACATTGTGTGTGTCACATAGCCACAGTATATCACCTGTAGCAAAAAGGAAAAAAAAAGCTCCATCATCCAGAAACCACCATAGATAAGCTTGTGATAAGAACCAGCCTATTACAAAAAGAGGTAATTGATGAAAAAATTGCCCCGTTTGTTTATGCAACAAATGCTCCTTTCGGTATGACAGAGCCCACACTTCGTTAACATGGTTCAGTCATTCAGACCAGAATACAGTCCATCCAACAGAGCAGATGTCACAGGCAAATTGCTGGATAAAGTGTATGAAAGAGAAATTGAGCAGTGTGCAAAAGGTCGAGAGGGTGAAATAGTTAATCTGAGTCTTGATGGGTGGAACAATGTCCACAATGATCCTGTTTTATATGCTGGGGTGACAACAGAAGAAGGGAATGTCTTCCTTACAGAAACAATTGATACATCAAGAAATACACACACACAGCAGAATACTTACAATAAGTAGCACTAAAAGCTATAACAAACTGTGTAAAAAAATTCAAATGTCTGGTACGCAGCTTGGTCACAGACAATGCTGCAAATGGATCCAAGATGAAACAAAATTTAGAAGAGAGAGTCCCAAGCTAACAACATACGGTTGCAGTGCTCATTTGACGCACCTCCTAGCCAAAGACTTCAGTGTTCCAGAAATAAAGGCTAATGTTGAAATTGAAAAAAAAACTTCCGTAACAACCACTTTTGCAGCAGCTGCTCTGAAAAAAATGGGAGGAACCAAGCTAACTCTCCCACAAGACATGGGATGGAACTCAGCAGTAGACTATTTTGAGCACTGTATCAAGAACTGGCCTAATCTGATGACAATTTGTGAACAAAATCATGAAAAAATAGATGGCACTGTCACAGCCAGGGTTCTCAACATTGGGCTTAAGAGACATGCTGAACACATGCTGAGTACTCTGAAGCCTATTTCTATAACCTAGAACAAAATGCAGGGAAATACCTGTTTTATTGCTGATGATGTTGAAATATGGAAGGAACCAAGTGAGATCTTAAAAAACAGAAATATGCAATGACAGAGTTACAAGCATTAAAAAAACAAATGAGACAAGCAGCATCTTCAGCTCATTTTCTTGCAAATATTCTCAATACTTGGTACCAGGGTCAAACCTTAACTGCTGACAAAGAGGAGTTGGCTATGACATGGACATCCAGCAATCATCCCTCCATAATGCCAACTATAATAAACTTCAGAGCTAAAAGTGAACCATTCAAGAAATATATGTTTGCTGCTGATGTTTTAAAGAAAGTCACACAAGTGAACTGGTGGAAGTCACTTAAGCACTTGGATTCAGAGACTGCTGGAGTGATAATCTCACTTTTAACAGCAGTAAATTCTTTTGCCTGTGTAGAAAGAATATTTTCTTCCTTCGGTCTAATTCATTCCAAATTGAGAAATTGTTTGGGACTTGAAAAAGCAGGAAAGCTTGTTTTTCTTTTCCAGATTATGAACAAACAGGAAAGTGAAGGTGAAGACGACTGAGTTAGCTGTAGAAGCCAATATTTTAAGTTTCTCATATTGACCTGGCTGACATAGTTGATTTAAGTTTGGTTGGTTTTGGTTTTTTTTAAATATTTCATTTAACTATTTTAGTTAACACAATTTTAACAAAAACAAACCTTATTTTAAAAAACTTGAACATTTAAATTCAAAAATTTAAATGCTTCATTTGTTAAAATGTTATATGTTGCTTCTGAAGAAAAAAATCCAGAATACATAGCATTGTTTTAATTAAATAAAACAATTTAAATGTCTGTCTGGTGATGTTCTCCTCCTAATACAGCATGGCAAGAAAATCCTCCAAATATTAATGATTAACCTGTTGAACTAGAGATAGCTCACCTCCCAATGACTTCATAAATATCTGCTTCAATTACCTTTGGTAAATGAAATAAGCAAACAATCATTCATTTTCTGATATAATTGTAAAATTAATCACAAAAGTTTTCAAAATAAATCACTTAAAAATGTATAGTGTGTACCTTCTAAAAATAAAACCTACATCTATCTCCGAGTTGTGAAGAATATGTATTAAGGTTATAACAACCAACAAGAATGCACTTTTATGTAGAAATCCATGTTTAATCGAGTCTTCCTGACTAGTGATTTAAATCAATTTGATTTAAATCAAATCCACCCTGGTAGAAACTGAACTGAAAAACCTGGGGCACAGCTGGGAACCACTGAAAGACTTGCCAGAAACAGACTGGAGCGGAGGAGCTTCGTCACTGCCCTAAATGCCAGAGGCGTAATAGGAACATGATGATGATGGGAAACGTAGAAGCACAAGATATAAAAATACACAAATGCACTAACTACTAAATGAGGGGGCAGGGAAGGAGTAAAATTAAACTCTTGACAGAATTCAATTTTAAATGTTTTCCAAAGCAAAACTAAAGCACTTACCAATATGCAAGAGATAGGAATAATCCCTCAAAATGCTGTCTACTCTCAGCCTACCATCTTGATGGTCAACTATCACCATTTCTGAATTCATGCCCTTATATAGAAAAGGAAATTATTACAATTTAATTTCAAACACTTTTTGAACATAAGAACAATGCTGAAGAACTCAGAAGAACTAGTTGGTCACACTCACAGTAATATTTCATGGTTCTTTTATTTTGATAAAATGCATTTACCTTTTGTTTAGTATATATGACAACAGTGACCAAATAATCTGTTTGGAACCAATCATAGCTGTAAAATATTAAGGAAAAAAAAGGAATTATTTTTGTGGGCAAACAATACATTTAAATGGCAAGAATTTCGAAGCAGACCTTTCTATGAAATAATATACCGATATATATTTTAATATTCTGACGAGAAGTCTAAAACTGATTTTAAGAAAGGATATTCAAACATTAAACGGGAACTCTAGTTATCCATCACTAGTTAGCATACAGTAGTTAATCATATTATTAGAAAGTACGATTAAACAAGAATGCGTATAAACTTTGTACTAACTGTATGAACGTGTATATAATTGCACATGAGTGGTTTAAAGAAACTTGTTATTGATGAAAGACATTTGAGTAAAGTGAGCAGTTCATTCTTTGGATAAATAGAAATCATTTAAGAGGACTCTTTTGGCCATGTAGAGTAAATATTTACTACTCTCACCCCTATTTTCATTTCCATGGATCCTGTCCCCTTTCTAAGATTGATGTCTCAGTATTAGATATACAATATGTCTAAGTATTAGATATATAGTATTTAAGTTCCAACAGGAATTTGAGTTTAATCTTACATTATCGTATTCATCTTTTAGACTAAGGGACAAGAAAGCAAAACCCTGAAACTTACTGCAAATGAGAGTGTTTGCAAGTAGATTACTTCTTTTTGTAGTTTGTCTGAGTTGTCTTCTCTTCCCTATTTACCTCAGTCCCCATACCAAATGATAGGATTCACAACTTATTGCACAAACCCTGAGGTAGACTAGGAAAAGGAGAAAAATAAAGTGGTTGTGGGAATGGAATCAACCCCAACTTGCAAACAGCCCCCTGCAGTCACTGTTCCTTGGGCTTTTAGCAATTAGATCAATGTTATCAAAGTCCCATTTGCCACTTCATGTATATTCCATTGTATTCTGTTCCCATTTTACACTAGCGTATATGGAACCAATTTTCCCTGATCGCAGAACTGCATCAGTACTCCTACACAGGGAACCTCCACAGCATCATACACTGGTGGGTATAGTTCAAAGTGTATTATCCTTACCCATTATCCTTTAAAAAATGTAATATCAGAAAATTCTATAGTTTAACAAAATAAATACTGGATACTGTTCAAATGTAGAAAAATTCAAGTAAGTAATATTTATTGCACTGTAGAAAAACACAAATGGGGAGGAATCCTGAATCAAGAACTAACTTTATATTTATGTAGGAGGCAGCATAGGGGAGAGGCTAGTGCAAAGTCACTAAACATACATTTTATTCTCCCACATTTCTACGGACTCATCGTGGGACCTCGAGTAAAACATTTAAGTTAACTGAGCATGAGCTTCCCTATCTGTAAGATGTGATAATGACACATACCCACCTACATAAAGCACTTTGAGCTTTATGGATTAGAGAGTACTCTGCATTTGCTAACAGTATACACTATTTAACAAAATGTTTAGAAAAAGTGTACTATAAAAATACAGACCAGTACCTTGGAGTTAAATCTTTGGAAGAAGTATCCAATACTTTATTTTTAGGAAGCATGCCTACAAAAAAACCCATCAGAATGTATTAACATATTTGAATTGATATTCACGCATCCAAGAGTGTTAACATCTATTCCTAGTAGGAATGAAATCCAGAAAGTTTTAAAATTAAATGCATGCAATAGCTATAGCTCCTCGATACCTGGTGTTTGCATTTCCATTGGTAATCGGGCAGCCACAAGCTTTTTAGCAATTGCCCCCGAGAAATGAATTCCAAGCCCCCAAAAAACTAACTTCCACTTCACATATACTTGATTTTCATGCAACTGGTACACCACAAAAAATGTTGGTGTATGAGCTTCCCACGGAATTGGCATCTGTTCGTGCAACATGCTCTGGGAAACCAGTGGTACATAATTGTAGCTATATGTATAAGCATATTCTTTAACTGTCTCTTATATTTTACTTTATTTAATTTTCAAAGCATTAGAATGCTAGCCCCAGATAACTTACCCAAACAAGACTTAGACATGTTTAGAGTTCCAAAAATAAAATAAAATAAAATAAAATAAAATGTGACTTTCAGGCATGTAACTTAATGGCATATACTAATTCAGCTTTAACATCAGTAACCCAAGCAGAGACTTTCAGGCACTTTAAATCTTGCTTTACACTAAGCATCTTGCTCGAGATCTTTGTAGTATTCAGCTAGCTGCTTTCACAAACAGCTTTCATTTTAGTGTTTTTCTACTTTTTAAATCACAATGACCTTGACTGACTGAAGTCTGAGAAACTAATAGTGAGAACAATCACTATTCAGTTTGCTTGGAGAGCAACAATACTAATCGCTGACAGAGAGAATAATATTCAGGCAACAATCTGAAATGAGAACATAGGTTAAAGTGATTTCAATTCTCCTTCCTAAACACTGATGCTAAAAAGAAGCTGAACTGCATCATTGTGGGCACGGTGAAAAATGAACAACCTGAAATGTTATGTGGTCCATGACACCAAATGGAGGGCAGGATTTCTGGGGAACACTCTAAGCAGAAGGATTAAAATAGAGTTGGAAAGGAATGGTTATTGCTGTGGATGGCTGGTTATCATCAAAACAAGAGCAAGGATTTTATGCCAGGCAAGACCACTCTCCTGAGTAACCAATGTGATGTTTTCCTAAAATCAGCTTGATGTATAGCCAGTACTGTCTTACACACTTTCATGATAAGAACAAAGATTACCTTGAACAGAGCATGCTCTGATCTATCATGCATCCCTTCCAGATAAAGTGCTCTTTTTTTTAATTTCAAATTCAGTTTCAGATGCATTAAACAACAAACCATGTTAACAAGAGATGGTTATGCATACTGGACAGGGATAAGTAACTAGGGAATGTATTAATTTTCCCATTTAAACCAATCATCATCAAACAGGTTCTCTAGTTCAACCAGATATTTTGGGCTTGATGCAGAAATTGCTGGGTGAAATTGAGTTGTGTGTGTCATGCAGGAGATCAAACTACTAGATCGGGGTAGGCAACCTATGGCACGCATGCTGAAGGTGGCACGCAAGCTAATTTTCAGTGGCACTCACACTGCCCGGGTCCTGGCCACTGGTATGGGGGGCTCTGCATTTTAATTTAATTTTAAATCAAGCTTCTTAAACATTTTAAAAACCTTATTTACTTTACATACAACAATAGTTTAATTATATATTAAAGACTTATAGAAAGAGACCTTCTGAAAACCTTAAAATATATTACTGGCACACAAAACCTTAAATTAGAGTGAATAAATGAAGACTCGGCACATCACTTCGAATGGTTGCCAACCTCTGTACTAGATCATAACAGTCTCTTCTGGCCTTACAAACCTATGACTAACCAAGGAGGGAACACCATGTGCGAAATAAATGCAAATCCTTATGCATTGCTCCTAAACTTGTATGTATGTACCACAGGTGATACAGCAGCTTCCAAAGCAGATGGGGCTAAAAAAGAATACTCTTCCAAAAGAAGAGCTACCACCCACTAAATCTGAGGCTTGCTCCCCAACTGATGCTCTCATGGAAACACTGATACCATATTATTAAAAACTCTGTATCTAACAAGCTATAAATTAGGCGGGAGGGTGAAGGCGAAAAATCAAACTCCAGTTAAAGTTAGAAGCATTTCCTACTTAGTTTAGAAATTAAATCGTGGTGAGGATTATATATACTCCAGAAAACAAGATAACAATTCTGCTGTGATATTTGTGGGTTCTGTAACTCCATGCATATATAACAAAAATGAATTTGTCTGGATTACAAATGAAGCTACAGCAAGAACAGAACTTTGAAGATGACATAAAAAAAATAAATCATTACCATGTTAATCTTGACCTTTCTAATTATGTTTGTGGAATACAGTTTTTATCCAAAAGAGTTAAACATCTTACAGTTGAGACTTGTTTTAAAAATAGAATTTTCCTTGACAACTCTGCATTTCACAGGCTCTAAATTATTCATCCACTTCTATCAAACCCCACTACGCCACATTTGCTAACACTGACTAGTACTCTACGCCACAAGTATTGTAATGTCATTGTCTTCAACGGGCCTATTCATGGCATAAACTACTTTTCCACATGTATCAGGGTACTGCAATATATGTAGTGTATTAGTAAAGTTGAACCCCTTAATGCCTTAGTGAAGTCATTTGAGATGTCTGGTATGACTTTAACAAGCAACAATTCACAGTTGGCAGAAGGTAGTGCACAGGCAAAAGAGAATTTGGATCACTATAGTTCAGAGGTGGGCAAACTATGGCCCGCGGGACGGTCCTGCCGGGGAGGCTAGCCCCCGACCCCTCTCCTGCTGTTCCCCTTCCCCCGCAGCCTTAGTGCGCTGCACCGCCAGTGCTCTGTCCTGTCGGGCAGGGCAGCGGCGTGGCTGCGAGCTCCTGCTGCTCTGAGCAGCATGGTAAAGGGACAGGGGGTTGGATAAGCAGCAGGGGGTCCTGGGGGACAGGAGGCAGTCGGATGGTGTGGAGGTTCTGCGGAGGGGACAGTCAGGGGGACAGGGGAGTTGAATAGGGGATGGGATCCTGGGGGGCGGTTAGGGGCGGGGGTGGGACAGTCAGGGGAAAGGTGGGTTGGAGAGGGGATGGGAGTCCCAGGAGGCCTGAGTCCCAGGAGGCCTGACAGGGGGCAGGGGTGTAGATAGAGTCGGAGCAGTCAGGGAACAGTGAGCAGGAGGGGTTGGATGGGGGTGGGGTCCCAGGGGGCAGTTAGGAGCAGGGGTCCTGGGAGGGGGCGGTCAGGGGACAAGGAGCAGGGGGGGTTGGATGGGTCAGGAGTTCTGAGGGGGGCAGTAGGGGGTGGGAAGTGGGAAGGGGCGGATAGGGGGCAGGGTCCAGGCTGTTTGGGGAGGCGCAGCCTTCAGGGGACATGTGGGTTGGAGAGGGGATGGGAGTCCCAGGAGGCCTGAGTCCCAGGAGGCCTGACAGGGGGCAGGGGTGTAGATAGGGTCGGAGCAGTCAGGGAACAGTGAGCAGGAGGGGTTGGATGGGGGTGGGGTCCCAGGGGGCAGTTAGGAGCAGGGGTCCTGGGAGGGGGCGGTCAGGGGACAAGGAGCAGGGGGGGTTGGATGGGTCAGGGGTTCTGAGGGGGGCAGTAGGGGGTGGGAAGTGGGAAGGGGCAGATAGGGGGCAGGGTCCAGGCTGTTTGGGGAGGCGCAGCCTTCCCTACCTGGCCCTCCATAAAGTTTTGCAACCCGGATGTGGCCCTCAGGCCAAAAAGTTTGCCCACCCCTGCTATAGTTGTATCTAAACCTGATACTCCAATGAACAAAATGGGACAGGAATTCCGATGAACTGTTAAGTGGGAAATTTTTCACATGATCACTAAAACTGGGGTTACTCCCTTTTTCCACTTCCAACTTAAAAGTCCCACAGTACTTTGTAACAAGAGTTGTTGATAAACCTTATCTTCCAGACAACTTTTCTGTGTCTCAATAAAACAGGTTCCAAAGACTGTGAATAAACTAATTACTGCGGAATGCATACTGCCTGTTCCATTTGCCTACAGAGTCATTGCCTTACTCTGAACTATTCTGGAATATTGTAAGACACTTTATAGGACAATATGCAAATAAGAGATGACAAACAGGAGGACTGAACATCATTAAAGCAGCAAAGCGGGCAAGAGCAGATAAATTGAGATATCAAAGATGAATTCAGGACTGTATTTTTATAGCTGTACTCAGAATTTTAGAACCCAAAAGTAGACTTCTCTAGGGTGAAACATCTTTCAGTGCTAAATTCCCAAATCCTACATAGGATTTTGTGAACTGTAATTCTCACAGTTGTCCAACAGTCTCTACCGCAGCAACACCATAGATTGAAATGTATAATGCGGAGTTCACCAGCTAGCAGTGGTTTTCAAACTTTTTGTATTGGTGATCCCTTTTAGAAGCAAGCCTCTGAGTGTGACCCCAATTAAAAATTGGGGTGTTAATTTAATGGGGTTTAGGGGCTGTCACCCCCACGGAGCTGACAGCTCACGACCCCCATGTAACCACCTGGTGACCCCCTGATGGGTCAGACCCCCAATTTCAGAACCCCTGAATTAGATGTTGCTTCTCCTGTTAACTTCTTTGGATACTCCTTAGTTTAAGCTTCAAATTCTTACCATCTGAAAACTTACCATTTAAGAGTTTCTTCTGTTCAGGTAGAGTGCAGCAAGTCTCTGCAAGGACGCAAGAAAGCCAACAATGACCAAAATACTAGACAGCTACTATGGTTAAGACACAGTACTCAAATATGTTTGACTAAAAAAAGCTCTGGTCATGGAAAAGTAAATAAGAGTCAAGAATCAAGTTACAACACAGTATTCAAACAGATTAACCAGAACAACATTTCTCAAAGATCAAGAAACAAAACAGCCAAAATGAAATGATGCTATTTTATATATTGCATGCAAAACACTATGTTTAGAAGAAAATTCAGGTTTCACAGTCAATCCCTCAAAAGTTAGAAAATGTCAGAATAAGGTTGCCAGTGCACTGAATGAGACAGATCCCATGGAAAAAAATGAGATCATGTATTCAAAGACTTTATATAATGCATATACACAAGGGGGCTGAATTATGGTTGATTAGGCAAATGCAGGGAAAGTCCTGGGATGGAGCATATTTAGCACAGATGGAATCTTCACAGAATTTTGCCGCCAACTAACAAGGCTCTACTAAGCATGTGTGGAATCAAATTTTTTTTGAGGCTTTAACTTGAACATACATGCAGTTTTTCCATGGGAAAAGCAAAAGGAACATCCCTGCCACAAGAGTGACTCCCCTGCCAAATTTCAAGTCCTTGATCCACAGCATGGCAGCACTAGAGCTTCTCAACAAAATAGTTGCAAGAATTTATTTTTATCACATGTGAGAATGTATTTTTTCCTCTAATTCTCAGAAACAACTACGTGATTTTTGTGAAACTTTCAAAAATGTAAGCGTGAGGCAAACACCTAGCATTGAAAGTTTTAGAAAACTGTTAGAGATTGACAAAGTAATAGATAACTGAAAACACTATCTTATAATGGGAAGTGTCAAGCAAGTTAAGCACAGGTTGATAGTGCTGCCTATAATAAAGGTACGTATTTGGATTAAACATTCAAATTTACAGTCCTTATTCTAAATCTTTTTAAGGGTGAAATACGATTCCAACATCACAACCTAGAAGACAAGCATTTAACTGCTGAGCAAAAGTAGAAAAATGCTCTTCTCATCTAAAAACATTAGGTGAGCTAAACTTAGACAACTGTTTTCCCTATTCATTTACATTTTCACTACATGACATCTACAGAGACATATTAAAAATGTAATGGCTTTACAAGTGAAGGATACAAAACAAAATGGTCCAGGTAGGTTCTACTCAAATATTTGCTGAATCATGACACAGACAGTCCATCTTTCATAAAAACAGTATATGTAGTCATCTGTGGAAAGTGTGATGTTTATATTTGGAAAACAAATTTGGTCCTAGAATTCTAGTACTGATTCAAGGATAAGGGTGATGTTATTTATATTGTAACAGTTAAGGAATGTTAGGCACTGTAAAATCATATAATAAGATAGTCTGTCTTGAAGAGTTCACAATCTAAAGAAAAATAACTGAAAAAGGAGTGGGGAAGGAGATACAACATAAAAAGGGGTGTCAGGCTGATGACTGGCAAGTGTATTTGATAGTCCCATTTTTAATATATTCAATATTTAATGTATTAAAACTATCCCCAAAGAGCCTATGTAGCATCATTAGTTGATTTTTCAGAAAAATGAAATACGGACTATCGATTATGACTGTAGCTAAGCACCTCAGGTAATACAATTGGCTTAATCACGTAATTTGTTAGCTTCTTTGAGAAAATATATCAGACAGATTGCTCAATTTTAAAACAAGTATACTGCTGTTTGGAATTCATGTTTCTGTTTCTAAGTCTGTCAATTTGTCTTCTAGGACATTCTTTATGATTGCTCTAAAACATTTCAAATGAACTCAAGATTTTCCAAAGTCTTTTATACTAGATATACTTCTTGTTTTTTATTATTTCAGAATAGTTCAGCTATTGCCTGAGCATTCACGCTCTACCCTGTCACCCATTTTTCACCATCAAAAGTAAACTGATCAAAACAGCATACAACGTCATCTGAAGATCCAGACTGAAGTGGGCAAACTTTTTGGCCTGAGGGCCGCACCGGGTTTCTGAAATTGTATGGAGGGCTGGGTAGGGGAGGCTGTGCCTTCCTAAACAGCCAGGCATGGCCCAGTCCCCGCCCTCTATCCAACCCCCCCGCTTCTCACCCCAAACCCCCCCCAGTGACCTCTGCCCCATCCACCCCCACCCAACCCCTGCTCTCTGTTCCCGACTGCCCCGGACCCCCTGCCCCATCCAACCTCCCCTCTCCACCCTGACAGTTCCCCAGGACTCCTGCCCCATCTAACCACCCCTTCTTCCTAACAGCCCCCAGAACCCCCACCCCTGACTGCCCCCCCACCATCCCATCCAACCCCCAGTCTCCTTCCTGACTGCCCCACCCCACTAACCCCTGCTCCCATTCAACCCCTCTGTTCCCCATCCTCTGACCGCCCCAACCCCTATCCAAACCCCCAGCCCCTGACCATCTCCCAAATTCTCCTGCCCTCTATCCGACCCTGCCCCCCCTCACCCCCTTACTGGTGACTGTTGGCGTGGCTGCACCAGGACGGCAGCCGCGCAGCACAGAGCACCGAGTCAGGCCGCAGCTCTGCAGCCCCAGGAGCTCGCAGCCCAGAGTGTTGCGCTGGCGGCACAGTGAGCTGAGGCTGCAGGGGAGGGGGAACAGGAGGGGAGGGGCCGGGGGCTAGCCTCCCGGCCAGGAGCTCAAAGGCCAGACAGGACAGTCCCGAGGGCCGGATGTGGCAGACAGGCTGCAGTTTGCCCACCTCTGTCCTATACTAAAGCAAAGTTTCTTGGATGCCACACTATATTTTCTTCTACAACCACTACATATACCACATGTATTGCTATGTAGAATATGCTACAAATAGGTACTACGTCCTTTTTTGTTTTTGTTTTTTTAAGATGGGAGAGAGAGAAGTAGTGAAGGAATTTACTAATTCTACAGTATAATTAAATAAATTAGTGCTAATATAGCAATTTCAAGAGCTGGATAAATACTGCAAAAGTGTTCTGCTAATTTTAGTTCACATTTTAAAACTAGTTAACTCTCCATCCATGTGTTCTTACTTTCCAAAATATTTTGGCAAATGTTTAATGACAGGTGTGTCTGTGGAAACGGCAAATTTTATAGTTTATGCTATTCACGGACAGCAAATTTAATTTCCCTCTCCAAGAGCATTTCTAATAGAAAGCTGATTCTAAGAGATGTTCTGCCAGAGAACAAAATCACACCAAGGTGATCAAGCAGATCAGATTTCAAATACCTCATGAATTGCTCACAAACAAGCTACACAGCAAGAATTATTCATGAAAATTTAGCAAGTAATTTCAGTTAATAACTGCAATCCATTAGCCTGTATTTGTTCATAAGTGTTTAATTTTAAAGAGCAACCTTCGTTAATATGCTAAATGTTATCCCATCTGCGAGTACTCTAACACCCCTTCAAAACTGTGTAATACACACAATAGCTGTCTATTTTATCATTATTGATAATATTTATCATTATTGATATTATCATTGTCTAGAAAACTGGGATAAAACCAGGACAGACTAATATTTGCCCTTTGCTGCCAAGGGCTAGCAGTACTTTCATTACTCATCAAACTGTGATCACAACTGAACTATAAACAGACTAAAAAAAAATCACCAATTTCACAATTAAAAAGTTTTTGGCAAGATAATTTTCTCAACTTTATATTAACTTTCAGACACTTTAAGGTCTAAGTTATTCTTGCTAATTTATTAATTGCCGAGAACAGCAAAGTAACCTTTTGCTATGGAATTCTACATTAAATGATTTTTTTCCCCTGAAGGAAATTGCTCCTTCTGAAAAGCTTTTATTTTATATTCACTTTTAAAAAAAGAGAATAGTGTCATATTTCAAATGTCAAACATAGCCTTGACTGAAGGGTATTTATCAGAGACCCTAATATTATATGATTATAAACAGCAGTGGATTGTGGAAAACAGATCTGTTAATGCTACTTACTTGTAGCGATAAACGTTCAGCAAATACACCTTGATCCATTTTAAAGTAAAATATTTAACATTTTATTCTTTCAAAGAAATAAATAGACAAGTTAGTCGTTTTCATACTGCCGGCCCACTGCAAAGTGAAGTCCTATGTTGCAGATATTGCTAAGAAGGACAAGCTTTCAGCATGCCATGGTGGAGTAAGCAAGGAGAAAAGCCAAACAAAACAGGAAAGAAATGGCACTGGAGCAAACAGATGAGTGTTTAACACAGCGAGCTATCATGCAGTTGATGAACAAAGTTTGTATATCACCCACTGACTGGCTGAAATTCTTGTCAGTTCCAGCTGCATCCCTCTTACTGCAGGGAAGTTTAGATTATAATTGATTCAATAGATACCACTGAGGTTGGTTTATTTTTAATTATGCCAATGTACTTCTGAAAAGGTTATTAATGCAAGTGGTACTTCTGAAATGTTATTAATGCAAGTGGCAGCAACTCATCTGTCACAGCTCAACTCCATTAGTTTGGAAGTTGTTTTTGTTTTGGGATTTTTTGGTTCATTCATATATTCCAGCACTTAAGTATAAAATTAGACAGTGGAATTAGCTGCATACAACACTGAAACACTGTCTCCTCCGTAAGTGCAGATATAAAGCATAGTCAGTTAAACAATATGGCCCTAGAGATGTAACTTTAGTAAGGTCTAATAAGGACTCATCACATCCTCATTACAATGCCTGTTAGAATTCCTTTCTAGGGGCTAGAAAAGTGAGAGATTCATTGCTTAAAATGTAAATTAAATGCCACTTAAAAATTAGTCACAAAAAAAATCAGTTTTACATATTATCTCTGTCATTGTTTCCATACCACTTTTCTCATATTTACTACTCAAAAACAGTGCCTGCTGCTCAGCAATATTTTTTGGGGGTGGGAGTGAGGGCTATTACTAGCCACTTGATCATTACTAGAAGGCAAAAGGAATATAACTGACTTTGAAGCCTCTGTGAATCCACACCAGCACTTAAGACAACCTATTTATCTCATCCAGTGATCCAGCAATTATCAGTTTTGGATTTCTGTAAGCAAACATTTTTTAAGCAGAACAAATAGTAGCATCTCCAATATGTTTTTCCATATAAAGACCAAACAAGCCTAAAAGCTTGAATTAACTCCAAAAAGCACGGGTAGGGAAATACATTTTCTTGTGCACTACCACCTGAGTAGTTAGCTTATTCAACCTGCTTAATAAAATACAAAGTACATTTTAGGAAGTGTGATCCCATAATTGACATCTTGGGCTTTAAACATTATCTAATGGAAATACCGCACGAAAATGAGTTGAGGCTTTACAAACTGCTCTAGATTATGCAAAGGGAGTAACCCAGCAGAGCTGGCGCAGGATGTGGGGAAATCGAAAGTAGTATCTTGTGATAAAAAGAGAAGACGACCTGTCTGAACTGCCTGCTTCCCAGTGACTGACAAACTGGAGCTAAACAGAGGGATACTATGTATAGAAATCTATGTTTATAATATAGCTCCATCTTTAGCCAGATGGTTTTGGGAAAGTCTGATATGGGTAACTAAATCTTCTCCCTCACTTCAGAGGGCCAACTCTCAAACAACCTGAGGATTTCAGATGTCCCAAGACTTTCAAATAATCTAATTTTGAATGTATTTGATTTTAAAATATTCCATTTTATAAAATATACCTGTACTAGCAGCAACAGGTTTGAGTGCCATTCTTCCAACAAGGCATTCCTTCAACATGGATTCATAATTGACCCAACGATGAACCTGCATGGACGAAAAGAGTAGTTTTCATACGCTTAAGAATATTTATAATTTTGACTGCATGTGACAGACTATACGGTGAGAAAATGAAGGTCAGTTTTTATTTTGGTGACTCAAAACACACTTGTTAAATTTTGAGATGCTTTACATCAGGGTGGCCAAACTATGGCCCAGAGGCCACATCCAGCCCATCAGATGTTTTAATCCTGCACTCAATCTTCTGCCGAGGAGTGGGGTCTGGGGCTTGCCCTGCTCCACACGTCATGGCTCTGCGCAGCTCCCACAAGCAGCGACATGTCCCACTCCGGCTCCTATGCATAGGGGTAGCCAGGGGGCTCCGCAAGTTGCCCCTGCCCCAAGCACTGCCCCTGCAGCTCCCATTGGCTGGGAACTGGCCATGCCTCCGCATGGGAACCGGAGAGAGGACATGCCGCTGCTTCCGGGAACTTCTTGAGGTAAGCGCTGCCCGGAGTCTGCACCCCTGACCTCCTGGCCCCAGCCCATATCCCCCTCCCACCCTTCAAACCCCTCAGTCCCAGCCCGGAGCACCCTCCTGCATCCCAAGCCCCTTATACCACCACGCCCCAGAGCCTGCACCCCCAACCAGAGCCCTCACACACACCCCTGCACCCCAATCCTCTGCCCCAGCCTGGAGCCCCCTCCCACACCCTCAACTCCTCATTCCTAGCCCCACCCCAGAGCCTGTACCCCCAGTTGGAGCTCCCTCCCACTCCCCAACCCCAATTTTGTGAGCATTCATGGGCTGCCATACAATTTCCATACTCAGATGCGGCCCTCAGACCAAAATGTTTGCCCATCCCTGTGCTACATTCATCAACACAGGCAGGAACATCAGGGCTACAAAGGTATTAGTACATATCTAAGGACCTTTAATTAATCAGAGTTTGATTTTTTTAAATGTCCATTTTGCTTCATTGTCTTTTGTACTGGAAGACAACTGGTCATCTTTCTTTCCTGGACCCTTAGAAAATGGAAGATACGGTAATTTGTACAATATATTTCATGCTGTGCAAGTATTTGGATTCAACTTTCTTTAAAATTACTCTTGGAATCTTTGGTTATTTACTGTAAATTTTTATTATGTTTACATGACCCAAGTCAGTGTGCTAGGTATTTTAAAGGACAAATAGGAAATATTGCCCCCACCCCAGAGAGCTAAAACTAGTTTAGAGGTGATGTGTAAGAGTAACAAAGAACAGGAAAGAAGAAGTAGCAGAAATACAACAACAAGATCATACAGGCTAGGTACATATACACTATCATAGCTGAATTACAAGGTTATTTGACTAAATTCTTGTAGGCATCAGAGAAGCAGTTAATCTTAAGGAATCCTATGAATGAAGAAAAGGCAGTGATTTATCAGACCAGAATTGGGACAGTTTCCATGATAAGGAGCAGTACAAAAAAAAAAAAAAAGGCATGGAAACCATTGTGGGACAACGGGATAAACAGTGCATCAAGACCAACACAGTGGCTGGAGAAGAGGAAATGGGGCATAACATGATAGAAGTCTAGTAGGGCTTTGAAATCAAAGGACAAAAAGTTAAATGCAGTGGAAAAAGTGGGAATACAATTAGTCAGATCTACAAACCAGATAAATAGCAAGTTTCCTGCTACAAAAGGATTTGAGAAACTAAGGATTTTTAATTTTCATTAGTTCTTCAGAGCTTTAGCTATGAGAAATACTCAAACTCTATAGTCTAAAACACCAAAGTGGAAATAGAAGAATGGTCCGGCTTTACTGTATTGGAACCTAAGTCCTGAACATGTTTTAATAACTTTTTTCCCCCCTCTCCATGAACCGAATGCCTTAAACTCAGAAAATGTGCAATTTTCAGAACACCATTTAACAAAGTGAGTGTCATTTACTTCCAGTATTCTTACCTGATCAAAGAGATCTGTGCCATCTGCTCCTGCCGCTCGCATTAGCTCATCGTCACCACCAGGGTGATACTCCATATATGAAGTGACGTTATAAACAAATCCTGCATCAAAGAATGGAGATATAAATCATAGCAAAAAATTCTCTAATTAAAAATGTGTACTTTAAAATTAAAATTTGTTTTCTCCAAATAAGTTATTATTTCAATGTTCTTCAGTCATGGGAAACAACAGAGAGATCTTGGCGTAAAAAATATTATGAAATATACTGCACTATAAGTCAATCCTCAGTAATACAAAAATAAACAAGGAGAAAAATGTTAAAATGAAGCAGACCGGAAAATTCCATATCCCTACAACAGCTATTTTGTTTAATTAAATGAAGTAATATCAGGCAGCCTAAAATCCCAGTCCTGCAAAGACTTAAGCATGAATTGTCCAATTGAAATCAATGGGTCTACTCTAATGTTTAAGGTTAGTCAACTGATCAAGTTTTGGCAGGATTAAGGCCTAAATTTTAAAATCAAGATACAACAGATGACTGTTTTAGAACCTTGATTTAAAAGTGACTAAATTTGTTCTGCACCAAAAATATGCCTAGCTTAGAAGAATGCCTGGAAGACACCTTTACACAGAATTTAACTTTTCTAAGCTTAAAGAAACCAAAACAAACTGATCTTCTTCATGCCCTCAGCAATACGACATCCTGTCCATTTTAAAGGATTTCTTCTTTTAAATCTGGTTCTCAAAAACTTTTGTACTGGTGACCCCTTTCACATAGCAAACCTGAGTGTGACACCCCCCTTTCTTCCCCCACATATATTTAAAATTCTTTTTTATATATTTAACACCATTATAAATGCTGGAGGCAAAGCGGGGTTTGGGGTGGAGGCTGATAGCTCACGACCCCCCATGTAATAACCTCGCAACCTCCTGAGGGGTCCCAACCCCCAGTTTGAGAACCCCTGTTTTAAAATATCTCCCCACCCACCAATAAGAGATTCTCTCTAAACTGGCTTTTTCTTCTTTACATCTCCCACAGTTGCTATATATAAAAGCAAAATATTATGAAGTATTAAGTACACATGCCCATATTACTGGTTCCTAACTTAAATTACATTTCTTCTGCTATGTGCAAATCAGTGTATGTTAAGGGGGGAAAAAAGCTCCCTCCCTCCCTCGAGTACCGACCATATTACTATTCACAGTGTTTAGTATTTTATACTTTGCTTTGTTTTTACTATCAATTTCAGTGACAATATGTCAAGAAGTCTGCATACTGTGGATGCTTCTTGCCTAAAATAGATATAGAAAAACAGAACGCTGCCTATGGATAGTTTGATAAAATTATAACTTCAGTAAGATTAAGAAAACCGATACAAGTGAAATGGGTGAACAATGAAAATGCAGAACATATACCCTGATATTTGCAAGATTATAAAAGATGATTTTTCTGCTGGATTTGCTAACTACACCATCTAGTGCGCAGTAGTGAATACTGCATATGAGGAGGACATTTAGTCAGTGAAAACCCAGATTATTAGGACATTATTATTATGATCTAGATGTAAAAGGAGCACTTAAAGACGATAAAGTCATCACAGAGAAACTAAATGAATTCTTTGCTTCAGTCTTCACAGCTGAGGATGTTATGGAAGTTCTCAAACCTGAGCCATCTTTTGTAGGTGACAAATCTGAGGAATTGTCACAGACTGAAGTGTCACTAGAGGTGGTTTTGGAATTAATTGAGAAACTTAACAGTAACAAGAAAAGGAGGACTTGTGGCACCTTAGAGGCTAACAAATTTATTTGAGCAGAAGCTTTCGTGAGCTACAGCTCACTTCATTGGATGCATTCAGTGGAAAATACAGTGGGGAGATTTATATACACAGAGAACATGAAACAATGGGTGTTACCATACACACTGTAACGAGAGTGATCAGATAAGGTGAGCTATTGTTAACAGTAACAAGTCACCGGGACCAGATGGCATTCACCCAAGAGTTCAGAAAGAACTCAAATGTGAAATTGCAGAACTATTAACTATGGTTTGTAACCTGTCCTTTAAAGTCAGCTACTATACCCAATGACTGGAAGATAGCTAATGTAACAGTCTCTAAGGTGTACACAAGTACTTTTTGCGGATACAGACTAACATGGCTGTTACTCTGAAACCAATATTTAAGAAGGGCTCTAGAGGTGATCCTGGCAATTACAGACCGGTAAGTCTAACGTCAGTACCGGGCAGATTAGTTGAAACAATAGTAAAGAAAAAAATTGTCTGACACATAGACCAAATTGTTGCGCAAAAGTCAACATGGTTTCTGTAAAGGGAAATCATGTCTCACTAATCTATTAGAGTTCTTTGAGGGGTCAACAAACATGTGGAGAAGGGGGATCCAGTGGACATAGTGTACTTAGATTTCCAGAAAGCCTTTGACAAGGTCCCTCATCAAAGGCTCTTACGTAAATTAAGTTGTCATGGGATAAGAGGGAAGATCCTTTCATGGATTGAAAACTGGTTAAAATACAGGGAACAAAGGGTAGGAATAAATGGTAAACTTGCAGAGTGGAGAGGGGTAACTAGCTGTGTTCCCCAAGGGTCAGTCTTAGGACCAATCCTATTCAACTTATTCATAAATGAGAAAGGGGTAAACAGTGAGGTGGCAAAGTCTGCAGATGATACTAAACTGCTCAAGAGAGTTATGACCAAAGCAAGCTTTGAAGAACTTCAGAAAGATCTCAAAAAATTAAGTGACTAGCAACAAAATGGCAAATGAAATTTAATGTGGATAAATGTAAAGTAATGCACATTGGAAAAAAATAACCCCAACTATACATACAATATGATCGGGGCTAATTTAGCTACAACTAATCAGGAGAAAGATCTTGGAGTTATCGTAGATAGTTCTCTGAAGACGTCCACGCAGTGTACAGTGGCAGTCAAAAAACCAAACGGGATGCTAGAAATCATTAAAAAAGGGATAGAGAATAAGACGGAGAATATCTTATTGCCCTTATATAAATCCATGGTATGCCCCCATCTTGAATACTGCATATAGATGCGGTCCCCTCATCTCAAAAAAGATATACTGGCATCGGAAAAGGTTCAGAAAAGGGCAACTAAAATATTAGGAGTTTGGAACGGGTCCCATACGAGGGGAGATTAAAGAGACTCGGACTTTTCAGCTTGAAAAAGAGGAGACTGAGGGGATATGATAGAGGTATATAAAATCATGCATGGTGTGGAGAAAGTGAATAAGGAAAAGTTATTTACTTGTTCCCATAATATAGAAAGTAGGGGTCACCAATGAAATTAACGAGCAGCAGGTTTAAAACAAATAAAAGGAAGTTCTTCACTCAGTGCACAGTCAACCTGTGGAACTCCTTGCCTGAGGAGGTTGTGAAGGCTAGGACTATAACAGGATTTAAAAGAGAACTAGATAAATTCATGGAGGTTAAGTCCATTAATGGCTATTAACCAGGATGGGTAAAGAATGGTGTCCCTAGCCTCTCTTTGTCAGAGGGTGGAGATGGATGGCAGGAGAGAGATCACTTGATCATTACCTGTTAGATTCACTCCCTCCGAGGCACCTGGCATTGGCCACTGTTGGTAACCAGGATACTGGGCTGGATGGACCTTTGGTCTGACCCAGTATGGCCAGTCTTATGTTCTTATGCTGCTGCTACATTCAGTTTGACAGACTCCCAAAGCCACCGCTCAGCCCCCAGTTTGACCCCCCCATTCAATCTCATATATGTCCAACCAGATTCTGCACTAAATCGCAGCCTTAACCACGTGGACCTGGAAGTAATCAATCAGGCAGCAGTGGAGACAAACAAAACCAAACCACCAACCCAGCAAATATGTACTGCCTTGGGAGCTCAGGGCTTCAGCCACTGGGGGGCAGGAGGCCTTGGGGCTTCTGACCGTCGGAAGCACTGTGGGGAGTGCTGGGGCTCAGGGCTTCAGCCCCACAGCTCCGTTCCTGGCTTCAGCCCCATGGGGTTCCCCATGGGGCTCAGGGCTTTAGCTACAGGGGGACCTGGTTTCAATCCCAGCGCTCCCCCGTAGCTAAAACCCTGAGCCCCAGCATCCCCCGTTGAAACCGGAAGCAGAGCCATGGGGAGCTCTGGTACCCCCACGAGGCTAAAACAGAGCCGGGAGGCTGAAGCCCCGAACCTCAGCAGCCCCCTGTGGGCCTGAAGCCATGAGCTGCGACACCGTCAGCGAGGCTGAAACTGGGAGTGGAGCCGCAGGGCTGAAGACCTAGCCTCAGCACTCCCCCCAGGTCTGAAGTCCTGAGCCCTAGTGCTCCCGCAGAGCAGAAACCCTGACCCTCCCCAGCCCGGAGCCCCACCATCCCGAAGGTCAAAAGCCCCGATGCCGCCCACCCTGCGGCTGCAGCCCCAATATCCTCCCTCCCCGCCCGTGGCTGAAGTTCTTACCTCTTCTTCAGATTTACGGAACTCTTCAGAGTTACAAACAACCTCCATTCCCAAAATGTCCGTAACTCTGAAGTTCTACTGTAATAAGACCATTCCTGGAGGAATTTATTATCAAAAGTACATTTGATACAAAACAGGACAATAGAGCCTAAGTGTTTCAAGCAGTAAGAGTGTTTAAAAGTTTCTTAGAATATTTAGGCTTGGGGATGAGGAGAGAGTCTGAAAAATGCAAAGGGAGATGCTAAGGCTTTTTTTTAACTAAGAGTGTAAAGAATGGGTGGGATTGTAGGAGGAAATAAAGGCAGAGGTGTATGCAGAAGCAGTGTGATGGAGTTCTGTAAAAATGAGAACCTTATAGAATGTTTTGGGAGAAGGGAAGCCAGTATGGGGAGAGACTGTCAGAACAGGAGGAAAGAAAGATTTTGCAGCTGTGTTTTGGATTGACTACAGGAAGAGGATCTTCTAGAAGAAGATTGAGATGCAAAAGATACGGTGGTAGTCAAGCTTTCTTTTGACTATACTACCACTATACTTTTGCAAGTATGTCCAAGATCAAGCATGTGGCAGTAAACTTCTGAATGGCATAAACTCCATTCAGAGTATATCAAGGCTACTCCTTAAAGAGTCAAAAAAGTCGATATTGTGACAAAGCACTTTCTCCTCTTCTCAAGGAAGTAGTGCTTTACCACCCCAGGACAATTCCAACCTTTCCTAGCCCAGAAAGTAAGGGGCTATTTCTATGAAGGCACTACTGCCCCACATCACACTTATGTTAGATGAGTTTAGTAATTCTTTATAGACCTCAGTCTTCATAAACTGTCTGCAAACATATGCTTTGCTTTGGAGAAAAATGGTTAGGAAAAGAAATACAAACAGCTACACGCTCAATATGCTATTCTCAACTAACCACTGAGCTGCATACCAGCAACCAAATATCCAGAAGAACACTGCTTATACCAAGAGCTTTGGTTTTCACAATACATTTATTTTAATTATTACAAAGAAAGATGGAGTGCTTTTACTGGAATGTTTGATCTAAGATTCAGTAGAAGTTATTTAAAAAAAAATTAGTTGCCACAGACATCTGTTACAGCTAAATGTAAACAACTGTAATTTGCATTATTAATTTGAAGACACAAGGATACGAATATGTGCTTACACACATGCTTACTTCTCCCTTTAAATTTTTTTAAACTTACATGATATTCTAAGACAATAATATTAAAAGTTATTACTAATGCTCCTTCATCTGTTGGTGTTTTTTGAACTCTGACAGGGTAAAGACTGTCTGCATGTCAGCATTTTGACTTTCACACTTTTGCCAACTTTTTTATATTGATCTTGCTATTTCATATTGGTTTTAGTTTGATCCCATTTAAGAAACTGCATTCTGTCATTTTAATATACAAATATATGACAGGACTAAAATATGCTCAGCTCTGTGTGAGTGCTTTAGAGGGAAGCGAGAGTGGAGGAAAAGTTTCCCATACGAAACACCCAGCAAGTGGGGTATGCGAAAGTATAGTGACAAACACTCCAACGGGGACCAGCTAGCATAGACTGACCTTGGAAGGGACATGGTCTCACCTCAACATGATGGCTGAGCTGAAAGCAAGCACACACCAAGTCTCACTAAGAAGTTATAGCAAGGGAGTATCTGACCACACCCCATCAAGAGCCAGGGAGGCTTTACAGTTTCATAAGCACAAAGCATTCTGATACTACTGTTCAAGCTGCACACCTCCTCCAAGAAGCTCAGCTACACAACATGCATTAGCTCCGTAAGAAGCAACTTCCAGGGTTCCCAATTTGCAAGTCACAGTTGACAACAAGGGAATTTACCATGGCTGCAGTTCTTGTTTTGAAGGCCCCTTTTTAATGTCTTCTGATTAGGAAAAATCTATAATGGATTTGGGGGTTAGTGGGCAGAAGAGGGAATAAGGTAAATGGGTATCCCTGTAATTTGTGCACTAAAAATCAGATTTCACTCCTGGCTTAAACAATTCAACTTTTAACTTAAACAAAACTATATCCACTTATGCCAAAAGTGGATTTGGCCTAAGTTGTAAAACAATGCCCAAACTACCACCTTATGAATGAGAAGAAATTACACACACACAGTCACACTGTCTATATGTATTTTTTGTGTGAATAACCCACCTCTTATACATATCCAGCAATCATCTTTTTTACTGTGTTTTGCAAGCTCTTCTTCAGTCACTTCAATTAATCGTCCTTTCAGTCCAGTTAAGTCTTTTCCACTTTTAGTTAGTCGAATCCAGTCCATAAGACTTCTGCCTGGTTTCAAAGGGACCTAAAAAATAAAATGTATGCTAAAATTGTAAAATGCTAAAGGAAAAGTGAGACAAAGTTGGTGAGGTAATACCTTTTATTGGAAAAGTGCATATTCAAAAGACTACTTTGTTTTGTTTTACAAAGAGGGTATGGATAGAGTGAAGACACTCTTGTTTGTTTTCTTTGCTGCTACTGGGAACCCATGGACCAAGGCGAAACTACTTAGGACAGCTCCTAACCTACTCACTCGAGGCAAGTGGCATTCTCCACTCTCTCCTTGCCCTTCAACTGCCAACATGAGCACCCACTGGGAAGATATTTGTCCACAACAAACTGGACTTCAGACACCAAATCTTCACTGCAGTAGTGAAGAGTCACACCAGTTTCCTTCTGCTGCTGGCTGGGAAGTCTATTAATAGCAAAAGAAAAAGCTATTCACAGAAAGAAGAGAGTCAAGAATACAGTTTACAGAGAGAGAGTATTACAAAGACACCCTTCACATCAATCAGATAGAAGACTCTCCACCAAACTGTGTAGCAGCTAAGAGGCTCAAGAAGAGAGATATATCTATTCCTCCTCTATTCAAGCACCCAGAAAAAACATCTCCAAGTTTACTTGTCATTGACTGACCAAAAAGAAAGCCAAAAAGATGAAATCCCCAAGAAAGATCCAGGGACACCATCCTAGCAGGACCTTCCCTTTCCCAAAAGTTGGAGGAGAGGATGGCATCTCACCTGGGCATTGACCTTTAATACTAATCTGTGCCTAGCGGGTTTAAACCACTGATCTAATTTTCAAGCCCTACATATGGCAAAAGAGGTGAAAAAGCCTGTGAGGGTACAGAAGAGAAGAAGCTGGAGAAAAAGAGAGGACTGGAGAATATTGCATAAGGAATCAGAATTTAAAATTTGACATGGTCAAAATTTTCCACACAGCAGATGCCTATAAGTTAGGGTCCTAAATAAATTGAGCCTTATTTTAAAAATGCTGAGCACACCCTGCTCCCGCTGAAGCCAACAGGAGCCAAGTGTCCTCAGGGCTTTTGAAAGCCAGGCCCAACTTATTTAGGAACCCAAACAGAAGAGCTTTATTGGATATAAACATTCTCATGTAGAATTTGAGCTGCAAAATGTTAACATCAGAGGAAGAGCTATGCTTTATAAATACTGAGATAACCTAGAAAATCTAACAAGGAACTGGTAACTGTCTTCTTTCTCTAAAGAGAAATATGGGTTATCTGGAACCATAAGGCTGTGCAGATACCTAACCTATGTACCAATTTGGTTTTATCGCTGTCACCCATGTCTTCCCTACCACTTTGCTATTATTAGAGTGTAACAAACTTGAAACAAAAATGCAAGCAAGCAAGCATAAGCTCCTAAGGACAGCGAATGCATGTTCTCAAAATGTTCATACAGCACCCAGCACAGTGGTTCCGCCAATATTTGCAAATTACATAAAATTAAAGAAGAAAAAAAGCATTAATGCAACATTAAAATTAAAAAAAAAAATCAGGAAATCCCAGAAGAAATTTTATAGCATATACATTGATAAATACTATATGTAAGTTTAGATTTAATAAAGAACACTAACAGAAAATAATACATATAGGTTATGGTTAACACTGGAATTGCCATCAGACTGGCCATCTATCTAGTCCTGCACTCTGACAGTTGCCAGTACCAGATGCTTCAAAGGAAAGTGCAAGAACCTTCAAGGGGGCAATTATAAAATAGTCAGCCCATAGGGCAAGTGTCCTCCTTCGCTTCGGCCCTGAAACGCAAGGAGATAGACCCTTTAACCTTATAAAATTATTAAAAATACAACAGCGTAACTGTGGACTGTCTTCATTATGTGTAAGATGCCAAATCCTGCTATCGCTCATGGAATTGATATCTTGTGGCAATGAGTCCCAGAGGCCAATGACACCACGTTTCATTAAGCAGAGGTGTTCCCTGCTGCACATCCATAACTGCCACTTTCCTTCTGGAAATCCTCGAGCGGGTCTTGCCAGTCCCTGACAGTAACCCTGCACTACGGCTCTGGCGTTTAGCCTTCAGAGGAACGGATCCGCACCCCGCAGGCTTTCCCCACTACGCAGAAGTGAAGCGGGTGAAGAGGCGAGAGGTGCCCGACCCCCAGGGGCTCGGTGGGCGGACACAGCTGGCTCCAAACACGAGGCAGGTCGGCAGCCCAGGCCCCCGGGGAGGGAGGGGGGGGCAGCCCCCGCCTGCGCGCTACTCCGGGCCCGGCTCGAGCGCACACAGCCTCTCGGCGCCGCCTGGCTGCTCCCTGCCCGGCTGCGGCGAGGCAGCGCCGGGAAAGACGAGGCCAGCGCCGCCCCCCGCCCCGTACCTTGCTGCGCGCCGCCGCCCGCTGCTGGGAGCCGGACGCGGGGAAGGCCTGCGCTGGGACGTTCAGCATCCCGCTCCGCTCCGCGGCCGCCCGCCGCACTCGCCCCCCGCCCCGCTTCCGGGCTCGGCCGGGCCGCGAGGGGACTGCGCAGGCGCGCGGGGGGGGGGGGCGGAGCCCGCCCAGCAGCCGGGGGAGCGACCCCGCCTCCTTCCGGAGCCGCGCGCGCCACCGTCAGGCCGGGCCGGAGCCGCGCAAAACAAAGCCGCGAAGCGGGGCCGGTGCTGACGTGCTGCGTCCCGCCCCCACCCCGCGAGACCTTCCCCTGCCGCCGCTGCCGCCGGGCTGCGTCGCGGGGCCAAACAACTTCCACGTTCCGCGGCGCTGCGCCGGGGTCCGCCCTTGGATTGTGCCTTGATGCGCCTGTCACCCTGGCGTCGGGCCTTTCCGCGGGTTACGTTTTTGTCGGGACACCACGGAGTCAGCTGGCCCCGGCTCTTGTAACCCAGCCCCGGGACTCGGCTAAAAGTGGCCATGCCCTCACTCGGACATCTGGCTGGAACGCCTCCCACCCCTGGCCGGTGCGGGCCATGGACATGGGCTCCACAGGTTTCAGAGGAGCAGCCGTGTTAGTCTGTATTCGCAAAAAGAAAAGGAGGACTTGTGGCCCCTTAGAGACTAACAAATGTATTAGAGCCTAAGCTTTCGTGAGCTACAGCTCACTTCGTCGGATGCAGAGTATTTTGAGGTTTAATGCATTACTGTTCGTAAAGTGCTTGAAATCCTCAGCTTGGAAGTGCCTTATAAGTGTAAAATATTGTTATTATTGAAATATCATGAGTGAGATGTCATAAGAAATCTAGGCTTGTATACCCTTGAAGAGGTAGAAGAAAAGAGCCATTTGCATTGATCTGGAGGAGAGAGAAAACCTGAGCATGATGCAAAGACATTCTGCCCCGAATCAAATTCACAATTAAGCATTGTAACTTTTCAAGTGACTTTGAGGTACAGTATAAAACAGAAAGGACAGTGTGTCTGCTAATAGGCTGGACAGTTTCCCAAACTTTTGAAAGAAAGAAAATTAAACCAATCACACCCAACTTCAGCACCAACATGAGCAGTCAGTCAGGAAGATCTATGCAATCTTGTCTTATAGAATACTCCTTTCATACATGCTTAGATGAACAGTACAGTTGTTAATGCTGAGGTATAAAGTATCATTGACATCTGAATTAGTGCACACTGAAATCAACAGGGTAGTTCAGATCTCATATTTATTGTTTCAGACTCTCTTGCAAATTTGAGTAGTCACAGCCAGGTCACATGTTGAAGGTTTTGAAATGGAGAGAATGGACCGGTTGTAAAAAAAAGCATTTTAATCAAGTGTCTGATTCTGCTTTCATTGCACTGTGTTGTACCTTACTCTGAGTAATTTCAAGGGGAACACTGACTGAGCACAGTACTATTACTCATGAGTGTGGGTAGCAGTCTTGGGCCCCGAATGATTATTTGGCTATAAATTATATTAATTTACAGCTGTCTCTACATTTGTAGGCATGTATTACTGTATGGGTCAGGCCAAATTCTACTTGTAGTTGTAGTAATGGAATCCCATTCGTCAGAGCACAATTTTGCTCCTTACTTCTTGCTATCATCTGGTTTACGTGCATCATCAGTAACTATTTTTATACTATATCCCGGGGTGGCTAACCTGTGGCTCCGGAGCCACATGTGGCTCTTCAGAAGTTAAAATGCAGTTCCTTGTATAGGCACCGACTCCGGGGCGGGAGCTACAGGTGCCAACTTTCCAATGGGCCAGGGGGTGCTCACTGCTCAACCCCTGGCTCTGCCACAGGACCTTTCCCCACTCCACCCCTTCCCACCCCCTCCTCTGACCCTATCATGCCCTTGCTCCTCCCCAGAGCCTCCTGCATGCCACGAAACAGCTGATTGGGAGGTGCAGGGAGGGAGGAGGAGGCGCTGATCAGCTGGGCTGCCGATGGACAGGAGGCACTGGGAAGGGAAGAGCTGATGGGGGGCTGCTGATGTATTACTGTGGCTCTTTGGCAATGTACATTGGTAACTTCTGGCTCCTCCTCAGGCTCAGATTGGCCACCCATTTTATACCAGCAATGTAAGCCCATGTATCTGAGAGCATGATTCAGTTCTCAAGCCTAAATTCTGTCCCCAGTTTCATGGTGTGACTGACAGTGGAATTTGGTTCCTAACTTTTTCAGTGTAAACATTATGTTGTTTGTCCTTTTTCTAAACTGCTTGTTTCCATGCACATATATACAACTTCATTTAATCAGTGAGTGTATGATCTAAGAATATTTAGATTACTATATTTAGAATATTCCAGATTAATTACTTGATATGCTCCACCAAAACTATAAAGAAAACTTTCATTGTGTAGCCACTGTACTGGGCCTGTTTTTCCATACTGTTGCACCATTTTTACACTGGTAAAGTCAATAGAGTCACATCATCATAAAATTAGTGTAAAGGAAGGAATAATCAGGCAACTTGTTTTAAAATTGCAATTTGGGAATGTGTCAGTTATGGACTACAAATATATTAAATGTGTCAGGCTTCATGAGAATAATACATTATTCGGCTGTTGTAAGAAGTTAAAATTTGTACCTTTTCTCCCTTAAAAGCAAAAACAATCCTTAGACTAGAAAAGATAAATGATAGAAGTACTATAACATTTACAAAATATTTCAATTTTTTATTACCAATAACTTACATTCAAATAAATTATCTTTAAAATACTATGATACATTTTTACATCAAGTTTAAATTAGAAAGTTTTAGAGGTGGCATTAGCACTCCATATAGTTAGCAATCAGATTCTATTCCTGAATCTTGCTCCAGTTCAACATTGTCATCTTCACTATCTGAGTCTTCATAAAAGGAAATGGTAGCTTGAACTGGGAAGTTTTTCAGAAGTGCTTCAGCTTCTTGATATAAGTAATCATAGCACCTTGATTTGGGCCAAAATAGTCTGAAATAAATATACAATGTTTTGTGTATTTATTATTGTTAGATAATATCCTTTGTGTTTCTTGTCTGTCAGCCTCCGAGGACAGGAAAGTCTTCTGTGTTTCTAACAGACACCAACTCTTCCCCCCAACCTACACAAGTATAACTTGCTGAGTCAGCACTAGAAAAGTTTCTCATGTCTGATAGAGATATTTTGAAATTTAAAATTTGTCAAAAATACAGATCTAATAGAAGCCTCAAATCTACTACCATACAGAATGTAGAATCAAAAACTAACCTGAATCCTGAGATCCACTTCTGTAACTCAGCCTCCCTGCTACCCAATTAACTGAAGTTCTACAATATGGTCCAAAGACTATTTAAGATGAACATAAATTACGTGGATTGCTTTGTTACTAAGGGCCATATCCTCCTCTCACACCCGTGTAAATCAGGATCAACTTTACTGAAGTTATGGTGTTACAAAGGTGTAAATCTGATGTAAGAAGAGAATCAGGCCCATGGGTTTTACCACAGAACTCAATAGTTTTAATCTAAAAGAAAAAAAATCACTAGGTCTGATTTGCCTCTCATACCAGGTTTACGCTTGTGTGACTTCACTGACTACAGAGATCCTGATCTACACCAGAGTATATAACGAGTTTTCAAAGATGGAGAAAAGGGAATAATATAATCCAAATGTCAGTTGAGAACTATACTGGTTTGCTTTGTGTATGCTATATTGTTTACAGTGCATTATTATGCATGTACAGTATGTGGACTGTTTTTCATTTTTGACAATATAGCGAGGTTTATACACATTTACAATAAAACGGAGTTGAAAGAAAGCATTCAGAGCAAGAGTAACTTCTCAGGATGAAACTAAAACCTATATTTTCTTCCCACTTGTGGACTACATGCAGCTTGTATCCGGTGGGTCTAGTTTTTCAAACTGATCTCCTGTATTGTGCCCACAGATTATAAACACCAATGACAACAATAAGACTTTTTTCCTACCTTATTGGCAGGGACATCCAACTAATATAATTTACACTATCAACTAATCACAACAAATTGCAAGCAAAAATGGGAGGTGAATTTAAAAAACAAAGAAATGAAACGTAAGTTTCTAAAGGTAAATGGACACTAACCACTTTGTCACCAGCACCATTTGATATATTTCCCTGTGCAATGATTCATAAACACTGGTTACATATCCATAACAGAAATAATTAATATAAGAGGAGGTTTATTTACTTATTCAAAAATACTTTCTAAGTCAGTTGTAAATAACAAATTATACTAGGCTACATCTTTCTTCTGAACATCGTATCTTTTTCACTCAAGTAGTTTGTATCACATTTCCTGTTCACTTTTAGTGGGTAAGCCACAATCCTGAAGAGACTCTCTCACATGTTTGCATCTAAGTAGTCCCACTGAGGTCAATACAATTACTCAAGTGTGTACAGAATCGGGCCTAAATTTGTGACCACTTTGTGTCCTACCTAAAATACTAATTTGTGTAATTACATTCTGCCTTCTTAAATCACCTGGATACCATAATGACTAGCTCTCATTACATGCAACAGATAAATCCTCTACAGTTTCGGCTATAGTAATCTTCTTTACTTCCTGACCTGAGCTGTTAGTGGTGTGTGCTATCAAACAGCTGTCAAGTTTCACCTCAGGGATGGGTGAGTAGAGTTGAAAAGTGTAAAATGCCTTTGGATCCTCTGGAATAATAGCAGCTTTATAAATGCAAGGTATCATTGATATGATAGTTTTTAACATTTATTTTGGTAGGCCACAATCCAGCAAAGCACTTAAGCACCTGCATACCTTTAAACATACGAGTACTTTCGTTGATATCAATAGGACTACTCACACTGTTTAAAAGTAAGCAGGTACCTAAGTGCTTTGCTAGACAGGGGCTATAATGCACAACACATTTCTGGAAAAGGTTGCTGTACTCTTTGCTCAACTGGTTTCAGACCATCTAATGTACATACAACCACAAATATATTTGGTGCTATGGGTGGAGACTAAAGGCCATAAAGTCTGCCTCAGAAACATGACAGCTGAAAAATTAATTATCACCAAGGTCACTAAAGAGCCTGATACTCCTTGAATAGCAACTTACCTAACTGGATGTGTATATTGGGTAAGTTTTCCTGAGGCTTCTGACATCCCATATGGACTATACAGCTAGGATTAAAAGAAGAGGAGACAAAATTTACTCCATGCCTGTTAAACATTACATGGCAAACAGTACAGGTTAATTTACTGCAGTATTCAATATTCTCGGTTTATTAAACTACACATTGCCATTTAACCTCAGAAATGCCCTTCACTACTGCTGCACAGATTATTTTCCAAATAGATCTTGTTTGGGAGATTGATAGTTTGTTGCTTTGTTGTTTTGGGGCTTTAATTTTTTTTATTAATTATTCTTCTTATTATTATTTAGTCACAGACCTGCAAGGTATTCTGAACGTGTCAGATGGAAGAAAACCCGCTTGGTCCTCCCCATCTCCCTGCCGGGGCAGTATTATTGGCAGATTTGAGACACTTACCACGCTTTGATTTCTTCTCGGCTGTCTCTCTGCATCGCTTTCGGTGGGGATCCAAGGCCTCCAGAATTCCCCGGCCCTGCGGAATCAAGGAAACAGCCTGTTAAATAGAGATGAAAGCTCACCTAACCCTATACTGGCTGCTCAGTTTCCACAGCCCGATGGGTGGAAGAGACGTGGGGAAACCAGGAGTGTGATCACAAGAGCAATTGATCGGTTGGAAGGAAGGCGCGGGGCGTGCGCTGAGCTGGAGGAAGTGCGGATACCCATGTTGTCCTTTGGAACATCTCCGGGAGCTAAACCCGCGAAGTGGAGGGCAGCAGCAGATGGGTGCGCTCTCCATGCTCCGCCGCTACAGCACGGGATCCGGACGAGGGAGTGGTGCTGCTTTGCCGATGATGATCCTGAAGTAGATCAGTTCTCCCGCTAGCCCGAGGCTGTGGGGCTTTTATAGTCCCCGGCTAATGACTATTTAGGAGTCCACCCCCTCCCTTTCCTTTGCTAGTCAGATAAACAAAAAGGCTACGCGTGAAGGCGCATCAGTGTAAACAAGGAGCGTGGACGCGTGCAAGTCCCAAATGGCCCAGGGAGAGATTTGGCAAGTCAGTGTTAATCACACTTGAACAGACACGGCTGCTGTCATGGGAAAAAAAAAAAAAAAAAAAAAAAGCCCACGCTTCTGGGCTGTGAAATGGCGAGTGTGGGAAAGACTAAAGTGACTCTCCCAGTTTCGTGTACTTTTTGCAATACGGGTTGATGCTGGCAGGGATTGAAGCACTATCCTAGCTGCTACCACTGAAGGGAATAAAATACTCACCACTTCTGGGGCAAAAATACTTGTCTGCTTGACTAGGAGCTTTATTTACTGCCCAGGATCTAATCCATGCTGCTTCGGCAGAAATAAAGGAACATAAAATGAAAAATAAGGCCTTTAAAATTGTATTTATTTATTCACTTAATAACAAAACATACTTAGAAATTATATCAAATGCTACCTTTTCTACCAGTCTCTGAAATAGAAAATATTTCAACCCTCATGATTTGATTTACTTTATGTGAATTTATTTTTATTAACAGCTATCCCTTTCAAAGCAGCTCTCACATGCAAACTTCCAGCATGCAATCTTATCTAGCCACAGTGTAGCTTTGTAAAAAATGTACTTTTTAAAATTGCATTTGACCATTTCTAGGGCAGTACACAGTGCTGAGAGGCAGACAAAGGAACTTCACATAGTGATGGTGGAGAAGGTGACATGTCCAGTGGGAATGGCTTTGCATTGTGGTATAATCCTACTTCACTTCACCTATTATTAGTGAATATTTACCTTCTTAACTGAGGGAAAGAAAATATTTTGCACTTTATATATTCCCCCATCGGATATCAACAATTCTTTTAATTTACGGGAGTTTCTTAAATTATAGGATATATCCTGCCCAACCACCATCCCCAAGGCACTGCAAGCACCCAGACCATTGATTCATTCTCTTTCACATGACAATGATGCTTTATTCCAATGCACAACGACAAATAACTTTGAAAATGTATGCTGTGCAATAACAGCATGTGGTACTAAATGGCCAGACTTTAAACTACAATCCACATCATTTCCCTGCTTCACAGGGTGTTGTGAGGCTGTATTCAATACTGTGTGTTACGTGTTCAGATGCTGCAACAATGAGTATAACAGAAGAGCCAGTAAATAACACTTTGGGGGCATTCAAACAGCAGAAATTCACAGTTCCTCATGAGTCTGGGAGTGCATGCTTCAACAGCAGCTCTGCCACCCTTTTAAGGGGTGTAGCATGCATTCCTTTCCCTATTGGATCAGCCCAGCTGACTAGAGCACACACAGCCCCCAAAATGATGGAATATGCCCAGTGGACACAACCAGGAGGCATGTTTGCACTGTTTGGGGGAGTCTATTGGCTTTCTGGTACTAGTTACAAGCAATGTTCTGCCCAAAAGCAGATATGGGCAGAAATTTCCTTGTGCATTTTCCTTGTGCGTTTGGGCACAATACAGTTCATACTATTTAATTCACAGCAGCATGTGTAAAATGTCCATATTGTTAGCTGTTGTAAGTGTCAGTTTGTTAGGTCTGTAACTCCCCCCCCCCCCACAGAGCTCCAAGTCAGAAATGTGGATACAGACTTAATATCTTTCTGCTATTTAATCAGTGAGAGAAGAAGGCAAAGCTCTTACAGTGAAAGAGAAATAATTATCTAATCTATGCATTTAACCTTCTGCACATTTGTGATGTGCTCTGCCCAGATCACCTTCATGTGTTGGATCACTAGGTGTATACCATCTGTAGATTGGAGCTGTTCATTGGCTTCTAAGAGGGGTATGAGGGAAGCAAATTTTGAAGCAAAAGATGCTCTCAGTGTAAAAAATGACACAATGAATCATTCATAGATTCCAAGGCCAGAAAGGACCACTGTGATCATCTAATCTGACCTTCTGAATAACACTGGCTATATAATTTCCCAATTTCATTAAGGATAAGAAATCAAACTTTTAAAGTATAAGATTCCCTTACTAACTCTGCTACACTGCAACATATGTAGTTATTTGAAATTTTCCCCCCTCCTATAGTGGATGAAGTTGAAGTGGTTAAAATAGATGGTATTCACCCAAGAGTTCTAAAGGAACTCATGTGAAATTGAAGAACAACTAACTGTGGTATGTAACCTCTCATTTAAATCAGCTTCTCTACCAGATGACTGGAGGATAGCTAATGTGACATAACCAATTTTTTAAAAAAAGACTCCAGAGGCAATCCAGGCAATTACAGGCCAGTAAGCCTAATTTAGTATTGGGCAAACTAGTTGAAACTATAGTAAAGAACAGAATTATCAGATACATAGGTTAACGTGATTTATTGGGGAAGATTCAACGTGATTTTTGTAAAGGGAAATCATGCCTCGCCAATCTACTAGAATTCTTTGAGGGGGTCAACAAGCAGGTGGACAACGGGGATCCAGTGGATATAGTGTACTTAGATTTTCAGAAAGCCTTTGACATGGTCCATCATTAAAGGCTCTAAAGCAAAGTAAGCTGTCCTGGGATAAGAGGGAAGCTTCTCTCATGGATCAGTAACTGGTTACAAGATAGGAAATAAAGGGTAGGAATAAATGGTCAGTTTTCAGAATGGAAAGAGGTAAATTCCCCAGGAGTCTATAATTGGACCATTACTGTTCAACATATTCATAAATGAGCTGGAAAAAGGGGTAAATAGTGAGGAGGCAAAATTTGCAGATGATACAAAATTATTCAAGATAGTTAAATCCAAAGCAGACTGCGAAGAGCTACAAAGGTAGCTCTTTCACAAAACTGGGTGACTGAGCAACAAAATGGCAGATGAAATTCAGTGTTGATAAATGCAAAGTAATGCACATTGAAAAACATAATCCCAGCAATGTATATAAAATGAGGGGATCTAAATTAGCTGTTAGCACTCAAAAAGAGATCTTGGAATCATTTTGGATGTTTCTCTGAAAACATCCAACCAATGTGCAGTGTCAGTCAAGCGAACAGAATGTTGGGAATCATTAGGAAAGGAATAGACAATTAGACAGAAAATATAATATTGCCTCTATATAAATCCATGGTACACCCACATCTTGAATACTGCATGTAGATCTGGTTGCCCCAACTCAAAAAATATGTATTCAAATTGGAAAAGGTACAGAAAAGAGCAACAAAAATTATTAGCGGTAAGGAACAGCTTCCATATGAGGAGAGATTAGTAAAACTTGGATTTTTCAGCTTGGAAAAGAGACGACTGAGGTGGGATATGATAGAGGTCTATAAAACCATGACTGATGTGGAGAAAGTAAATAAGGAAGTGTTATTTACTTCTTCTCATAACACAAGAACTCGGGATCACCAAATGAAATTAATAGGCAGCAGATTTGTTTGTTTAAAACAAACAAACAAACGGAAGTATTTCACAGAATGCACTGTCAACCTGTGGAACTCTTTGCTAGAGGATTTTTTGAAGGCCAAGACTATAATAGGGTTCAAAAAAGGACTAGATAAATTCATGGAGGATAGGTTCATCAATAGCTATTAACCAGAATGGGCCTGGATGGTATCCCTAGCCTCTGTTTGCCAGAAGCTGGGAATGGGTGACAGGGGATGGATCGCTTGATGATTACCTGTTCTGTTCATTCCCTCAGAAGCACCTGGCATGGGAAGACAGGATACTGGCCTAGATGGACATTTGGTCTGACCCACTATGGCCATTCTTGTGTTCTTAAAACTAAACTAAACAAAATGCTCCTACTACATTGTAGTAGATACCTATCCGGTATCCTCAAGCAGGGGATTGGATAAGATGAGGGCATAAAGCAGTCTATGCAGTTATCTGACTGTGTGATCATAAGCCAGGTTCTCTCTCTTTTTCCTTTGTTACCAAATTGTCAGCATGGAACAACCTACAGTTAGTGCATAAAATCAGATGCCTAAAGACTCTCTGACGGTAGAATACATTTTTGCATGACTGAAGTGAGAACCAGTTTTTGTAGCTCACACTTAAGTTCTGAGAAAATCATCAACACAAGCCTTGGAACAGAAGAAAGAGGTGGACACCAGGTTGCCTGTAGAAGAAAAATAGAAAAGAGTCTCTGTCAAAACAGCAAAGATTAATTGCCACAGCATTATTTATTTCGTAATTTACCAAGGTGAGCCACCTTATCTACAGAGAAGTTGAAGAGAGGATGCACAGTTCAAATAAAAAACAAAGCTGAGTTCCTTTGCTGGTGACCCTTAGTTGCCCCAGAGCTTAGAGTTCCTTTTAATACCTACCCTGTATGAGAAAATCTCTTGAGAAAAGAGTGACTTACCACTTATAAAGCAAACTGAAACACAGAGGTGTTGAAGAGATGAGGAGAAAATAATGACTAGCAGCTGTTGGTGCCACTGTGTGCTTACATGCTACATGACTACTCATAGCCTTGTAGTTTTGTAGTGAAGTCTCATTTATTAAGATAAGGTTATTTTTTGCAGTACTTTACCATGACTGACCTAGTGGCAAGAAGGTTGAGTATGACTGGCATTGTTAAACGAAGTATGGAAGAATAGCTTTATCTCCTGTCATAGGCCCCTTTGCTTCCCTCGTTTAGCACAGAAGGCAACAAAGGAATGTTAGCTTGCAATGCATACACAGGACAATGTCTTGTCTATGCTAGACACTAATCCACATTAAAACCATGCTACAACCATTTAAGAAAGAGTGGTCAAGTATGATTAACAAAACAATTCATAAATAACCTTTTTTAAATTTGGTGGATGCTAGTATAGTTCTGAGTGCAATATGAAGAGAATCTTTGTGATTGAGGCTGAGTCACTCATTAATTCTTGCTTAATCAAATTAACACCGTTTTTCTCTTTGTATGCCTCAGATACTGGTTCTGTGTCAGATATTTGTAGCTAAGCTTTTTAAAAATACACAATATGAATATTGGACCAGATGTTGCTCTCAATTACACTTATGTAACTCCAGGGTAAGTATAATAGAGTAATTCTAATTGTCATGCTCGAATACATTCTGCTTTAAAAACAGAAAGGAACAGAAACTAACAAATGAGGCTTTTCTACTTTTTTCATAAATAACAACAAAATATACTCAGAGATTATATTAAATGTCACGTCTTCCAAAAGTCTCTAATATACAAAATATGTCAGCATTAAGGATTTATTTATTATTAATAGCTATCCCATTCAAAGCAGCTGCACATGTAAACTTACAGGATTTAGTCTTATTCAGCCACTTTGCAATTTTTGTAAAAAAATACTGTTAAAATTAAATTTTAAAAAATGTCAAGGGCAGTACAAGTCATTCAAATAGAGTTACTCTGGATTCACACCAATACAACTGATAACACAATTTAGCTCTACATATCAAGCAAATATTTATCAGGAGCAAAGGGTAATTCATTCATTGAAATTGATTTGGAGTACTTGTATACCTTTTAGCAGTTCAACACCTGGTAATGCAATATACTTTTAATAGGACACATAGAAGAGTAAACACAGAGGTCTGGGCAGATGAGTGTGCTATTACAAACAAGGAACATGTTCCCAAATGGCTCAGAGCAAGATCTGACAACACAGTGCTAATCACACTTGGACATGGGAATAGCTGGGCTGAAAACATTCAGCTGGCTTCATAGAAGCCTTTCTGTGAACAGCAATAGATACCTCTTGGTTATTAATAAAACATAATACATTATGTGAAGTCTTCTGTACCAGCTTACATGTGAAATGTATGGGCCTGATCCTCCAGATCTTATTTATATAGTCAGAGTCAGTGGTTCTGGGACAATTTTTATTGTGGGGGTGCTGAAGGTAGAAACAAGGTATGTGGGTTGTTATTACTACTTCAAGTCAGGGGGTGCGGCAGCACAACTAGTTCCAACACCTATGGAAAAAGCACTATATAAATTTAGAAATGCAGGATCAGGTCCAGTGTAATTAGCTTGTCACTTTTCTATTGGCTGAGACTGTGTCAGCTGGGGAAATCCTGATATCAGGGGAAAACACTTTCTTAGTAATTGGTAGTTTATAGCCCAGTTCCATCTTCATGTTGCCAGTTTTGATAACATTTTACAGACATATTTTGAAAGTTAGGTGTCTGCCTAATTTATGCATGCAGCTGTCCAATGTGTGTATACAAATAAGGCATTTATTTATACATTCGGCCAGTTAGGTGGTTAATCATGACTCATGAGTGCATGTAAGTTCTTGATTCATTTGCACATCTATGTATGTGATTTGTATGTACAAATGAGGTGCGTATGCAATTACACATGCCTGACTGAAAATCTGGTACTGTCTTTCAAGTACATAGCATCAGATTTTTTTTTATTTTCAGATATGGAAATAAATGCAGTTTTCCTATATACTTTGAAAACAAGATATGAATTTACAAAGAACAACACACAATGTGTTACCAACCCTGCCATCTTGACAAACATTTTGTATTGATGAAAAGTTTCCAGAATATTATTAAAATATCCAAAACTGGGCTAAGGTTCAGGCAGTGCTCAGCATTTCCTATGAGGTGGAAGTTTTATCACTTAGTACAATGAAATCATGTTTTGGGCCTAAATACATTCATGAAACTAAAAGGTAATTTTGGTTTTGAAGAAAGAATAAGACTCAGTCAACAAATCAATCCACTCAAGTTACTTATGGCTATAAATTGGTGCTTTCCCTCTTGTAAGGAGCTTACTTGCCCTCTTGCTGTTGTCATATTTTCTCCTACTAATTTATGACTTTGACAGTGCCCTCAATAAGTCAACACTTGTTACTGATTCAAGATATCTGTTTATGCCCTTTGACTTAATGTAGCATAAACTCTATCAGTCAAGACCTCTTGTTTCCATACTCCTGCTACTGTTTAGTTGGAATATATTGATACATCAGGAATCCATTATAGTTTCCATATTGTTTGATATAAACAATAGAAATGCACTTTTATGTATTTCTTTGAAATAACTAGTGATATTTTTCAGGTACAGAGGATAAGAAAGAGTTCATTTTATCTCATCATGGTTTGCAATCCTCCAGATAAACCGTCTAGATTTGGATGCAAGCTGCTAACCTAAGTAAAACCTTGAGCTGCTGTGTTTTCACTGTTATTTTAACCTGCCTTAGCTATCGCAACTTAAGAATACACCCTTATTGCAGTGAAGACATACCCTTTAGTTATGCAGCATCAATATGACCAATACACATAATAAAATAACTTAAATGAACTTCCCAGTTGTATGCCTTCTGTAGAATGGTGAGTGGTATCAACTCCCATTGACATCAGTGGAAGTTGCAAGTGCTCAGTATCTCTTGCAATTTGTCCCGCAGTAATTCATAAAGAGATCTAATAAAAAGTCTTATTCTCATGGCTAGATTTTGAAACCCTGACTCATGTTTGTAAGCACTTACTCACATGAGTAGTCCTACTGAAGTTAATGGGACTATTTGTGGGAGTCAGTACTCATAAGTGTGTGTGTGTGTGTGTAAGGGTCGCACAGTCTATCCCTCAGAGTGTTAGGGAAAACCTCGTCACACATTTTCTTTAACACACACCATCTGAGAAAGCCTAGTGCTTCTCCATTATCTGCTAGCACAAGAATGTCCCCTTACTTTGATTTTCCATTGGTAAAGATGCTTATTTAAAAAAAAAAATTAACAGGTTTAAAGTATATTTCTAAAGTGCTTGAGAGGAAGGATGATCTAGAGGTTAGGGCAGTAGCCAGGGATTTGGGAAATATTAGTTTGATTCCTTCTTCCACCACAGACTTCCTCTGTGAGTTTGGGCAAGCCACTCAGCCTCTCTGTGCCTCTGTTCCTTATGGGTAAAATTTGGATAACAGCACTTCCCTACCTCACAGGGTTGTTATGAGGAGAAATGCAACACAGATTATAAGGTACTCATTTACTATGGCAATTGGCATCTATAAGTACCCAGTAACAGAGTGGCACAAAATTTGAAGACATAATTCTGAATACAATGGACTAGATTCTACACTGTTAAAATCAATTGTGAGTGCATGGGACATAAGCCATACTGTGATTCCCATTTAGGGCCTGAACCAAAGCCTTTTGATCTTGGCTTTGGATCAGGCCATTGGGACTACTAGTGTATGAGCAAGGGTGGGCCATTAATTAAACAAAAAAAATCCAATAAACACAACACAATTTATAGTTTCTGATAACTGGGCAGTGCATAAGCATAGGATTAGGTTAGGAGCTGTAAACAGGCAGGAATAACAAAGAATTATTATCTTAAGTTAGCAAAAAGAAAAGGAGTACTTGTGGCACCTTAGAGACTAACAAATTTATTAGAGCATAAGCTTTCGTGAGTTACAGCTCACTTCATCGGATGCATCCAATGAAGTGAGCTGTAGCTCACGAAAGCTTATGCTCTAATAAATTTGTTAGTCTCTAAGGTGTCACAAGTACTCCTTTTCTTTTTGCGAATACAGACTAACACGGCTGCTACTCTGAAACCTATCTTAAGTTAGAACAGGGTATGAACAAGTTTAAAATTCAACTTCTTAGTGCAAAGTTTTAAAAAGATTTAGCAAAATATGAACAAAATGTACATTTTGTACAAGATATTGTGTTACTATTATGGCCCTAATATGCTGTTTTCTTACCACATAGGATGTCTGTTGGTTTAAAATGGTCACCACTGTATTTTGATAGCAAAGGAGCTGATCCTGCATCCCCTCAATCCTATGTTATATTGTCCTTAGACAATGTAAAAGGCCCCACCTGGATTTTGAATTAGACTGTAATATTATTTAAAGTCTGTCTTTTTTTGCTCAAAGAGTAAAATATGTTCTTCCAGCTACTTGACTGGTGTGAAGGGTCCCAGAAAAAACAAAACTGGTGCAGCCCTGCTGCGTGGAGGAGAGGGGTAAATTTTTAGGAAACGACATATCCTTGCACTCGTTTCATCCCATAGAGCCAAGTTCCATGGGGATCCTTGAGTGCAATTATACAGGATGGGTAGATTTGTAGATCGAATACTGCATGGATTCACTAGCCCCATTCTGCACAATAGAGGTGCTAAGGCTCTAGGTCTATGCCAGCAATAAATATGAAGTAATAGCTACAGAGCGATTGACTCTGCTCTGTGGAGCTGCGGGGAGGATTCCCTTTCCAGCATGCCTCTATGGAAATACCCAGTAGTTGGAGATACAAAATTCTCCTTTGTGTCTTGTGAATCCCTGCTGTACAGTGTTTTAAACCTATTGATCACTTGAAAATTAAATGGTGGTCACATTGCTACTCTGGGTATCTGGCTGAGGACAGCAAAGAGAGTGTGCATTCACTGCAGGCTTCTCAGTGCGCATGTGACAGGATGTGACTCCAAACACCAGATTGTGTGCCCCCAAGCACACTCTGGCAAATGGCAAAGACAATGCATCCAGATGAGTAAACTGCACATTGCAGAATCAAGAATATTTAAGGCGACAAACCACTTTTTTTTTTAAAATAGGCATATTATTTGCTATGGGATTATAGGCACTTTAAATAACATACAGAAAGACAAACAGAAGCATTGGTGCTGAATAGCAGCTAAGAAAATCTTGCTTGTTTCTGACCTTTTAAGATAATGAGGGTGGTGAAATACTGATGCATCACTGATGTTAGACCTCAGCAGAAGTGTTTGACCCACCACACAGCATAATCATACTGTATTTGCTGCAGTAAGGGCCCTCAATGCCTGCAGTGTGGCATGGCAGACTTTGCCCCATAATCCCTAAAAAAGTGAGAAAGTAGCTAGATTAAATGAAGTAGAGATGCATTTAGTTCTAACACATCAGATACAGTCAGAAAAGAATAAGAAATTAGATAATAGAAGGATCATCCCACTCCAACTCTGATTTATAAGTTACGGGCATTTGCATCCAGTCATGCTTTAGCTTACCAGTGTTCCATTCACTTAAGTGGTCTTCTCATTTATAACCTCCCTGTCTAGAAAGTCAATGACGGAGACAGTGTTGTCCTTTTCTTTCCCCTATTGCTCTGTGACTTTGTTATAGCACTGAGCATCTCATGAAACACGTATGATGACACTTAACCTGTGATGTGGTATTTAACCTCCAGCAGGAGGGCATCACCACCACCACCAAGTACACAGATCAAGACACAGATCTTCCTTCAGCTGTGGCCAACAAGCGCCTGGTGCAGCTGGGAAGGGGCCCAGCTCGTAGAAGAGCAAACTGTACCATTTTAAAGGCTGAGAGAACTTTTCTATCTAAGGTATTTATATGCCCCCCACCCCATAGTTATCAGTTACCATAGTATCTGAGCACCCCAGCGTCTTTATTGTATTTATCCTCATAACACCCTGTGAGATAGGGAAGTGCTATTATCCCCAATTTACAGATGGGGAACTCAGGCACAAAGAGAATAAGTGATTTGCCCAAGTTCCTTGTGGCAGAAAAGGAAATTGAACCCTACTCTCTCAAGTACAAGGCTAGCACCTCCTAACAATGGGACTACGGCTTTTGCTAAAGTAGCTTCTCTGCAGGAGCCATAAGTGGAATTCTGGCAGAGTTCCCTGGTGCCTTTGCCCTTTCCCGCCTGTTTCCCCACAGAGAAGAAATTGATTCAGACCACTGATATCCTCAAGTTCTAACCTCCATCACAGCAGAATTTCAAAGTTTATTTGCATGCTCAAATCCCAGAAACCCTGAGTTATAGCATAATAGAGACTAGGAATATAGAAGTAGTAGAACAGTTTAGTAGTAGCCTACCTGTCCTAGTTAGGCCAACTGTGTATGGCCAGTGTACATGAAATAATTATAGACACAGCTGGTTGCGCTGCCTATTATTAAGGTTGCCCAGTACTTCCCATTATAAGGTCCTGCTTTCAGTAGCTTGTAATTTTGCCAAACTTTGGTCTGAAATTTTCCATGCTAGGTGTCTGCCTCACACTGAATGTTTCTGGAAAATTTCAGCCATTTCCAAGAATGAGGCTAAGGAAAAATACATTGTTTAGCCCATGTTAAAAAATTCTGGTAACCTTTTCTTCAATAAGTTCTAGTGACCCCATGCTTTAGAGCAGGGACTTAAAATTTGGCAAAGGATGGTGTTTGTTTTGCTATTCCCTTAAAAATCCACCCAAATTTAGCAAAGTTATAAGCCTTTAAAAAATCACAGTTCGCACATATTTAGTAGAGATTTCCCCTAACATTTGATCCATACTGGGCATGCTCCAACTCAGCGCTGAGCAAGACTTTCCCTGCAATTGCAGCTCTGGGCTGCTGCAGACTTTGCTGGGTCCAGGTCTGGGCACCTTAACTGAGAACACGAGGCCTGTCTCATGTATTCTCATCTCCCTGCCCCCCACTACTGGGTCCAGGCAGTGTGATTCAAATGTAAAGGTGACAGGAATAATCAGGGAAAGGGTCAGAGGAATAGATTGGGAAAAGGAGTCTGGATTGGGAAGCAGGTAGAAACTGGATCTGGAGGCTGGCAGGGATAAGGAGAGGGAAACTGGGACTGGGAGTTGGGGACAATGGGACTGGCTGGACAAGGAGATTCGGAGCTATGGCAGAGACTGAGACTAGGATCCAGGGATAAAGAATGGGACTGGCTGGGCATGGAGACTGAATGTATTTGAATGAATATTCATGACGGGCCTGAAGCCATGTACTAGATCAAACCACCATTTAAGAAGGCTCATCGGTTGATCACTTGGTCAATCTTGAACTGGATCATTCGGGCCTGTTTGGAATGCCAGAGACAGAATGGGACTTTTGTCTCTCACCATCAGAAAGTGTGTAAGTATATATGTGAAGAAAGGTATAAGATACTGCATTCATTCTGTATTTGTGCTTTTTTTTTATTTGTGGCTTGGAGCGTTTATGTCTTTACTTTGTACTAATAAACGTTGTTAAAGCTTTGTTTGGCCCTCACTGTGAGTGTTTACATTGTGCCCACCAAGGTTCACAACCAGATATTGAACGGGATAACCTTGATTCTGGTGTGCCTGATTCTGGGACTAGAACTCTACAATTCCCCAGCTCTTTAAATCAGAATTATTTGGAAATCACTAATAATAAATAACCACTAAAGAATTGAGCAACAAGGGGGAGACATGGACTTGGAGTCTGGAGGAGTCAGACTAGGACTTGCTGAGGATTGGGATGAGAAGCCTGAAGATTGGAGACTGATTCCAGCTAGGTGAATAGAATGGGATTAGGATTGAGGAACCAGGGGTGGGGAGAGGAAGAGACAAGAGTGGGACAGAGACAGGTTGGAATAGATGGGGAAGAAAGGTTCAAATTTTGGGGGAACAGAAGAGTCTGTGCTCACTAGAGCACACTCCAGAGCCTGGAATGGAATCAGAGATCCCCGAGTCTCACTATTCCTCGACAGTCAGCAAATATCTGTGTAACCCACTGGCAGAGTGTACCTTTTATCCCCCTCTACAACTACTATTTCTATCACTTATTCTGTTAGTTCAAGTAACAGAAATCTGTGAAGTGGATCTAAAGGCCCAACCCTTGCTGATGAACCATCTGGGTGTCAATATGATGTCATAAAATTACATTTCTGGGGGCGGGGAGAGGGAAGGGAAAGGTTGTTGTTTTTTTTCTTCAAAACCTAGGAAGTTACTCACAGAACAACTGTTTAAAGAACAGTAATAAAGGTTGCAAAGTCAAGCACTCAAAAGTTAGGAAATGCCAGAATTAAGGTTGCCTGTGAACAGGATGGTCCTGCTTTGGGGATGAATTGGGGATGTGTAGAGAAGAAGTATGTTCTCTGTGGGACCCCCCCTCCCGATTTGTTGAAGAAATTGGAAGGTATATAGTGAATAAAGCAGAAAACTGCAGTAAACAAAAGGACAGACTCATGGTTAAGGCAGTTGAGTGCGGCCCTGGTAAATTGGATGCTATCCCTGCCTGTGCCACAGAGTTCCTATGTGATGCTAGACAAGTTGCTTAAACCAGACTTTTCACAGGTGGTCACTAATTGTATGTTCCTCATGTGACAGTTGGTGTTTGTTGGAAGTGTCACCTAGTGGCTGTGGGGAGTCAGTCCCTTCTTAATGTAGAAGGGGGTTGGTAGGGGAGCTTGGATCCCCCACCCCCGACTCCAGCAGGCTTTTGACATTTTCATTTTGGAGCAATTATGAAGCAATAATTTTTAAGCACAAGATATTTTCAGCATATTTTCTATGTCATCATAAAAGTGATTTCTGGGGTGATCATTAGATCAGCAATGTAAGAGATCACTCTTACTGTACATATCATCAGCATTAGATTGATACTAGAAGATAAAGTATTGTTTAAAATGCCTGTTTGTTTAAAACAAGTGGTTTGAATAACATTAAAACCAATTTGCATATGTATATTTAAGATTGCCTTAATTCATTTATTTTTTATGCATGCAACATTTAGAGTGTTAGGATTCAGAGGACTTGGGCATGGAACATGGAAATTTAGATCTTAATTCAGCAAGGTATTTAAGCAAGTGTCTAATTTTAAGCATGTCAGAAATTCCATTGGTTTCAGTAGGACCTGCTTATCTGCTTCAAGTTAAACATGTGGTTAAGCACCTGGCTGAACTGGGGCCTCTCTCTCACTGTATCACTTTGAATTTGGCCCAGATTTGTAATGACTGAAAAGTAGTATCTATCATTTAATAGCTGTGGAGTGGCTCATCTGAAGTGGGTTGGTGCTTCAGTCCATTTCCTAGTGGACAGCCTATCTTTGTCAGAAAAGTCATCATAATTGACACCATCTTGGCAACATAAAAGGGAGTCCAAGGATCGAAGGTGGATGAAGAAGTAGAGCCTGACTCAACTCCCACTGAAGTCAGAGAGTCTTTCTTTTGATTTTAATGGGATCTGAATCAGGTCTAAACTGCCACCTCACCTGTCCCTGTAGATCACTGTTGTGATGAAGCTCACATTGGCACTGCTCGTTCCGCACCTGCTTTATGCACAAATATAAAATATCAGGCTCCAAGGCTACCACTAAATGTCCCTTTAGTTATGTTTCAAAAATAATTTTACAACTTAGGTGCCTTTTGAAAGGATTGTCTATGGGCATGAACAAGAGGTAACAATGGAGGGGTTACAGTTGATCCTCCACATTGAACTCAGTGGGAATATTGTATGCAGAAAGATTGTCGGATCTGACCAGCTGTGCTTTTCTAAAGGAAAAGACTGCTATTTCCATTTTCTCTGAATAGTCCCTGCCTTTCTACATCCTCTACTCTCCCTCATCACCATCTCTCCAAGGTAGAAGAGCAGGTGCATGGCAGACTCTTTGGCAGATGAAAATGCTTTAGTACTATAATTATAATCAACATTTATTTGTAAAACACCCAAAGGCTTCTGGATGCCTAACACATATGGGAAATTTTACACAGAGCTTTCAATTTCCCTTTTCATAGTCATTTCTAATCACTGACAGTTCATATTAACTGAATAGTTTAAACATTTTATTGAATATACTGCTCATGAAAAGTATTGGACTAACACGGCTGAATTCTCCTCTGCATCCAAGCGCACCTTAGTTCAGGGGAATGGGGAAGGAGACATTAAAGAGCTGGTTATGGTGCCCTGTTTCAGCCTCAGAGTTATTTAAAGAATTCCAGGGGCTGCGGTAGATTATTCCTGTGGAGAACTGGTGTAACAGAGCGCTGCTGCACCATTATGGCCCCAGCCCAGCCTGTCACACTTTATTTTTCTGCCAGCACATCCTTTATGCTGAGGAGGGGTGGCATAGCAGGCACAGCAAGCAGTTTCACTGCCTTCACCAGTATTACAACAGTGTAGAATTCCACTGCCGTGGGCAAGGGGAAAATAAGACTGTGGTCCACTGTCTTTTATTCTATCAATAGTTGAGGCAGCAAAAGCACTGGCAGTGAAAGCTTCCTCACAACCCTGCCTGGAGGGACCTAGGCGTGAGATTCTAGTTCAGTTTCCATTGCCCATTCAGTCCTTGGCCTTGCTGCTGAGGCTGCAAACCATGGCACCGGTTGGGATGATGGCTTAATGATGAAGACTCTAGGAATTAGCTAAAATCAATTTACAATTAACAAGCCAGTGAAAGTAGAGCTGAGAAAATAATTCCCAACAAATAATGTATTTGAGAATATCACCTCTCTTTTTTTCTCTGAAAATTGTCCATGAACAGATTATGAAATTCTTTGTTATTTGAAATAATGCACCAATATTGTGTATGATAATTCTTGGTCAGCTCATTGCAGTTAAATGTAAGTGAAATCTGAGATGTGTTAGTTAGCTTTGTTTGGACACATAGTATATATCTGTGTTCCCTGTTTGTAAAAGCAACATTCATCCAATCAGGTTTCCAGTGCAAATATTCACACATATTAATTAAAAATGTATTTTCCACGAGTAATCTCCAATATTTGCTTAACATTCATTGTTTTCATGAACATTTATGCCAATAAACACATTTGCTAGCGCTCCAGTTGCACTTCAGCATAGACAATCACTAGAGCAACAGGCAAGGTTCTCCCGTCCTAGTAAATCCACCTCGGGGAGATGTAGTATCTAGGTTAACACAAGAATTCTTAATTGACCTAATGCTGTTTACACCACTGTTTCACACTCCTGAGGGACATAGCTAAGTTGATAGAACTTTTCAGAGTAGACCAGCCGTTGGGCAGCATTCAAAGTGCTCCACTAAAGGTGAACAGCTCTGTGCCAACCACTGTCTGATTTAATAATATATATTAAAAAACAATAACCTGAGAACACGAAGTATTTGTTAGGTGCATGAAGAACCCCGCCCCTCCCTCTCCCCGCCACAAAAAAACCCAACTCTGACATTGATTATTTGATTGAAAATAAACTTTTTTAACCCACAGTCCACAGTGGGTTTTTTGTCAGTGCACAGTTCACATCTTTCCATTTTACACATTATTCTGCTACTCAGGAATGATACATTTAATTAAGGTTCTTAAGCAGCAGCATCTGAATTCTGTAAACATTAGCACTTCCCTGGTATGTCTGAGCAAACATAAAGGACTGGTTTCAGCTCAGAGACAAGTTTCAGAGTGCTAATATAAACAACAGAGCTTAGACTTCTTTGCAAATGGTCCTGAGAGGGTTTCTAACAAGGAAGTGTTAATCACACTTCTTACTTGGGAAAATCATTTTACTCTGTTGCGCTGTATTTTATTAATGGAATCTTTATTGTTTCTACAAGTTAAGCATCCCCTGCTTGAATTAAAAAAAAAAAGCTATTCTGAGGAATCAAAAAAAATTCCTCTTTTCTTATACTTATAAACACCTATGACCTATAAATCAAACATATAAAATATTTTCCATTGATTCTGAATGGCAAATCTTTAGCCCTAACAAAGTATCAGTGTCCCTTTAAATAAATATGCTATGTATTTATATAAAATATTTGTATAAATATAACACATTTGTATAAAGGAGCACTGATAACCAGTGTGTGAGGGAAGGATCATAACATAAGGAGACCCCCTACATGGCATCGTCTCCTCAACAAACCTGCAGTGAAATAACACTGACTGCCAGCATTAGCGCTCTCAATTTTCAAACCCATTTCAAGAGAGAGGATTTGGGACCCAGATGTGGTAAGGAGACAATAACTCCCATCGTGACTCCAAGGGAACAGTGCTGGTAGGTAAGTAGTGAAGAGCGGTGAACTCTGGACAGATGCTCTGGCACTAAGCTGACATTTGCCTATGGATCTTGGGGCAGCTGTACATTTGCAGCATTAAACCCCCGTTATCATGATACACATTTGACTCTTTAACCACAAGATGCTTCAGAAACTTTGAATTTCTATCTTAAATTGGCCCTTTCTTATGGTTTTTCTATGAAACAGCATGACGTAGCCCATAGTTTTCCTACAATTATTTGTGATTTCCAGGGTCAATGAAACCAATACAATCATACTAGCTATAGCTAGAGAGAAAATAGATTTTATCACCCAGCTCTGCCTGTGTATTTCAGTGTTTATCTGCAGCATCACTATTTTTCCAGCGCTGAGTGTGCCATTCAGTAGAATTGTGTCGGATGCAGATAAATGTCCATGAGTAGATTAGTCTCAGAAATCTCAGGCTACGTCTACATTGTCAGAGTTTTTTCACTGAAAGTTGTACTGACGATCTAAAAGCGCTAAAAGAAAATCATTGTTACATGTTCAAACTGTCTTGCTCTGTTGTCATAGCGTGTCCACACTTGGGTCAGTAGCATCGACAGTGAGCGCAATGCACTGTGGGAAGCTATTCCACAATTCAGCTCTCCACCTTCTGCCGCTAGGTCTTGTGGGAAGGTGGAATGGATTGCAGGGCATCATGGGTCTAGGCTTACTGTCCCATGATGCATTGCTTTCCGTCCCAGCATTCCATGTGCTTCCATCTTTGGTTCACAGCATTTTTCAACGTTCCTTGATTTCTGTCCGCCCCATCAGGGATCCTGCGCTGCTCTCCCATGCTCTGCTAGCTGTCAGTAGCACATCGCAAGCGGCAGTGCAGTTAATCTTGAAGTTCCGAAGTCAAAGGGAGTCACAGTTGCCTGACGTGCTGTCCGACATTGATAAGATCAACGTGAGATTGCTTTTGGCATTCATGGAGCAGCTGCACATGGTGGACCATCGCTTTTAGTTTCATGAAACATGCACTGAATGAGGGGATTGAATAGTTATGCAGGTCTGGGATGACTAGCAGTGGCTGAAGACCTTTTGGATGAGGAAAGCCACTTTCCTGGAACTATGTGCTGAACTTGTACCTGAAGAATGAGAGCTGTCCTGTCGGTAGAGAAGCGCATAGTGATTGCTGTGTGGAAGCTGGCAACTCCAGACTGCTACCACTCAGTCGCAAATCAGCTTGGAGTGGGAAAGTCAACTGTTGGGGCTGCATTAACACAAGTATGCAGGGCCATTAATCGCATCTTGCTGTGAAGGACCATAACTCTATAAGGACTATAAGGTGGATAGAAAGCTGGCTAGATCATCGGGCTCAAAAGGTAGTGATCAATGGCAGCCAATGTCAAGCGGAGTGCCCCAAGGGTCGGTCCTGGGGCCGGTTTTGTTCAATATCTTCATTAACGATCTGGAGGACGGCGTGGATTGCACCCTCAGCAAGTTTGCGGATGACACTAAACTGGGAGGAGTGGTAGATATGCTGGAAGGTAGGGATAGGATACAGAGAGACCTAGACAAATTAGAGGATTGGGCCAAAAGAAATCTGATGAGGTTCAACAAGGACGAATGCAGAGACCTGCACTTAGGACAGAAGAATCCCATGCACTGCTACAGACTAGGGACCGAGTGGCTAGGCAGCAGTTCTGCAGAAAAGGACTAGGGGTTGCAGTGGACGAGAAGCTAGATATGAGTCAACAGTGTGCCCCTGTTGCCAAGAAGGCCAATGGCATTTTGGGATGTATAAGTAGGGGCATTGGCAGCAGATCGAGGGATGTGATCGTTCCCCTCTATTCAACATTGGTGAGGCCTCATCTGGAGTACTGTGTCCAGTTTTGGGTCCCACACTACAAGAAGGATGTGGAAAAATTGGAAAATGTCCAGCGGAGGGCAACAAAAATGATTAGGGGGCTGGAGCACATGATTTATGAGGAGAGGCTGAGGGAACTGGGATTGTTTAGTCTGCTGAAGAGAAGAATGAGGGGGGATTTGATAGCTGCTTTCAACTACCTAAAAGGGGGTTCCAAAGAGGATTGATCTAGACAGTGTACACACACACACAAATGCTTGGGGGGAGAGGGAGGGCTGATTTTCACAGCTGTGCCCAAGTCCAGCTCTCATTTAAAAATGTTTCCTTGGGATGGGGTGAGTGGGATACTGACAAATGCCAGGTAGCTGATAGGAAATGGCAGGTGGAGTTTGGGGAGGGCATGGGAGAGAGTTCTGAATGTGCTGAAGGTGAAGTTGGGCACACATCTGCTCAGCCTGGAGCACTATGAGGGTCTGTGGCATGTTTGTTGGTTTTTCCATCACTTTGATCATCCTCTCCGTTGCGGCCCTAGAGTAGGCCAGATTGTCTGCTCTTTCCTGACTCTTTTTCCCTCCGCTGCCTGCATTCTCTGTGTTGGGTCTCAGAGCAGTCCATCACTGCCAGGAACATGTCTTCTTTGCTCCGTCTTTGGCACTTCCTTAGCCAGCACAGGCGCTTTGCTGGTGTGTAGGGGGTGCCTGTCAAGGCACATCTACAGAAACACAAAGAACAATATACAGACTCATGATGTTAAGCGCACACAAACATCATTGAAACAGGACAGTAAAATACACTTCTACTAACATACCAGTCTTCCACGCTGAACCGGCGAATACCCCAGGCATGGTGAGTTTCCCCTGAGTTGGGGGACATTGTACATGGGGAGAAAATCAATATAAAAGGATTGCAGTGTAGTGGGCTAGGGACAATATTCTAAATTTTCCCACCCTTTTCAACAGGCAGAGTTCGTTGTGTCAGACATCTCACTCCTGAGGGTAAGCAGGGAGGAAAGGGAGCATCTACTACACGCTTGCAGCTTCCACCCTGGCCCCTATGCTGCTCACCAGTGTGCTGGTTTGGTCCCTGCACAAGTGATTGCAGAATGACACTGGAAAGTTTCCTTCAATGGGGGAAGGAACAAAGCAGCTCTTTGTTTCTTTGGCAGAGGATTGCCCAGTACCTCCAGGAACGTTTCCTAGATATCTCTCTGGAGGATTCCCATGAAATCTTGGTGTGCATCTGTAATCCACACTCCTCTTGGGTGTGGCGTTCTGTCCCATCTAGTGGCACCAAGACCACTTATAGAGTAAGAGAAAGATTAATGAGTCTGCTCCACAGCCTTAGCTAACAGGCATATGGCTTTTAGCTTATGCAGTAGAGGCTCATGCACTAAGCTCCAGAGGTCCCAGGTTCAATCCCACCTGCCAACAACCGGGGTCTGTCAGCATTATAAGTGGGGGCTCTTCCAGGATTTCAACTGGTAAGTCTCTGAAGCACGGGATGCACTTCCTCAGCTAGGGGAAGTATGTAACCCACACATCTTCTGGTTGTAACACACAATCCCACAACACCGACAACTGGGGTCTGTTGGTGTTACACATCAACACCCTGTTCCACCACACTGCCCAGCTGCATGGGGAAATGTCCAAAACACAGAAGCACAGCCAGCCTTGAACATTTCTATGACCTCAACCAACCTACTCACTTCACAAAGAAAAACCACTTATATGGGGTCCCCTCTCCTGCTTCTGCCTCACTGGATTGACACTGCCGAGACTGGCTAGATACCTCTGGAATGGAGAACAGCTCCTGACTGGATGCACCACAGGGCATCCCCGCCGTGGACTCCACATCATCCTCTGCCTCCACCTCTTCATCAATGATTTTGTTGTTACAGAGAGGTCCACTTTTCACCGCCTCCACACCCATCTAAGTATCCACAGGGCTCTTTGCGGTGAAGTTGGAGTCACCACCGAGGATAGCATCCAACTGCTTATAAAAATGGCAGGTCTGGGGCGCAGCACCGGAGCGATGGTTGGCCTCCCTCGCCTTCTGGTACATGTGCCTCAGCCCCTTGATCTTTGCTCTGCACTGAAGCATGTCCTGATCATAGCCCTTTTTGCACAAGCCTCAAGTAATCTGTCCCAGGCATCAAAATTCCCACAGCTGGAGCACAGCTGGGACTGCACAGCTTCCTCTCTCCAAATAGCAGATTGAGCAGCTCTGCACTGGTCCAAGCAGGAGAGCGTTTGCTGCATGGAGCTCCCATGGTCACCTGGGAAGATGTGATGTGAGCTCTCCATGCCGAGCAAACAGGAAAGGGAATTTCAAAAATTCCCGGGGCTTTAATGAAAGGGGGTGGAAGGTTATTTATGTGACTGCAGGGCAGCGGAGTTGAAACTGCTGACCAGAACAGTCAGGATGGGCACCTTTAGGAGACCAATTAAAGCAATAAAATGAAGCATGGTGTCTACACTGGCAATTCGTGGATGAAACTTTTGTGTAAAAAGCCCTATGTCTCTCATTGAAGTGGTTTTATTTGGTCGATGAAACTGAGGCCTTTTGTCACTGAAAGTGGCGTTGCAGTGTGTACACCTCCACTGTTTCATCATCAAAAGCTGCCTTTTGGCGAAAAAACTTGGCAGTGTCGACAAGGTCTAAAACTCAGTTCATTTTTGTCCTGAGCCAGATTCTAAGTCAGAAATGAAAGACCAATGTCAGGTCTTTTAAAAATATTTTTAAAAACAACACATTTCTTTCTCATGTTAATAATTACATTTTACATTTACATTAAAGCTGAAGGAATTTTAAAATGGAGGGCCAAATTTTCTGTTTGTGTTATGTGATGCAGCTCTACTCAAGCCAAAGAAACTAGATTCACCACCTTCAATACTGTGTGCACTTCTGGTCACCCCATCTAAAAAAAACTATATATGAGAACTGGAAAAGAGTACAGAGAAGGGCAACAAAAATTATTAGGGGTATGGAACAACTTCCATATGAGGAGACATTAAAGAGACTGGGATTGGTCAGCTTAGAAAAGAAACAACTGAGGGGGGATATGATCAAGTCTATAAAATCGTGAGTGGTGGGGAGAAAGTGACTAGGGAAGTGTTATTTACCCCTTCCCAAAACATAAGAATCAGGGTCACCAGGTGAAATTAATAGGCAGCAGGTTTAAAACAAACATAAGGAAGAACTTCCTCATACAATGCACAGTCAACCTGTAGAATTCATTCCCATGGGCTGTTGTGACGGCTGAAAGTATAACTGGTTTCAAAAAGAATGACGTAAATTCATGGAGGATAGGTCCATCAATGGCTATTGGTCAAGATGGTCAGGGATGAACCCCATGTTCTAGATGTCCCAAAGCCTCTGACTGCCCCTTGCTATTTGTCCTGTTTTGGTGCCCTGAAGCACCTGGCTTTGGCTGCTGTTGGAAGACAGGATACTAGGCTCGATGGACCATTGGTCTGATCAAGTATGGCTGTTCTTATGTTCATTTTACAGCCTCATGGCCCGAGCCTTGTGAACCCAAGTCAGCTGACCCAAGCCAGCCAAAGGTGTTTAAATGCTCTGTAGACATACCCTTAGACTCACTGCTGTTGTTTTTTGCTCTGTAGACATACCCTACCTGCCAAAAGTTTGTGCCAGAGCTAAGAATGGAACCCAGATCTCCAGCCTTCTAGTATAAGGGCTTAACCACAAAATCATCCTTACTTTATTTTGTACATCAGTTTGTAGCTGTGTCACTGGGAAAATGGGACTAGGAGTGTCTCACTGAGCATATGACCCTTTGAGACCACATCTTATAAGACAGGAGCTGAAGTTAAAGATAGCTTGATAAAAGGACTATGAGTAAGTAAGTAAACTGTCTGAGGGCTTGTCTACATATACGATGCCCTACCATCAACATAGCGCTGTGTATACCGGGGGTTAGGTCAGTATAACTACGTTGCTCAGGGGTGTGGATTTTTCACACCTTTGAGCGACATAGTTATAGTGATATAGCTCTGATATGGCCTGACATAAATTCAGAGTATACAGATCAAATCCATTTGGAGTTGCTGAAAGGTATTGATACTGCTTAGATCACAAACCCCTCTGAGACGGGTGTGAACACATCCTTCAATTAACATACTGGTCAGGATGAGTATATTAGCATCCCACCTAAGACAAACTGCGGTGGTGAACTTGTCCCGGAGTTTGGACTGAGTGGGCGGAGGGCTTTTGCTGAGTAGTGTGTGTGTGTGTGTGTGCGCGTGCGTGCACGTGCATGTGGGCATAACACACAAACTAATATCAGAGAACAGAGACACAAAGACAAAAAGCAAGAAAGCCTCTGAGCATGGTATGACCCTAGAAAAGTTAGAGAGTTTTTGGGGCTGGTGTTGGCTAGCGAGGCACGGAGCTGTAAACTAAAACACCTTCTTTTGTTCTTGGTTCTTTGCCCTGTGTTCAGGGAAGCACGATTTGTAAACAAACAAGATTCCATCAAAGACTCCATCAATTTCCAACTGGAACATCCCCAGTGCTCCGAACTTTGACTAGCCACTCAAGTCAAAAAGGAGTAACAGTATTCTCAGATATTTTCTTCTCTTACAGCAATTATTTAATTCATTCTTTATCTTCCCCCTTGTTTTTGAAAACTAGTATTTATGACCAAGACCATTTTGTATGAACATAAAAGTACTCTATATTATAAGGGCAGGAGATGCCACACCCTAAAAAGTCTTGTCTTCTATATGAAATTTCTTTAAATTTGTACTTTGCAGTCCAACATGCTGTTGGCATTTTGCATCAAAATAAGCAAAGGCACTTTGCCAATTGGCAGAAGAAAATTTTGTTTACATTTATGGGCCAGATTCTCCTTTTGTTAACACTGATGTAGATCAGAAATAAGGCCGTCAAAGCTAATGGCATTACACCAGTATAAAATTGGCATAAATACATGGAGAATTAGGCTGTAGGGGAGAGAGTGTCTCAAAGGCACAGATGACAGACACCTAAAGCACATTGAATGTAAATGGAAGTTAGGCACCTGTCATTTGTGCCTTTGAAACTCTCCTGCTATATTTTTTTAGGATTTCTTTAAATTCATTTTACAAGAAATGCTATCATTTCAGCTCTGTCTTCATTAAGCCTTATTGGTTTGTAAACAACAACACCTTCTATACTTTACTAAGTAGCACAACCTTTTTGATATTAATGTTTTCCTAGGAGAATTTCTTCATTCATGTTACATCAATTATTCCAGTCCCTGCTGACAATGTTTTCATGTCCCATACTTCAGGGTCCAAGTCTAATATTTTCTATTTCATAAAAATCTTCATTATATGCTATAATAAGCTCAATATCTTTATATACAGATACACCCATACATATTAGCAGTTCCTTCTTTCCCCCCCAGTTATTTTGAAGGATGATGTCTTTAAAAGAACATGAGGGTATATACAGAAACACAAACAATTTTGGGGCAAAATGTATTCCCAATGGAACTCTTTGGAAGACAGTTATACCGGGGTGCATTTTGCTCAGGATCAGAAAAAGCTGCAAGAATATTAAGGACATAAACTTTCACAATAAACCATAATTCAATTCTGAATGTATCAAATCAAATGAAATCAGAATATGACTCAATCAGAACATAGACTAGTTTCAATCAATGACTTTCTTAATTAGTATTAATACTTAATACCTTAAAAGGATTTTCCTGAAGGATCCAAGGAAACTCATCACTCCACAAACAGTATATATATTCTCTCTCAGATTATTCACTCAGTAGTCTATCACCTTTTTCTTTGGTCTTCTTTACATATCTTGTAAAAGCATTCACTCATTACTAAGTGTCTGTTACAATCTTTGCAACATGTGCTGACAAAAATCTCCTTCTATATCTCCATTGCCATTTTCATTGTTTCCATGAGTTGCCCGGTCTTGATCTAAATCAATACAAATCAATGTAAAATGAATTGGATTGCACTCCATTTGCAATTCCAATTCATCGGATTAATATCCATTTGTAATATGTACCTCACATTTACCTGTATCTTTGTCTTTCCAGGAGGAAAGGTAGATAAGTCTAAATGTCCTCATTACTAGTTTAGGAAATTATTCAGTGTAAATCAAATATCTAGTAAGTCTATCGCACTTCCCTTCAGAAATTCCCTTAGGTGAAGTACATTTTAATTTTTTTTTAAACTTATTTCAGATTAGCCCGCCTTCACTCACAACAATATCACTATCAAAATAGCTCTCTGCTGTTTATATTACCTTATTTTCCCTGCTCACACATCTTCTATCTGTTAATTCCTGACTACATAATTTTTTTAGAGTTATATTTTTTAATTCCACATGACTGCACATTCTGGTATTTCTCCAGTGTTGTCAGAATAACCTGCCTTTTCCCCAAAAATTCCCCTAGAGGAGAAATACACTATGTGAATCACTTTTCTCGTTCTCTCTGCCTATCATACAAATCTTTCACCTTTTCTCTCCCCACTGTAAAACTGAAGAGTTAGTTTCTAGTATGCCCAAGGACAGTACATTTTGAAACCTCTCCATTTTTATGAGCTACTCTTGTTTACCATCCTCTGAAACAGCATTCAAAAGTAGGTGAGGAAAATGTGGTATATGCAGCTATGATTCTTTATAAGTAAGGAGGCTCTGTTCTTGTTTGCTCAGGGGCATGTATGGGAGAGGATTCAAGATGAACGATCTTTCAGAGTGACAGTTATGCTCTACTTTCTCTCACTCATGGAGATTTTATATCTGTTCTGAATTTGGGTGTCATTTTCCTTAATCAAAAATAAAAATATTCTAGTTTGAAAGTACATGTTTTGCTCCTTGCATGGGGAAAGCATTACAAAAAACCTGCAGATCATTGTATCACAATCAATGCAACACAGTTTACTTTTTGCTCATAAAACAAATTCTTTCTATCATTAGGGGTGTTTTATGATTTTCATGTATTTTAATACCATATGTTTGATATTACTCTTTTGATTTTTTAAAAATTGACAAAGAGGAATTGTGACAATTCACATCCATAGACAGCCATATATTGTCTCCTAGACCTTGCTGAATTAAATGGAGTTGATATGGCTGGGTGGGGCTCCATGAGTTTAGGAATTTAGGAATTCTGCCCCCTTCTCTTCCCAGCTGCAAAGTGGCATCACAGAACTATAGCTGTGCCTCACCAAGAGAAGAATGTGTATAATGGTGGAGCTGGCCAAACTCTCAGCATTTACTATGCAGCCCCTCAAATGCCACTTCACATTGCTATGGGCTAAGCCTCCGTGAACACAGCCAGAGCCCTTTCTCTGAAGGATTCTTGTCCCTTTCATCCTGGGCAAGATTTTCCTACTTCAGAAGAGCAAGATTTTAGAGCAGCCGGTTCTCTGGAAAGCTGTGTGATCTCCAAGATCATACAGCAAACTTAAAGTCCTGGGCCAAAATATTCATGAGTAGCCATTGATTTTGGGTGCCTAAGTTTTGGGGTGCCTTATGTAAGACACCTGAAAAATTAGGCCCTGGTGAGAAAACCATACTTTAGTAAATATGGGACTCTGACACTTTGTGAAAAATGTAATTTTGAGACTTATTCCTTTAAAGGATAGATTGTAATTTTTCTAATACCCTTCTCTCTCTCTTCTGTAAGGCTATTTACCTGAAAACTGGATTTCTCTTTCTAAAACTTAACCCCATTCAATATCATGGCTTTTTTTGTGATGTCACAGGGCCTAAGCCAAAAGGAGTTTTGCTATTGACCTTCAATAGGAGCACCATCAGCTCATAATTTCCACAAAAGATTGTGATGACAAACAGGATTATGATCTGTGGTTTAAGGTAGGGAAGAAACAGCAGAAGGAAATGAAGTCTTAAGAAACAAATATTCTGTTTTCATAAAACAGCTTTAGAAATATAGAATGAGGCAATGACCAGGGAAATGCAATTCTGCTGAAAATAGTATGAAATCTAAGGCTTTGAACTCTAATTGATCTAAGAATATAGAGAGAGATTTCCCAGGGTCCAGCACCAAAACAAGAGCTTGGGCTGCCTGACAAGCATTTTGCCCAAGGCTTTTCATTGTTTAACACTGTCACATTGAAGACTGAAACAATAAAGTTCTCGTTTGCCTGAAGTTTAAATAGATGATATGTATTGTACTTGGTTATACAAAGTAGAAGAAATAAAGTACCCTTGAGTAGTGGAAACCTATTAACTGAATTTAAGATGGAAGAAGAAACAGAAGTCCCAATCCTGCAACTGGATCTGCTGTTGGTTGACTTCAGTGGGGCTCCATACAGAGCCAAATGAAATATTGTGGTCTTTGTAAATCATATCTAAGGTCACTAATTTTTTATATTTCACTCTGGTCCGAACCCTGCAATGTGATGTGTATGAGTGGCCTGATGTGCCACTGAGTTCCTCTTCATTGCCTTAACCACTAGACCTTTCTTCCACCTCGTCGAATTTCCATGAGATGCCTTCAACAGTGAAATTGGCTTAAAACAGCTGAGGACCAAATGGAGACATGAGCTCCTAGTTTGATACTGTGCCCCAAAGGGCTAATGCAATCCTTGGAGGATAAACAGGAGAATCTTATAGATTCATAGATACTAAGGTCAGAAGGGACCATTATGATCATCTAGTCCGACCTCCTGCACAGCGCAGGCCACAGAATCTCACCCACCCACTCCTACGAAAAACCTCACCTATGTCTGAGCTATTGAAGTCCTCAAATCATGGTTTAAAGACTTCAAGGAGCAGAGAAGCCTCCCTCCAGTCAACCATGCCCCATGCTACAGAGGAAGGCGAAAAACCTCCAGGGCCTCTCCAATCTGCCCTGGAGGAAAATTCCTTCCCGACCCCAAATATGGCAATCAGCTAAACCCTGAGCATATGGGCAAGATTCATCAGCCAGATACTACAGAAAATTCTTTCCTGGGTAACTCAGATCCCATCCGTCTAATATCCCATCTCAGGGGATTAGTCCTATTTACCCTGAATATTTAAAGATCAATTACTTACCAAAATCCCATCATACCATCTCCTCCATAAACTTATCGAGTAGAATCTTAAAACCAGATAGATCTTTTGCCCCCACTGCTTCCCTTGGAAGGCTATTCCAAAACTTCACTCCTCTGATGGTTAGAAACCTTCGTCTAATTTCAAGTCTAAACTTCCTGGTGGCCAGTTTATACCCATTTGTTCTTGTGTCCACATTGGTGCTGAGCTGAAATAATTCCTCTCCCTCTCCTGTATTTATCCCTCTGATATATTTATAGAGAGCAATCATATCTCCCCTCAACCTTCTTTTAGTTAGGCTAAACAAGCCAAGCTCCTTGCGTCTCCTTTCATAAGACAAGTTTTCCATTCCTCGGATCATCCTAGTAGCCCTTCTCTGTACCTGCTCCAGTTTGAATTCATCCTTTTTAAACATGGGAGACCAGAACTGCACACAGTATTCTAGGTGAGGTCTCACCAGTGCCTTGTATAACAGTACTAAAACCTCCTTATCCCTACTGGAAATGCCTCTCCTGATGCATCCCAAAACCGCATTAGCTTTTTTCATAGCCGTATCACATTGGCAGCTCATAGTCATCCTATGATCAACCAATACTCCAAGGTCCTTCTCCTCTTCCGTTACTTCTAATTGATGCGTCCCCAACTTATAACTAAAATTCTTGTTATTAATCCCTAAATGCATAACCTTACACTTCTCACTATTAAATTTCATCCTATTACTATGACTCCAGTTTACAAGGTCATCCAGATCCTCCTGTATAATATCCCGATCTTTCTCCGAATTGGCAATACCTCCCAGCTTTGTATCATCTGCAAACTTTATTAGCAGACTCCCACTTTTTGTGCCAAGGTCAGTAATAAAAAGATTAAATAAGATTGGTCCCAAGACCGATCCCTGAGGAACTCCACTGGTAACCTCCCTCCAACCTGACAGTTCGCCTTTCAGTAGGACCCGTTGCAGTCTCCCCTTTAACCAATTCCTTATCCACCTTTTGATGTTCATATTGATCCCCATCTTCTCCAATTTAACTAATAATTCCCCATGTGGCACAGTATCAAATGCCTTACTGAAATCTAGGTAAATTAGATCCACTGCATTTCCTTTATCTAAAAAATCTGTTACTTTTTCAAAAAAGGAGATTAGGTTGGTTTGGCACGATCTACCTTTTGTAAAACCATGTTGTATTTTGTCCCATTTACCATTGACTTCAATGTCCTTAACTAATTTCTCCTTCAAAATTTTTTCCAGGACCTTGCATACTACAGGTGTCAAACTAACTGGCCTGTAGTTACCCGGATCACTTTTTTTTCCTTTCTTAAAAATAGGAACTATATTAGCAATTCTCCAATCATTCGGTACAACTCCTGAGTTTACAGATTCATTAAAAATTCTTGCTAATGGGCTTGCAATTTCAGGTGCCAATTCCTTTAATATTCTTGGATGAAGATTATCTGAGCCCCCCGATTTAGTCCCATTAAGCTGTTTGAGTTTCGCTTCTACCTCAGATATGGTAATATCTACCTCCATATCCTCATTCCCATTTGTCATGCTACCATTATCCCTAAGATCCTCTTTAGCCTTATTAAAGACTGAGGCAAAGTATTTGTTTAGATATTGGGCCATGCCTAGATTATCTTTAACCTCCACTCCATCCTCAGTGTTTAGCAGCCCCACTTCTTCTTTCTTAGTTTTCTTCTTATTTATATGGCTATAGAACCTTTTACTATTGGTTTTAATTCCCTTTGCAAGGTCCAACTCTACTCGACTTTTAGCCTGTCTCACTTTATCCCGACATGTTCTGACCTCAATTAGGTAGCTTTCCTTGCTGATCTCTCCCATCTTCCACTCCCTGTATGCTTTCTGCTTCTTCTTAATCACCTCTCTAAGATGCTTGCTCATCCAGCTTGGTCTACAACTCCTTCCTATGAATTTTTTCCCCTTTCTTGGGATACAGGCTTCCGATAGCTTCTGCAGCTTTGATTTAAAGTAATCCCAGGCCTCCTCTACCTTTAGATCCATAAGTTCTTCAGTACAATCCACTTCCCTAACTAATTTCCTTAATTTTTGAAAGTCAGCCCTTTTGAAATCAAAAACTCTAGTTGCAGATTTATTTTTGTAAATCCTTCCATTTAGTTTGAACTCAATTAGCTCATGATCACTTGAGCCAAGATTGTCCCCTACAACCATTTCTTCTATGAGGTCCTCGCTACTCACCAAAATTAAATCTAAAATGGCATCCCCTCTAGTCGGTTCAGCAACTACTTGATGAAGGAATCCATCAGCTATCACATCTAGGAAAATCTGAGCCCTATTATTATTACTAGCACTGGTCCTCCAGTCTATATCTGGGAAGTTAAAGTCTCCCATGATCACGCAGTTTCCATTAGTATTTACTTGATTAAAAACATTAAAAAGGGCTCTATCCATATCCAAATTAGATCCCGCAGGTCTATAGCACACCCCAAGCACTATCGTAGGAGAGGCTTTACTAGTTATCTTCCCCAATATAATTTTTGCCCAGACGGACTCTGCCTTATCCATTGCATCGCTTCCTATTTCTTTACATTCTACCTCATCATTGATATACAATGCTACTCCACCACCTTTACCTTTGTTTCTGTCTTTCCTAAACAGCACATACCCTTCAATACCTGTAGTCCATTCATGACTACTATTCCACCATGTTTCTGTTATCCCTATAATATCTGGTTTCACTTCCTGCACCAGTAGCTCTAGTTCCTCCATTTTGTTACCTAGGCTCCTCGCATTGGTGTACAAACATCTTAATTTTTGCTGTTTGGCCTCGCTCACATTTTGTACCCTATTAGGCACAGTCATTCTACAGCCAGTATAACCTATTAGACTAGTATCCACACCACCCTCGCTCCTTATATACATTCTCCTACCCACGGCTGTATCCTTTCTTACTTCGTCTTCTTCCCTCTCAATGCTAAAATCTGGCATGGAGATTACCTGGACATCTCCCAACCATCTCCCCCTAATTCCTAGTTTAAAGCTCTCTTTATCAGTTGTGCCAGCCTTGATCCTAGAAGTCTATTTCCTTTCCTACTCAGATGAAGTCCATCCCGAGAGAACTGTCCTCTGTCTGTGAATGCTTCCCAGTGGCCATACATCCCAAAGCCCTCCTTATAGCACCACTGCCTAAGCCATCTGTTGACAGTCATAATCTTGTCACACCTTTGTTGCCCTTCTCTAGGAACAGGAAGGATCCCACTAAAGATCACCTGAGCCTCGATTTCCTTAAGCGTCTTCCCCAGCCTAGCATAGTCTCCCTTAATACTTTCCAGCGAGAATCTAGCCGTATCATTTGTTCCCACATGAAGGATAATTAGGGGATTCTTTCCCGCTCCCTTTAGGATCCTTTTCAACTTCAGGTCTACATCCCGTATCTTAGCACCCGGAAGACAGCACACCCTTCTATTCTCAGGATCAGCTCTAGTTACAGGCCTGTCTATTCTTCTCAATAAAGAGTCCCCGATCACATAGACCTGCCTTTTCCTGGTGACAGTGCTATTCTCCAGTGTCTCCCCTGTTCTCTCTGGCTGCAAGTTCTTTCCATTCCTATTTTCCCTTACAATCTTCTTCAACCCATCCTGTATCCTCCTGGGGTTCATATTTGGTGTAGTCTCCCTTGACTCTTCCCCTTTTTCTATAGGGCTAGCCTCTCTTCTCTTCTTCCTTTCCCTTCCACCTTCAGCGACTACCTGCTGAGCCCCTTCTTCATTTTCCAACTCTGCAAACCTGTTCCTAAGCTCTATTTCTCCTTCACTAGCCCGTCTTTTTCTCTGCCTGGTTCTTTGAGTCACATGTTTCCACTGACCACTTTCCTCATCCAGTCTCCCCTCAAAATTCCCCAGCCCTGCTTCCATCCGTGAGTCTGAGCTTTTCCCTTCAGATACCTCATATCTTTGCTCCATCATCTGCTCAAACCCCTTCCTAAACTCAACCAGACTTTCCACCTGCATCTCCAAACCTCGGATCTTTTCCTCCATCAGCTCTATCAGACGGCATTTCATGCAGACAAAACTCTTACCAGTTCCCCCCTCCAGGATCATGTACATACCACAGCTTCCACATCCAGTCATCCTCAATGTGTCTTTCACTGCAGGAGTCACTCCCACAGCTGCCTCTGTATCTGTCATCTCCTTCCCACCTAAATCCTGTTAATCTGGGAAACACAAGCCACACCAAAAAGACCACACACCCCCCAGCAAAAGCAAACCCCAAACAAGCACCACAATCCAAACTCCCCAACAGAACTCCCACTCAAACTCCCCTGTTTAGAGCTCTGTTTGCTAGCTCCTGTGCTGCTGCAGCTGTCTGAAGGAAGGAGAGAAAGAGAGGAAACTTGCAAAAGTAAAATCACCTTCCTGTTCATCTTGGGCCAGTTCTGGGCCCTATTGAAGATAAATGAAATGATGCTATTGACTACAATGGGACTAGGATTTGGCCCCTAAAGAATTACTGTCTCCTCGATACTGCTTTATTTTTTTAAAAAAATGATGATGATTAGGTCTCAGTTGTGCACTGTTGGGAGTTGGTGTTGTAATATCATCATAACCCCCCCTTCCCCCATCAATATATAAATCCATACTTCAGTGCAGATTTATTAACAATATACTTTACTTTAAAGTCTTTTAGGTATAGTTTTTAACTGTGATCAGAAGGGTGAGGAAGGATTGGAAGGCTGTGAAATGCTCCAGGTGAGAATGATTTGGAGAGACTGTGCTCAAGCAGGGAACAGACAGAGAACCCTGCTTGGTAAGGGTGAAGAGAAAGGGGTTAGGTGGGAAGTGGCCCAGGGAATAGCAGCAGCACTTATTATAGGAAGCAGCATGTAGCTGCTATTTATAGGTTCCCTGGGTTGTGACCCACAGTAGTGGGTGGGCCTGAGTCCTGCCACTGGCAGGATGGCTGAAGCCCCAAGAAGGTGATAAGGCTTGTTTAGAGGCCTAAGTGAAGGGCAGGACTTAGAGTCTCCTGGGAGAAAAGTGTAGGGGCACTGCTCTATACCAGAGCAGACATGAACTTAACGCTAGCCCAGCAGGGCTGAGGACAGAGCCTAGAGACCAGGCTTAAGACATTACTGAGGGCACAGGGACAGGCCCAGTTGGATGTCTTACCCTGAAATGGGTTTGTTCAGTCACATGTTGACTGTGTGACTTGACTGGAGGGCTGAGCCACTGAAGACCCACCTGATAAGGGTATTAGCTGATGGTGGCACTACCAAAAGAGAGGGAACGTGCTGGTTTGCACTCACCTGACAGTCGGATTGCCAGGTATCTGGTGTTTGACCAGAAAGCCTGGTTGAAAAGACCCTGGTGGTTCCGGTTGGTACTGCTGACTGGACTGTCAAAAGTCCAGTCAGCAGCGCAGTGGGGCTCAGGGCTAAAGCAGGCTCCCTATCTGCCCTGGCTCCATGCAGCTCCCTGAAGCAGCCGCCAGGTCCCTGCAGCCCCTGGGTGCTGGGGTGGCCAGGGACTGGGAGGCTCTGCACGCAGCCCCCAGTGCTGGCTCTGCAGCTCCCATTGACCAGGAACTGTGACTAATGGAGGCTGCAGGGATGGCGGGCGCAAAGGACGCACACACAGTTCAGAGCCACTTGGCTACCCATGAGCCTAGAGGCCAGAGGGACCTGGCGGCCACTTCCTTGGAGCTGTGGTAAGTGCTGCCAGGACCGCGTACCCCCTCCTGCACCCCAACCATCTGCCCCAGCATGGAGTTCCCTCCTGTGCCCCAAAGCCCACACCCCCAGCTGGAGCCCCCTCCCACACCCCAAATGCCTCATCCCTGGCCCCATCCCAGAGCCTATACCCCCTCCTGCACTCCAACCCACTGCCCCAGCCCAGTGAAAGTGAAGGTGGGGAAGAGTGAGTGATGGAGGGAAGGAGGATGTTCGGGGCAGGGCCTAGGAGAAGGGGTAGGGCAGGGATGTTCAGTTTTGTGTGATTAGAAAGTTGGCAATCCTACCTGACAGGATGTGCTCACAGGAGATGAGTGCACTGTCACACTGGAGAAAAGTAATGAATTATTACCATGAACGTACTACTTTTGTTCAAATAAAATCTGCTGCAGTTTAGACACAACTACCGTATGCTAATCCATTTAGAGAAGCCTCATCAAAAAAGTATTATTCTTAGAGCAATTGTCATATGTTTCTTTAGTCTCAAACCTCACTGATCTTTAAGGCATCCTGGGGATTCTTGTCTTTTCAGGTTGAGATACACACTGAACATAGTATTCACATGCATTGTTAAAAAGATCAAGGGACATACCATGAACACTTGCAACTGGAAATTGCGATCACCTGGCATCTTTCATATATGTATATGGATTCTGTAATTCCCTGAATCATAACTGGAACATTTAGAGCCTTCCTCAAGCTACAATGATTAGAAAGCAAACCACCTTTATTATGAGAAGCTAGGGAAAATATGCATTTTCAGAAAGCTGCAGTAAGTTTCAAATGATTTTTTCACAATGTCTCATAAATGGAGGGGCTCAAATACAAAGCAAACACATACTAATAGATTTGCTTATAAAATGAATTTCCCTGCTGTCCAGAAAGCTTTATTATGCTCTGTACACACAAGTAACTTGCATTTATGTTGTCTCCAACTAGTCATTGCTTGTTCTAGGGAGGCTGTAATTGACATATATAAAGGGAAGTGATCTGAGAGGGCTCTGATGCCCTCCATAGCTGTTTTGATTTTATGCATTCGTTACTCTAACAAAGAAATAGTTCAGCTGAGAAGCAATCATGCACTGAGGAACAATGATAGTAGACTGAGGAGAATTCTGAGTGTACACAAAATGCTTTATAATTTCTCAGTTCTTCAAATGGTTCAGAGTTGATTCCTGGTCTTTCTGTTGACTAATCTATTTTTTAAATTAAGAAAGTAATTAAAGTCTCCCCCACCCTTAAATTATATTTGTCCAAATAAAGTCAGCGTTTAATTAAAACCTTTTAGAAATTTTCCTCATCTGTATTGGGGACACAGCTATTAATTATACAAAACGGGTTTGTGTTTAGTATTTCCCATTAGTATTAGATAACATCCTGGAGAATGTGAGACTACTTAATGGGAGTGAAAAATTATACGTGAATGCTCTAACATAGTAAAAATCATAGTTATGCAGTTTAAAGGATATTAACTTAAAAAGACACTGTCAGCTACATTAGTCCCAAAGTGTAGATTTTGTTAATGTAACACAATGGCTGTTTATCTGTTCATGTCTCCTCATGGCTGGGCAATAGATGATGACTTCTATTACCTACTTAGCTACTATTATAAAAACGTAGCAAGTGGGCCACAAAGATTATACAAAACCTACTATTAACAGAAATATGTTCATGACTTTTATTGTAAAAGTTCAGTTAAAAAAGTTTTTGGGGCTTTTTTAGATGTTTTTTCTGAAGCGTTTGCAACATAACCCTCACAGGCTTTCATAGTGCATAAAACTGAAACAGACATGGAACTGAACAGAACTATTCAGTCTTTACTGGTCAAATACAAGAAGCAAACAGCATGAATAGTGAACACCTGATTTTCAGAATTGGAGCCTAAAGTTAGGCTCCTAAATCTATAAACAGGTACCCAAATCAGTGTCTTGATTTTCAAAAATACTGAGCTTCTGCTGAGGTCAGTTGGAACAACTAGTTGTTCCATCAGAGCCAAGGGCCATTGCGCAGAAATCCCCAGACAGCATTGTTCCAATCTCTGTGCTGCCATCAACACTGCCTCCCCATTCACACACCCCAGCCACTTCCCTTGAAACCCCTTCAATGGGACTCTCACACCACGGAGAAGGTATTAATGCGAATTAAGGGTATCCTCATTCATTTGAAGTGTGTCCCAGAAGTTTCACAGGTCATGATGCCATGAAGTCTGCTGGTCTCTCTAGCTATGATTCCAAGTCACCCAGTCCTCTGTACAATTACAGGACCAGAACTCTGGAATCACCCACAGGAGAACTTCTGCAGGGTCAGAAGCCGGTGGTTAGGGGAAGGAGTATGTGTTGTGGAGCCAGTCCCCACCACACCCAGTCTTCACTTTTGGGGATGGGTTTGTGCATATGTATTCCACTCCTCTTATGGAAACCAGTGGCACTGGAACAGGGCTGGGGGTCCATTGCCCTCCCCTTTCTTAAAAGTGGACAGGCCTGTCCTGGTCTTTTTTTTACCATGGCGGACCCTGCTCCCTTCACCTCCTCTTCCTCCCCTCCCCCCCAGCCCCATTCCCCCAGCCAGGCCAGGAGCTGGTGGAGCCCAGGCAGTTGTGGGAACTGTGCAGACCTTCCACCTGCCCATGGTGCAGGGGGCCTGAGAGCAGCTCCCTACCTTGTGTCCCTGCCCACTGGGTCCCCTGCCCAGGGCCGGTGGAGGGTCTGCGCCATGGATCCCCACAGCTGCCTGCTTGGCTCTTACCAGGTCTGGGCTGTGGTTCCAAGGCCCGGCCCCACCCCCCCGGCTGGGTTGGGGTAAGAGCTGCATGGGCAGCTGTAGGGGAGCTTGGGTCCCTCCACCTGTCCTGGATGGGGCCTCAGGGGGCAGAGACATGGGCAGGGGGCCTCTCCAGTTTGGCCAGGAACAGGGCCTTGGGCCTCAGAGGGGTGGGGGCCCCAGCCCTCCCCCCACTTTTGGGAAGGCTCTGCTGCCCCTGATGGAAACAGAGGAGCATTGAGGCAGCTGGCTTCTATTCTCCCAATAGAATTTAAATATGCTGGTCAAGATGACTGGCAACTACAGTGCGTCTGTCTATTTAGGGGGTTGCACTGCCACCCATCACTATAGAATCTGAGCCCCTTCCACACAGAGATTGACTATAGTCAAAGTCCCTAGTACAGTTCATGGAGTCTCCTCCATCCCCTTATGCTTTCTCAAGTTATAGAAAACTCATCTGGGTTTCTTTTTAGCATAGAAGTGATGGTAATATTGTTCAGATTAAGGTAGAAAAGCTTTGTGAAATGGAATGGTGTAGATGGGTGGTCCTAATCACCGGCTGGGGACAAATAGACTAAACTGGGTATTGCTGTTTTTCTTCAGGGCTCTCTTCTTTATCTTCACAAACAAAGTACAAAAGCAACACAAACTTCTATCTGGTGAAGGATTCAGACTGGGGCCCTCTGACCTCCGGTAGCTACTGGGAAGTCACCTGACCCAGACCATCTGCAGGACAACATGCTGTATGCTGATTTCCTATACCCTCTTAGGGAGCTGGGCTCTCCTTTATATCATCCAACTGAGTGTGTGGGCCAATCATGAGGTACTGTTCAGCTGATTCCCAGCACCTATGTCCCCTCCCACTCTTAGCTATTGAAGGGGCAGACTGCCCTGTTTTTTCAGTTTATTCATCATTATGAAGAGTCAAAGGGAACATATACACTGCTAATTCTCTCTGTATAGAAAGAATAAAAAGTTGATCGGCTTGAACTAGAAGCAGAAACCACTAGAGTGCACTAAATGATACAGAATCAAATCAGCTCTGTACATCTCAAACTGACAGTTCTAATCAAAGGACAATTTCTTCCAGGAAAACATTCTAGTGATATACAGACTGACTAGAGATGGCTTACAAATTCAGGCCATCAGAGACAGAACAATTTAAGTGAGATTTTGATTTGTCATTTAATGTCACATATGTAAATAAGAAACAGATAATTAACTGCTGGAGTACTGAAAGCAAGCTATAGCGCTGAGTTCTCAAGACCATCTTAATTGATAACCTGAATACTGCCATGGCTCTCCAGGGCAAGAAGAGAGAAAATGAGAAGCCTAGCTCAGCTGACGCTACAGGGATCATGAGTAATGACTATGGAGAGAAACCAGGACTGGTAATGGTGCTAGCATGAAGTAAATGCATTGCATCCTTGTAAACTGTATAAGGTTTAAATATTCAAAAGATCAGGATTAAGTGTTACAGAGAAAAAAGCCTGTAGAACAGGCAAGGAGTAAGGACATTATGTTAAAACAAACAGCGATTAGACTTCTAAAAAGCAGCAGGGCTCACTCTGTGGCTCTCTTAATTCAAGAGGCAAGGGTAATTCATCTGGTGAATCAGATTCTAACCAGGATGTAAATCAAAGGGCTGAGAATCATGTAGTCAAGAAGAACTGGATTATGGCTGTATCCCCAGAGGAAGATAAAGACAAAATAGTCACCCAGGATTTAGCAAAGTGTCAAAGGATATTTCATAGAGATGTAAATTGGGGCCTGATTCTGCAAGTTATTCCTCCAATTGCACACTCGTGTGACTCAATATGGTTCCTAAAACTTGCTGCGATAGGGAAAGTGAGGCCCAGAAGCCTCCATTGAAAAGCTCTGGCCATCTGTGGGTGCCCTGAGGTCCACAGAATTTCTCCAGGGAGCTTAGGGCATCAGCAGATGGGGAAGGACAAGCCCTCAGGCTCAGTTTGCTCTGTGTGTGAGAAACATACAGCTCTGTGCAATAACTAGACGAGAACTTCAAGCTGATGATCAATGTTTTCTGGCTTCTTTTTGCTAGAACAAAGTATCGAAAGAAGAACTGAAGAGGACTGTTTATTCAAGTAACAGTAAGAGTAGTGGCCATTTTGTTTCCTTCTCTCCTTTCTGTATTCTGTGCTGTGCTGACACTTGCTCAGTGAGCAGCTCTGTTGATCAGTGAGGGAGAACTAGAGTGCAGAGAGAAAAATAATGTGCTGTATATATTACTGGAAGACTTGCTGTAGGTGAATACTAGTGAGTATTTAGCACAGCATGCAGTAATCATATTGCCACTAGATAAAATCCTAGACAAGCAGACTTCCAGAGCATTTTGCTTTCCGGTAACTGAGAGAAGTTGTGACACCTAAGCTTTGTATTAGCTTATGTATCTGCCATACAGTTTATGCATCTGCTTCAGTAAACTTTAGTGTTAATTAGAGGTCTTGAGGTTATATTAGCATTACATACAACCATGCAGTCAAAGAGGAAAGAAAAAGATGCAGAAGACATCAAAATGAGGAATGAGATATATTTAATTATCACACTTAAATGCCAATGAGTAAACACTACTAATGTTCAGATGATCTGTGAGTAATCAGAACATAGGCCAAATTCTGCAATCCGTAGTCAACCCTTGCCTTTTAAGAGGGAAAAGGATAATGGATCTGTGACTGGTCAGTTGGCCGCTGACCCCAGTTGGGTTAAAAGACGGTACTATGATCTGAGCCATATAAATGGGGAGAGATGGAGGAAGCAGAGTTCAGTCAGGAAAGGGAAGAAGTTGCCTAGGAGTGAGAGATTAGCAGGAAAGAGCTACCAGAGACCAGGAAACAATAGGAAGTCCCTGAAGGAACCTGTAAGCAGTTTTGGGGGAAGGTTGAAGGCAGAAGAGCAGCGAGAGAGATTGGCTAGCTAACCTCAACAAACCAGAGCCAGGGCTGGAGAGGGCCGAAGGCTAGAGAGAAGCAGAGGGTGTTGCCTGTGTTATAAGCCAGAGAGGGCTAAAGGCAGGGGAACAGCAATGGGGCTTATCTGATGAAGCTAGAGGGCCAGAGAAGGCTAAGAGCTGGGGGAGTGATGGCTGCTTCCCCGATGAAGATTAACTCCCTTCAGAAAAGACCTGGCTGAGGAGTGGGGGAGACATTCCCTCTGGAAACAGCAGGGTTGCACTTCAGCTGGAAAGGTAGGGTGGCTGTCCAGAACCCAGATCTGGTGGAAGATGCTGGAGTGTGGAGGTAGAGGGACCAGATGTCTTGGGATAAACGGATTATATTTTGGGACTCTTGTTATGGACTACTTGCACTATGTTTTTGTAATTGGCCCCAAGAAGGCATGGTATTGGGCAAAAGAACCTGGTATAGAATTACTGGGGACTTTGAAGGAGGGAAACTGAAGTAGGTGCACCTGTTGTGGTGAGTTCTGCAGCTGGATGGTTTTCCAGGCAGGCTGGCTGTTTGACACTGGCAAAAACCCCTACTAAAATTATTTGATTTAACTGTCCACAGTGTGCTTAATCTTGCCCAAGACAGAGACAAACCTGCCCTGAGGAGTTTATAATCTGATCTCCACAGGAGTTTACAATCTGATCTCCACAGGAGTTTTGCCCAAGTAAGAACTGAATAGTGACTGAAGGATTTGACCCCCTGTTTTTTTAAAGTCACTCCATTACCATTTTCAAGAGTCTAATTTCTGGCAGAAATGTCTCGTTGAGGCAATAGTTCCAGGAGTAATGTCCTAGCATCAGTCTATAACTTGGCTAGACCTGTAATATATTTCCAGGAACCACTTTCAGAGATAGCACTATACCTTTGTGAACCATAGATGATGGTAGCCATTGATTCTGAAATGAGTCAAACATTCAGATGACCTAGCCTAAGTGCAGGTTTTCAGTTCAGATGGACCAAAATCTTTATGGTCTGCGTCTGCAGAGAATGAATTTAAATGTGTGAAGAAAATATTAGGTTTTACCACAGATTTTTAGGGTACATATTTGTGTTTCATTTGAGGCTGAAAATACTAATGTTCAACTTTTACATTATTAGAACCAAAAAGTTTAAATATAAATTTAGGAGTTCTTTTTGTGGATTAAGCCAAATTTTTTTTATACAAAGTCCAATCACTGGTACATGCATTGAACAAATCATCCTGTATTCCTTCTGGAAAAGATGTAGCTGTTCTATGGAATTGTTGTAATTTAACATGAAGTAATAAACAGTTACTGAAAAGTACTATTGATATTTCATTTATCTTTATACAACTGTATAAATATACTGAGTCCATAACAGAGAAGGGCTTTTGCCACATCTCTGGCAGCAAACGTCAAGTATAAGTCTCTGACAAAGACTTATCAATTTAATGAAGCCAGCAAGAGACTCAGACTGCATTGATTAATAACATTACAGTATTTCCTAGTCATGTTCAAAGATTTTTAAAGCCAGAAAGGACCATTATAATCTAGTCTGGAAGCTAAGGATATTGAATTGGACTGAGAAGAAAGATGGTCACTGGACTGCACCTCAGTTTTCAGCTCTGCTACAGAACTTTGTGTGACCCTGGCCAGAGGTCACTTTACCTCCATTTCCCATCTGTAAAATGGGAATAATAGTACTTGTGCCTTTTTAGACTAAGATCTTCAAAGCAGGTATTCTGATAACATCTTTATACTGTGTCTAGCATAATGGGGCCATGATCTTGAAAGGGACTTTGGGTGCTACTGTAGTACAAATACATACAAAATGAATCACCTAAAATATGGTGAATTTAATTTATTTTATACTTGAGCCTTAGATATTTAGGAGAAATTATTGCATGAAATTTCTATTTTTTTATGACCGATGTAACAGCCTGAGATCTAAACTGTGATGTAGAAGATTGCCAAAAATTGGATCTCAGCTCTCTAGCTCCATAGAAATGCTCCAAACAAACTCATGAATAACTCTCAACTAATGGATATTTGGCACCATCTACAGCTGGATAATAAAACTATCTTCTTCCTGTGAATTCTGCCAAAGTGCAAAATATTTTAATAGCAGAAAAGCAAGCCTGCAGCTGAGAGTGGGGATCAGTACTCTTTACTGTGAGATCAGTGTATTTAATCTGTTGCCCTTCTGCCAGGTGTTGGCAACAACATAGGCTGGGTTCAAATAGCAAAGGGTCCCTCTTAAAAATAAACACCAGCGGCTACTCACCCAGAATTCCTGGGCCTAATAAATACCTTCCCTGGACTCCCTTAGTAGGCAATCCTTCCCCACTCCCCAGCACTGAGCCTGCATATGAAACAAGGAAAACTATTAGGGGCACAGGGGCCACAACATCAATGTGGAAGAACACAGCAAAAATCTATATTAAACACTCCCCATGATAACCCTGGCAGGAGTCTGCTAATCTGGTTTCCCAGCTGCCAGTGTCAACATCCATTAGGCAACAATCCCTTTATCACATCTTCCTCCTTCATCTGCTGCACAGCCTACCCTCTTCAATGGGGGGGGAACCAGTAGCAAAAAGTAGCTTTGGGTAAAATCTTTCCCACCAAGATTGTCCTTCTTGCCTCAAGACAGAAGACCTTTCCATTCAGTTCCACTACCCAACCAATTCTGAGTTCTGTACAGTTATAGTAACTCCCAAAGTGCCACTACAGGAATTTGTGTAGAAAACTTAAACAAATAAAACTCTCTCTAGCCATAATTCCCCCTCTTTGCCACTAGATGTGAGCAGAGAGCTCTTTCTCCCCTTACATTTTTCCATCTAGAGTTCTGAGTATATCATAAAAAGAAAAGGAGTACTTGTGGCACCTTAGAGACTAACAAATTTATTAGAGCATAAGCTTTTGTGAGCTACAGCTCACTTCATTGGATGCATTCAGTGGAAAAGTGGACTATATTTTCCACTGTATGCATCCGATGAAGTGAGCTGTAGCTCACGAAAGCTTATGCTCTAATAAATTTGTTAGTCTCTAAGGTGCCACAAGTACTCCTTTTCTTTTTATGGATACAGACTAACATGGCTGCTACTCTGAAACCTGAGTATATCATAGTACATGTGACTGGAAAACAGACATTTCCCCCTGTGAAATTCTGATATATATATATATATATATTTTTAACGGTTCATCCCAATTTGGGATGAAAGAACAATTTTAATTTTTTTGTGGGGGGGCGGTAAGGAAAGACAGGAAAATCTGTTTCAGAAGAACCAAAAAGGACTTTTTTTTTCAGTTTGCTCCCCAGGTTGCCCAACTACCTGGGTTGCCCAAGTCCACAGGCAGCCAGCTCCCTGTGAGGCCTGAGGAGGAGTTAGGTGAGCTGCAAGGTAACCAGGCAGCTTTCCATTGGGTACAGTATTCCAGCAGTTGTCCAGTTCTGGTGTCCACAATCCAAGGGCACTGACAAATTAGAGATCAGGGAAGAGCCATAATGATTAAAGGATTGGAAAACATGCCTTACAGAGTCACTGAGCTCCTTGAGTCTATCTAGTTAGCTTAACAAACAGAAGGTTAAGGGCTGACTTGATCAGTGTATAAGTACCTACCTGAGGAACAAATATTTGATAATAGGCTTGTCAATCTAGCAGGCCAAGGCATAACAAGAATCAAAGGTTAGAAACTGAAGCTAAACAAATTCAGATTAGTAATAAAGCACACATTTTTTAAACAGTGAAGGTAATTAACCACTGGAACAACTCACCAAAGGTTGTAGTGAATTCTCCATTGCATTTTTTTTTAATCAAGATTGTTTGGATTTTTCTTCTAATGTTCTCTAGCTCAAACTGAAACTATTTTAGGAAAGTTCTTTGGCCTGTGGTGTACAGGAGGTCAGAACAGATGATCACAGTGGTCCCTTCTTGTCAAAATCCACACTTCTCTGCAGGGTATTTTAATTGTGATGAATTGGAATTTTCAGATGGAAAAATGTTCTGCTGGAAACTTTTTGACCATCTCTAGTAACAGATGAAGCAACTCTGTGGCCTTTCTTTCCCCTGTTCATCAACTTTGGGCCACAGGATTTACACATACTTGATTCACTGCTAATCTGTACTTCGTGTCATCATTTACACAAGTGCAAAGTAATACAAAATGGGTGTAAAACTCTGCCAAATCAGAATGGTAGCATTTTGCACAGCTTTGGTCTCAAAGATGCATAGCAATGGTGAACTGGGTTCTACAAAGCCAAGTAAATCTAATGTAAGCTAAATATTTAATAATTTTAAAAGCCTCACATTGTATAATTTTATTTAAAAGATGAAATAACTTCCTTGAAAATGAATAAAGTCATCTCCACTATTTGGTCATTTAATTTGGAAAACATCAAAAGGGACCATCAGAAGTCAAATGATTGCCTTGACAATTGGCAAGCACAGGAACAAACGAGCACAGGAAATTGTTCAGATAGAAAGGTTTAAAATCAAAGACAAAATTTAAAGGATCTATAAGTTGCTCCCAGATTCATGATATGCACTTGTACTGAATCTACAACTTGTACTGAATGTTGCAAAAAGCAACAGAGTTGGTATAAAATTAAAGTCCAATCCCATTGCTGGGAATGGAAGGACAAAACAGCCAGAAGTTTGTTTGTTGTCTTTGGTTTTTTTGACTTCTATTCACAGTGAAGATGTTCTGAATATCAAATATAAGTTTTTAATATACATTTTACTGAGTACTTAAGTGTCCTAGTGCTCTTGTCTGGTCCTGGCTAGTTTTTATATGTATTACCTTAGGTGTTTTGAGAAGGAAGAATATTACAGGAATTTTAAGTTGATAAAGCATTAAGATTATGAAATGTATCCTTTTGTGGAATGAGGATGTGTATGTTGGGAAAATGTACATACCATACCAAAAAAGTGAATTGACATATTGATGTTTAAAAGATTTTATCAGAGATAAGAACTCCTCCTCCTACAGCATATAGTATTTAAGACCTTTTCATAGATTTTTTTTTTCTGTAGGGCCAGAAGAGACCACTGGATTATCCAGCATGATTCTTGTATAATACAGGTCATTGAATTTCATCCAGCTTGTCCTTTTGTTGAGCCTAGTAGTTCGTGTTGTCCTAGTCAACTGTAGCCCCTCCCCCAAGGTATGCCTCATGTCTCCTCCCTGGTGCTGTTACTTGGAGTGGTTTCTCCCCTCCCCTCACATAGGTTGGGTCCCAGGCTCTTTTTATGATACCTGGTGCTCCACGCAAGGTGACTTCTCACTGTGCCCAGGACAATGTCCCTGAATAATACTACTACCTGGCAAGGAGTGTAAACCCAATACACAGGAAACAAAGTGCATCAACACAAATCCCAACAAAGAAATGATACACCCAAAAATAACTATGACAAAGGAGACTTTACTGGGAATAGGAAAAAGGATGCGGAGAAGGAAAGTATTAGAGTTAAAGTACCCAACACTAACAAATTGACAAATTCCTCACTTCCCAATGCTCACAATCCTTCCCAACTCCCCGATTCCCTCCAACACCTTCCTTGGCTGAGAGCGAGTCCAAAAATTAGTGTGCTGCACTGTGAACATTGGCTGACTTAAACAAAACTAGTCCCCTTAACTGTGTCTTTGTCCCAAGAGAGGCAGGTCCTCACCTGGCTCCCTGATCCAGGGTCCTGTGGAGGCTGTCAGTTGCCAGGGTCAGTTCAGATCTCTACCACTCTGCAGGGCTGGAACTGCCTGGCCATACAACTTTCCCCCTGCAGTTCAAAGACTCTCTTTGTAGGGAGTGGGCAGGAGTTCATCAGACTCCTTGAGGCGTTCTGCTTCTCTCTGACACAGCTCCCAACCCAAGCTCAAACCTAAAACAAAACCTTGTCTCTGAGTCAGGCTGTCTTCTCCCACTGTGGGACTGAGCAGTCCTGGCTCATCATTGGCCCAGCAAACTGCTTGTCCATATTATGCAATGCAGAAGCCTCCCTAGTGATCCTAGCAGGCATTTCTAGTCCATTTTTGTTCACACCATTGACAACAAGCATAGTGGAAAATGGTGTCAGCAGGCTCTGGTTGTCATTTCAGTTGTAGTCCCAGAGGTAGGACTCTGCTGAGGTTTAGAGTGACACCCCAGGCTCTGGCAAACTGAATTGGGGGAGTAGGGATTACACCATTACTATCTATTTTTCAAAGGTGGTGAGGCAACATAGATTAATGTATACTTTTTTAAAAAAATGTAATTAAATTTGCAAGTGCATTGATATATTTTTTAGTACAGCTACTTTGATTTTTCTATCAATTTGGACAAGTATGTAGGTTTGCAGGCAAATTAATTCCTATGGACCCAGTTCCAAAATCATAACTCATGCAGTCAGCCCAATGATTTCAGTGTGATTTATGTGGTACTAGTTGCATGAGTAAGGGATATATGTGTTTGTGTAAGAGTTAAAAGATCAGATCCTATATTTGTCCATACATTTTGACTGTATATATGAGATCCTAGCCCCCTTAAAGTCAATGGGAGTTTTGTCATTGACTTCAGTGGAGCCAGAATTTCACACTACCTTTATATTTTTTTTAAAAAAAGACTTATAACCCTATTCAACACAGCCAGTCCAATAGTTTGGGATGCTTACTTTGAAAATTGGTCATGTGGGTGTGTGGATTTACTCTGTTCAATTACAGAAAATAATTATGTAGGTAAGATAACACCATGAAGTATTCCAGTATTAACAGCAGTCTGGGTATTGTAGATTGAAGATAATTATCCAAGAAATACAACAATATAAAACTAAAAAAAAAAAAGAAACAAAAAAAGGAGTATGTATAGCCTTTTCATATAAAATTCCAAATGATAAACCATAAACATAGTGATTCTGAGAGATCACTGAGGAAGTAATTTTAATGTGCTTAAGCAGTCAAGGAGAGAAACATTGTACATACAGTACACTTTTTATGGTGTGCAGATTATATATTACACCTGTGCTTATTAAGAATCTTAATGGCCTTTGGTATAATAAAACTACAGGAAATAGGATTGAATACATCCGTGCCAAGATAGAAACTATAACAAAAATCTATATCATTCTGTAACTAACAATCAGAGCAATTGCTTAACAGAACTCTTGCTGTTGTGTCCTTGTATTTTTCAGTTCAAACTGTAGGCAGAAGTAACATTTGAGCAGACAGGTCTCCCTTGAAATGCTATCATTTTCTGCCTTCCCTTGGATCTGAGAGAAGAAAATTAATGAAATGCTTACACCAAATCCACAAAGGAACTTGGACACCTAAGTACCTATATGGATCTAGGCCCAAGTGCCCATATTTGTTTTTCCTGAGTGATTGCTGTGGTGGTTAAGCATTATTGGGGTACTGCATGCTTTGGATATGGTATATTTACTACAGAGAGAAGCTAGTGGCCTTGTAATATACATCCTAACCAATTAGGCATCTTTGAAATAAAGACTTTTTTTAAAAGTGAGTCCGGTGACTTTAGGGATGGTCAAACTTATATACATATATTCAGTGATGAGCTGCCAGAAGCTGAAGAACCGGTTCCTTCAGTCGCTCCGAGTCTTCAGCGGCACTTCGGCGGCAAGTCCTTCAGTTGCTCCGGGTCTTCAGCGGCACTGAAGGAGCGAGTGAAGGACCCGCCGCTGAAGTGCCGCCGAAGGCTCAGAGTGCCGCCTCTTACCAGGGTGGGTAAAAATTCACAGGGGGCCCTCCCCAGCCGAGAGCTGAGGCGGGACAGACAGGATGGTCCCACAGGCCGCATGTGGCCTGTTGGCCGGAGTTTGCTCACCCCTTTAACAACCGGTTCTAAACTGGCTTCAAAATTTAACAACTGGTTCGCGCGAACCGGTGTGAACTGGCTCCAGCTCACCACTGCATGTATTCTCGTACCTAGTTATATCTCCTTTAATTTACCAGGCCAGATGCTCCAGTGGCTTCAATAGAGCTGTGCCAATTTACATCAGCCCTTAAAATGTAGTCCCTAAGAACAGTTTGTGCAAGATGAGAAAGATAGTAAGTCCAAACTAAGAGACCCTGTCTCAGCCAAATTGAGAATGCAATGGCACTCTCAGTGCAAATTTCAAGTATGGTCAGCTAATTGTTCAACAGCATGAGCTGGCATCTAAATTGCATATAGATGGATTAGAATAGCTATCCAATTTCAAGGCACTTATAATAAAGTAATCAAAAAATTCATTGCAATTTATTCATTAAGATTCTTACTGACTCTGTGTGAATGGATGTACAGACCCGGTCCTGGAGTTACCAGGGAGAGAGAAACAGTCTCCTTGAAGAGAGAAACTACCATACCTGTCTGTCTTCAGGGCAGAGAAAGCCAGAGGATCTCACCACGAGCAGAATGTGGTTTTGCTCATGTGGGAGGAGACAGAACGAGGACTTCTAAAGGATTGAGGTTGAACTGGAAATTCTTACTCCAGCAAACCTTCCGTTGATTTCTGAGATGAGCCTGAAGATTTTATAATTGGGTGCTCTGAGAGAAATGATATTGTGAAAGTCACTCATTCTAAGCTAGATGCTTGGCCCTGTAACAAACCTTTTCAACAGTTAGGGTTCTTTCAGCCAGAGTTCCAATTTTATTTTTCCTTTGTATGTTTGAAACATAAATCCATGTGTTCATCTTCTCCACCTTCACCTGATCTCTGCTTACCTGCCGTGTCACACTCTGAAATAATGATTTTTGACATATTAAGATTGATACTCTTAAATAATAATATTTGGGTCTAAAATAGCCCTTTTCATTTGTAGATCTTGAGTCACGTTTGAAAACTAAGTATAATCCCCATTTTTATAGATGGGGAAACTGAGGCAGAGATGTTAGATGACTTTCCCATGGAGACAGAGCAAGTAGTGGCAGAGACAGGAATACAGAACCCAAATTTCCTAACTCCATTTTTCATGAAAAAGATTGTAGATTGGCACAGCAAGCAGCAGCTTTGTGTAAAATAAACAATAAAAGTTAAAGAATGAAATGTCTTCCTTTCTGTATTCCTGTCATAATTTATAGTTGTTTGCAGTGTTGTTGTAGCTGTGTGCTGGTCCAAGGTTATGAGAGACAAGGTGGGTGAGGTAATATCTTTTATTGGATTAACTTCTGTTGGTGAAAGAGACAAGCTTTCAAACTCTTGTCTCTTTTACTAACAGAAATTGGTCCAGTAAAAGATATTTACTCACCCACCTTGTCTCTCACAATTTATAGTTTCCAATAAAAGTTACCCATGTCTGGGATCTCCAAAAAATGTTAACCATTTCTAGTAAAGCTGATTACAAATCTTCCTTCTGAATTAATTTTAAAGTATTCTAGCAAATTCTGAGTGATGTTAAGGAAGAGTTTATCCTGGTTTCACAAAAGATTACTTTCCCGTTTTGAATCAGTAAACCGTTGTTGTTATTGTTCTCTTGAAAGTCTGTAATGTCCTCACCAGTTGCATTTCAAGGAAAAAAATGAATTCACATGTGAACATAGGGTCAGACTGTATTCTCATTTACAGCAGGTAAATCCAAGGCAAATTCACTAAGTCAAATTAGTAGTTCTTCTGTGGACCTACCTTATGATTTGTATGTCCTTATGGGCCACAGGGTGAAACCCTTAGTCGTGCTAGTGAGCTGTGGTGATAAGGGGCTTACAATTTGGCTTTATTGAAGTAAGGGGCCAAAATCTGACACTGTGTTCCAGCTGCCTCACAGAGTTGTACAATGCTATAACAAATTCCTATGTCTTGTTCACAGTACCTTGTTTAATCTAGCCTAGCCTTTGATCTCCTTCTTTATTACAAAAGAACTATGTATTCCATTTTCATGTGACTATAGATCTGAATTCTTTGATTGGAAATCAGTGAGTTCACAGATAGAAGGATGATTGATATTTACCACCCTGGATGAATAATTTGTAACAAGTAACTTATTAAGCAATTATACCTGTTTTGTGTTTGTGACGTGCACACAAAGTCGTGATATTCTTGACTGTAGTAGTTTAGCAAAATTGATGGTAAATTTGTGAATAATTATTCTGAGAGGTTCATTGCAAGAATTTGAGATTTGAAAAGTCTTTTTAGAAATACCTTGTTCCATGATAATTCTGATCACACATAGATTTTGATGTTGTATAGAACAATACACTTTCAGTGGCCACTTTGGAATAAATCTACTGAATATTTAAGTTGTATTTTGTTTACATCTTAGATGGACCTCTTCCAGTTTCATGAGCAAGTGCCCCAAAATGTGAATAATCATATAAAATAAAATATATGCAGAGAAACTAAACAGCGTCTACCTGAGATATCCCAAAGGGACAGTATATTGAATCTTAATGTATTTTAGCTGTAAACTCATAATTCCTGCAACAGCAAGTGTTGTAAGTACGCTTCCCATGGAAGGGGTTAAATGGAAGCAAGCAGACATGTAGTATAAATAGAAGAAATGATGTAGCTGAAGATCTGCAACATGTGAACATGAATTTATTAAAATAAACTAGTATATAGCCAGCAACTTCACTTCTGGCAAGGCATCTAAATGCAGCTTTACAAACATGCCAGTTTCTGAATTTTAAGCAATAGTCAACTCTGGTGAAGCAGGAGAATCTATCATTTCTCTTGGCTCTTTGACAGAACTGTAGTCATATCTGAAGCCTAGAATTATCCACTTTTGTTAATGTTGTTTTTCTTCATTGAGATCAGATGATCTTTAACTTGCCCCACCTTTTGCAGCACTGAGAATTTTGCTTTCTTAATATGTTAAGTTCTTTCAGAGAAGGAATTGAGCTATTAATATTGAATTCTGTTGTGAAACCTGGAAAATTCAGATTTCTTTTATCATGCTAAATTCTACATAGAATCATAGAATCATAGAATATCAGGGTTGGAAGGGACCCCAGAAGGTCATCTAGTCCAACCCCCTGCTCAAAGCAGGACCAAGTCCCAGTTAAATCATCCCAGCCAGGGCTTTGTCAAGCCTGACCTTAAAAACCTCTAAGGAAGGAGATTCTACCACCTCCCTAGGTAACGCATTCCAGTGTTTCACCACCCTCTTAGTGAAAAAGTTTTTCCTAATATCCAATCTAAACCTCCCCCATTGCAACTTGAGACCATTACTCCTCGTTCTGTCATCTGCTACCATTGAGAACAGTCTAGAGCCATCCTCTTTGAAACCCCCTTTCAGGTAGTTGAAAGCAGCTATCAAATCCCCCCTCATTCTTCTCTTCTGCAGACTAAACAATCCCAGCTCCCTCAGCCTCTCCTCATAAGTCATGTGCTCTAGACCCCTAATCATTTTTGTTGCCCTTCGTTGTACTCTTTCCAATTTATCCACATCCTTCCTGTAGTGTGGGGCCCAAAACTGGACACAGTACTCCAGATGAGGCCTCACCAGTGTCGAATAGAGGGGAACGATCACGTCCCTCGATCTGCTCGCTATGCCCCTACTTATACAACCCAAAATGCCATTGGCCTTCTTGGCAACAAGGGCACACTGCTGACTCATATCCAGCTTCTCGTCCACTGTCACCCCTAGGTCCTTTTCCGCAGAACTGCTGCCGAGCCATTCGGTCCCTAGTCTGTAGCGGTGCATTGGATTCTTCCATCCTAAGTGCAGGACCCTGCACTTATCCTTATTGAACCTCATTAGATTTCTTTTGGCCCAATCCTCCAATTTGTCTAGGTCCTTCTGTATCCTATCCCTCCCCTCCAGCGTATCTACCACTCCTCCCAGTTTAGTATCATCCGCAAATTTGCTGAGAGTGCAATCCACACCATCCTCCAGATCATTTATGAAGATATTGAACAAAACGGGCCCCAGGACCGACCCCTGGGGCACTCCACTTGACACCGGCTGCCAACTAGACATGGAGCCATTGATCACTACCCGTTGAGCCCGACAATCTAGCCAGCTTTCTACCCACCTTATAGTGCATTCATCCAGCCCATACTTCCTTAACTTGCTGACAAGAATGCTGTGGGAGACCGTGTCAAAAGCTTTGCTAAAGTCAAGAAACAATACATCCACTGCTTTCCCTTCATCCACAGAACCAGTAATCTCATCATAAAAGGCGATTAGATTAGTCAGGCATGACCTTCCCTTGGTGAATCCATGCTGACTGTTCCTGATCACTTTCCTCTCCTCTAAGTGCTTCAGGATTGATTCTTTGAGGACCTGCTCCATGATTTTTCCAGGGACTGAGGTGAGGCTGACCGGCCTGTAGTTCCCAGGATCCTCCTTCTTCCCTTTTTTAAAGATGGGCACTACATTAGCCTTTTTCCAGTCATCCGGGACTTCCCCCGTTCGCCACGAGTTTTCAAAGATAATGGCCAAGGGCTCTGCAATCACAGCCGCCAATTCCTTCAGCACTCTCGGATGCAATTCGTCCGGCCCCATGGACTTGTGCACGTCCAGCTTTTCTAAATAGTCCCTAACCACCTCTATCTCTACAGAGGGCTGGCCATCTCTTCCCCATTTTGTGTTGCCCAGCACAGCAGTCTGGGAGCTGACCTTGTTAGTGAAAACAGAGGCAAAAAAAGCATTGAGTACATTAGCTTTTTCCACATCCTCTGTCACTAGCTTGCCTCCCTCATTCAGTAAGGGGCCCACACCTTCCTTGGCTTTCTTCTTGTTGCCAACATACCTGAAGAAACCCTTCTTGTTACTCTTGACATCTCTTGCTAGCTGCAGCTCCAGGTGCGATTTGGCCCTCCTGATATCTTTCCTACATGCCCGAGCAATATTTTTATACTCTTCCCTGGTCATATGTCCAACCTTCCACTTCTTGTAAGCTTCTTTTTTATGTTTAAGATCCGCTAGGATTTCACCATTAAGCCAAGCTGGTCGCCTGCCATATTTACTATTCTTTCGACTCATCGGGATGGTTTGTCCCTGTAACCTCAACAGGGATTCCTTGAAATACAGCCAGCTCTCCTGGACTCCCTTCCCTTTCATGTTAGTCCCCCAGGGGATCCTGGCCATCTGTTCCCTGAGGGAGTCAAAGTCTGCTTTCCTGAAGTCCAGGGTCCGTATCCTGCTGCTTACCTTTCTTCCCTGCGTCAGGATCCTGAACTCAACCAACTCATGGTCACTGCCTCCCAGATTCCCATCCACTTTTGCTTCCCCCACTAATTCTACCCGGTTTGTGAGCAGCAGGTCAAGAAAAGCGCTCCCCCTAGTTGGCTCCCCTAGCACTTGCACCAGGAAATTGTCCCCTACGCTTTCCAAAAACTTCCTGGATTGTCTATGCACCGCTGTATTGCTCTCCCAGCAGATATCAGGAAAATTAAAGTCACCCATGAGAATCAGGGCATGCGATCTAGTAGCTTCCGTGAGTTGCCGGAAGAAAGCCTCATCCACCTCATCCCCCTGGTCCGGTGGTCTATAGCAGACTCCCACCATGACATCACTCTTGTTGCACACACTTCTAAACTTAATCCAGAGACACTCAGGTTTTTCCACAGTTTCGTACCGGAGCTCTGAGCAGTCATACTGCTCCCTTACATACAGTGCTACTCCCCCACCTTTTCTGCCCTGCCTGTCCTTCCTGAACAGTTTATAACCATCCATGACTGTACTCCAGTCATGTGAGTTATCCCACCAAGTCTCTGTTATTCCAATCACGTCATAATTCCTTGACATCACCAGGACCTCCAGTTCTCCCTGCTTGTTTCTAAGGCTTTGTGCATTTGTATATAAGCACTTGAGATAACCTGTTGATCGCCCCTCATTCCCAGTATGAGGCAGGAGCCCTCCCCTCACAGACCTTCCTGCCTGTGCTTCCTCCCGGTATCCCGCTTTCCCACTTACCTCAGGGCTTTGGTCTCCTTCCCCCGGTGAACCTAGTTTAAAGCCCTCCTCACTAGGTTAGCCAGCCTGCTGGCAAAGATGTTCTTCCCTCTCTTCGTAAGATGGAGCCCGTCTCTGCCCAGCACTCCTCCTTCCTGGAACACCATCCCATGGTCAAAGAATCCAAAGCCTTCTCTCCGACACCACCTGCGTAGCCATTCGTTGACCTCCACGATTCGACGGTCCCTACCCAGGCCTTTTCCTTCCACGGGGAGGATGGACGAGAACACCACTTGCGCCTCCAACTCCTTTATCCTTCTTCCCAGAGCCACATAGTCCGCAGTGATCCGCTCAAGGTCATTCTTGGCAGTATCATTGGTGCCCACGTGGAGAAGCAGGAAGGGGTAGCGATCCGAGGGCTTGATGAGTCTCGGCAGTCTCTCCGTCACATCACATCCTTCTAATACAGTTGGATTTCACTACTGAATTCTAGGATAACATGTCAGAAATTTACTTGAGCATCTATCTGCAAAAATATCATTCTTAGAGTCTGATAAAAGAGAATTTGCTTTATTTTTGAATAGGAAAGTATCTTCAGAGGTGCCCAGATGTTAACTTATACATAGATTATAGGCGGTATAGGTAGCATACATTAAAAGAATGTTAAGGTGCAAAGGCAAGCACTCAAAAGTTAGGAAATGGCAACATTAAGATTGCCTGTGCAACCTTAATTCAGCCCCCATGTGCATATGCATTTTGATAGTCAGTCATTAAATTACATGATCATATAGTATTTTTATCACAGTATCTTCATTCAGTGTACAGGATGGATGGCTTTCAGGAAATGCATCAGGATTGTGTAGTTCATGAGGCTGTTGTCAGTAAGACTCTTACCTCATTTGTTGCACAAGTTGGAAGGTCTGTGGTGAATAAGGCAGGGGATTGTAGGAAGAGAAAGGATTGTCTTATGGGTTAGGCAGTTGACCACTGTCCTCGAGAACTATATTTTATCCCTGTGTCTGTCAGAGTTGTACAAATCATTTAGTCCAAACTTTTCACAGGTGTGTTTCCTAGTTGTGTGTTCCTCATTTTTTGGGTGCTCAAGATTAGGCAGGTGGGGTCTGACTTGCACAAGAACTAAGCACTCAAAACTGCAACTGAGGACAAGGGGAGTTCTGCTTCTTATATATAAAGTGCTATAAAATGTACTCTGAAAAATCAGGCTCTTACCTTCACAAACTGAGTACCCAAAACTAGCTGACACTTGACAATTTTGACTTTAATCACTGTGCCTCATTTCCCCATCTATAAAATGGTAATAATACCACCTCATCTCATGGAGGCATTATGCAGATAAATTTATTGTTTGTAACAACCAATGCCCAGGTCCACAAAGCTACTTAGGCACATAAACCCCAGATTTAGGCACCACTGCAATACACACACACACACACACACACACACACAAAACCCTACTCAGGTGCCACCTAACCCTGTAGATGCTTAAACTCACATGGAGCTTAAACTACTCCCTGCCCCCCCCCCCATGAAAGTTCCCTAGGTGCCAAAGTTTCTGCCTCTGGGCATGCACACTGCTGCCTCCCTCTAGGTGTCTGGACAACTATATCACATCAAAACCCTCAAGGCAGGGAAAGATAGGTGTTCCCCTACCTATGTTACCTGCAGGGCCCAATCTGGTAGGCTTTCTCAGAGCAAGCCACCAGATTGGGTCTCATTCAAAATCCAGCCAGAGGAGGAGGTGCCTCCCTTACAACTTTTTAGCCCAGTAGGCAGAACATTCAGCTGAGATGTCAACGACCAGGGCTTAGTTTCCCCCTCTACCTGATGGGGAGAAAGACAGGAGACCTGGGTTCAAATTCTCTCAGGAGAGTGTCTTAACCACTGGGTTAGGGAATATTCTGCTGTGGGCTCCTTCAATCTCTTCAGTTGAAGCTATTCCACTTTGTTTAAATAATTAGATATTCATTGGAGCAGGGGGACTGGGCCCTGGGTCTCCCACCTCCTCTAAAGTTCTTCACCAAGCTCAAGAGTCCTCTCACTTTTTTTCTCTCTGGCCCAATGACTAAGTATTTATCTGAAGTGGTTACAGTTGTCTGCCATTTCTTTGAAGAAACAGCGCAGGCACCTAAACTGCCTGACTCAAGAACAGATATAGACACCTAACTCCATGGGAGGGGCAGGATTTAGGACATACCCCACCCTCAACATCTCCTGTTGGCTATCTTTGATGGCTCCCTACCTAGTATGCTGGGTCTTGTGGATCCCATTCTAAGATACCTATCTGTTCACTTATACTGTATTGAGAGTCTAGGTGCCACTCTGCCTTTGTGGTTCTTGTTGTTCCAGTAATTTTTCTAGGTGCCTAAACATTAGGAGTTGCAATGCTTAAGTCCCTTTGTGGATCCAGGCCCCTGAAACTATGAAGAAAGCATCTTTAAAAAAGCCCATAGGGAAGTTAATAATTTTGTATCTAGTTCAATAAATAATAAACACTGAATGATCAGAATAAAAGAAATATAGACTAGCTACTCAGTAGATGAGCACAGTCCATGCTGTGCACCCAATAAGACAGGGGTCCCACTGAAAAAATATGTGATTGTACATATGTATTATGTATTACATGAGCTTTTAATGTAGTTTGTGTGTGTGATATATATTTAGTTGATTTGCAGAGGCAACAATAGCAAGCTGTTCTCACAAACATGTAATTACTACAGAATGGAGTGCAGTGAATTTGTTATTTTAAATGGATGAATTCAAATTGTTATAAACAATTTGTCTTGAAACATCAAGGATGGATTATAAGCAACAAGTCTCCATGGTTTTAAACTTTCACTTTTTCTGTTGGCTTCCTGCCTCTCTGGGTGACCCTCTCTGAGTGACCCCTCTCTGGGTCATTTACCAGAGGGTCACTTACAAATTTTGTTCCTGAGAAGCTGGGATAATTTCCATATGGGAAATCTTTGACCTAACTGTGATAGCACACAGCATTGTATAGGACATAAAAATATTGCCTTACATTACAGAAGGTCTATGCTATGAACATTAAAAAATAGATTGCATGAATTCTGTGTCATCCAAATTATGAACCATTCTAGACCACACATGGGTGTTCTACTAGAAAAAATAGACAAAACTTATTATGGTTTTTGTCTCTTCTTTGTATACCAGCTTGCCCAGGCCTTTGGATGTATCCCTTAATAAAATGTTTAAGGATCATCTGAAAGGGATTTTTACTGACTGATATACAGATGTAATCTCCCTGAACGTTGTGATGTAGAACAACTATTGCTAATACCTGCAAGCAAAGTGCTTCATTGATGCTTTAGGTTGATTAAAAGGACCTCACTAAGTGGAGAGAATAAAAAGATGTATCTGGGTAGGTAGGTGTAAAAGTGAGGAGTGACACTTCTGCAGCAGAGTCCTTCCACTCTCCTCTGACCCAGCAGAAGCTTTATTGTGAAGTCTCTTTGGAGAACTGACTCCACATAATGGGAAAGTGAGGGCTGGGGAAGAGACATTCCCATTCACCAAAGTGTGAATGATTGTAGCACTTAAAATACTGAGGGTTCTGTCACAGTAACCTAGGCATTTCCCTCTCCTTAGGTTCTGGAAGCAGTAGCCAGTGGGGATGTCACTGCCAGTATAGCTCCTGCAGAAGTGACTCTGGGTAGCTGGGAGCCACTAGGAAAGCACAAGGCCGTCACTTGGGTGGTCCAGTGATTTTGTGAATTCAAGGGATCCCCTGGTTTTGGGGGCTCAAATCCATATTATTTCTGCAGGGACAAAACCCAATCCCCACCACAGAAGAACTCAAAGGTCTGTGAGCACAAACTCATGACATTTCTTGTCCCTTACACAAAGAGGATAAGTTAGGCAATTCATAAGATTTCCACACATATCATAGTTAAAGGACTGAAAGCTGCTATTAAAGAGTTAAGCAGTAGGAACTATTATGAAACTGAAGAACAAAAGTCATAGTACCAGATCCTAAGCTGTTGTAAATCAATATTGTTCACTGAAGTCCCAAGAAGAATCCCCATTAAGAACAATTACTGTGCCCATTAAGAAACAGTCTATGCTATTGTGTCATTAATCTTAAACTAATTCCTCGGCAAAGTCTCAATTAGGCAGATTTCCCAAGTAAGTGGTAGGTAGTGTGAATGTGTAACTTTGTGTTGTGTGGAATACATGTAAATGTCTCCTGTTTAATTTTACTATGTGCCATTTTTCCACTCCCTTCCCAAACCCATTCACTTTCAATTTTTAATCCACATCCTCAAAATATAATTAAACAAACCTATCTTTCCTTACTACAAACCCCCATAAATTTATTTCTCATTGATGATAGGTGAAGCAAGTGTCTTTAAATAGAACAACATGTGAACATTCAACCAAGTGCTGAATCCGGTGAAGGCATAGATAAGGTATGGCCACGGAATGAACTGTCACTGTTCCAGCTCTTGTTTCTCACAGCATCTGTTAGCAAAATTGTAAGCATAAAGCAGGGCTACTGACAAGGAAAAAATCAGATATAATATAAACAAGGCTAGAACTTTTCAGTTGCGAGTCATTAATCCAAACATTGCTTTATCACTGATCTGATCCGTAAGAGGCAGAATACATAGAACTGTGTCAGAATGGGATAACATTTTCAAGTGACAAATTGGCTCAATGGACTATTGCTTTTAAACTGTTTTTTGTCTCTCTAGCCAGTAAAACAGTACAAGCTCCAACTGCTCTCTGATACCACCACCTGACTGTAATGAGTTGATTCCAATTGTCAGCAGCCTACATTTTAATTTTGGATCAAATTTTGGACCAAATTTTGCTCTCAGTTACTAAGGATTTATTCCATTTTTACTATGGAGTAACTGCAAACATAGGACTACAACATAGTTTAATTATGACATCAACTTGTGATTAAAAACACTCCATAAAAACTCTTAATATACTTACTGATCTAATCTTATACCATACAAATTTGAGTGGTTTTTTTACAGTATGCGTCTGGAATTGGAATGGAACAGTATTTTCTCCTAGCTTTGGAGAAAAGTTTTCAGGGAGTCAGCCAACATTAAAGGTGTATTGGAAACCTTCCCTTTGTTCAATTAAGATTGCTGGGAGCAATCCAAATGCAATGTAATGCTTTCTTTAACCAGGCCTCATTAAACTTATTATTCATTTTCTTACATAGATTAAATTCCAAACACAATGTACCGGAGTATTAAAGCACAAAACATTCCATTCAGATAAAGTTCTCATTTCAACTCCCCAGAAGCAAAGGATCCAAGGTTAAGCTTCTGTATGTCAGGTTTCACAAAGAAGTGCATAATTACACCCCACTTAACAGAGCTGTGAAAAAAAAAGGAAGCTATTATTGAAGTTTTGACATAACTTTATAACAACCTGAACAACATAAGGGTAATGAAAAAGTTCAGAATTGCTAGGATTCCTGCATTCAGGGCCGGCTCTACGTTTTTTGCTACCCCAAGCAGCAAAAAAACCCTCCCTGTTGAATACGCCGCGGCCGGAGAGAACAGGAACATTGGAGGGAGCTGCTGAATTGCCGCCGGGGCTGCTGCCAGAGTGCTGCCCCAAGAACAGCCAGAGTGCCGCTCCTTTAGCAGTGCTGCCCCAGGTACCAGCTTGCTTAGCTGGTGCCTAGAGCCGACCCTGCCTGCATTTGTATGGGGTTTTTCTTCCTAAAGAGTGTATTTGGCCTTTAGTTACAGTTAAGTCTTAAAAAGAAAAGGAGTACTTGTGGCACCTTAGAGACTAACAAATTTATTAGAGCATAAGCTTTCGTGAGCTACAGCTCACTTCATCGGTAGCTCACGAAAGCTTATGCTCTAATAAATTTTTTAGTCTCTAAGGTGCCACAAGTACTCCTTTTCTTTTTGCGAATACAGACTAACACGGCTGCTACTCTGAAACCTGTAGTTAAGTCTTAGTTAACCCATCTCTGTCTTTGAGGAATCACAGCAATTTTTAAGAGAGTTTGAGCTAGGTCCCAGAGTAGCAGCTGTGTTAGTCTGTATTCGCAAAAAGAAAAGGAGTACTTGTGGCACCTTAGAGACTAACAAATTTATTTGAGCATAAGCTTTCGTGAGCTACAGCTCACTTCATTGGATGCATCGGATGAGCTAGGTCCTACACTCCTTAATCATCGAAAACTCCCATGGTAAGTATGTAGGATCCAACCTCTCGTCTTTCCTCTGGCCACTCTGTATCAAATAGATTTGCAGAAACCAGCAAGATTTTCACACTTTGGTTAAACGTTGTTAAATGCAACCGTTCCCTCCTCTCCAAAACTTCCATACAGAAACTTCCTACAGAGGCAAAGACATCAGGGTCAGATTATGGCTGGTCTGTGTACTAGAAGTATGAAAAAGGCAAAGGGATAACCTTGTCGATCCAAGTGAACCAATGCAGAAGACTGTAAACATAAATTCCCAAAAACAAACAAATGAGGCAGGCCAGCTCTGCCAGTACACCTGGATGGAATCTGTCTATAATCTGTGCTTGCCCCATACACGCTGGCAAAGCATGCTGGGGGAGTTCTGGCTATACTTTTAAAAATATGAAACATGCTGCTCCCCAGAAAACTTCTCCAAAGCACAGGAGATATTATGTTTTGCAGAGATATAATGCCTCCCTCCTGAGCTTTGGTGCTGGAAGTGCTCCTTGCACTCCCCTTGCTCTCAAGAAACACTTTAATTTTGGTTTCTAATTCCTAAACCATAAACTGAACAGATAACAATTCTTCATGAAGCAGCTACATAGGAGCGCGCTTCTGGTTTTTCCTAAGTCCTTCTGGGGCAATTTAATAATTTTCCTAATGTCTCCAGGACACTGGAGAACCACTAGACTAAGGAGAGTGCATACAAGAAAACAATTAATTGCTGCACCTATTAATTGTTCTGCATCTACAAAATACTTTCTAAAGTATTCTGTGGCACTGGCCACAAAACACCGGAGAAATGCTACTGTAACCTGCAGTGTTTTGAACAATTACTGTGCACTATTACAGCATTTTTTAAATAAAAGTTGCCAGAAGACTTAGGGCCAGATTCATCATTGTAGATGAGTTGTGCTCAGTGTATTCTGGTGCCAGCGAGGAGTCTCTTTGGTCCCTGGAATAATCTAGAGCAACCCTGAGGCTGTTCTAATTTATGCTTGGCTACAGTGACCCCATAGGTATCATTCGGCAGCCAAGAATAGCCATCTCTCCTAGTCAGGGGTTGTGAGGCGGCAGTGTACTGCCCAGAGAATCTCTTTACCCTAGTAGTAGGTAGTTCCTGGGGGATGTTTCCAATGTTTTTCTGGACCTTTTATGTTACAGGCATTGTGACGTTATCTGATTAAAATACAGTATGATCATGGTGATTGTTGTTGGTACCACTGTTATATAATTGCAACAAATCTTGTACAAAGTGTGTTGTGTAAGGTGCATATGAAAAAGTTATGGTTTGCTGAATGTGATTATCCTATTTGTATGCATGTATCATTTTTATTTCTGAAGTTATGAATATTGACTGTATATGTGTATTTCAAATGTGTTTGCTCCTGTGATCACACCCACAAGGCAGTTTACTTCTAGTCTGGCCAGCACATTATGAAGGACTATTCAAGTTCAATGGCCCATCAAAGAACAATTAACTGACAATGGACCATAAAAGAGACTTATCCCTATCTGATGGACCTTCCTGTGGACATTCTAGTTAGACTATGGGTAATGGCCTCTGCTATGACTCAACAAAGCATGCAAGGGCATGTGAATAAAATCATGTGACCCTAAATGCCATCTTGTTACCTATATTTTTCCACAAACTGGACTGAGGGCTTTGTTTGGGATAATGAAGTTTCTCTCCACATGGCAGAAGCTATAAGGCCCTGGAAACATCTCAATTTTGCTTCTTTCCTGCTTTGATCTCTGGACTATGGACTTATACTAATGGGAGCATTTTAGCCAAGGGACTGAGGGAGGACCTCACAATTATTTGGGAGCAACCAGAGACTTAACCAGTTAGAAGTTCATGCCATCACTGCTTCAAACCTGATCCAAGAACCTTGCAATTATTGTATGTATTTGATTCCTTTAGCAATTGTAACTCTCACCTTTCATAGATTCATAGATATTAAGGTCAGAAGGGACCATTATGATCATCTAGTCCGACCTCCTGCACAGCGCATGCCACAGAGTCTCACCCACCCACTCCTACGAAAAACCTCACCTATGTCTGAGCTATTGAAGTCCTCAAATCATGGTTTAAAGACTTCAAGGAGCAGAGAAGCCTCCCTCATGTCACCCATGCCCCATGCTACAGAGGAAGGCGAAAAACCTCCAGGGCCTCTCCAATCTGCCCTGGAGGAAAATTCCTTCCCGACCCCAAATATGGCAATCAGCTAAACCCTGAGCATATGGGCAAGATTCACCAGCCAGATACTACAGAAAATTCTTTCCTGGGTAACTCAGATCCCATACATCTAGTATCCCATCTCAGGGGATTAGTCCTATTTACCCTGAATATTTAAAGATCAATTACTTACCAAAATCCCATTATCCCATCATACCATCTCCTCCATAAACTTATCGAGTAGAATCTTAAAACCAGATAGATCTTTTGCCCCAACTGCTTCCCTTGGAAGGCTATTCCAAAACTTCACTCCTCTGATGGTTAGAAACCTTCGTCTAATTTCAAGTCTAAACTTCCTGGTGGCCAGTTTATACCCATTTGTTCTTGTGTCCACATTGGTGCTGAGCTGAAATAATTCCTCTTCCTCTCCTGTATTTATCCCTCTGATATATTTATAGAGAGCAATCATATCTCCCCTCAACCTTCTTTTAGTTAGACTAAACAAGCCAAGCTCCTTGCGTCTCCTTTCATAAGACAAGTTTTCCATTCCTCGGATCATCCTAGTAGCCCTTCTCTGTACCTGCTCCAGTTTGAATTCATCCTTTTTAAACATGGGAGACCAGAACTGCACACAGTATTCTAGGTGAGGTCACACCAGTGCCTTGTATAATGGTACTAAAACCTCCTTATCCCTACTGGAAATGCCTCTCCTGATGCATCCCAAAACCGCATTAGCTATTTTCACAGCCATATCACATTGGCAGCTCATAGTCCATCCTATGATCAACAATAGGATTGTTGGTCCTTCTCCTCTTCCATTACTTCTAACTGATGCGTCCCCAACTTATAACTAAAATTCTTGTTATTAATCCCTAAATGCATAACCTTACACTTCTCACTATTAAATTTCATCCTATTACTATGACTCCAGTTTACAAGGTCATCCAGATCCTCCTGTATAATATCCCGATCCTTCTCTGAATTGGCAATACCTCCCAGCTTTGTATCATCTGCAACCTTTATTAGCACACTCCCACTTCTTGTTCCAAGGTTAGTAATAAAAAGATTAAATAAGATTGGTCCCAAAACCGATCCCTGAGGAACTCCACCGGTAACCTCCCTCCAACCTGACAGTTCGCCTTTCAGTAGGACCCATTGCAGTCTCCCCTTTAACCAATTCCTTATCCACCTTTTGATGATCATATTGATCCCCATCTTCTCCAATTTAACTAATAATTCCCCATGTGGCACGGTATCAAATGCCTTACTGAAATCTAGGTAAATTAGATCCACTGCATTTCCTTTATCTAAAAAATCTGTTACTTTTTCAAAAAGGGAGATTAGGTTGGTTTGGCACGATCTATCTTTTGTAAAACCATGTTGTATTTTGTCCCATTTACCATTGACTTCAATATCCTTAACTAATTTCTCCTTCAAAATTTTTTCCAGGACCTTGCATATTACAGATGTCAAACTAACTGGCCTGTAGTTACCCGGATCACTTTTTTTTCCTTTCTTAAAAATAGGAACTATATTAGCAATTCTCCAATCATTCGGTACAACTCCTGAGTTTACAGATTCATTAAAAATTCTTGCTAATGGGCTTGCAATTTCAGGTGCCAATTCCTTTAATATTCTTGGATGAAGATTATCTGGGCCCCCCGATTTAGTCCCATTAAGATGTTTGAGTTTCGCTTCTACCTCAGATATGGTAATATCTACCTCCATATCCTCATTCCCATTTGTCATGCTACCATTATCCCTAAGATCCTCTTTAGCCTTATTAAAGACTGAGGCAAAGTATTTGTTTAGATATTGGGCCATGCCTAGATTATCTTTAACCTCCACTCCATCCTCAGTGTTTAGCGGCCCCACTTCTTCTTTCTTAGTTTTCTTCTCATTTATATGGCTATAGAACCTTTTACTATTGGTTTTAATTCCCTTTGCAAGGTCCAACTCTACTCGACTTTAGCTTGTCTCACTTTATCCCTACGTGTTCTGACCTCAATTAGGTAGCTTTCCTTGCTGATCCCTCCCATCTTCCACTCCCTGTATGCTTTCTGCTTCTTCTTAATCACCTCTCTAAGATGCTTGCTCATCCAGCTTGGTCTTCAACTCCTTCCTATGAATTTTTTCCCCTTTCTTGGGATACAGGCTTCCGATAGCTTCTGCAGCTTTGATTTAAAGTAATCCCAGGCCTCCTCTACCTTTAGATCCATAAGTTCTTCAGTACAATCCACTTCCCTAACTAATTTCCTTAATTTTTGAAAGTCAGCCCTTTCGAAATCAAAAACCCTAGTTGCAGATTTATTTTTGTTAATCCTTCCATTTAGTTTGAACTGAATTAGCTCATGATCACTTGAGCCAAGATTGTCCCCTACAACCATTTCTTCTATGAGGTCCTTACTACTTACCAAAATTAAATCTAAAATGGCATCCCCTCTAGTCGGTTCAGCAACTACTTGATGAAGGAATCCATCAGCTATCGCATCTAGGAAAATCTGAGCCCTATTATTATTACTAGCACTGGTCCTCCAGTCTATATCTGGGAAGTCAAAGTCTCCCATGATCACGCAGTTTCCATTAGTATTTACTTGATTAAAAACATTAAAAAGGGCTCTATCCATATCCAAATTAGATCCCGCAGGTCTATAGCACACCCCAAGCACCATCGTAGGAGAGGCTTTACTAGTTATCTTCCCCAATGTAATTTTTGCCCAGACGGACTCTGTCTTATCCATTGCATCGCTTCTTATTTCTTTACATTCTACCTCATCATTGATATACAATGCTACTCCACCACCTTTACCTTTGTTTCTGTCTTTCCTAAACAGCACATACCCTTTCAATACTTGTAGTCCAGTCATGACTACTATTCCACCATGTTTCTGTTATCCCTATAATATCTGGTTTCACTTCCTGCACCAGTAGCTCTAGGGACCTTTCTTTCCTTCTTTTTATAAATAAACATTTAGATATTAGATACTAAAGGATTGACAACCGCTACAGACTAGGGACCAAATGGCTAATCAGCCGTTCTGCAGAAAAGGACCTAGGGGTTACAGTGGACGAGAAGCTGGATATGAGTCAACAGTGTGCCCTTGTTGCCAAGAAGGCCAATGGCATTTTGGGATGTATAAGTAGGGGCATTGCCAGCAGATCAAGGGACGTGATTGTTCCCCTCTATTTGACATTGGTGAGGCCTCATCTGGAGTACTGTGTCCAATTTTGGGTCCCACACTACAAGAAGGATGTGGAAAAATTGGAAAGCATCCAGCGGAGGGCAACAAAAATGATTAGGGGACTGGAACACACGACTTATAAGGAGAGGGGAGGGAACTGGGATTGTTTAGTCTGCTGAAGAGAAGAATGAGGGGGGATTTGATAGCTGCTTTCAACTACCTAAAAGGGGGTTTCAAAGAGGATGGGTCTAGAGTGTTCTCAGTGGTAGCAGATGACAGAGGAGTAATGGTCTGAAGTTGCAGTGGGGGTGGTTTAGGTTGAATATTAGGATAATAAACTTTTTCACTAGGAGGGTGATGAAACACTGGAATGCGTTACCTAGGGAGGTGGTGGAATCTCCTTCCTTAGAAATTTTTTAGGTCAGGCTTGACAAAGCCCTGGCTGGGATGAACTAGATGACCTCCTGAGGTCCCTTCCAACCCTGATATTCTATGATTCTATTGGACAAGATCCAAGTTATATATTGACCTGGGTATGTGGCTGGTCCTTTGGGATGAGGAGAACCATTTGATTGATGAAATTTGTTTTAAGTAACCACTCATCATTAAGTCTAGTGTCTGGGTGTTGACTCCAGGACTGGAATACCTAAGTTGGCTGCATTTCTGACTTCTTGTTATCCAGTATGGTGAGACAGAAGTTTACTTTTGTTGTTGGATTGGTATATCCTATGGAAGAATAACCACCAGTTTTGGGGGGTGTCTGCCCTATTTCTCAGCAACTTGTCCTGAATTTGGTATTCTCAGTTGTGACCCACTGAGGCATGGTGACACCCTAGTAGTAGGTAGTTCCTGGGGGATGTTTCCAATGTGTTTCTGGATCTTTTATGCTACCAGGATGTCAAGAAGGGAGCCATATCTTACTGGATAAATCTGCCTCTTAGTGTGTGGCCAGCTTTTAGAGGATGCAGATTCTTTCATTTAGTGCGTCATACTAAAAAGCTCACATTCCATCACCATGCCTGGGTCTGCTTTTGTACATGTTGAATATGTTTCACGAGCTGTAAGTTGTACCCAGCTAATGTTCAGCCTTAATAACCTTCAGTTTAAGTTAATACTTAGGTAGAAATAACAATTAAAAAGCTATGCCATCTAACTATGCCTAACCTAAAGCCATTACTAGAAAGCAGAAAAAATGCAGTATTCTAGTTCTCCTATTCTGTTAGTAGGTTCAATGAACTTTTCAATGTCATTTACCATGCAAGGAAAGAACAGCTCTTCCCTGTCATGAAATTAATCTCGTTAAACCTGGAATGTGTGCATTTTATGTACATCGATAGTAGTATCATTAGTATCAAAGTAGTAGTATCATTAGTATCAAAGTAAAGTTAGGCCATTCCTTATGCAATGTGTTAGATCTTACTCATTTTAGTCAGACTCAAAATCATCAAAATGAAAGAACAAGTGCTGAGTGCTCTGCACTTATCTGCATTGTGAAAATCTGTGAAGTTTTAACATATTAAACTGGGCAAATGTGTATATTTTACATTGTTTAGTACAAGAGAAATAACTAGTGGGACAATTAATATATCTAAATAAATCCCCATGGACTCACTTAACATAATTAATTATAATATAATATTTAACTAAAATATTATGCATTCATCATTGCCACATAATTTTTATGCCAGGCATAATTTTTTGTTGATTTTTATTCTTCCTCGAGCAGGACGTGTGTCATCCCCGTCCCACCCTGCACTTTTACATTTACAATATAGAGTTTAATTTGAGGGGATTTTTACACTGTGTGAAGCAAGGATTGTTCTTGATATGTTCCTTGAGAGAAGTGTTTAGCATCATAAACAACCTATTTATTGTTTCTGCGATGCCTACAAAATAGTAGGCATATTCCAAATACAAAAGAAAGAAAGTCCTTGAGGATAATATTTACCTTCCATACAGAGGCGTTATGAGGCTAAATTAACATTTGTAAAGCACTTTTGAGTTCTCTGAATGGAAATCACCAGAGATATATAGGATAAAGCAAAGTATATTATAAAACATAATAAATACAATTCAATAACAATTATTCTATTAGCAATGTGGGTAACTGAGAGAGAAAGTAGATTTGGGATCAGCTATTATTTTAGGTGAAAATCTTTAAATTTGGGTGCATAAAGCTAGGCACTTCAATCCATATTTAGGCACATCAACAAGTGGTCTGATTTATTTGCCAGTTAAGCAGGCTGTCATAAATATAAAGGGAAGGGTAACAACCTTCCTGTATACAGTACTATAAAATCCCTCCTATGGCCAGAGGTACAATATCCTTTTACCTTTAAGAAGCTCAGGTAATCTGGCTGGCACCTGACCAAAAGGACCAATAAGGGGACAAGATACTTTGAAATCTAGGGTGGGGGGGAGAAAGGCTTTTGTCTGTCTGTCCTGTGTGCTTGCCGCAGAGAGATCAAGAAAGAAAGCAAGCAATCCAACTCCATTAGAATTAGTAAGTACTAGCAAGGAAATGTGTTAGTTTACTTTTGTTTTGGCTTGTGATTTTCTCTGTGCTGAGAGGAAGGTGTATTCCTGGTTTTCTTTTTGTAATTTTGAAGTTTTTGCCCAGAGGGAAATCCTCTGGGTTTTAAATCTGATTTCCCTATGAGATTAGCTTTCCTTCTAATTTTACAGAGGTGCTTCTTTTACCTTTTTTCTTTCTAATAAAGAGCCTCTTTCTTTTAGGAGCCTGACTGATTTCTCTATTGTCCTAAGACCAGGGGTTTGGGTCTGTGATCACTTTGTAACCAATTGGTTAGGATATTATTCTCAAGCCTCCCCAGGAAAGGAGGTGTAAGGGTTTGGGGGGACATTTTGAGTGATGACCAAGTTGTCCTTTCCCTGATTCTTTGTTAAATCACTTGGTGGTGGCAGTGTACCCTCCAAAGGCAAAGAGTTTGTGCGTTGGGGAAGTTTTACCCGAAGCTGATAGAAATAAGCTTAGGGGGTCTTTCATGCCGGTCCCCATCTGTAACCTAGAGTTCAGAGTGGGGAGGGTACCCTGACAGTGAACCACTTAGTTCATCTCCAGATGTTAAAAATAATAATTTTTAGAGGAGCTAAGTACCCACCACTAACAGTGCATTCAAAAGGAGATGATCACGCTCAGCATACTGAAAAATCATGTGGTATATTTAGATGCCTAAATGTGAATATAAGTATCCAAATCTAAAAACGTTAGCCATTGATTTAACAAAAATGAACAGAAACTGAGCTCAATAGGGCACCATTAAGTGTCTGATTCTTTTTTTAATACAAAATAATTAGCAGTGCACCAGGATATGTATTTACCAGTATTATAAACATACAGTTTGATTGAGAAAAGCATGGTGTTTAAATGACCTCCTTGTTCAATGGTATTTTGGTAACCATCAGTGCACTTTGCCTAGATACTGGGACTAATTTCCAGGTAAATATTTTATGTATTTACTTTTAAGTAACATTTTCATTTTCTGGCTACAGCCAATACCTGCACCTTGCTGTGACAATCAGGCTTCCTTCCACTAAAGGTAAAGAAGCATATCCTGTAATGGATCATCCCCAGTATTATCTATCTTCAGGAGCTATTGCACTCATCTTGATCACAGCATGAGGTAATTTGTCTTCATGCTATGTGGCAGGTCTACTGTTCTGATATTTATTCCCTTGGCTCAGTTTTCAAGGGTTTTGATTGTTTTCCATATTTTTGTGATCTTTTATTGAGGTGGAAGCAGCTTTGATAAGTGTGGGTAGTGACAGAGTCTGACATAGCCATAAATGGACCTGCAAAGAAATGGGAAAAGTTCCATAGATCAGAAACATAATGTCCCCCACCCACATTGGATGAAATGGCTCAGAGATTGTTTGCAGACAGCATCAGGCCTTCAGGAGGCAGTGATCATGCTGGGACATGAGTTTCAGTGGCTAGGTAGGCCAATTTTCTCCCCTGACCTTGGGGCTCTTCAAGACTCTCACAGGTGGGAGAGGGAGATAGGGCTTTCCCAAGTGAGTACTCTCATACCATGCACTTGTCTAGGAAATATGCAAGCGAGCTTGCAGGTATTACTGTTGGCTATGGTTCCCTGTATCTGTTCTGTTTGCAGACAGTGTAGGTGAAATCCTGCCTCCACTGACTTCTATGGAGAAAGGCTTGCATGGTAAAATTCCAGAAGGTACAACACCGGCAATGCCTTTTTTTCTTCAGTCCCACACCCCCTTTATCCCCCACTACATTAGCCTCTCCCACACTTCTGGTGCAACAGTTTGTATCCATGAAATATGGGTTACTGTGTAGGCCCTGGCCCTCCCACTTCTGGAATTTACTTCCAATTAAGGCACAGCAGGTCACTTTGTGCAGAAAATAATTTTGTTCAGTTTTGTTCAGAGTCTTGGGTACAAAACATAATGTACATTTATGTTTGCAATAGGGTTACTGGCCTCCCCTCAGTGGAATAGCAGTCTCCACTTTTTTAAGGCTTGGCAGAAAAAAAATCCAAAAAATAAAACCTCAGCTCTTAAAGACTGCATTCCTCTTCAGCAGCAATTAGTCTCTCAAGCCAGCTGATGAAAAAGGAGACTAATTAAATCCAACAAACAAAAAGGACTTCCCTCTGTAGAGTAGCCATTTAGATCCAGTACTCCATTGTATTGTGAGAGTGGGGATGGAGATAAAGAAAAGAGCCCATGTTCCTTGCTCAGATTCCATACCTCTCCTCTGGGGAGGAAGTTCCACTTCTCCATTCAAGGAGCAACTCCCTGTGCTACTGAAAGCCTTAGATTCTTATAAAGATGCCATCAGGAGACATGGCTGTTGGCTCCTTCCTTCAATTACCACAGCTGTCAGCCCTTCACCGAATGTCTGATATATAACTCAGTCCCTATGGATGCTTCCTCTCAATTCAGGAAAAGGGCTCAACCCCTTCATGGTTCACAGTCATAGATTTTCAGACCACAACAAAGTATTAGATCATGTAGTCTGACCTCCTGTACAACAAAGGCCAAAGAATTTCATTCAGCTACCCTTTATGTTTGATTAAGGCATATGTTCCAGAAAAGTATCCATCCATCTTGAGGTGTAGACATCAAGGGATAATCCATTGTTTGCCTTGGTAGTTTGTTCCACTGGTTAATCCTTCTCTGTTACTAATTTGTGCCTTATGTCTAAGTCTATGATTTTGGCATGGGTGTTTTTTATTAAGAGTCACAGACAGGCTGTGGACAATAAACAATAAATCATGGATATATTGAAGCCGAAGTCTGAGCCCCGGTGCCTGGAGCTGAAGCCAAAGTTCGAGCCCCTCCGCCTGGCACTGAATTATTGGAATTTTCAAGAAATCACGGAAGTCTTGTAAAATCACAGACTCCGTGACCAATTCATAGCCTTACTTATGTCTAATTTGAATTTGGCTGGTTTTAGTTTCCAGACATGTGTTCTTTTTATGACTTTCCTTGCTAGATTAAAAAGGGCTTTGCTATCTGGTGTTTTCTCCCTGTGAAGGTACTTATACATTATAAACAAGTCACGCCTCAAATCTTTTTTTTTTGATAAACTGTAAACTGATTGACTTGTTAGTCTCTCACTGTAAGTGATTTTCTCCAACACTCAAATTAGTTTTTGTGGGTTTTTTTTTCCTGTGCCATAAGTTCTCTCTAAACTGTGCAGCCATGCAGCAGCCTATAAAGGTCCACACAGTCACATGGGCCTGGTGAAGAGAGAGGTAGGGGGTGGGTGGGGACTGGGGAGGGGAGCAAGTTGGGGAGTGTATGGTTGCTGTGGGCTTCTCCCCTGCCCCAGAGCTCCGTGCTGCCAGTGGGGAGAGAGGGGCCACTCCCCCAAGGCAGCCTGCACCCTGAACTCCTCATCCCTGGCCCCATCCCTGAGCCCAGACCCCCCACACCCTACTGCTCTGCCCCAGCCCTTGAGCCCTTTCCCACACCCTGAACTCCTCATCCCTGTTCCCACCCTGGAGCCCTCACCCCTGCACCCAATATCTCTGCCCCCAGCCGCTCCCACACTCCAAACCCCTCTGCACATGGATATAAAAAATTAGAGGGAACATTGCTGTGCCCTCTCCAATTTTTCAGCATCCTTCTTAAAATGCACCAGAACTGGATGATTTATTCCAGTATCAGTCTGACCATGCTATAGACAGAGGTAAAAATCACCTCCCACCTCCTACTGACTACTCCCTTGTTTATACATCCAGGGATCTTATTAGCCTTTTTGCCTACTTCATTGCAATGGGAACTCATGTTGTTTGGTCTATGAACCCCTACGTCCTTTTCAGAGTTACAGCATTCCAGCATACAGTCCCCCATTCTGTAGATACAGCCTGCTTCCTAGTTCTTAGATGTTCTTGCTCCAGGTTGGAAGGGTGCTGAGGTAATATTGTGTATAATTAATATACTCCCCCTTTCCTGCATGTCAGCCTACTTCTCTGCTGAAGCAGTCTTTCAGGACTTTTAAAAATAAATAGTTTTATAAGCAGTGGTAACTTTTCAGGGTTGCACCCCGTTTACCCCATCCATGCACCCCCTCAGGAGTGGGGCCGTGGCTCCCGGGATGGGAACACAAACAGGGGTAAGGGATCTGAGGCTGGGGCTGCAGCTGGGGGTTGGAGTGGGAGCAGTGCCCTGGCCAGGGGATGAAACTGGGACCGGGGGTAGGAGCAGGGCTACGGTCAGGCTGCAGTGGGGGCTGGCAACTGGGGTTGCAGCTGGAGAATGGTTGGGACTGGGGCCAGAGCAGAGCTGGGGACAGAGTGGGACTGGGTGGTGCTTTCTCCCTGCACCCTGTGAGGCCCCACCTCACGCCTCCAAATGTTCCTCTGGGGGGAGTGCCCCACAGTTTGGGGACCACTGTTATACTGTGTTAAACTGCTAAGAGAGAGTACTATACAATTTTTTAAAGAATAATATTAAATACACACACACATTTGCAAACAACATTTGGAATACTTCTGAAAATTTTTCTTAAACAAATATTTTATGTTAACACTGTTGTGTTTTCACAGATTTCCCCACTTCATTGCTGTTATATAAGTTTCAGTGCAAGGTATATCTTGGTGTGTGTGTGTCATTTTATATATATATATATATAAACGCACATGAACACTTGTTTTTTCACACTCTGTCCTGCAACCTTTTCACAGAGATGATCTCTCAGTCTCTGCATGTGCATGTGTGTCATTTTGCATATATCTATACTGCATTTAAACACCCACATCTGGCCTGTGTCAGCTGATCTGGGCTTGGGCTATAAAATTCTGGTGTAGACATTCAGGCTTCGGCATGTTTAATTGCAGTGTAGACATACCCTTGAGCTCAGAGCCAGAGGTGGATGACAGTTCCCCTCCAAACTCCTCAGAGTGTCTTTGTCTTTAGGAAAATGCAAATCAAAGAGCCTCATGGTCAGCAGCAATTCCAGTTAGTACTTGGCCATCTCCTCAGCTTCCAGCAAGGCATAGAGTCTGTAGTCTAGATCAGGGATCAGCAACCTTTGGCCCGCAGCCTGCCAGGGTAAGCCTCCTGGTGGGCCGGGCCGGTTTGTACCAGCTGCGTGCGCAGGTTGCGCTGATCACAGCTCCCACTGGCTGCGGTTCGCCATTCCATGCCAACGGGGGCTGCGGAAAGCAGCGTGGGCCGAGGGATGTGTCAAAGGTTGCTCATCCCTGGTCTAGATCCAAAGTAGAACAGGCTATGAGACACAGCTCACTCTCCCACCCCACATACAAAATCTCACTCCTGCCCTGTTCAGCAGCTGAGTCCACAGTGTTGTGTTAAATGCCCCCTATAACTTTTCAACCACTGAGCTCTAAGTGGCTTAGCTCTCAGATGGTGAATGTGTGGAACCTGCTGGACTGTTTGCCCTTAATGGAATTCCTCTACAGAATTTCAGACACAGCTACCGAGTATGCCCTGTAACTTCCACATCGCTCCTGTAGGTGCCTCTGGACCCATATAAGTACTGTGCCCTGCTCTCTGCATTTGTGCAGAGACAAAGAGAATTCAACAAAAACCCATGTTTTCTCTAACTGCTTCTCTCCCTTTTTATGGAAAAAATTTGCTGCAGTACAAGCAAGTGGGTTATATTTGAAGTTGTATTTGGCTGTATGAGAACACATTTTGTTTCAGTGGGCCCAGCTTACCCAGTGATCCAGATCACTTTGTATGACTGCCTTGTTGTCATTATTTATCACTTGGGCTCAGCTTGGGACAAGACATATACATCTATTCATAATGTTAGTTTGAGAAATTATTTAATTAAAATCCTTCGGTAGAATAAATCACATAGAATTATAGGACTGGAAGGGCCCTCGAGAGGTCATCTAGTCTAGTCCCCTGCACTCATAGCAGGACTTAGTATTATCTAGACCATACCTGACAGGTGTTTGTCTAACCTGCTCTTAAAAATCTTCAATGATGGAGATTCCACAACCTCCCTAGGCAATTTATTTCAGTGCTTAACCACCCTGACAGTTATGAAGTTTTTCCTAATGTCCAACCTAAACCTCCCTTGCTGCAATTTAAACCCATTGCTTCTTGTCCTATCCTCAGAGGTTAAGAAGGACAATTTTTCTGCCTCCTTGTAACAACCTTTTACATACTTGAAAACTGTTATCATGTCCCCTCTCATTCTTCTCTTTTCCAGACTAAACAAACCCAGTTCTTTCAAGCTTCCCTCATAGGTCTTGTTTCCTAGACCTTTAATCATTTTTGTTGCTCTTCTCTGGACTCGCTCCAATTTGTCCACACCCTTCCTAAAATGTGGTTCCCAGAACTGGACACAATACTCCAGTTGAGGCCTAATCAGTGCAGAATAGAGTGGAAGAATTACTTCTCATGTCTTGCTTACAACACTCCTGTTAATACAGTGCAGTATTGGGTAAAAAAAAATGTGTTAGTGAATTTATGTCCTGTTAGGGTTACCTTATTTCAAGTTCCCAAATAGAGAACACTGCTGGGGGGAGGGGATGCTGGAGCAGGGGGCATACAGCAGCTGCCAGTCTCTGGCCACCCAGCTCTGAAGGCAGTGCTGCTGCCAGCAGCAGTGCAGAAGTAAGGGTCGCAATAGCAGAGCCCATGTTAGGCATAAGCAGACTAAGCAATTACTTAGGGGCCCAAGCAGTCTTTTTATTATAAACACTTGCCTGTTTTAGTATTGTGTGAGAGGAGCCCCCCAAATATTCCTGCTTAGGGTCCCCAGTGGGCTAGCAACAGTTCTGGGCCCTACCATACCACCCATGCTTCTGCACTGCTGTTGGCTGCAGCACTGCCTTCAGAACTGGGTGACTAGCCAGCAACCACTGCTCTCTGGCTACCCAGATCTGAAGGCAGTGCAGAAGTAAGGGTGGCAATACCAAATCATGAGTTCATATTTCAAAAATCCGCCTGAATGGAGATCAGAGGACCAAAAAAGAGATCGTGTCCAGGAAAACTCAGACATATGGTAACCCTATGCCCGTGGAATTTGAAATGGTAAGGATTTGTGGAGAGACAAAAACAGAATCTTGGATCATGAATTTTGAGGGAGGAGGGTTTAGATTTGAATTCCTGTACCTAAACGTATCACTACCATTTTGAATACAGATCAGATTCAAAATCAGAAGTGACTTATTTTGTGAGTTGGTTGGGATGTGTTCAAAATCTTTCAAAAGCAGATATCTGACTGTTCAACAGGATACCACAGTAGTGCAGCTGGCATACCTGCAATTCAGCAATCACCAGCTGCCACCATGGGCCTTTCAACAGCCAGCACAATCTAAAGCAGCCCTCAAGTTGCTATAATTTATGGTGGTGGATTCATCTAGAGAAGAGGGACCCCACGATAAGAGGGGTGGAACTCTAGCTTGAAGTCATGTTTGCACCCTGCTCCCATCAGCTGCACTAAACACTTCTTGAGTTTAGTTGAGGATCTGGGCCAAGTAAATGGAGTTTCCTGCTGAGAAGTAGCAGCAAAATGACTGAACTGACTGAAGATACAAGAACTACTCAAAGATGCAGCTATTAAAATAAATATAGTTAAAAAGGCTTGAAAAGTTGAGTTTAATATACACATGCGTGTATACATATTTTAGTAGATATTCACTTGTCTATTTAATGTCCCAATCCCACTTCCTTTGAAGTCAATAGGGACAGGATTTTGGCCCCAAGGTATTAAAACTAATTATTTCACTTCTCTTTTAAATATATGCTTATATGTGTTGCTTAAAAGCTTTTTCTACTCACTGCATTGAGAATTTGATTTTATTCTTGACAGATTTCTGACATCTATTGAATATCTGCTGAACAACAAATCTGTCAGTGAAATTACAACTTCAGAAATTTAGTAACAGACTTTGACAATGCTGTGCTGTCATTTCACTTTACTACTATATTTATTTTTTAAACATACAGCAGCAGGTGGGATATATCAGAACATTAGACTGTAAAAAAGCCTGAGCCTGCAAGGTTTGGGTTTTACTGGTGCTACACTCTATCACTCGTTGTATGGGGAAAGTGTAAAGGAAAAAAGTGTATCCCTTGCAATGTTGTCTTACCCTTGTTTTGTGTGGTGTTGCACTTTAGGAACTTTCCCCTGTAATTGGCTAATTTCTGCACTCCAATTGGTTATTACTTGGTTAAGAAGCACTGGCAGGACACAAGAAAGTTAAAATAAACAGTTCACTTTAATTGGCAGAGATTTACATCTTGCACAGTAGTGGTTTTGTCCCTCAGCTTGTTTTGACAGTCCAGTGTTTATCTGGTTTCTGAACAATTTGCTCTCTGCTAGTCTACATGCTACTGTTATTTGAAAACTAATAAAGAAAAGGCTGAGACATTTCATGCCCAATATATATTTACAAATAAGTACTTAGTACATTCAGGTAACAAACAATTGATAATCTCCATTCCCAGAAACTCTCAAGAAGAGAATAAAGTGACTTGCTGTCAAGACTTGGACAAAAATGTCTCAGAGATGGACTTAAAACTCAGGAGTTTCTGCTGCTATAATCTATTGATTTAAACAGCCTTTAAAGAAATTAAATTGGCTTCTGGTGACAGGCCCAATATTTTTACAGAAACGAAGAGGAGTTTCCTTCGTCATAAGTGTTGTTGAATCAACAGAAACGCTTAATGCGCTATAGTCTTGTTCATGAAAATTCAGTTTCCCTTAGATTATTTAAAGGATTTCTTTATAGATTCTAAGGCCAGAAAGGACCACTGTGATAGTCTCCTGCATTACACAGATCATAGAACTTCCCAAAATAATTCCTGTTTAAACCAGAGCACATATTTTAGAAAAATATCCAATATTGATTTAACAATTGCCAGTGATGTAGAACGCACCACTGCCCTTGAAAATTGTTCCAATGGTTAATCGTAGCTCACTGTTAAAAAAGTACACCTTATTTCCAGTCTTTATTTGTATAGCTTCAACTTCCAGCCATTGCATCTTGTTAAGCTTTTATCTGATAAATTGAAGAGCCATTATCAAATATTTGTTCTCCATTGTGGTATTTATAAACTAATCAAGTTGCCCCTTAACTATCCCTTTAAACTAAACAGATTGAGCTCCTTGAGTCTATCGCTATAAGGCATGCGTGATGTTGTACCCCATAATGCTTTATGGGAATATGACATAACTGGAATATGTTTTATGCTACCTGTGCCATGTAACATATCTCTGTAAAGGTTACAGTCTACCGAATCTATTGATCCTATTTGTATACATATATCATTTTTGTATTCGAAGTTATAAATATTGGCTGTATACTTGTCTGATTCTAAGTAGGTTTTAGTGAAGCAGTTGGTCAGCTTCCTAAGAAAAGACTATTCTCAGTAAGTGCCCAACCAAGAAGCCCTTAAGCCAACAATGAACTTGGAGACGCCAATCCACATCTGAGCTTTCCCAGGCATGTGGCTTGGCTGGTAAGGAACTCAGTCATGCATGGACATGTGACTTGCCCAGGTGACTCCAAAACTCCATTTTGTAGCTGGGCTTTGCATAGGAGAGAGGAGGGGGTCTCCACCCACAAGAGAGAGTCTATTTAAACCCCTGGGAGATCCCTCCATTTTGTCTTCAGCTGGCTAAAGAGAGAGCCTCTCCACCCCCAAAGATATCTGAAAGAAAAACTGGAATAAAGGACAGTAACTACAGGGGGTGTGAGTGATTGCTGGACCCAGACTAGAAGGAGACTACTCTGTAAAAGAAAGCTTACTGGAACTGGTGAGGTTTTTATCTGTATTCAGTTTTATTACTGTACTAGACATAGACTTGCGTGTTTTATTTTATTTTGTTTGGTAATTCACTTTGTTCTGCCTATTACTACTTTGAACCACTTAAATCCTACTTTCTGTATTTAATAAAATCACTTTTTACTTATTAATTAACACAAAGTATATATTAATACTGGGGGGAGGGGGCAAACAGCTGTGCATATCTCTGTCAGTGTTATAGAGGGCAAACAATATATGAGTTTTCCCTGTGTAAGCTTTATACAGGGTAAAACGGATTTATTTAGAGTTTGGACCACATTAGGAGTTGGGCATCTTTAAGAAAACTTCCTAAGTTGCTTTCAATTAAGCCTACAGCTGTTAGGGGACATGGTTCAGACCTGGGTCTGGGTTTGCAGCAGGCTAGTGGGTCTGGCTCAAACCAGGCAGGGCACTGAAGCCCTAAGCTGACAGGGCAGGAAAGCAGGAGCAGAAGTAGTCTTAGCACATCAGTTGGCAACCCCCAGGGGGTTTCTGTGATCCAACCCGTCACAGCATGTTTTCTAATTCTTTAATCATTCTCAGGGCTCTTTAAACCTTCTCCGATTTATCAACATTCATCTCGAATTGTGGGTACCAGCAATGCACAGAGTATTCCAGGGGCAGTTGCACCACTGCTAAGAGCTAATATAACCTCTCTACTCCTAGTCAAGTCTCCCCTTTTTATGCATCTAAGGATTACACTAGGCCTTTTGGCCACAGCATCATAGTGGGAGCTCATGTTCTTCTGATTATCCACCAGTTTACCCCTAAGGTCTCAGACCATTACCTATCGTGGGACAGAATTCTGCAGTTGTCCCACTCTTAGACCAGGCTCTGGGCTACAGTACCCTGTATCTCCATGCTCACCCAGCAGGTCTGCCTGAGTCTGTCACCAGTGGAGCACAGTAATCAGACAGCCTTCTTAAAACAAGAGTATTGTTTATTTTAACAGTAGGAACAAAGCATTTAGAGAGAAACCATTTGAATACAAAAACAGTCTGTGTCTGCCTATCCTACCTTAAAGCTTATAAAGCTGCTGGTGGAATCTCTCAGGAAGCAGGTGGGAGAGCTACAGGAGGAGGTGGCTAGGCTGAGGAGCATCCGTGTCCATGAGGAATTCCTCGAGAGTATTTATATGGAGACATCCAAGGCTGAGGAAGCTATGGATGTGTCACAGGAAGGACACTAGCAGCTGGTTACTTTTGGCAGCAGGCAGTGCTCCCCCCTACTCTCAACCCACCCACCATGGTGATGGAAAACTGATATGCTGCCCTGGCAACAAGCGATAAGGAATCACCCCCAAAGGTGAAGGAGGAGAAGCCATGTACCCCCAAGGCTGGAAGGATCGCAGCACCACTCCCTGGAGGAAATGTAGGGAAGTGGTAGTTGGTGACTCTCTTCTGAGGCACCCAGCTGTTGCCCTAACATGACATCTCGGGAGGTATGCTGCCTACCAGGGGCTCGTATCTGAGACGTTACAGAGGGAATGTCAAGGATCATCCGGATCTCTGACTACTACCCCATACTACATCCATATGCGCACTAATGATACTGCAAGGTATGACCCTCAGCAGATCAGAAGTAACTACAGGGCTCTGGGAGTAAGGGTGAAGGAGTTGAGACCACAGGTGGTGTTCCCTTCAATCCTGCCAGTCCAGAGTAGGGGCCCAGGCAGACACAGATACATCCTGGAGGTGAATGCCTGTCTGCGAAGATGGGGTTACCAGGAGGGCTTTGGCTTCCTTGACTATGGGATACTGTTCCAGGAAGAAGGACTGCTAAGCAGAGATGGGATCCACCTATCACGGAAGGGGAAGAGTATATTTGGATACAGACAACCTAATCTAGTGAGGAGGCTTTCAACTAGGTTTGAAGGGGGCAGGTGACCAAAGCCGACAGGTAAGTCAAGAACATGGAGACCTGGGAGAAGGGTCGGAATCTGGGGGGAGCATGGGCTGTTATAGCAGGGATAAGGGAGAGAAGACAGAATTGTGGTGGGGGGGGGGAAATCAAATTAGTACCTTACATGTCTGTACACTAATGCGAGAAGTATGGGGAATAAGGAGGAAGAACTCAAAATGCCTGTAAATAAACACAACTATGACACAGTTGGCATCACAGAGACCTGCTGGGATAATATGCATGACTGGAATATTGGTATAGAAGGGTACAGCTTGCTCAGGAAGAACAGGCAGGGAAAAAGGGAGGTGATGTTGCCTTCTATATTAAACATGTAGACACTTGGACTGAGGTTTTACCAAAATCTCACCTCTAACCTTGCCCCTGCCCCTGTCCCTATCCCGTCCACATCCCAAGATGTTATTGCCCCCCCTGGGGCTGTCTCCTTCCCCTTGCCAAAAGATGACCTCCAGGGAGCGGCCTTTGTGTTTATCCATCCCGACCTACCAGGGGCTGCTATCCTCCCTCCGCCGCCCCCTATCGCCCCAGCATTCAGGTCAACCCATCAGGAGCCCTGTCGGGGGTCCGCAACCTGTCTGCCCGTCTCGGTGGGCCATGGGGCTGTACCAAGGGCCCTGTCGGGGAGTAACCAGACCATAACCCCAGCCCCCCATGCACTGCGAGAGGAGTTGCGGGAGTTTCTAGAAGACGTCCGTGGCTCCCGCAACAAAGTCCAGCTTGGCCTCCAGCGATGGGGGGACTTTAATCAAATCCTCCGGGCCGCAAGGGCCCTCATGGGGGAGGGGAAAAAGACCGGGAGGCAGGGCGCCGCGGCCTACCAGCAGGTCCGCCACTTCCGTGACTCCTTACTCACCTACGGGGTGGGTCACGGACTGCTGCGCGGCCCGCCGGGAGCCACGAGCATCCCTGCCGGCGAGGATCCCCCCCAGCCCTCCTCATGGCACCCTTTACCATCGCAACATTGAACACCCGTGGCTGTAGGATGGGTCTCCGCAGGTCCCGGGTGCTCTCCTTCCTTCGAGAGGGGAGGTACTCTGTGGTTTTCCTGCAGGAGACCCATACGGATCCGACCGCCGAAGACAGCTGGCGGCTGGATTGGGGGGACAGGGTCTACTTTAGCCACCTCAGAGTTCGTACTGCTGGAGTGGTGACCCTGTTCTCCCCCGACCTACGGCCCGAGGTGCTGGGGGTCGCTGAGGCTGTGCCGGGTCGCCTGCTGCACCTCCAGGTCTGCATGGAGGGGCTCGTAGTCAACCTCGTCAACATCTATGCCCCAGCAGCGAGCCCGGAGCGGCTGCAATTCTATCGGCAGCCATCTGCCTTCCTCGGCACCTTGGATCCTCAGGAGTGCCTGGTCCTGGGAGAGGACTTTTAACATCACCCTTGAGGAGCGGGACCGCTCGGGGACAGAGCAGAGCCCGGCCGCCATCGCCGTCCTCCAGGAGATAGTCGAACACCACTCCCTGGTGGACGTCTGGCGCGACCACCACCCGGATGACACTTCCACGTTCACCTTTGTCCGGGTGGAGGCCCATCGGTCGCGCCACTCCTGGTTGGACCGCATTTATTTATCACGTTTTCATCTTTCACAAGCCCACTCCTCCAGCATCCGGCCGGCCCCATTTTCTGACCATCATATAGCCACCGTGACAGCCTCCCTCTGCGCGGAGAGGCCGGGGCGGGCCTACTGGCATTTTAACAACAGCTTGCTGGAGGATGCGGGCTTCGTGGCGTCCTTCCGGGAGTTCTGGCCGGCCTGGCGAGGGCAGCGTCGTGCCTTTCCCTCGGCGAGGCGGTGGTGGGACTTAGGGAAGGTGCGCGCCCGGCTCTTCTGCCGTGACTACACCCGGGGCGCCAGCCGACGGAGGGACGCGGCGATAGAGCAGCTGGAACGGGAGGTCTTAGAGCTGGAGAGGCGTCTGGCAGCCAGCCCCGAGGATCCACCCCTCTGCGGAGCGTGCCGGGAGAAGCGGGAGGAGCTCCGGTCCCTCGAGGACCATCGGGCCTGGGGTGCTTTTGTTCGATCCCGCATCCGTCTCCTTCGGGAGATGGATTGCGGCTCCCGCTTCTTCTACGCCCTGGAGAAAAAGAGGGGGGCTAAGAAACATATCATCTGCCTACTGGCAGAAGATGGCACCCCCCTCACGGATCCAGTGGAGATGTGCGAGAGGGCAAGAGCCTTCTACGCAAGCCTTTTCTCCCCGGATCCGAATAATCCTAACGCTTGCAGAGTGCTTTGGGAGGAGCTCCCGCCGGTCAGCGTGGGCGACCGAGACCGGCTAGAGCTGCCTCTCACTCTGGCCGAGTTCTCGGAAGCCCTCCGTCGCATGCCCACCAATAAATCTCCGGGCATGGACGGGCTGACCGTGGAGTTCTACCGCGTGTTCTGGGACGTCCTGGGCCCAGACCTAGTCACCGTCTGGGCCGAGTCTTTGCAGAGCGGGGTCCTCCCTCTTTCGTGCAGGTGAGCCGTGCTCGCCTTATTGCCGAAGAAGGGGGACCTCCGCGATTTACGAAATTGGCGTCCTGTCTCGCTCCTCAGCACTGACTACAAAATCGTGGCAAAAGCCATCTCCTTGTGGCTAGGGTCTGTGCTGGCGGACGTGGTCCACCCAGACCAGACCTACACCGTTCCGGGCCGCAGCATCTTTGACAACCTATATCTGGTCCGGGACCTATTGGAACTTGGGTGTAGGGATGGTCTGTCGTTCGCCCTCCTGTCCTTAGATCAGGAGAAGGCGTTCGACAGGATGGATCACGGGTATCTCCTGAGCACTCTGCAGGCGTTTGGATTCGGACCCAGGTTTGTGAATTTTCTCCGGGTCCTGTACGCTTCCGCAGAGTGTCTGGTAAGGCTCAACTGGACCCTGACCGAACCGGTCAGCTTCGGGCGAGGAGTACGGCAGGGGTGCCCCCTCTCAGGCCAGCTGTACGCTCTGGCGATCGAGCCCTTCCTCTGTCTCCTCCAAAGAAGGTTGACAGGGTTGGTGCTGAGGGAGCCGGAGCTGCGGCTGGTCCTGTCGGCGTACGCTGATGACGTGCTCCTCGTGGTCCAGGACCCGGGCGACTTGGTGCGAGTGGAGGCTTGCCAGGCCATCTATTCAGCAGCCTCCTCTGTGCGGGTCAACTGGGTCGAGAGCTCTGGCTTGGTTTTAGGGGACTGGCGGCAGGGGAGCTCCCTCCCACCCGCGCTTCAGGCCATCCGGTGGAGCACGGGTACGCTGCTCTATCTGGGCGTTTACCTTTCTGCCACGCATCCCTCTCCGCCGGAGAACTGGCAGAATTTAGAGGGCGGGGTGATAGGGTCAATCTGTTTCTTCACTTCAGCAGGTGGGTATTGTAGTTGTAGGAATGCATGATAGATTGACAGAGCCAGAAGAGTACCCAGAAGTCACCTACTACAGGACAGGCCCAACAAAGAAAACAACAGAACGCCACTAGCCATCACCTTCAGCCCCCAACTAAAACCTCTCCAACGCATCATCAAGGATCTACAACCTATCCTGAAGGACGAGCCATCGCTCTCTCAGATCTTGGGAGACAGACCAGTCCTTGCTTACAGACAGCCCCCCAATCTGAAGCAAATACTCACCAGCAACCACACACCACACAACAGAACCACTAACCCAGGAACCTATCCTTGCAACAAAGCCCGTTGCCAACTCTGTCCACATATCTATTCAGGGGATACCATCATAGGGCCTAATCACATCAGCCACACTATCAGAGGCTCGTTCACCTGCGCATCTACCAATGTGATATATGCCATCATGTGCCAGCCATGCCCCTCTGCCATGTACATTGGCCAAACTGGACAGTCTCTACGTAAAAGAATGAATGGACACAAATCAGACGTCAAGAATTATAACATTCAAAAACCAGTTGGAGAACACTTCAGTCTCTCTGGTCACTCGATCACAGACCTAAGAGTGGCTATCCTTCAACAAAAAAGCTTCAAAAACAGACTCCAAGGAGAGACTGCTGAATTGGAATTAATTTGCAAACTGGATACAATTAACTTAGGCTTGAAGAGAGACTGGGAATGGATGAGTCATTACACAAAGTAAAACTATTTCCCCATGGTATTTCTCCCTCCCACCCCACCCCCCACTGTTCCTCTGATATTCTTGTTAACTGCTGGAATTATCCTACCTGCTTGTCACCATGGAAGGTTTTCCTCCTTTCCCCCCCCTGCTGTGGGTGATGGCTTATCTTAAGTGATCACTCTCCTTACAGGGTGTATGATAAACCCATTGTTTCATGTTCTCTGTGTGTGTGTATATAAATCTCTCCTCTGTTTTTTCCACCAAATGCATCCGATGAAGTGAGCTGTAGCTCACGAAAGCTTATGCTCTAATAAATTTGTTAGTCTCTAAGGTGCCACAAGTACTCCTTTTCTTTTTGTTTGGAATAGTTGTCCTAGAAAGAATTCTAATTGTACCCTAGCCAATATGATATTTTTCCAAACTTGCATTAAATTTAGTGTATTAATCTGGAATTCATATTTCTTACTCAGTTGTATAATCAATGAGTCAAAAATGTTAATAGTGGAATCTCATAGTCACATACATTGACTGAATTAAAGTCTCTTTAAAAAGGCTTTTAACTTTTTTAAAGCACTACACTACTAAAGTTGTGAGGGATAAATTTGGAATAATTTGCTCAATTCCTGTGTTTTAGCACAAATCTTAATCTCCAAAATCTGTGGATAATGTGGCATCCATTCGTGCCAAATATAAGATAAAAAGACAACAGGAAGCTGCTCTGGAAAGACATTTTAATTGCACTGAAAAGAGGATCCTCTGTACTGTAACTGCAATGTTGATAAGTGCAAAGTAATAAACATTGGAAAAAATAATCCCAACTATACATACAAAATGATGGGGTCTAAATTAGCTGTTATCACTCAAGAAAGAGATCTTGGAGTCATTGTGAATAGTTCTCTGAAAACGTCCGCTTAATGTGTATCAGCAGTCAAAAAAAAAAAAAGCAGCTAACAATGTTAAGAACCATTAAAGGATAGATAATAAAACAGAAGATATCATAACATCACTGTATAAACCCAAGGTATGCTACATCTTGAATACTGCATGCAGCTCTGTTTGCCTCATCTCAAAAAAGATATAATGGAATCAGAAAAAGTACAAAGGGCCATGAAAATGATTGGGGGATGGAACAGCTTCCATAAAAGGAGAGATTAAAAAGATTGGAACTGTTCATTTTAGAGAAAGACGAAGAAGGGTGGATATGATAGAAGTCTATAAAATCACGAACAGTATGGAGAAAGTGAATAGGGAAGTGTTATGTACCCCTTCACATAACACAAGAACAAGGGGTCACCTGATGAAAAATAGGCAGCAGGTTTAAAACAAACCTAAGGAAGTACTTCATCACACAACACACAGTCAACCTGTGGAACTCATTGCCAGAGGATGTTATGAAGGCCCAGAGTATAACTGAGATAAAAAAAATTAGATAAGTTCGTGGAGGACAGGTCCGTCAACGGCTATTAGCCAAGATGGTCAGGGAGGCAAGGCCATACAACCCCCTCTGACTTCCAGAAGCTGGGACTGGAGAACAAGGGGTACATCATTCAAAATTTCCCTGTTCTGTTCGCTCTCTCTGAAGCATCTGGCACTGGCCAGATGCTTCACGAGCTAGATGGACATGGTCTGATCCAGTAGGGCCATTCTTATGGTAACTGTAGAGCAGCTGTAAGGGGCTTAAATTGGCAGTCTAAATATTGGTAGTGTAAGAACTCTTGTGCGCGGGGGAGGAAGTCAGAGAACCAAATATAACCTGACCATCCTCCAAGGGGCCTGGAATTCAAACATATTTCCACCTTAAAAACTTATTTTCAAATAGCAATTCTTTTGCAAACTCACAATGAAACGCTCCAAAGTGAAAAATATCCCACCCCCAGTTAAAGGGCGACAGAGCCAGAGAGAAGATGAAAGAGGCAAAATCAGGCAAGGAGGGAGCTGAGGGAAATGAGAGAAAATGGTGCAAGAAACCAGGGGAAGCAACCGGAGAGACAGGCCCCCAGCCCGGGGGACTTGAAAGCGAGCTGCCCCGGGAGCGGGCTGGGCCTGCCTCAGAGCTCACCTTGCGGGGGGCGGGCGCGGGCTGCTGGGTGTCCCCTTTAAGAGCGCGGCGCGGGCGGGGCGCTCCCCCTACGGCACCTAGTGGACCGCACGTCCCGGTTTGGCCGCGCCGGGTCACCTGACTCCGCCGAGCCACAAACCTGAGGAGGGGCCGGGAGGAGCAGGAGGGTGAGCGCGGCGGAGACGGCGAGGGCGGCGCGCCGGGCTGGTACATCCATCCCGGCGGCGGCGGCGGCGGCGGCGGCGCTGGGGGACTGGGCTAGAAATCGCGGCGTCTCCCTGGCCCTGCGCGGCCGGCGGGCGGGGCCGCCCAGCACCTGGGGCTCTCCCGGCCCAGCCCGTCGCGGAGGCTCGGCGCCGCGGCGGGAGGAGCGGGCGCCCTCCCCGGGAGCGGCAGCCAGCGGGACGCGGTGACAGGTCTGCTGCTGCTGCCGCCGGCGCTACCGCCCAGCCCAGCCCGGGCTGCTGCCCGGGGCGGCCCGGGGCAGCCCGCTGCAGCCGCAGCATCCCTGTCGGGCGTGGGGGGTGGGGCCCCTGAGCTGCAGTGGGCCTGGGGGTGGCGTGAGCCAGGGCCGGCGCAGGGGCCCGGTGGGGCGCAGTGGAGAGAAGGGCGGGGGGTGAGGCTGGGGCCGGGTGGGCGCGGCCAGGGGAGCCGGTGTCCGTTTCCGATGGGCGGCCTACCCTTGCCTCCCGGAGCGGTAAAGGAGGAGCGGGGTGGGGAGAGGCGCAGGGAGGGCATAACATGGCGCAATGATGTGATAATCTCCCGCTAGAGAGACGCGGGGAAGCAGGCGATGGAAAAGCTCCCGTTTGCCGCAGTAGCAGCGAGCAGCGGCTCCGCCGGGGTGTTTAATTCACTCCCTGGCGCTTGCTGGGGCTCTCGGGGCTGTCAGGAGTGCAGAGGGGGGACCCCGTCTCGGGGGGGGGGCGGGTTCCCGCCCTTCCCCGCTTCAGTGGGGCTGGCGGCGGAGAGGAAGGTGGGCCCCGCTCGGCAGCAGCGGTTCACCGAGATGGTATTGCGCTAGGGGCGCAGGTTAGGGGTGGGGTGGGGAGGGGATGGATGCGCTATGGGTGTGCTGGCTTTTTTTTCTGCAGTGTCTAAAATACCCCGTCTTGCCCTGGGCAGCTTCTCTTGACTGCTCTTGTAATGCTTACACAACGGGGTGGGGGAGGAAGGATTGTCCCTGCTGGAAAGGGCCTGAGTGCTGGAAGGACAGGGTCTCCCTCGCTCTGTCATTAAACCCGAACATCCCCTTCCTCCCCTGTGTTTCCCCGCTTGCAGAAGAGGCAGCAGCACTAACATTAGTCGAAGATGTCGGGTCAGACGCTGACAGATCGCATCGCAGCTGCTCAGTACAGCGTTACAGGATCAGCTGTAGCCAGAGCCGTCTGCAAAGCAACCACACATGAAGTGATGGGGCCCAAGAAAAAACACCTGGACTGTAAGCATCTCTTTATATAAAGCATTACATGCTCAGGGCTAAGAAGGCAGTCTGTGTGGCCCTTAAACTCTCTGACAACAGTACTTGCTATTATCAACCCTATAAGTCATAAGGCTTATGAGAAATCCTGAAGGGGAATGGGTTGTGTCATTGAATATCTTCTGTGCTCCCATAATATTGTCCCCTCAGCCATTTTCTCTCCTTTTGACCTCTAGCCTCAGTTCCAGAAAGGCAACTTAGTATGTATATTAAAGACTAGAACCTGTGAAAGGTGGGTCTGGTACCCCTCACTGCCTATCATGTTAGTCAGGATTAGGTTAGATTTTGACATGGATACTGAACCTGGGGCTGGAGTATTGATGTATGTGGTCATAACACAAAGGTGGACTCAAAGGTGATCACGTTAAGTCAAGATGATCCTTGAATAAGGGAGTCTAAGGCTCTTGTGTTGAGGAACCCAATTGCTTGAGGAAAGCAATTGCCTTATCTGCATATCTGATGGCTCCCACTCTTTTGGGGAAGAAGACTGGTGGCTTTGTATTGCACATATTAGAGACTTAAAATCGGTCTTGGACATATAGAAATTATTTAGTATGAAACCAAGACTAGTGAATGAGGTCACTGAAAAACAATAACATCTCTGTAGTGTTCTGCTTGTTTTGGCAATCTCACTTCAGTTCTTTCTGATCCAGTGTGGTTTCACTTCTGACTTTGAGAGAGAGGTGGGCAGAATTTTATCATGTGGTGTTGAGCCAGGTTTTGCTTAGAAGCTGTGGATTGTTTGGACAGAAAAGTGTGTTTGTATCCCAATGTCTTGACACTTCTTCTTCTTCATTTTTAGGATGCATTAAAAAAAAAGATCTTTTTTTAATTTTGGGAACTATTACTAAACAATGAGAAACGTCTTGCTAATCTGTATCAGGAAATATTAGCTCATAACTGTCTTTCTTTGGACTAATGTTAGCATTAATATACAAACATTGCTTTAATGTGTTTAAATACTTTTTAATAGAATTATATTACATTCTTGCTATTACAAAGGAAGAATAACGTCTGATTGTATTTCACCTTCTAGTGTTTATTTGCAAATGAACTGAAGATCAGCAGTTTCTCTTCGAAGTCTGGTCCTGAAGTTTTTTTTGCTGCCGGATAGCTACCTTTAAATCTGGTATTATGTGTCCAGGGAGGTTGAAGTGTTCTCCTACAGGTTTTTGACAAGCCCAAGAAAGAAACCAACAGAACTCCACTGGCCATCACATACAGTCCTCAGCTAAAACCTCTCCAATGCATCATCGGTGATCTACAACCTATCCTGGACAACGATCCCTCACTTTCACAGGCTTTGGGAGACAGGCCAGTCCTGGCCCACAGCAACCCGCCAACCTGAAGCATATTCTCACCAGCAACTACACATGGCACCTTAGTAACTCTAACTCAGGAACCAATCCATGTAACAAACCTCAATGCTAACTCTGCCCAAATATTTATACCAGTGACACCATCACAGGACCTAACCAGATCAGCCACACCATCACCGGTTCATTCACCTGCACGTCCACCAATGTAATCTACGCCATCATGTGCCAGCAGTGCCCCTCTGCTATGTACATCAACCAGACTGGACAGTCCCTACGTAAAAGGATAAATGGACGCAAATCAGAGATTGGGAATGGCAATATACAAAAACCTATAGGAGAACACTTCAACCTCCCTGGACACAAACTAGCAGATTTAAAGGTAGCCATCCTGCAGCAAAAAAAAAAAACTTCAGGACCAGACTTCAAAGAGAAACTGCTGAGCTTCAGTTCATTTGCAAATTTGACACCATCAGGTCAGGATTAAACAAAGACTGTGAATGGCTAGCCAACTACAAAAGCAGTTTCTCCTCCCTCGATGATCACACCTCAACTGCTAGAAGAGGGCCTCATCCTCCCTTATTGAACTCGTTATCCCTAGCCTGATTCTTGCTTGCATATTTATACCTGCCTCTGGAAATTTCCACTACATGCATCCGACAAATTCACCCACGAAAGTTTATGCTCCAATACGTCTGTTAGTCTATAAGGTGCCACAGGACTCTGCTGCTTTTACAGATCCAGACTAACATGGCTACCCCTCTGATACATAGCTTGATATGGAACTTAACAACTGCTGAGTCTCAAGAATTCCTTATTTAAAAGACGATTGAAGGTAATGACAGACCAACTTAATGATCTAGTGACTTACTGCACCCATTAAAAAAAAACAAAAAAAACCCACTCCAAACCCCAGATTAAGACCTGGTTATGGTAGAGTGTCAGTGTTCCTTCTAAACTTTTTTTTTTTTTTTTTTTTGTTCTGAGCCACCTACAAACTCTGCTGAGCACTTATCCCCTGCCTGCTGGGTTTGAGATTTCCTTGGGGGAAGGGATCTCAGCGTCTTCCCCTCTCTGCTCCACAGCCAGCCCTCTTTTTTCCCCCCCCGGGGGTCCTTGGAGAGGGAGTTTCCAGCCCAGAGCAGGCAGAAGCACGTGGACTGGGTACTCCTGACCTAGTGATGGTACAGGCTTTCCTGGCCCAGCAGGGAGCTGCAGCAACTATTGGGGAAAGGGAGGCTCACTTCAGCACCTCCAGTCCTTGGATGCTCCTGCCAGCTGTGGGGACCAGCCTCTCCACAGCAAGCTCTGTGCATCCTGGACCGTGTACTGCTTTCCCATTCTACATAAATGAGTCCTTAAACCCTGCCTCTCCTTCCTGTTGGTGTTTTGGGGAGCCTCAAGTCAAGAGGAACTGCTGCGGGTTTTGGCAGATCGTGGGGCGGGGTGCCAACACGCTCCTAGCCACATGAGATTGCTGCATGGCCACCTGTGCATGCAGCTTAAAGGGAGGTTGCAGTGCTGGCTTCTTTGCTTATCTCAAGGACACTAGTGGACAAAGGTCAAGTGTAAAATAACATTGCTTTTTCCTTTCCCGTTTAAGTATATCCTTAATATATTAACATGTGTAAATGTTCTAAATATTTGGTTTGAATATGGTCCATTAACATAAGTCAATTAACTAATTCCACAGAAAGTAAACAAAACTCCCTCGAACAAAGGCTTTATGCTGTTCTGAGGTCAACAATCATGGGCTCTTTGGGAAGCAGTAAGTTGAGGTTCCTCCACTGAGAAGGGCCTGCCAGCAGCATCCAAGTATTGAAATCTGGAGACTGTTCAAATATCTCTCTGCAGCATGGATACAGTGGACAGCAAGGTGTTGGGGATACCTCCTAGATTCTACATGTGTGGCTGCTCAGTGAGTCTGCATTCCTTACTTTGAAAGATATCTTGGGAGCTGCATATTCACTAGAGACTCTTCATTGTGTCAAACAGGGTTCCGTTGCTTCTCCTGCTCAACCTGTATATTAGGGCGCTGGGGAGATTGAGCCATTAAGCATCATAGTAACATCAGCATGCTGATGAAACTTACTTTTTTTTTTTTTTTTTAACTTTTCCAACAGGTTCAGGTGATATAGCTGTCTTGTTTTTCCTAGTGCTTGGCCCAGAACTAGTTTGCTTGGCCTGTTGAGGAGTGATGCCAGCTAGCAGGAGGAAGTAACTAAAGGAATTTGACAGGTTTCAGAGTAGCAGCCATGTTAGTCTGTATCCACAAAAAGAAAAGGAGTACTTGTGGCACCTTAGAGACTAACAAATTTATTTGGGCATAAGCTTTCATGGGCTACAGCCCACTTGTGTCCAAATAAATTTGTTAGTTTCTAAGGTGCCACAAGTACTCCTGTTCTTTTTGATGGACATTGGGACTACTTTTTATATTAGTGGGCTAAATCTACCTCATACCAGACTAGATTGCAGTCATACTTCTTTTAGATTCCAGGTAGCAGCAGTTGTTAGCTGTCTTCTTTTTCTATTTAAAAAAAGATTGTCCTTTATTTCTTGGTGCAAAACTTGCTCAGCAACCTCCAGGAAGCATACTTCACTTCGGCCTATTCTCAAAGGCTATGAGGGAGCTTTGATGAGTGGAAGGGACCTGCTTAGTGGAATAGGACAGCATTAGCTGATTTACATCTCCCATCCATGAAGCATTTCCTTCTGATTTTGGGTCCATTAGAAGGTGGTGAAGGCTACTGTCTGAGGGACATACAATAACCAAGCATGCTGCTTTTGTGTCCTTCCAATGCTCCTGACTTCTCTGCTAGGTGGGTGGCATTGGGCATATCTCTGTTCCTGATGAAGTTTTCTGGTTTCTTGGATGAGGCACAGAGATGGGTTGAAGAACTTCCTTTGAAAGGGAAGACATCTTTAGTGTAAATACATGAAATTCTTAAACGAAGGACTTCATATCCATTGGAAGATCTGAGACTCACTCCTCCTGGATGCAGTGAAAATAGCAATGTAGCATTTATTTTTATGTTAAATCCTTTGCTTGATGGCTTTTATCTCCTCCTCCTTTCAAGATACCTCTACCTCTTTGACAGAAGGTGGAGGGAAAGAGAAGCATTTTTTAGGCCACTGAAACATCCACTGCCCAGCCTCAGATCTGTGGTATTTCCAGAGTCTTGCAACAGCATACACTTGTTTGACTTCTCTTCCCTCCTTTTGGGGAACATTTATCTTATTTTTCATAATATGAGGTTGAATTAGCATTTTATTCACTTAGTATATGCAAAGCAGTTCCATTCATGCTGTCTCTTAACTCCCTCTCCCCCCCCCCCCGCCCTTTTCTTTTCAGGGATTCCTCATGTTGGGCACTGAGGAGAACCGAGGTAAATTCCTGGTTAAGGGTGGGGGCAACAGAAGAGAAGTTTCTGGTGTATGATACTCCCTCATAAATGTAGAGGGAGCATCAGTCCCACTGTGGAGTTTTGAAAGCTGAAGTGGCATGAGGAACTGAAAATTCAGATCCCACATATTCGCTGTCATTCCTATTCTTACCACTTAACCCTGGTTTGGAACTCTTGATCCTTTTTTTTGAATTCCTATTTTCAAATTTCATTTGGAGAAACTTATCAAAAGTACCTACTTTCTTATGCAGGCAACAGAGAGGACTGGTGGAATCTGACTTGTGCTGTTTTAGTTCCCATGATTGAAGGAAATCTCTTCACTGCTTTAGAAGGCACCAGCAACCTTCAAGAGTAGCCCCATATGTTACACTCTGCAGTTCTTCAGTTCTGCTGGGTTGCTCTGGGGTTTGATAGCCACACTGAATTGGGAATGTGGGTGAGATCAATTGGAGAGTGTGAAATGGCTGGGGATATAGTGGCATTAATATGCTGACAATATCCTACTCTAATTTTTTTCATCAGACCCAGACAATGTGGTTGCTCAACTTTTCCCACTGTCTGCCCAATACTGGGCTTGATCACTGAAGCTAAACCAGGCAAAGACGTAGAAGATGCTGGCAATTGTTAGATAGCAAACACTGCCTCTGCCAAGTCTTATCTGCTCCTTATATTGAGGGGCTATGCCTCCTTCTTTTGAAAGCCTGCAAACTCATGGTTCTGTTGGATCAACAACAAATTAGCTTTATCCCTATTTTTACAGCATGTTTAGTTGTTGTAATGTACTCATACCACAATGATAAAGTTACACTTGCTGCTTGGATTTTTGTTAGTTTTTTTTCCATTTGTGTTTTGCGTCTTGTTTTGAAGATGGTGAGTTCTGTGGTCATTCTGTACTCTTTTTGGGAATGAGTTAACAATTCCTCATCAGCTGCCAAGAACCCCATCTCTTGTGCTCACAAGTCTTATTTTTAAGGCTGACAAATTCACTGTTAGAGGAGTGTAGCTGTTGTAGGAGGTTTTGGTCACTGGGAGATTTTTCTTTCCCTTATAGCTGGAGGTAATGTCATTTATGGCATTGAAGAATGAGACTGAAATATCCAACTTGACTGGGTACTTGACAGGTAGCCAGTAGATGAAGATGGATCAGCAGTATGGCATGCTTTGTGAAATACTACTAATTCAGTAAGCTAAACACATAGAAGGCTTTTTAGGGTTGGCTTCTTCATAGGTATGGTGAATGGCAACAGTCAAGCCTGGGAATTACAAATGTGTGGCTAAGTCCATATCCCACAATCTCAGTCTCTTGGCCAGCTGCACCTAAGAGGGTGCTTACTTTACCATCTGAAGTCCAAAAGGAATTTGAGGGTGAACACTGTCTTGACTTCAGGCTGGTATTGTGAGTTCCTGGGAATCCTCCACATCACCATCACCGGTCTTGGTGAGGTTAAGCTTCATTCATTTCATTAATTCTCCTGCTTGTGAAGCATAGAGTACAAACTTCAGATCGCCCATTTCCAGAGAGCCTGGTTTGCTGTCAGTATTACAGCCTGCGCTACTTGAGGCGGGTGAAGTTGGAAGCCGTGACACATCTCCAACTTGTGAGACCATCTGCTTGATCAAACTTATAAAGCTAGCGGGCTGGCATGGACTCTGGCATACAGAGCAGGTGGCCAAGCTGCTTGAGCTAACATTGAAGCCTAACACTGGGAAGACAGTGGAGGCTGGTTGGTCTGGAGGCTGACATCCTCATTTGTAATGTGTTGAAACCACCATATGCCTTCAGTGAATCATTGCGGGCGCACCTGAATTGCCTGGTGCTGCTGGGGGGGACCAGCACAGGCCTTTTCTGCTGTGATATACACACGAAACATTGCTCAAACTGAAAACCGGAACAGGTTAAGCTTCAGCCAGCTCTTTCACTGGAAGCTGATATTTTAAGCACTGGGATAACTGAGCAATGGTATCTTGCTTTGATGTAAAGGGGACAGATGTCACTTCTCACAATTTCCTTTTAGTGGTTTCACATATCTCTAAAGTAATATGTAAGGGTGACTTAAAAGCATGTTTTAATCACAGAATTCAGTCTTATGCTGGGATTGTACTGGAGGCTTGGGACTTTTTTCCCTCATTAGTCTGAAATCATGATTCATGGAACCGTTTTAGGTGATAAACGGTCTGGCAGGAAATCAAGGTGTCTCAACTCTGCTACAGAGTGAAAAGTTTCTTGCAGTGAGTCCTTAATTTACATTATAGATAAAGTTTGTGGATTGTAGGCTAGTGTGATTAGGAGAGGAACAAATGCAAAGTCAGCTTTGGTTGGATTTTTTTGGGGGGGGAGGCAAGTTTTTTTTCCTCAGAAGTTCTGGAGGTGCTTAAAACATCAACCATGACCACTTATGGCAAGTAAAACTAGAGTAGAGAGATATTGTCTGTGTCTCCTTTCAGAAGAACAATGCTAGCGTCTCCTGAGAATAGCTTAAGGGTAGCTCTAGGGTGGGGCGGTGGTGTATGTTGTCAAATTTGTCTCCCCTTTATTTTTAGGAAAGATTGAGAAGGTTGTGGCCAGGAAACTGTGGCAGTATGTAGAGTTTTCAGGTTTCCTTGACTACTTGCAAGTCTTGGTTTGGCACTGATACTGTGCTGGTATCATTTGTGGCTAATACACACTGGTATTGTTTTTTTAAATATAGTTGGCAATGTATGCACTGGTTAATCCCATATAATCCATTGATAGCCTGCAGGCTAGCGCTACATTGGAGTAGCTCCAGTGTTATTCTGTAAGAGCCCAGAAGATGGCTGTAGTAGTCTATTAACTTTTTTTTTTAGTACCATATATGCATGGCACTTCAGAGACAAGAAGGTACGACCCCTCTCTTGAAAAGATTAAATATAAATAAGAGTATGAAGTTAGACAATAGTAGAGGTAAGTTAGGGCATGGAGATGTGCGGTTTAAGCAGATAACAGACCAATCAGTTTCTGATGGGCATCTGAAATACAGTGGCAAGCAAAGCAAAAGTAGATCTTGAGGAAGGATATGAAAAGAGTGGGGACACCAGGTACCCAGCAAAAGGAATGTTGCCCCAGTGCTAGGGAGCAGGGGGTGGAAGGTACAGGACAAGTGGAGAAGACCAGTGAAAGACTAACTTCAAACCGACGGGTTTAATGTAACCCAGCCCTTCATGATTTGAGTCTCGTAACTTGGAGGCTGCCTTTCTCCATGCTTTATCACTCTAGGTTTCAGCTGGGACCCTTGAGCTAAAAGTTCCATGATTTGTATGTTTGAGGGAAGAGCTCTTAGTGCTGGATCTTCAGTTTGGGGATTTGTTCCCCATCCTTTGGTCCAACAGAACCCAAGAGTTTGTCTGTTCAAAAATATGCATCAGTTCCAGTCACCAGTGCAAAACCCTACTATAGATGCACTTAAACAGATTTAAATCCTGCTTAAACTGAATTTAACATAATGTGGTAACTCTCTATCCCTCCATTTCCCCCCAATAGTAGTGGAGGTTCTTCCCCCCCCCAGTGGTGGATGTGAAGCTAGATGGTTTATTCTCTGGCTCCAATGGCTGCTGCTTCTCCCTCTGTTGGAGGCTTGATTTAGAAGCTACTGCATTGGTTCCACCTGGATTATGTCTTCAGCTTCTAGTTGAAGATTGTTTTAGCCCCAAATGCAAGCTTAGATCCTGACCTGATCATGGCTCTTGAAGTTGGAAAGCTATATGTCTGTTGTGCCTATACCTTAATCTGGCTCAGTTCGTAGATATATTCAGACTCCATCTAGGGAGGCAACCAAAGGAGTTTAGCATAGCAAGTGTAATATTTTTGAACACCTGCACAATCTACCATGAGTGGCATCTCAGGTAGAAGAAAACGACTACTCTTCCAATTGGAACCTTGCTTATAATTTACTGACTTTGCGGGGGGGAGGGGCTTTTTGAGTGAATTGTTCATTTGTTATGACAGGGCGTGGATGGGAAAAAAGTACTCTTACTGTCTCTTTACAAGCTTCAGATATTCACATGATCTTTGTCATTTTGGAATATCTTGCTTCAAACAATTTAAAAATGACCTCTTTAAATAATATAGTGCAGGCTTCCAGTTTATGCGAAGAATTGTATATCTGTTTACACACTGGAAAACACCACTGAAAATTGTTTTGATGGAATGTGACACTTAAAGTATTGAAATGCATGCGTTTAATTTTTTTCATTCAAATTATCACTTGTTAACACAGGCCCCATGCATTCAACATTTTCTGTTGTGTTCCTTAATATAGAACTTTCCCTTTTAAAAGACGCTTCTACCCCTGAACAGCGTGCAAACAGAGATCTTCTTGACTCAGTTGCAAGGAGGTGAATGGAGAAGTTCACACAACAGGGTAATTCAAACTAAATGACCATTTAAAGTGACAGTTTAAACTATTTCTCTACTGAATGTGATCAGTATTGAAATAGTTTAAACAGTGGCTAATGGGACTGCAATTGTAGAATAATCTCAAGTGTTTGCTTTGGCCCCGGTTGATGGGGCTCAGGCTTTTGCTTCAGCCCCAAGCACCAGCAAATCTAATGCCAGTCATGGCAACCCCATTAAAACTGGATTGCGACCCACAGTTTGAGAACCCCTGCTCTATGCCATCATACAATAACAAAAAAGGCAGATATGTAATGAAATCTAAAAGCCGTGAACTTAAAAGCTAACACAAAAATTATTTGTCAGTGCAGTGCAACCTGAAGAGTGCTTTGCAGCAAGATATTTGGATAAATACTGTAGCTGAAGACTAAACAAACAAAACTTGGGTTCATAGCATCTGTAGCTCTGTTAGCTAGAGTAAAAACTTCCAGGGGTGTTGGTTCTGGTGTTCGATTAAATAAGCCAAGTCAGATGGAATCAGGAAGAACTTCTACTGTAGTAAGTATTATCTGTTTAGCCATATGCAGTCTGGAATGGTAAACTTTCCTCTAAAGATCAGCATAGCCACTGCCTGAAGTCTGATACCAGATTACAGTAGACAGCCCACTGTGGCAACTATTTCTTTTGTGTAATTCATATACTGTAAGAAGACGGCATGTGTAGCAGCTCATTGAAGAGTGTAGAATTGCACTGGGATATCTTGTTGGCTCTTTTCCTGCCACAACAAGAATTAGGATCCTTTGGAGTCTAGATTCAATTGTGGGGTTTGTTCTTGTAGGAGACAATGGGTACAGAGATGTCTTCCTATATTTAAAGTTAGTGTGACTACAGCAGGGACGTGAAAATTAAAGGAACTTGGTCAACTGAACTGCTTTTTAAACAGACCATCTGGGCTGCCACTACATGAACAGGGTGTCTAACAGTGAAGCTGTAATGCACCATCATCAAGAAGTCAGTGCAACACCCTCCTCCCACCCCTGCAAAAGTATCTTTTGGTTAGGTCAGAAAGCCTGGAAGCCTTATCCAAAAGGGACTCGTCTGTAGCATAAAGTCTGAGACTTGCCATATTTGACTAATATCTGTTGTTGGCTTTTGTACTTAAAACTGTCAGACTGACTGACAATCCTTAATGCTACATTTCACCTGAGGCTTTTTGCCCCCTAACAGAGAAGTGTTGATCCATTTGGAAGGAATACTATCCTTTCTCTCTTAGTTATCAGAATATTTAAGCTTTCCATAGAATAGGTGCAAACTCTTCCAGATTGTGCATGTAATATAGGTAATATTTGTTTAGGTGTAGGGGTGGCTTTTATCAAAATGCGAGTATGGTATCAGCGACTGTTGCTTACTGCAAAATATTCTCATATACCCATAAATTGGCTCAAATTTTATCAAAGATGTTCACAAACACCAGAAATCAATATTTTAGAACTGTCTGCAGTAGGTGTTAGAGTAGAATTTGAGACTAAGTTGTAGGTAAGAGTCACACCAATAGCTCAGAAACAAAACAGCCTGATGCTGAACTACAGAAAGTTGGGGATGCTGTTAACCTCTTGTATCCTGTGAATTGACTTGGAGATTGTCAGAAAAATTACTTTGCAGCTAAAGAACTTCAGACAGTTGTCTGAAAAGGGAGCAGAAACCAAATTCCATAGGTAATTCAAATACTTGCTCTAGATGTTCAGAATTTTGCCTGAAATCTCAGACTTCAGTTTACTAGTACTTTTCTGAAGGTGATTTGGCCCAAATACATACTTTGCCGGTGTCCTTGATTTTTATAATCTAAGTGGTGACGCTAGTCTTACATAAAGAAGTGTGACAATCAAACTTTTAGTTTTAAAAAGAATGAATTGTGGGCTGAAATAATTCAGTTTCCCATAGTTCCTTAGGTTGTGAGACTAGAGACCAAATTAGCGCTGATCTACTTTCTATTTTTAAAAAAAAACAGAAAACCTGACCGGTCCAAATGTCTAACTTTGAGCGACATTTGATTATGGGAAAGACTGCGTGCGTGCGTGCGTGCGCATGCCTCCCTGTCTGGTTTCAATCCACAAAGTACAAGCTGGCTATAGTCAATAGCTATAGAACCTGGCTCTTCTAGTTCAAGCATTAGTGATTTATGTGTTCAGCATTGAAGGTCTCTGGTTCAAGCCCTCTTATATCAGACAAGATGGTACCTGTCATGTGTTTTGAGTAAAACTCAAAATATTCTCACTGCCTGTTTTTCACCTGCAGCAGTATTGGCTGTTATGTATTGAGGCAGCAAAGTGACTGTTCATAGTGACAGATGAACCCATAGCAATGCAATAATAAGCAGATGATCAATGATAGAGGAGACTGGGGATGTAGGACTATGCTGAAGTAAGAAGAGGGGCTTGTTATAGAATAAACTTAACTACAGGAGGGTTGTGTAGAATAAAACCAAATCGAAAGTGACTGACTTGTATATTAATAGGGACACCTCTTGCATCGAATAAGGAACTTCTGGAGTAGCAGGGACATGGATTCCCTTGTTACAGTTCTCTACCAAATGGAGTGCTAAATAACCTCAGCCAGAGAGTTATTGTTACTTTAAATATAACATCAAGTACTCTGTACTCATTTTACAAATGCAGATACTTCTCTCTGGGACCCATAAGACCTCAGAGTAAATCTGATTAATTTGGCATGGACTGGATTATCCCAGCACTCTTGTAAAATACTTTACTCCTCCTCTCATTTCAGATTTCAGGTGTACTGAAATTAATGTACTCTATGAAGTCTTTGAAATACTCTTTCACCTGGCAGTAATTTAGGAAAATTTCTAGATTTTTTTTTTTTTCCCCACTTCCATTAGTCACAAAACTGAAAATGAATAAAGCAGATTTGACACATTCACAGTCCCATCGCTCTCCTGTGAGGCCAGACTGCAAGTTATCCTCTAAATTAATAAAGTATGGATTGTTACCCCCTTTTTTTTTTTTTTTGACCCAAGTGGTTATCCAACATTCTGGCTCTTGCAGATTGTTTCCATAGGAGAAATTGATGGAGGCAGACACTTCTTTGATGTAATCCTGTTTGTTTACAAAACAATGCACAAAGTCTTGTTTCCCTGAACACAGTAGGAATCAAGCAGGAGACTGTTTGTTTGCTCAGTTTTTCAAGCCTCTCTGTCCAGCTAGCATTCCACCCAAAAACCGCTTCGCTGTCTCTCTAATCGCATTATCAGTGCATCTCTGGCTGCCTGTGGCCTTCTGCCTGCCTCTGTTTTCAGCTGCAGTTTCTCAAAAGTATACTCCCCCGGCCAAAAAACACCCCCAGCCTTCCGCTTATTATGATGCACACCATATGATTTATGAAAATATGCTTGCTTACATTATATTCACATTTATAAGTGGTATATGCTTTAAGCAAAAGGTCTCTTGTAAGGTATCATTACAAAGCTTATAATCTGTGTGTGTTCATCCTGTTTGTATGGATGTATCATCCTTGTATCTGAAGCTAGAAATATGAACTATAACTCTGAGGTCCTATTGCAATTATGCAAAGTGTGGGCCATTAATGGTGGCTTAAAATCTTAATGGCTCCCATTGACTAGGACAACTGGTTGTGAATGGGTTTATTTACCTGCAAGCTTTCCTGTGTACCTGTAGCCAGCCCTTGGGTAATGAAGAATAAGGTCTCTCAGGGACATGTGACATGTCACCTGATGATGAAATCCATCTTAAATCTGGTACTTTTCCATTTAGAAGAAGAGGTGGGGACCCAGAGAGACAAAAGATTCCCGCCTTGTGCCAAAGCTAGCATGTCTGGCTCAACAAGGCAGGGTTCTGGAGTCCCAAGCTGGCAGGGAAAATGGACTCGGAGATAATTTCAGCACATCAGGTGACCGTCCCAAGAGCGTTTCAACGAACTGTGTGATGAGTTCGGTCACATTCAGCTCCCAGTGAAATCTCTCCACCTTCATAGCTCAGCTTCTTGCATGTAGCCTATGCCTTGGGCAGTGGCTACTACTGTTTCAGCTATCTTCCCCCTCCCCCTTCCCAAAAAAAGGAGCTTAACTGCATCTCAGTTATCCTGAATGAAGGACAGCTGTTACTCCCACCATCTTCAAGGAGGTTTCACACAACCCCCAGCATAACCAGTAGATATTAACATTATTGGTATAAAACAAATAAACTATAGAATGATCAGGGCTGCCAGCTCTGAGTCTTAAAATACTTGGTGGTCTTAAAGGCTGAGCTACTTACAGCTATAGGATTCTGAGAGAATGTCAGTTCTCATCTTAAAAAAAGAAGTTAGTTTCTAGTCTTCATGGGGAAACATGAATATGAAGGAAAAACAAAAACTCCCTCCAGGTCTTTGACTTAAGTCAAGATTTGCGCAGGGGGTGTCTGTCTGTCTTGCAATTTTTGAATGCTTGGAGTTGGCAATAGTGAATATTAAAGTTATAGGATGGATAGATTAAACTTGATGTTGAATTACCATTTTGTTCATCGAGTGTTTTGGGGATTTGCACCGTATTTTTCTCCATTGGTTGCATAGTAGCAGTTCATGGACTCTTGTTGTCAGTGCTTAATAAGTTGGTGTACTAGGGTAAAACCTGATTGGACTGTATAGTTTCTTGGAGAAATGCAGAGATCTTGTTTGGTGCATTTTACCACCAGTAAACTATTCACAGTACTGTGTAAAAGAAATATAAACTTAATTATGTGGTATACATTACACTCACTTGCAAAACTAAATCTGTAAGGGAAAACCCTACTTTCACAACAAAATGCCTTAACGGTTTGAAACTATAAAAGTGCAAAGCTGGGGCTTTCAAATTGTCAAACACTTTATCATCTTACAAATTGACAGATCTGCAAGCCTAGGAAGTGGATACTAATGAGAGAAGCAACATTATTTAACACTTTTATCTCTGTACTCTGCCATTATTGCCATTCTTTCAGCCTGTCTTTAAAGATTGGACAAGCAGATTCTTTAAGAGTATAAAGAGAATGGAGTGTCTCACTTTGTTCTTTAGTAATGAAAAATAGTTCATTCATGCTTTTGCTCAGATACACTTGAGAGAGAGAGAGAGCTGTAGAATGAAAATTCATGTTTCAGTGCCAAAATAACCCTTCACTAAATTTAGCAGAACGACACCATAAGATTTGTTTGTGGTGTAATCCAAAATGCCAAACTTTCTAGAAAGTTTCTCATGCAAAATGTTTGTTTGTTTACTTCACTTATGTATATGATGATAGTCTTTGTTTTGATGTGTTCACACGATAGAACTTTGGCACTGCAATTCTTCAGCACATGTGTATTATACCATACAGTTGCTATCAACATCCCACAGGCATTTGCCCAAATATTGCCCTTGCTCTGAGCCAGGTGAAGCCACCATGTCACCAACCATTGCCATGGGTCAGTGCAGACTAAAGTAATTGCACAGTTGTAACTATTCTAGCAATTGTCCAATTTCAGTGTTCTTGCTCACTGGTAATGCTGCCTTAAGAGTTCAGAGCACAGTCTTTGCAACCTGTGAAGTCTGTCTGACCCCATGCAATATGTCTACACTGCAGTTAACACCTGTAGCTGGCCCACATCAGCTGACTTGGGCTCGGGCTAAGGTGCTGTTTAACTGCAGTGTAGACATTTGAGCTTGAGCCCGGGCTCTGGGATCCCCATACAGGAGGAGGGTCCCAGAGCTTGGGCCTGAGCCCAAATGTCTATACTGCAGTTAAATCTCACCTAAGCCAAAGTCAGCAGACATGGGCCATCTGCAGGTGTTTAACTACTGTGTAGATAGACCCGTGCAGGTCAAAGAGTAGCTGAGGTGGTGCTTCCTTGCTGGGGGAAAAAAAGCATACATGTGTAAAACTGAAGCTTCCTCTTTAACTGTTTCCTCTGCATTGATTTATTTAGTGATGAACGATCCATTGTTTATAGAATCATTATCCTACCAAGGAAGCTATTTTGATGCTGTAATCTTTGAAGTATAGCTTCACTGAATTAAACAGAAGGAACACCTCTGTGTGCATCATAACTACACAGTGGGAAGGAAGGAAATGATACTTATGGAATTCTAGTGAAACTGTGGCAATGTTTGCCTGAGAGAGAAGGGGTTATTTCCAGGAGCTCTCCTGGCTTCTGTTCCAAAATCAATCCCATTACTCATGGTTCCCTGGCTCCCACTTGGTGCGTCTCCTTTTGGGCTAATTGGTATTCTGATAGGAGAGGTGTCATAAATATAAAGGGAAGGGTAACAACCTTCCTGTATACAGTACTATAGAATCCCTCCTGGCCAGAGGCACAATATCCTTTTACCTGTAAAGGGTTAAGAAGCTCAGGTAACTTGGCTAGCATCTGACCAATAAGGGGACAAGATGCTTTCAATCCTGGGGTGAGGGGAGGTTTTGGTCGGTCTGTTCTATGTGCTTGCTGGACACAGATCAAGGAAGCAAGCAATCCAACTCCATTAGAATTACTATGTACTAGCAAGGGAATGCATTAGCTTATTTTTGTTTTGGCTTGTGATTTTTCTCTGTGCTGAGAGGAAGGTGTATTCCTGGTTTTCTTTTTGTAACTTTAAAGTTTGGTCCAGAGGGAAATCCTCTGTGGTTTTTGAATCTGATTGCCCTGTAAGATTATCTTCCCTTCTACCTTTACAGCAATGCTTCTTTTACCCTTTCTAATAAAGTTCTGTTTCTTTTAGAATCTGATTAGTTTTTTGTTTTTGTTTTCTTTTTTTAAGTGTTCTAAAAAGAACCCCAAGGTTGGTCTGTGCTCACTTGTTTGTTCTCAGGCCTCCACAGGAAAGGGGGTGTAGAGCTTGGCGGGATATTAGAAAGGAGTAAGAACTCCAAGTGTTCCTTTCACTGAGTTTGTCTAAATCACGTGGTGGTGATGGCAGCATTACCTAATCCAAGGTACAAGGGAGAATTTGTGCCTCAAGGAGTTTTTAACCTAAGCTGGTAGAAATAAGCTTAGGGGGTCTTCCGTCAGGTCCCCACGTCTGTACCCTAGAGTTCAGAGTGGGGAGGGAACCCTGACAGGAGGGCAGGCAAGAAGTTTGGCAAAGGGTATGTATGTTGTAGATAAAATTCCCAGAGAATGAAGGTACTAGTACTTGTTCAAGTTCTAATCCATATGTGCAGATGGCAATTTCTTGTGTGATGCCAAATCTGGATGGATTCTCATGGGGATAGCAAAAGGCATCTCTCTGACCCCAGGACTATCTCTCTGCCAAACTTCAAATTGCTAAAAGTTCAGAATTGCTCAAGTTGGCAAAGATGAGTTGGCTAGGCAGAGTGTAAGACTGGAAAAGAACAGTCTTTATTTCTTAGACTATTAACGTGTTGGCTTTTTCCCCTTTACGCTCAATTTTAGCTCAACTCCATCAATTTTCATGTGTAAGAAAATGTTCTGTGGATATCTTAGTAAGAGAAATTTATGTTAAACGTAACCTGCAAAGGAAGTGCTCCCACCTCCCTTTTCTTGTATTAAGAAAGAGAAGAAGTTGTCAGATGGTCTTTATACATCAGAAATCTTGGGATAAAATTTCCAAAAACATTGTGTCCTATTTGCTTAAGAGCTTGGCTGCATGGGAAAGTCTTATAATTTATCCTGATATTGGTGTAGCTAAACAGATTTGGGTCATACTAGTATAACTCCCTACATGGATGCTCCTATTCCAGAATAAGAGGCTTTTTTCAGTTCAATTTGTCAGGAAGAGTTTTAAGCTAAACTGCAACAGCCACTTATTCTGGAATAAGTGTCCAAACAGGGATTTACATTAGTATATCTGCTTAAATTCACACTGTAGTTAATGTCAGGATAACTTTCCCAGGTAGAGGAGGCCTTGGGATCCTAGGAGCATTGTCTTCCCAAAGTGTATGGGAATAATCTTTCAGGACAGACTGTATTTGGAGTAAACTTTCAAAAACAATGCTGTTTTTCCCAAGATTTGAGGGAAAACTCAGTTATGCTATTGAGGGGAGATTTTTTTAAATTTTTTTTTGGTTAAACATTTTTAACAGTAGTAGACTTCAGTGACTAATAAAGACTTTAAAGACAAGACACTTGGTTTAATGTGTGAGAGCGCATACCTCTAGGAGTCTTCTAGCAAAACTAGGAAAGGTTAGCCCCACCCTCTGGAAAAAAGAGTGATGAGGCAGCAAGTACTCTTTGGAAGAAAACTATTCAGGACCTTTTTTATATATAAATTAAAGGTCCAGAAAAAGCAAAATCCCAAGTTCAGCCTCATTTAATATCAAAGAGGAAAACCAAAACTGTCTTCTCATGAAACAGCAAGACCCATGTTAAACTGAGCTGGAAACAATGTTTGTTTTGGTTAACCCTTCTACAGTTAACATGATTTAAGTGGATTTGCTGGCTCTATTTCACAAATGGCTAATTAGTGATACATAAAATTAAGTTCATCCAATGAACCCTTCTTGCTTATTGACTCTCATTTAATACCCCTGTTAACCATGCAGTATTCAATCACCTCTGTTACTTCCAATACACATCAGTGTGGAAAATGTCCTTCTGCTGTCCAATGCTAAGTCCTCTCCATCAAATGTCTGATTACACAGAAATTGAAATCCAGCTCCTGCAATGGCTAGCATTGGCAGCATGATGGGACATAAGTAAACTTTTTTTGTTGCAAGATGAAGTTTGGTGGGGGGGTAATGACTTTTTACAAAAGGGATGATGTGTTTCTGGGGTTTTTTTTTTTTTTTTTTGTGGCTCTCCTCCCCCGCTTTGGCTTTCTTTAGCTGAGATGTTTCAGACTTAACTCTGCTTCAAAACACATCTACATTCATTCCAATTCTGTGTCTGAGCCCAGCTTTAAAATAACAATCTTACACTTCCCTTTCAGTATTCTTTCAATGTCCTATCACAATATTAATAGCCACAAAAACAATAGCTCTTGTCAATGTTGCTGTTTCAGTTAATATCAGCCATAGCTAAAGATACTGATCTCGTCCAAAAGTAACTTCTTTCCAGCCCGTTTTGTCTTTGTTGTGTATCTCTTCTGGCTTATCCCTTTTGACTGATTATTGCTTTATATATTCAGTACAGTACCACAGTATGTGTTCAGTGGATACCTCAGGTTTGTTCTGACAGTATAATACTCTGTTGTTTGGCCAACACAAATTTCCCTCTGCCCTTGGAACATCTCTCCTCATGTGGTCTGCTTTGATCATTTCAATTGGATTGCTTCTCTGTGTAGCCTAAGTACAATCTCAAATACTTGACAAAGAATTGGGAATCGCATGCTTCAAACTACTTTTTTTAGAAAGGATTTTTTTCAAGGAAACTGGTAGAGCTCAGATTTGGTATCTGCTTCTAGCTGTTACACTGTAGCTGAATCTAGATTTACCATAACACTTGTTCTTCTAACACAGAGCAATTAATAAGCATTTTAGTAGGGCTGTTGATTTTAATCAGTTAACTCACATGATTAACTCAAAACAATTAATCATGATTAATCAGTTTTAATCCCACTGTTAAAAGCAATAGAATACCAATGGTAATTGAACATTTTTTGGATGGTTTTTCTATATTTTTCAAATTTTTATCAATTACAACACAGAATATAAAATGCATAGTGTATGTATTTGTAATAAAAATAATATAAACAAAAGAAATAGTATTTTTAAATTCACCACATACAAGTACCATAGTGTAATATCTTTATCCTGAAAGTGCAACTTACAAAAGTAGAATTTTTTTTTTGTTACTTAACTGTGTTCAAAAACAAAACAATGTAAAACTTCAGAGCCTACAAGTCCATTTAGTGGGGTGGGGATTGGGCAGATATTTTGGGAGTGGGATGTTATTAGGTATGGTGAATGGGAGGAGAGAACAGTGGGAGGGTCCTGTGGTAGGGAGGGCCCAGGATGATGAGCTGAAAGTGTGTGAGAGGGGGCAGGCCATAGATATGATCTGAGAGGGGACTAAGGGGAAGAAGGCTGTTGGTGAGAGCGGGGGGCTCGTTCAGGAGGCCAGGGCTATCTCTGTTTTTAAAAATTCCTCCAGCACTGTCACAAGGTACCAAGACAAGAATCTGTTGTGCTAGCCTCTCCCTGTTCCAGATCGCCCTTTGCTCTTTAACATTGCCAGCCAGTGATGGTTGGAGCCAACCAATCTTCCATCAGAGTACAAATGATCTCTAAACAATTTTGGTCATGTGTAGAGTTGCCTTCAGTCTGACTCACTAAAACCAAGAGAATTGCAACATACAAATTTAGCTGCGAAAGGGTGTTTGGTTGAGCTTCTTCTGTCACAGTGACACCGTTTAGAAATAACTTCAGCTGATGTGAGCATAACTATTCATTTTGATAAAACAGTTTTTAACTTTGCTAAATGTAACCTATACATGACTCTTTTAAATGAAGAATTGTATGAAAAGTTTGAGGCACTTACATTAAGATTCAAGTGAAACAACTACAGATTTCTCTTTCCATCTCCGCACCCCCCGCCACAATTCATAGACGTTTAATGGTACATTGAAGAGGTTACATCATATATTCCCAGAAAATGTAGTGAAGATTTTAAGGTTGAGAGTATCTATAAATTAAGGCTAAAAAGATTTTTACAGAGGTTTTGTAATCATCTCAAAATCAAGCATTAAAAATTGGGGAAACTCCGCTAAAGTTACTCTAAAAATAAATCCAAATGCGTTAAGATAAGGCACCTGATTACATCTTCCTGGTATGTCCTGTCCTGACTTTACTGTATGTTGTAGTAGCCAGGCAAGGTACTAGCAAACTTCAACAGGACTTTATTTTTTAAAGGGGAAACCTCTTTTTTTTTTTTTTTTTCTTCCCCCAAGCTGCTGCTGCACCCTCAGTAGATCTCCCTCTGCCTCTTCAACTCCTCCCCACTCCTTTGTTTCCTGTCCTTTCAAACTCCCAGCAGCCAGTGCTTCCAATTCCAGTAATTACAAGCAACATCTAAACACCACATTCCCTCCTCTCTTAAACTCTCCCACTTACAGTAAACATTGTTGTTCTAACCACAGGAACAAATAGGAAACAAGGCACTATACTGTTGGCAGCAATATTACACTAAAAACACTATAGATGCTACATAACCTAGTTTCTAGTCCAGACAAGTGGTCGTCTGGGTCTGACAGGCCGTCTCTCAAGCCCCGGTTCCAGTGCCATGTCTTGTTGTGTTGATATTACAGTGAAGTCATCCAATGCAGACTGGGTGTTGGCATAATCTCTTCTTGGTGCATAAGCAGGTGCAAGATAAGAAGCATTCCGTACTCACCCATCAGAAAGTCGATAGGTGTAATCTTCTCTATGATTTTAAGAGGAGCTGTGAATTTATGGTCCCCTTTGCGTAAAATTCCAGGTGTTTGTATCCTAACAAAGGAACCACACTGAAACTTTGGTTCCTTAGCACCCCACCGCTTGTCTGTGAAAGTCTTATACTTTGCTTGGTTCTGTGCAACTGTTTTTCTCACATCATCCTCGGTTGGGGCCTCAGGTCGTGCCTTTAACAATCCAGCAATGTTCAGTTTAATATTCATCTGTTTCCCATGTAGTAACTTTGCGGGTGATCTTTGCATTGTGGCATGTCGTGTAGCCCAATATTCTTGCAAGAAAAAAGTAGTGAAGGTTATCCACAATCACCCTTCCAGTTTAGCTGTTTGCAAACTCTAACTTCCTCTGTTAAACCATTTGATTTCCCCATTGGCTTGAGGGTAGTATAGGGATGACCCTCTGTGGAAAATGTTCCTCTCTGCTAGAAAAGTTTCACACTCCAGGGAAGTAATTTGACTCCATTATCTGAAACCAGTTCTTTGGGGTTACCTTCCCTGCTAAAAACTGAAAAGAGGAACTTAATTACTGTACAGAAGAGATTTGCGATGTAAACGCTACCTTAGGCCATTTACTGAAATAGTCTATTAAGGTGATGGCATAATGACAGTCAACTGGAGCAATATCAAAGGGTCCTACAATGTCAATTGCCACTTTTTCCCATGCAGATTCAGGAAGAGAAACAGGCTGTAATGGAGGGGTACATGTCACTGCTATCTTATCATGCATTTGGCAAGTGACACAGGATTTTTTGAGTGCTTCAGTTTGAGAGTCCGTCCCTCGCCACCGATACAGATCCTGTAGTCAGTTTTGGTTCTGACAATTCCTTGATGAGTATCGGGTGCCAGGTGTATGAGTTTTGACTGAAATTCTTGTGGCACAAGTAGCTGGTGTGTACCTCGTAGCACACAGCCATTGAGCAAAGAAAGTTCATCCCAAACCCTAAAATACGGCAGCAAAACTGGGTCAAGGTTTTTAGGGTTACTGGGCCATCGTTGTCAGAAATTCCTGCAGTTTTTGTTGAATTGGACACGCTGAACAAGCAGCTTGAAATTGTTCTCTTGTAACTGCAGTAAGAGCGCTTGTAATAAGCGCAACTACTGCATCCTCATCCTCCAGTGGACCATCTGGTGAAGGCATAGGCAGGCGAGAGAGGCAATCAGCTACCACATTTTGGTTTCCAGGCTTATATTCCAGTTCATAATTGAAAAAGAGTAGTCTTGTAGACCATCCAGCAATACAATATCCTGCTCTTCCCAGTCCTTTCATGGTGAGCAACGTCGTCAAAGGGCTATGATCTGTGATCTGCGCAACTTGAACATGAGGCCCCACGGGTAAGTTCTCCATTTTTCAGTAGCCCAGACGCAAGCAAGTGCTTCTTTTTCGACTGGAGAATATTTTCTCTCAGCATTACTTAGTGTCCTTGAAGCAAATGCAACAGTCCTCTCTGTTGTCCTCATGAAGTTGTGCGAGGACAGCCCCAAGTCCATAATCAGAAGTATCGGTAGCTACAATTGTGGGCAATGCAGGAGTGAATAGTGCAAGTACTGGACTATGTACAATCAAGTCTTTCACCATTTCGAAACTAGCTTGTGCATCCGTTGTCCACACTAAGGTTGAACTTCCCCATAGTAATTCTTGTAATGGTTCAATGACAGAAGCATAATTGAGAATGAATTTTGCATACCAGGAGGTAAGACCCAAGCAGGAACGTAAGGTTTGCAAATTTGTTGGAGGAGCATTTGAAATTGCCAAGATATGAGCTGGATCAGGATTTAGTCCAGCCTGTGAAATTGTATGCCCCGGAAAGAGGTCAGTTTGTCTAAATTTGCATTTGGACCGATTGAGCTTGAGGCCTGCTTTGCTGATGCAATTTAGTATAGACTGCAGGTTATTGTCATGCTCCTCCGAAGTATTTCTAAACACGATAATATCATCCAAATAACACTGAACTCCATATTGATTCTTCAAAATAAATGACATCATTTTTTGGAAGGCACTTGGGGCTGATGTGAGACCATATGGAACACATTTAAAATGTAATTGTCCCTCGTGTGTCCTAAATGCTGTGAGGTCTCTGCTGTCTTCATTCAACATAACCTGGTGGAATGTGCTCTGCAAATCAAGACTAGAAAACATCTTTGCTCCACGGAGTTCTGCAAATACCTCTTCTATGTGAGGAAGAGGATGGCTGTCAATCACAATAGCTTTATTTGGCTCCCTTAAGTCCACACACAGGCGAATGCCTCCAGCCTTCTGCATCGCTACTGTAAGTGAAACCCATTCCGAGGAGTTAATCTCTTCAATAATGTCCTCTTGAACAAGTTTTCTAAATTTTTTTTCCTCTGAAACAGCTTCCATGACTGAAAATGGTAAGCGCCCTAATTTCTGTCATACAGGCATCACATTATTCCACATTTTAACTTTATGCAGAAACCCATAAGCACAGCCGAATTTCTCCTCAACCTGGTGTTTGGGTTCCAGCTGAAACTGGTGTGTGTACTGCAAGAGTGCTTTGCTGAGGAAGATCAATTTGTCCATTAACTACCCTGAGATTTAAGCAGCCAATAAATCCCTGCCAAGATTGGGAGTGCCTTTGTGGACTCTGCAGTTACACAGCAATCACCAAAAGTAACTAATGCTGGCAGGCAGCCACGTACTGGAATATGGTTTTTCAAATAGCACACCAAGTGAAGCTTGGGCTCAGTAAGAGGCACATCTTTAAAGTAATGCAAATAGATGGAATCAAGTAGTATAGATATTGCTGAGCCAGTGTCCAACATTAGCTGAATAAGTGTGATTTGCCTGTGGGTGTGATGGAAACGTTTACTGTGCACTTTATTTGTTCTGGAATATGTGCAGTAGTGATTTTGTCCATGCTCAGCACAGTAACATCTGGTATTGTAACTGCATGCACCTGTTGATTGAACTGGCTGCTGCGACATACTTTAGCAAAATGCCCAATCTTCTTGTAATGATTACACTGAGCTACTTTTGCCGGACATCCTGTGTAGCTTGCAAGGTGTTGTGGGGATCCACAGCAAAAGCATGCTTTTTACTGTATTTTTTGAATTTGCTGATTTGGTGGTTTTTCATTAGTTTTCCTCTTGTAATTGCCTGCAGCGATAGTGAACTTTTCTGCAAAGGAGTCACAGCCTGGACTGTGCCTCCTGTATCCATGCTCACTATTTTGGCTTCAGCTGTAGCTGACTCAATCTGGGTAGCAATGGTTATTGCTTTTTCTAGTGTAAGTTGTGGTTCTAGACATAAACGTTCTCTTACATGAAGCAGGGTTGTTTTCTCAATGAGCTGGTCTCGGATCATCTCATCTGCCATATTCCCAAAGTCACAAGTTACAATCACACTCCTCAGGGAAGCAATATACTGCATTATAGTCTCCCCTGGTTTCTGCTCACGCTGGCGAAATCTGTAGCTCTTTAATGCAGTGAGTGCAGTCTCATATTTATTATCTGCAAGGGGAAGAATGTAAAATATACTCTGCCCTTCTGCTCCAAGACAGTGGATTAGCAGAGCATGCTTTCTTACTTCAGAAATCTCTGTAGCACTGATTGCAAGCAGATAAGTCTCAAACATATGGATCCAGGCAGTAAAAGCAATTGGAGGCTCACCTGGGCTTTGTAGAAAGGGTGCAGGTGAGTTCAGAGGCAGAAGATCCATCCTCGTCACCAAAATGTTGTTGTAGCCAGGCAAGGTACTAACAAACTTCAACAGGACTTTTAAAAAAGTCTTAAAAGAGCAACACTGCTTCGATGTGGAAACTATGGAATCTGAACCTCCAAAAAAGAAAATCAACCCCCTTCAGCTGGTAGCATCTGACTCAGATGATTAAAATGATCATGTGTCAGTCCGCTCTGCTTTAGATCATTATCAAGCTGAACCCGTCATCAGCATGGACCTGTGTCTTCTGGAATGGTTGTTGAAACATGAAGGGACATACAAGCCTTTAGCGCATCTGGCACGTAAATATCTTCTGACGCATGGCACTGTTGTAGCCAGCAAACACTTGTTCTCACTTTCAGGTGACGTTGTAAACAAGATGTGGGCAGCATTAGCTCCTCCAAATTGTAACCAAACTTGTTTGTCTGAGTGATGGACTGAAGTAGGACTGAGTGGATTGTAGGTTCCAAAGTTGTTTTTTTCATTGTTTTATTTTTGAATGCAGTTATTTTTTGGACATAATTCTACATTTGTAAGTTCAACTTTCATTATAAAGAGATTGCACTACAGTACTTATGAGGTGAATTGAAAAATACTATTTTTACAGTGCAAATATTTGAAATAAAAATAATACAAAGTGTACAGTGCTCACTTTATAGTCTGTTTATAATTGAAATCAATATATTAAACAATAGAATACCATATATTTAAATATTTTTGGATTTTTTTCTATACTTTTAAACAGTACAATTAATCATGCAAGTAATGACTATTAATTTTTTTAATTGCTGACGGCCCTAGTTTTTACCAAACCTCGTAGGAAACGTGAATTGTTTTGTGGAAAAGTTCTTAACAAAAACCCAAACCTCATATGGCTCAGCAAAGCAACTGAAAATGGGATCTTAAAATGGAAAGTTCAGCATCTTCAACTAGAGATGGCTCTGCCAACTCTGCCTCTAATACAGGAAGGTTGAGTTCTTGGTAGCTTTTAAAAATCTCCTTTTGATTAAAGAGATTCAGTGTTACAAATGACTGTACTCGTGCTGATATGCAAGCTTAAATTACTCAGAGTTTAAGGCTAGAAGGGACCACTACACCATCTAACCTGACCTTCTATATATCGTGGGCCACCAACATCACCCAGCATCTTCACATTAAATGCAATAGTCAAAATTAAACCAAGTAACACAGCCTACAGGAGACTAGACTTCTGGGCCCCAGGCAGAGAATAGGAGGGATCAAGGTGCACCAGTTTAAGTGCAGAGAGATCCAGATAATCCTGGCAAACAACCCCACTCCATGCTGCAGAGGAAAGTGGCAGTGACCTGGGGTATTTTTCCCCAATCTGATCTGGGGGGAAAATTCCTTCCTGATACCATATATGGTGATCAGCTAGACCCTGAACATGTGAGCAACTTTTGAATTGATCTTCCTTGAACATGGGTGACAATAACTGTACACAGTATTCTAAATGGAAATCTTACCAGTGCCTTGTACAATGGCATTAATACTTGCCTGATTCAGCCTTGGATCGTATTTCACAGCTATATTATACTGGTGATTGTCATCCTATGATCAGTCCATGCACCCACGCCTCTCTCCTCTTCTGTCACTTGCAACTGATGAGCCCCCTAGCTTGTAACAGAAATTTTCATTATTAGATTCTAAGTGGAGGATCTTCCACTCTATACTATAGAATTACATCCAGTTTCTGTCACACCAGTCTTCATGGTTATCCAGAACTTCTGTATAATATTCCAGGCTACTGCTAGAGGCATTAATACAGAGGACATCTCGGAAGTTTCAGAGGAAGGAGACCAAAAACCCTGAATACATTGGTGAGATGCAGGAGGAATGGGGTGGGGGGGTTTGTAGAATCCTTTCCTGACACCAACAGGTGACCAGCTGAAGTCCTGAAACATAACCTTTAGGAGCATAAGACATAAACCAAAAGGAATCCCACCATCGTAAGCAACCCTGTCATACAGTCACACTCATAAAACTTGTCTACCTTTTGAAACTAATTCAGTTGTTTGCCCCCTCAACTTCTATTGGGAGGCTGTTCCATAACATCACTCTTCTAAACCTTCTAATTTGGTCATGGCATGTTTATACTCATTTGTTCTTGTGCCAACGTTGTCCTTGAGCTTTTATTAGCTCTTCATCCTACATGGTGTTTGGCCTCTGTACATCAGGGAGGTAATCCTATCCCTTCTCAGCCTTCTTTTTGTGACTTTAACAAGCCAAGTTCATCCAGTCTCCTTGCATAAGATAAGCGCTCCATTCCCTTGAACATTCTAGTAGCTCTTCTCTGCTTTCATGCACATGTTCCATATTATAATCCTTATTTGGGGGAAAATACACAAAGAATTTAATTATGAGCCATACCTTGATCACCTTGAATCTTCTTCTCATCCACACTGCAGAGTAATCCAATCTTATTCTTCATTTATAAAACTAAAAAACCTCTGTTTTAATTTCCTTAGCAAGAACTAATTCAGTTTGACTTTTGGCAATTCTGATTTATTTCTACATTTTCTAACTTCCAAAATGTAGCTTTCTTTAAGCAATCCCTTTTTCCATTCCATGTAGGATATCTGTTCACCTCAAAAAAAGGTTAGGAATAGTTATTCATCGAACTGGGACTGAAGCCTTTTCCCTATACATTTCCCCTCTCCCCTGCTTTGTTTAGGATGCAAATTGTAGATAATTGCATAGTTGATTTAAAGAAATTCCAAACCTCCAGTTTGACTTGAACTAATTCACTTAGTCAGCCATTTTTTAAATAAAAAATTTTTAGTTGACATCCTGATTTTGATCAGGGTGGATTTGATTTAAATCAATTTGATTTAAATTACTAGTCAGGAAGACTTGATTTAATCATGGATTTCTACATAAAAGTGCATTCTTGTTGGTTGGTATAACCGTAATACATTTTCTTCACAAATCAGACATGTAGGTTTTATTTTTAGAAGGTACACACTATACATTTTTAAGTGATTTATTTTGAAAACTTTTCGGATTAGTTTTACAGCTATATCAGAAAATGAATGATTGTGTGTTTGGTTATTTCATTAACCAACAGTAAATGAAGCAGTTCACCTCCCAGTGACTTCATAAATATCTCTCCAATTCAAAAGGTTAATCATTAATATTTGGAAGATTTTCTTGCCATGCTGTATTAGGAGGAGAACATCACCATACAGACATTTAAATTGTTTTATTTAACTGAAACAACAACATTATGTATTCTGGATTTTTTCTTCAACAGCAAACATATAATATTTTAATAAAACTAACTAAATTAATATGCTTAACATTCAATCTTTTAAAAAAAATAGTTAAAAAAACCACCACCACCACCACCTTAAATCAACTGTCAGCCAGGTCAACATGAGAAACTTAAAAATTGGTTTCTGCAGCTAACTCGGTTGTCTTCACCATAATTTTTCTGTTATTTCATAATCTGGAAAAGAAAAACAAGCATTCCTGCTTTTTCAGGTCCCAAAGGATTTCTCAATTTGGAATGAATTAGTCCAAAGGAAGAAAATATTCTTTCTGTACCAGCAGACGAAGCTACTGCTGTTAAGTGAGATTATCACTTCAACAGTCTCTGAATCGAAGTGCTTAAGCAACTTCCACCAGTTCACTTGTGTGACTTTCTTTAAAACGTCATCAGCAAACCTATATTTCTTGAATGGTTCACCCTTAGCTCTGAAGTTTATTATAGTTGGCATTATGGAGGGATGACTGCTGGATGTCCATGGCATAACTAATAACTCCTTCACCAGTTAAGGTTTGATCCTAGTACTGAGTATTGAGAATATTTGCAAGAAAATGAGCTGGGGATAGTGCTTGCCCCATTAATTTTTTTTTTATGCTTGTAATTTAACTTTCATTGAATATTTCTCTTTTTAAGATCTCACTTGGTTCCTTTCAAATTGCAACATCAACAATAAAACAGCAATTTCCCTGCCTTTTGTTCAAGGCTACAGAAATAGGCTTCAGGGTACTCAGCATGCATTCAATATGTCTCTTAAGCCCCATGTTGAGAACTTTGGCTGTGGCAGACAGTCTATTTTTTTTCATGATTTTGTGCACAAACTGTCATCAGATTAGGCCAGTTCTTGATATAGTGCGCAAAACAGTCCACTACTGAGTTCCATCGCACGTCTTGTGGGAGAGTTAGCTTGGTTCCTCTCACTTTTTTCAGAGCAGCTGCTGCAAAGTGGTTGTTAGGGAAGTATTTTGCAATTCAACAACATTGATGTCTGGCTAGGAGGTGCAACAAATGAGCACTGCAACCCTATGTTAACTTGGGACTCTCTTCTAAATTTTGTTTCATCTTGGATCCGTTTGCAGCATTGTCTGTGATCAAGCTGCATACTAGACAATTGATTTTTTTTTTTTTCAGTTATAGCTGTTACTGCTGCTACTTGTAAGTATTCAAGTAAATGTGTGTGCATTTCCTGATGTATCAATTGTTTCTGTAAGGAAGACATTCCCTTCTTCTGTTGTCACACAAGCACATAAAACAGGATCATTGTGGACATTGCTCCACCCATCAAGACTCAGATTAACAATTTCACCCTCTAGACCTTTTGCACACTGCTCAATTTCTCTTCCATACCCTTTATCCAGCAATTTGCCTGCAACATCTACTCTGTTGGGTGGACTGTATTCTGGTCTGAATGACTGAACCATGTTAACGAAGTGTGGGCTCTGTCATACCGAAAGGAGCATTTGTTGCATAAACAAACGGGGCAATTTTTTAATCAATTACCTCTTTTTGTAATCTGCTGGTTCTTCTCACAAACGTATCTATGGTTGATTCTGGATGATGGAGCTTTTTTCCTTTTTGCTACAGGTGACATACATTATGTGACTGAAACACTATCCTTGGCAGATAACTGAAACTATAGAAAATGATGTGATCTTGAAGGTGAATAGTCTTCAGAATCCTGCGTTTAAAATGCTAGTACCATAGAGTAGAGTAACAACTATATATTTTTTTTTTTTTTTTTTTTTTTTTTGCTCCAACATGAGAATTCAAGAGTAGTACAGAAGGAAGACAGGCAGTCCTTAAGAAAGAAGAATGAAATATAAAAAAAAAAAAAAAATTTACCAACCTGAAGATCCTGCATGTTCGTTTTATCCTCTTCAATGCAGCTTCCTCCTGAGAAGAACACTTCTCATGATGTTTCATGAGGGCAAGCAGGCCTTGCATTTCTTTGTTGCACTGTTTTGCATTTTGCACACATGCCTATCTTACCCACAGGTAGAGGAACTTCATTTAAAATATTCCCAGACGAGGTCTCTTTTACGGCCTGCTGCCATTATACGTTTTTCCTTCTAGTGAAAGAATGGTATGGTAGATCTCAAATCAATGAAGGCTACACTCAGAAAGATCTCCTGGAATATGCTGCTCAAACAGTTTCACTTTGGTTTCTACTGCCTGTCCCTCCCTTCTCACATTTATCTCAAGACTTCTCCTTGTCCAGAGCTATTCCTCCCCCAACCATCTTCTGTACATTTAACTTTTTGAAACTTTTTGCACTTTTAGGGAGAGGTAAGGGATTGATTCTGTGTACATAAATTTGCAGAGGGATAATAGGGTTGAGGTCTGTTATTTCTCATCTCTATTTATTTTATTTTATTTATTTAAAAACATTTTTGCTGTCAACAATCATGTTATCTCTGGAGACCCAAATCCACAGTTTGAGAACTTCAAAACTAAGCATTTCTGGTGGTATCTTCTAGACTGAGCACTGAGTCCCATTGGGGAGGAAAAAAGATTAACCTAAATCTATACAGAAGCCCCTGGAACCCCATAAGATTGGGTCCATAATCCATGAACTATTGGAACTCGTTTACAAAACTTTTTTTTTAAACATTACGTGACTATACTGTTATGTACTATAGAACTAGAATTTATAATCCCTAATCTATGATGAGACATTATAGCTCAAAGATGTATCTTAATTGGCTTTTTTTCCCCTCAAAGCATTTTATCAAAAAAATCCAATTTAAATAAATATCTGATTTTTTTTTTAAATTAATTTTTATCCACTCTGGATTTGATTAACCTTCCGTTTTTTAATTTAACTCAACCTTGAATTACATGACCATAAATTGGTTATTTCCCATGACCAGCTCTCCTGATGTCCTCACCTACTTACCGAAACAGTCTAAAATTGCATTCCTTCTTGGTTCAGCGACTATTTGGTTAAGAAGACTGTCTATCACATCCAGAAATAACTGGCCTCTACAAATGTTATTAGCATTTGTCTACCATTATGTCACAATTCCAAGTAAGAAAAGGAGTACTTGTGGCACCTTGGAGACTAACATTTATTTGAGCATAAGCTTTCATGAGCTACAGCTCACTTCATCGGATGCATTCAGTGGAAAATACAGTGGGGAGATTTTATATACATAGAGAACACGAAACAATGGGTGTTACCATACCCCCCCAATCTGAAGCAAATACTCACAAGCAACCACACAACAGAACCACTAACCCAGGAACCTATCCTTGCAACAAAGCCTGTTGCCAACTGTGCCCACATATCTATTCAGGGGACACCATCATAGGGCCTAATCACATCAGCCACACTATCAGAGGCTCGTTCACCTGCACATCTACCAATGTGATATATGCCATCATGTGCCAGCAATGCCCCTCTGCCATGTACATTGGTCAAACTGGACAGTCTCTACGTAAAAGAATAAATGGACACAAATCAGACGTCAAGAATTATAACATTCAAAAACTAGTTGGAGAACACTTCAATTTCTCTGGTCACTTGATTACAGACCTTAGGGTAGCTATCCTTCAACCAAAAAACTTCAAAAACAGACTCCAACGAGAGAGTGCTGAATTAGAATTAATTTGCAAACTGGATACAATTAACTTATTCTCGAATGGAGACTGGGAGTGGATGGGTCATTACACAAAGTAAAACCATTTCCCCATGTTTATTCCCCACCCCCACCCCCCCGCTGTTCCTCAGACGTTCTTGTCAACTGCTGGAAATGGCCCACCTTGATTATCACTACAAAAGGTCCCCCCTGCGCTCCTGCTAGTAATCGCTCATTTTAAGCGATCACTCTGGTTACAGTGTGTATGGTAACACCCATTGTTTCATGTTCTCTGTGTATATAAATCTTCCCCACTGTATTTTCCACTGAATGCATCCGATGAAGTGAGCTCACGAAAGCTTGTGCTCAAATAAATTTTAGTCTCTAAGGTGCCACAAGTACTCCTTTTCTTTTTGCGAATACAGACTAACACGGCTGATACTCTGAAACCTGTCATTATCATCTGTGTTCCTTAATCCCTTACTATTTCTTCATTTAGTTGATTTTCCTCATCCTGTATTGAAACCAGGCATAACTTCCAGTTGAGCAGACCATATAGTCTTGAAGTCTTTATATTAAGATTAGAGATTTATTTTTTTTATGTGATGGTTCACTGCTACATCCCTAGTTAAGCTACGGCTAATTATTCTGACTCTTAATTTTCACCATATTTCTGGTTTGAATTTATCCATCTTCAAATTTCCAGTCATTGATCTTAATCCTTTTGCCCACTAGATTAGAGGATTCATATATCAGAAATCTCTTCCCCATGTAGATAATTCCAGACCCCAATAAGGCTATCTTCAGCTACTCCCAAATGGCAGGTTTTTTTTTATTCCCATATGTATTGGTGGTTAATGAGTGGTAAAATTTTCTCTAGTGTTGCCTCTTTAACAACTTACTTGCGTTCTTGTATTACTTCAGGTCCATTTCTTGTCCCAGGCTTAATTTCTTATTTATGTGCCTGCCTGTATTTAAACCACTGAGATGTCATACATTAAATTCAAAACTTAGCCTTGTTACTCTACTTGGCTTTGCCCTTTCAGCAGATGAAAGATGTCATGTAGGACAAACTGTAGAGTGCTGTTGAATCAGTTGAATGCTTCTTTCATTCCCCTCACTTGAAGGGAGTTTCAGATTAAAATGTAGATACTGAGGAGTAAACTCAGGAACTGGAAAATCTGATAGGCAAAAACAATTGCCTTTAGCCACCTTCCCTGTGTCCTGGCATCATGTCATTGTCGTCTTCAATTATTATTCTCTGGATTACTTGTATAGGCTTTTTTTTCTAGGTGTTTACAAACTTACATGATGTCCATATTTTACATGCTCTCTCTGCCCTCTCTCCTGCTGGTATCTGTTGAACTGACTTCTGATGCTTTGCTTTATGATTTGTGGGGATGAAGCGGATGAATCAGGTCCTGAATTGTTTTCCGTTTTTCCCCCATCCCTCATGCTTTTCAGTTTCACTGCTGAGGTAGGGTTGATTCTGAGTTGTAGACCTTGCATGTGGCACAGGCTACCAAGTGTTTGCTTGCTATACTTGTGCATAAGAATGGTCATAAGTGTTTTAGGCTGATAGGAAAAATTAACTGAATTGGGTAGTGTGTAAACAAAGCTGCTCCAGACTCTTTTGCTTTTAGGGTTTTCACTAAGTAAATAAACTCCTCCCTTTAATGTATTACTATAGTATTGTGAATAGACAAATGTCAACCTGATTGAACAGCAAAAATTCATCAAGTGGAAAGTATGTATTAGAGCTTTCTGAGAGCATAAACTGCTGCCATGCTACCTTGGTGTAATGTGTAAGAGTGGGTGAAATGGCAGCATCTTTGTGGAGGTTTTCCTGAGGTTAATTGGGCTGTAGCACTGATGTTGCCGTATTATGTAATTACTAGTGTGTATGTTGCCCTTTAGGCGCACCACTTTTTAGTAAAGATCAATTAGAGGTGATACTAAAACACTACATTTTAATATACTGTAAATTTAGAAAGTATTTTAAGTTTTTATTTTCCACTCAAAACATCTTTTAAGCCTGTACATAAAGATGCACTTTGGGAGGTAGCAGCAAGATAGGAATATTTATTACACCATAAACCGCTAGTTCTACACATCCCAGTTTTGCTTTCTTTGGAGGTGAAACAGTTGCAAACATGACCCACGTGTTCTGGTAATAGCCTAGCTATAAGTTATTTTGGTTCCCTCTCCTAGTGACCAGGGCTGGCTCCAGGCACCAGCATTCCAAGCAGGTGCTTGGGGTGGCAGTCAGAAAGGGATGGCAGTGTTTCTGTGGCGGCGGCAATTCGATGGCAGCTTCTCCCTTTTGCCATCTGCGGCGGCAGTTCAGCAGTGGCTTCTCCCTTTTGCCATCCCAGGCGGCAATTCGGTGGGGACAGTTTTGGGGTTTTTTTTTGTTTTTGTATTTTTTCCACCGCTTGGGGTGGCAAAAATGGTAGAGCTGGCCCTGCTACTGATTTGTATGAGCACATTATTCATAAACATTTATAGGCAAGTTTTTTGTGGTTTCATTTGCTTTTGGATACCATCTTCCAGATCACTCTTGTGTACTGTATTTCTTAGAAGATGGCTGTCAAGGCTGATTTCCCACTCTGGCACTTTGAGTGCAGGATTCTAAAAGGATTCTTGCAAAGATTCTAAAAATTAATACTGGCCACTCCAAGCTTGTATTAAACTCCCAAGGTTACAGCTTTTCTCTGACCTTGGGTGGTGGCAGCATCTACCCATCCAAGTGCAAAAAATCCCTTTTGGAATCCAGGAAGGCACACTTGGAAATTCCTTCATATGGGGTGCCCTCAAGCCCTTTCACCACCCCTTCCGGGGAAGAGCTGAACAATAAAGGAAATCGGCTGTTGCCACCAGCTAATTCAACATGTGCACAAACCTCTTAAGACGCACACAAACCCAATTCTGTTCTTTTAAAAAAAAAAAAAAAAAAAAAAAAGTAAAAATTTTATTAAAAACAAAGAAAATACATCTGGAACTTAGGCTATTGCTAGATTTTAAAAACAAATATAATAAGCATAAAGAATGGTGGGTGGAGTTTTTTTTGTTTTTTTCAGGTCAAGCTTAATAGTTACAAGCAAAACAAAAGTATTTGGGGGTTAGCGCAGAGGAGTCCACAAGCCTTGCAGAAATAAGAGATAAACCTAATCGCATCTTCCTAGACATTTTCCTGATCTACCTACATACTTGGGGTTTCAAATGAGTAGTTTCTAGGTATGATTTGATATTTTCTTTTTTCCATACCTGGCACAAGTTCTTGCAGTATAATTCCTCCCCTGTCCCTGATCTCCGGGAGAACAGCACAGACAGACAAAAGGAGAGTTTTTTTTGTTTCAATTTTAACAAGTTCTAGCCTTTTCATTGGCTCTTTTGTTCAGGTACCCACTCCCTTCCTTTTACCTATGGGCTTTTTAACCCTTTACAGGTAAAGCAAGTAAAGAACAGCTACTAACAGGGATTTTATGGCTGGCTGGCTGGGTGTCCAGAAAAGGTAGCTTACCCCCCTCTTCATTTAGCACAATTGTAAACCTTTCTCTGAATTTGGGTCCTAGGTTTCCTTTAACAAATCCATTTAAATATGGGTAGCATTCAGGTTCAAACATCCTTAACGTTCATAATTCTAGTATCAACCAGGGAAGGTTGGTATAATTCAGGGCTCACATTTGCTCCCAAATTACTGGGAAATTGGCCTTGTGTTGTGCTGACGTTCAAAAGTCTCTCACTTCCTGTATTCAGTGCTTAATTTGTGCCAGGGCTGAGCCCTGGCACCTCTAGGCTTGCCACATCAGTTATGAATGTAAAAAATGTGCTTGAGCCCCAGCACCTCTTTCATTACAATTAAACAATGCCTGTATTACATCAAGTACAGTAGTATATGTATTTATGAACATGTAAGTGTGCTCTTTAGCGTTTGTGCTAACGCCTCAAACATCACTCTTCTGTAAATTTAAAAAAAAAACTGCATTCCATGCAGGACTAGATTCAATAGTAGTCTAAATTTTGGAATTCTGTGTTCTTTTAACACATACTGAAGGTCATTAGTACTGTATCACTTTAGAAATAAACTGTGATGTGACCCAAATAGCCATGTCAGCTAATCAGTTGGGGTTTAATGGGTATGAAGACTGAACTACTCCAATCATTGATGCAATGTATTGGTGCTCCTTACAAATTGTGGGTGAGGAATAGCTGCAGGATATAGGTTCTGATCCTGAGGTGCAGAGCACTATAACTCTTATTACCCACACTGACATAGTTCTGAGAGAAGATGGAGGGTAAGTCTTCACTTCTGCTGTAAGCTGATCCTTCTGTAGAGGATGGCAGGGTCCTGGATTATGGGTCAAAAAGTGCTGGGCTAACACTGAGAGCAGTTAACATGTAGAATGCTTGGATGCATATCGAAGAAGAAATAAAACCAGGTATGTAAGGTTCTAAACAGTGGTGTGTTGCCATCTAGAGTAATAAATCAAAATCTTTTTAATGTTTCTAGTTCTGAAACTGCAAGTTTTTTGTGTACATGATAAACCTAAGTAATCATGATCTGTCAACTCTCATATTCTGCTCTATCATCCGTTTTCCTGTCACTAGCTATGACTAAACTTAGGCCCATTAAGATCTGCATGCTTGAACTCTTTAAGTGCTGTGTGGCTTTTCACTCATGTCAGTGGACCTCTGCATGGGCACAAGTGTTGCTTCCAAATTCAAAATAACTGACAGCATTGAATTTTTGGTCACATTACTTCAGTACAGGTCTTCCTGGTCCTGCTTCTGGTGTTCAAAGGTTTAGTTTCTTGGGCCTACTGACCCAATCAGACAAAGACTGCTGTTGTAACCATCAGTTGCATCCAAGGCAAGGTTCTACTGATATTGAGGGTATTTTAGAATTGACTATTTGCCCCATTTGTGTTCTTATTATGGCTGCAGTGCTAAACCTATTTCTGCCTTAATGCAACAGATGGATCTGGGGAGGGCTAGGTTTACCAGTAATGCCCTAGTAGAAAATAAACGTATCCTATCTCTTATGGCTGGGAAGAGTTCTTGAATTCCTTGTACGTGTTCTCCTTGGACCAGACTTACTTTGGTATCTGTTTTTGGCTTTTAGGGTCTCTGATATAGAATCCCACAATGATATTTTTTCCTTCTCTTCCCCAGACCCAGATATTTATATATAGTGTGACAAAGTTCCTGCTCTACCTTGGTGGGTCTTGCACTTATTGGTGAATTTGCTCACCTTGGAACTTCATGGCAGCCCTCAGCTTGGCCATTTTTCTGAATTCACAGTCCAGGTTGACTCCTCCTGTGTCTGACCAGGAGTTGGGAGGATTTGGGGGGAACCCGGGCCCGCCCTCTACTCCGGGTTCCAGCCCAGGGCCCTGTGGAATGCAGCTGTCTAGTGTGCCTCCTGGAACAGCTGTGCGACAGCTACAACTCCCTGAGCTACTTCCCCATGGCCTCCTCCCAACACCTTCTTTATCCTCACCATAGGACCTTACTCCTGGTGTTTGATGCTTGTACACATCAGTCCTCCAACAGTCCGTGTTCTTACTCAGCTCCTAGTGCCTCTTGCTCCCAACTCCTCACACGCACACCACAAACTGAAGTGAGCTCCTTTTTAAAACCCAGGTGCCCTGATTAGCCTGTCTTGATTCTAGCAGTTTCTTGATTGGCTGCAGGTGTTCTAATTAGCCTGTCTTAATTGTCACCAGAGGGTTCCTGATTGTTCTGAAACCTTCCCTGTTACCTTACCCAGGGAAAAGGGACCTACTTAGCCTGGGGCTAATATATCTGCCTTCTATTACTCTCCTATAGCCATCTGGTCCAATTCTGTCACAATAGTCTACTTCCCCCTCTTCTCTTCCTCCACCCCAAAGCCTCTGGGTTTTGAGGGTTTGCTTTGCATCCATAATTAACTCAATGTATGCATCTGCTGGTCAAAGCTTTCATAAGTTAAGAAACGGGCTTACAAAAAATTGACAGCCTTATCACTTTTGTCGCTGTCAAAAGCTATGGAGACACTGGAAGACGTAACTGCAGCAGTGAACATTTTGAAGGCTAGCTTTACAACAACTAGAAACTCCTCTGTTGAAAATAAGTTAAATTCCTCAATAACAGATATCAAGATATCAAACTTTCTCTGGCCTATATAAGCAGAGTGCATGGGTTCACTTATGATTCTCAAGTGACATGGTATTATAAGTCTGTTACCGAGAATGTGACCATTAAAAGGTTGTTCTGGCTGATACGCCTTTGGTATCCTGATGAGATCTGCAAAGGCATGCTGGCATGACTTAGGGTTGGGCTACATTGCAGTTAGACACCCATGGCTGGCCTGTGCTAGCTGACTCAGGCTCACAGGATTCGGGCTAATTGTGATGTAGACATTCAGGCTCAGGCGGGAGCCTGGGCTCTGTCACTCTCCTGCCAGCCTGAGCCCGAACACCTACAACACAATTAAAAGTTTCAGAGTAGCAGCTGTTAGTCTGTATTTGCAAAAAGAAAAGGAGGACTTGTGGCACCTTAGAGACTAACAAATTTATTTGAGCATAAGCTTTCGTGAGCTATAGCTCACTTCATCGGATGCATTCAGTGGAAAATACAGTGGGGAGATTGATATACACACAGAGAGAACATGAAACAATGGGTTTTATCATACACGCTGTAAGGAGAGTGATCACTTAAGATGAGTCATCACCAGCAGCAGAGGGGGGAAAGGAGGAAAACCTTTCATGGTGACAAGCAAGGTAGGCTATTTCCAGCAGTTAACAAGAAATCTGAGGAACAGTGGGGGGGTGGGGTGGGGAGGAGAAATAACATGGGGAAATAGTTTTACTTCGTGTAATGACTCATCCATTCCCAGTCTCTATTCAAGCCTAAGTTAGTTGTATCCAGTTTGCAAATTAATTCCAATTCAGCAGTCTCTAATTGGAGTCTGTTTGTTTTTTGAAGTTTTTTTGTTGAAGGATAGCCACTCTTAGGTCTGTGATCGAGTGACCAGAGAGATTGAAGTGTTCTCCAACTGGTTTTTGAATGTTATAATTCTTGACGTCTGATTTGTGTCCATTTATTCTTTTACATAAAGACTGTCCAGTTTGACCAATGTACATGGCAGTGGGGCATTGCTGGCACATGATGGCATATATCATATTGGTAGATGCGCAGGTGAATGAGCCTCTGATAGTGTGGCTGATGTGATTAGGCCCTATGATGGTGTCCCCTGAATAGATATTTGGGCACAGTTGGCAACAGGCTTTGTTGCAAGGATAGGTTCCTGGGTTAGTGGTTCTGTTGTGTGGTTGCTGGTGACCAGATTGGTGATCACTTTAGAAATGGCCTCAGGCTGGGGGGCTGTCTGTAAGCAAGAACTGGTCTGTCTCCCAAGATCTGTGAGAGTGATGGGTCGTCCTTCAGGATAGGTTGTAGATCCTTGATGCGTTGGAGAGGTTTTAGTTGGGGGCTGAAGGTGATGGCTAGTGGCGTTCTGTTGTTTTCTTTGTTGGGCCTGTCCTGTAGTAGGTGACTTCTGGGTACTCTTATGGCTCTGTCAATCTGTTTCTTCACTTCAGCAGGGGGGTATTGTAGTTGTAGGAATACATGATCGAGACCTTGTAGGTGTTTGTCTCTGTCTGAGGGGTTGGAGCAAATGCGGTTATATCGTAGAGCTTGGCTGTAGACAATGGATCGTGTGGTATGATCTGGATGAAAGCTCGAGGCATGTAGGTAGGAATAGCGGTCAGTAGGTTTCCGATATAGGGTGGTGATTATGTGACCATCGCTTATTAGCACCGTAGTGTCCAGGAAGTGGATCTCTTGTGTGGACTGGTCCAGGCTGAGGTTGATGGTGGGATGGAAATTGTTGAAATCATGGTGGAATTCCTCAAGGGCTTCTTTTCCATGGGTCCAGGTGATGTCATCAATGTAGCGTAAGTAGAGTAGGGGCATTAGGGGACGAGAGCTGAGGAAGCGTTGTTCTAAGTCAGCCATAAAAATGTTGGCATACTGTGGGGCCACGCGGTACCCATCACAGTGCCGCTGATTTGAAGGTATACATTGTCCCCAAATGTGAAATAGTTATGGGTGAGGACAAAGTCACAAAGTTCAGCCACCAGGTTAGCCGTAACATTATTGGGGATACTGTTCCTGACGACATGTAGTCCATCTTTGTGTGGAATGTTGGTGTAGAGGGCTTCTACATCCATAGTGGCTAGGATGGTGTTTTTAGGAAGATCACCAATGGACTGTAGTTTCCTCAGGAAGTCAGTGGTGTCTCGAAGATAGCTGGGAGTGCTGGTAATGTAGGGCCTGAGGAGGGAGTCTACAAAGCCAGACAATCCTGCTGTCAGGGTGCCAATGCCTGAGATGATGGGGCATCCAGGATTTCCAAGTTTATGGATCTTGGGTAGCAGATAGAATACCCCAGGTCGGGGCTCCAGGGGTGTGTCTGTGCGGATTTGTTCTTGTGCTTTTTCAGGGAGTTTCTTGAGCAAATGCTGTAGTTTCTTTTGGTAACTCTCAGTGGGATCAGAGGGTAATGGCTTGTAGAAAGTGGTGTTGGAGAGCTGCCTAGTAGCCTCTTGTTCATATTCCAACCTATTCATGATGACGAAGCCATTACCCTCTGATCCCACTGCTGGAAATAGCCTACCTTGCTTGTCACCATGAAAGGTTTTCCTCCTTCCCACCCCCAGCCCCCTGCTGCTGGTGATGGCTCATCTTAAGTGATCACTCTCCTTACAGTGTATATGATAAAACCCATTGTTTCGTGTGTGTGTGTGTGTGTGTGTGTGTGTGTGTGTGTGTGTGTGTGTGTATAAATCTCCCCACTGTATCTTCCACCAAATGCATCTGATGAAGTGAGCTGTAGCTCACGAAAGCTTATACTCAAATAAATTTGTTAGTCTCTAAGGTAACACAATTAAACAAGCACTTAGCCTGACCCTGTGTGTCTATATGCACTGACTCCGTGGGTGCTCCAGGGCTGAAGCACCCACAGGGAAAAATTAATGGGTGCTCTGCACCCACCGACAGCCAAGCTCCCTGCCCCACCTCACCTCACCACCTCCTCCACCTTCTCCCCTGAGCGCACCAGATCCCCACTCCTCCGCCTATCTCCCAGCACTTGCCATTGCCAAACAGTTCTAGCAAGCTCCGGGAGGGATGGGGGAGGAGCGGGAATGTGGCGCACTCGGGGAAAATGTGGGACTGGGGCGGGGATTTGGGGAAGGAATTGGAATAGGGGCAGGAATGGGGGGAGTTGAGGCGGGGACTTTGGAGAAGGGATTGGAATGGGGGTGGGAGGGGAAGGGGCAGAGGTCAAGTCAGGGCGGGGCAGAGGAGCGGGAGTCGAGCACCCATGTGTGAGTCAGCTGGCATGGGCCAACTATAGGTTTTTACTTGCAGTGTAGACTTATCCTTAGAGCGTGCATTACTAGATAAGCAACAATAGTTGGTGCTATCCTCTCACCTACTTCATATAAGACCAAAACATGTCTTTAACTCCAAAGGAGCTTTTGATAATGTCAAATTGAAATGGTGTAACTTCTTTGATAACCCTTTAAGAATAAATGTTGGGTTGGGATGGCCAGTACACTCTCTCTCAGCCTTGAGGATAGATACTATGATAAATGTCTTTGGACTCTTGTGTTTCAATATATTATCTGTTATCACAGTCTCATTGAAACTCTTACTCTAATCTAGTCTACCAGATGCTGTTCTGTTTGTCTTTTCTGTACTTACTGTAACCGTTTTCCTTTTTTTTCTTTTTTTTTAAATAGATTTGATCCAGGCAACCAATGAGACCAATGTTAATATTCCTCAAATGGCTGATACTCTTTTTGAGCGAGCAACAAATAGTAGCTGGGTGGTGGTTTTCAAAGCCTTAGTTACAACACATCATCTAATGGTTCATGGCAATGAGGTAAGCAAATGGAATTCTCTCATAAGACCATGTTTACCCTGAAGAAATTCCTGGATAGATCATTGAAAATTTAAAAGTACCTTTTTTTAATTGTTTTGATCTCTCAATGTTTCATGAAAACAAAGGACTAAACTTGTCAGTTGATACTTTTCCAAATTTAAATTGAAGCTGGAGATATTAAGTGCCAGTACAGAACTAGCAGTTAGGCTTTCCTTCTAGCAATTGTAACTTGTCAACATAATAGATCAGGTAATCATTCATTCTTTAACTTCTGCCTCATCTTAATTAGAAACTAAAGTTAAAGTTACAAAGAGTATTTAAGTTGTAACATTCTAATATGCTTGTTTATGACCATAATGACTGAGAAGTTAAGGAAAAAAATACGTAGGGGGAAAACTCTAAATGTTGTGGAACCCTCACTTTTACCTGCCTCCTGTGACTGGTTCTCTGATTTAGGTCTGTCTGACCTCTGTTAATGTGTTCTTTTTGCCTAAAAACTTGACTTTTATACTAACAAGGCATTACCCATTTCATTTTTATTCATTTTATAGCCACAGCTCTTCAGACCATTGTCCTAGTGAACGTCTGCTATACAAATGATGATTTTTTTCTCCACTATATGAAAATTTAATAGCATTTCTCAGCTCATATTTTCCTAATCTTTGTTTGTGTTTGACTTTAGATTAGTGGCTCTTTAAATATAAAACTTCCTTGAGCGAATTCAGCCTCTTTACAATTGTACTTTGCATGTGGAATGAAGTAATTCCACTCGTGCCTTCCACTGTGTGTGTGCGCGCACATGCATGCACCATGCACTTGTCTCTTATGTAGCTGCATCAAAATTCCTAGTTCAACTCCATTGTCTATCATTCCAGATTTTTTTTTTTTTTTTTTTTTTTTTTTTTTTTAGTTGGCTACTAATGTGCTTTCCCCATTTTTGCTTGAGGAAGGGCAGGACAGTAGATTAGCCTAAGTCTCATTTTATGAATGCTATTAACTGTTAAAGAGAACAACCAAAGGCTCAAGTCAAAACATAGGTTCTAACTCCCTTCAGGTTCCTGATTTTTGAGAAAGTTCTAATCTGGATCCAGGCTTTGTGGCTTTGGCCATCTATATCCACTTGAGTCAGAGTGACTCGGGTCAGTTAGCAGGAGATCAGCTGAATCTTCCCTTTATATGTACATATGATCAGCTCTGATTTTTTACCTGCTTGCAGATCTGGACTGGAATGAAGAGGTCATGGAGAGGAAATTGACTTTCATTTTTGTGTCTTGCAGAGATTTATTCAGTATTTGGCATCTAGAAACACGCTATTCAATCTCAGCAATTTTTTGGACAAAAGTGGATCACATGGTAAGAATGTGGTGGTCTGTCTGTATTAAACTTCAGCAATAAGATACTGCTAATATCTCATAGGCCTTACTAACCTATATTAGTAGAGACTCATTGAAAGTTATGAATTAGGGAGCATATGAAGCCAAAATGGGAATAATCCATTCTAAAATGTATTTCATTTGACAAACTTGCGTTTTCTTTACTTTGTAAATGTAATGAAGCTGTAAGACTAAGTGAGATGGGGTGCTATTCTAAAATTCCCAGCTGGCCGGTCAGTTTCTGCAGAACTTAAAATTTTCATGGGGGAGAATAATTGAAGTTCCCATACCTCATGACTTAAAACAGAACCTTTCAAATGGGAATAAGGCAGGGTATCTTATCCTATTAATTTATCTCTTTATTATAACTGGATGTAATGGAAGTTAAAGATGAAAGTGGCAACTGGTTTTATTTTATATATAAATATATATTTTATCCATCCTGGAAAGAACTCTAAATGAGAAATTGTTCCCTAATGTGTCTTTTCTCATTTAGTATTAAACATTCCTAATAAGGAGGACTCCCTCACTTGTAGGAGATGTTCTGTACCTTTCAAGATAGGCTTTTGTTTTATTATCGTTGCACATCAAGAAAGAGAGAAGTCACTTGGGGGGGCAAGAGGAAGTTGAGGAGGCCAGAGGGGCCAATCCGGGGGTGGGGATGGCAAGTTGGCATGAGAAAGTGGTGGAACTCTAATTCTACATTGATTGCTGAACTTTGTAGTGAGGCTTCCTTAATATGGTGTTGTTTTTAACCTAAAAGTTTTCTCTGTGGATGGAATAAATTCCCTCTTTTTTTAATAGCAGGAAGCTGTTAAAGAATTATATGAATGGCTTTAGGAGTATGTGCAGGAAACACAAATGCTGGAGTGGTTGCTAGCATCACAAAGATGTTTCAGCTCTTATCAAAAAGGACACATCGTACAGGAGAAAAAAATAGTATTTTGAGTTTTGTTATAGGTTCACACACAGGGCAAGGAATAAAACTAGAGAAGAACATGTTTAAATGCTTGAGCTCCATTTGTTTGAATTCCTGCTGATGCCTGGTTTGAAGTAATTCTGCTTTCTATGTTGACAAATTCTGTTCTCCCCTGCCCCCACCACTGTCCTCCTTGTTTACAGGTATCTTAAACTTACCATTTATAAATATTACCACAATATACAGAGACCCATAATCATAGAGTAATTTATATAAAGTTTGGGGAGCTGTCCAGGGAATACTATAGTGATGGGCCTGATCTTAGTAAAGATATGAAACCTGCTATTTCAAGATCATTAATGAAACTGGCAGTTGATATTGAATTGGAAGGAGACGCAAATCCTACTGAAGATGGAAATACAGGCAGAAAATAAACGTTCAGCTTGGAGAAAATCCAAAACAGAGATTCTGTACCTCGGAGGGAAATGTGGAAAGATTTATGGGTGATGTGGGATGCTAATTACACCTGATAAGCATGGAGATGTAGCAACAGAAGGCCAGTGCTATTTGGGACTGCATAGACAATGGTATTACAGGGGGGTCATTGATAGCACAGAGGTATTGTCCTTATATAAAAAGCCCTTTAATGTTGCCAGTAAAGACATGTTCCCTGTGTTAAATACTATTGATTTTCATATGAAGTTGTCAGTATAAAATGCACTAACAATTGTAAGGGAAAACTAATTTATTTAGTTGGAGTTAGAATTAAGCTAATCCCAGTCAGACTCGTAAAAATACAAATAACAGATACCAATATGTTATAATATGCCCAAAGTGTTCATAAAGGTATTTTGAGCAACTCTTATTTTTTACCTTAGTGATCTGTACTTGTGTTGTCTACCTTTTCTCTTTTGTCAATATGTCTATTTTACTGTCTCCACTGTTCCCTTTGACAGTATGCTAGCAATAACTGCAGACTTCTGTGCTCCTAACTCTTTCCATCGTCCATTAGATTCTTAAAAATGAACACATTTCTCCTGCTTTTATTTAGAGTATTTACTAACGCTCTAGGGGACGTGTCTTTATCTAATTAATTTTGACTCATTTTATGTAGTGTTGTTTTACAGAATCTCAATAACACTGCAATGGCACAAGCTTACTTAAATTTTTTCTACAAAAGACTATTTTAGTAAACTAATCTGTTCGTTCAGGAAACTTTAAACTAAGTTCTGCTGAAATCTGGCATTAAATAAAACCATCTTAAGTAATGAACAAGTACATAGAGTTTAGTATGGGTTTGTGTAACTCTTAATCTACACCTCTCACCAAATGAAAATTAGAAAATCAAAACTGAGGGGCAACCTAAGGTCCTTTCTTTGCCTGGCGGTCCTTTGCAAACATGTCTGTGGATAGGCTTGAGGTACCACTTTTGTATATATCTTTGAGTTGTAGGATAAGTCTGGAGTAATGATTCTTTGCATGTCCCTCCCCATTTTGCAACTGATGCTCCTGCCTGTTTTACACAAACCTCCATTTCCAGTGAGACCAGTCCTGATTTATACTAGGCTTGTTCTAATGTTAGACTGCCAGTTTTTACGTCAATCCAGTAGAGAAATATAATCTATCATATTCGAGTAGAAACATATACTTCAAAGTGTTACAATAGCGCAATATCAAATACTTGCAAAATCCATTTTTCAGTTAAGAGCAAACCTCTGCTGTCTTATGCTTCACTGATGTATACCACTGAGATCTTTGTACTAGCAGAGATCTGTCCAGAGTTGATGGCTGCCCACATGCCAGCATGGGAGTCTGTGTTTGTTTGTCTGTCTTGCTCTTTTTTCCTGGTCCAATCCTGCCATGACTTGACTGGGCCAGACTATAGACTTCCCTTTCGGACTTGTGAACAGTAGGTAAATGCTGTGACTCAAAACAGTTTCTTTGAGTACATCCTTTATTTTAAATGAACATAATGAACAGAGAGAAGAGATTACAAGAACAAGGCCTATTTGCATTAAGGTTGCCAAACCTCCCAGTTTTGCTGGGAGACTCCCAGAATCGCACTCAATTTCCTGGAGCTTACTGAAGCCAAACAGAGATTTTTTTTTTAAGCTGCTGAAAGTGCAGCAGGGCTAAGGCAGTCTCCCTGCCTGCCCTGGCCCTGCGCCGCTCCTGGAAGCAATCGGCACTTCCCTACGGCCCCTGGAGGCCAATGTGAGCTGCAGGCCATGGCGGCACCTAGCACCCCATCATCCCCCAGGGGCTGCAGGGATGTGCTGGCCACTTCCGGGAGCAGCAAACAAAAGGGGCAGCGCATGGGGTCCCCTGTCTCCTCTTACCTCAGGTGGCTCCTGGTTGGCGGTGCAGCACGACTAAAGCAGGCTCCGCTCCCGCAGTGCCCATTGGTCACTGTTCCCGGCCAATTGGAGCTGTGGAGTCAGTGCTCAGGGCACAGGCAGTGTGCAGAAACCCCTGCTCCCCACCCCCCAGGCACAGCAAGGACTTGCTGGCTGCTTCCGGGAGCAGCACGGGGCCAGGGCAGGCAGGGGACCTTGCCTTAACCCTGCTGCACAGCCAGCGGAGAGCTACTCAAGGTAAGTCCAGCTGGAGCCAGCACCAACACCCTGCCCCAGCCCTGAGCCCTCTCCTGGAGCTGGACACCAAACCCCCTCCCACATGCCAAACCCCTCAGCCCCAGCCCAGTGAGGGTGCACGAAAGCAAGCAACAGAGGGAGGGGGGACCTCGGAGAAGGGATGGGGAAGGGCAAGGGTGTTTGGCTTTGTGTGATTAGACAGTTGGCAACCCTAATTTGCATGTTGTCTTACCATCAATCTCAGCCTGGACCAGTCCACACAAGAGATCCACTTCCTGGACACTACAGTGCTAAAAAGCGATGGTCACGTAAACACCACCCTATACCGGAAACCTACTGACTGCTATTCCTACCTACATGCCTCCAGCTTTCACCCAGATCACACCTCACAATCCATTGTCTACAGCCAAGCTCTACAATATAACTGCATTTGCTCCAACCCCTCAGACAGAGACAAACACCTACAAGATCTCTATCATGCATTCCTACAACTACAATACCCACCTGCTGAAGTGAAGAAACAGATTGACAGAGCCAGAAGAGTACCCAGAAGTCACCTACTACAGGACAGACCCAACAAAGAAAACAGAACGCCACTAGCCATCATCTTCAGCCCTCAACTAAAACCTCTCCAACACATCATCAAGGATCTACAACCTATCCTGAAGGACAACCCATCACTCTCACAGATCTTGGGAGACAGGCCAGTCCTTGCTTACAGACAGCTCACCAGCAACCACACAACAGAACCACTAACCCAGGACCTATCCTTGCAACAAAGCCCGTTGCCAACTCTGTCCACATACCTATTCAGGGGACACCATCATAGGGCCTAATCACATTATCCACACTATTAGAGGCTCTTTCACCTGCGCATCTACCAATGTGATATATGCCATCATGTGCCAGCAATGCCCTTCTGCTATGTACATTGGTCAAACTGGACAGTCTCTACGTAAAAGAATGAATGGACACAAATCAGACGTCAAGAATTATAACATTCAAAAACCAGTTGGAGAACACTTCAGTCTCTCTGGTCACTCGATTACAGACCTAAGAGGTGGCTATCCTTCAACAAAAAAGCTTCAAAAACAGACTCCAACGAGAGACTGCTGAATTGGAATTAATTTGCAAACTGGATATAATTAACTTAGGCTTGAATAGAGACTGGGAATGGATGAGTCATTACACAAAGTAAAACTATTTCCCCATTTATTTTCCCCCTCCCCACCCCCACTGTTCCTCAGACGTTCTTGTCAACTGCTGGAAATGGCCCACCTTGATTATCGCCACAAAAGGTTTTCTTCTTCTTCCTCCCCCCCCACCCACCTGCTGGTAATAGCTCGTCTTAAGTGATCACTCTCCTTACAGTGTGTATAGTAATACCCATTTTTTTCATGTTCTCTCGCGCTCTGTGTGTGTGTGTGTGTGTGTGTGTGTGTGTGTGTGTACATACACACAATCTCCCCACTGTATTTTCCACTGAATACATCCGATGAAGTGAGCTGTAGCTCACGAAAGCTTGTGCTCAAATAAATGTGTTAGTCTCTAAGGTGCCACAAGTCCTCCTTTTCTTTTTGCAAATACAGACTAATACGGCTGCTACTCTGAAACCTAACTGCTTAGGTAGATCTAACTTACCTCCCTATTGCCCCCACATCCAAGAATGAAGGGGCAGCAGACCTCAAGCAGTCACTGACTCCTTCTGACCCCCCCCCCCAAGCTCTTTCATTTTTTCCACCTGAAGTGCCCCTGAGGCCTCAAGCTGGGACCTTTCACCTCCAATCAGAATCCTGATCCATGCTAGTAGAAGTTGACACTTGTTTTAAGTATTAGTGACTGAGTTAGCCCATTGTCTGCCTTCCTGGCTGGGCAGCAAAATCACATAGTTGTAGAGGGTTAACTAAGTCCTATGTAGCAGACAGCATGACAGTAATAGGCATTCTACTGATTCTGTGTACACCCCTATCTCCCACATTCTTAACAGTAATTTATATTAATCCAATTCCTAGAAGAAAGCAAACTTTTATGAATATAGGCCTCCAACTTCAAGGCCTATTATTTACAGTAGGCCTCAGGACACACAAAGACTTTGGACCAAAGAGGGAAGCATTGGCCGAGGGACTACAGTAGACTCCTAAGTTTCTCCCCTCCAAGCTGGAGCCAGATCTCCAGGAGGCCCAGCCTAAAGAGTTAAAAGGACAGAATCCAAAGTGCAGACATCTACCCAGTACAAAGATATTCTCCTGCCAGAAAAGAACAGGAAGACCAAGAGAAAAGGTCTAGACAATGGAATAACAGAGCATAATGTTAGAATTTTTTTCCCTAATGTTACTGTTTTAGTGTTACTCCTTTAATTGAACTATTCTACACACAGTCTTGTCTCATCTCTGCCATATTGAGAGTAAAGACCCTTCCTTTTTTATTTGTTTTCTGCATGTGAGAATTTTTTCTTGGGTATGAACATTTACGTGTTGGATGCCCACATGGTTAATAGTTGGCATGCACACAGCACCCGCTTTTTGGAAGCGGATAATGTGCTTTCCATAGCTGTATAAAGTAACATTTCTGTTTACCACTGCACAAACTGTCCTGGTCAAGCCTTGCCAAGTCTTTTTAGGGGTCCAAAAATATTTCTGGACATTTTTTCTGAAAGCTTTGCTATTTAGTTTTATGGACCTTGCTTCTAATTCCTGGAAGAGGTGATGTGTGCAGCAGAATTCAAAGAATCAAATACTTTGTGTGCGTGCGCATGAATAGGGGAGTGATGGTGAAAGTTCTTGAAGGTGGATATCTTTTTTTTTTTTTTTTTTTTTTTTTTTTTTAAATCTACATGAACAATTTGTTGAACACAAACACTGCCTTGAATATTCTTAATTTGAAAATGGTGGTAGTAGTAGCAGGAGAAATATTCAGTATCCAGTGCAGGGATTCAGAAGGGAAAAGGTATGGGTTGGTTAGAATGGCAAGAGTTATCTGATTTGCTAGCTGGATTTTTTCCTCCACTGTCACCTGCAGTCAGTAAATTGTAGTCAGCAGAAATTGTTAGGATGACATTCTCATAAACCCTGATTTTATGGTCGTAATAACCAGACGCTAGCATGGATATTTCTTCACAACATGTAAACTGTCTAATGGAGTAGACATCTGAATCTGTGGTGACCTCTTCAGACCAAAGGAACTATAAACAGATTGCAGTACCATAAATTTTCCTTCTTTTTTCCAGTCTTTGGCTAATGTGCACGCACAGTATATAACTGAAGCTCCACTGGAAATTGGAGCAATTGCATGTAACATGATCCATACCCCCTGTGGTTAGTAAGATGGCTGGGATCACTTGAGTTCCCTCTTGACATAGATTTTGCTGTAAGGCAGCATGAACTACCACCCCGTTAAAGCCAGCAATAGTTCTTCCAATACACAAGGGCCTTCACATGCAGCAAATTATCGCCTGGTAGCAACCTTCCTTTCCTAACTAATTGAAAAGTAATAGATTTTTTCAAAATTCTCAGTTTTGAACTCATCTGTCCAACCAGTGAAGTTTCAGGCCAGGATATGAAATAAACATTAAGTTCACGGATGGATGGGCCATATTTTTGGAGTGTAATGTATCCATCCTACACATGCTTACATCACATCATTTGAAAGCTTTTTTTTATATACGTTTAATTGAGGTATGATGTGGAGCTGTCAAATACTGCCATAAGCCTGCAGGCTAGGTAAAACAATGGTACCCAAAATGTCAAGCTACCAAATGGCAATGTATTAAAATATTTTTTTTATTTGCTTTGCATGGGAAAGTCTCCCCCCACCCCCGAAATGATGGAACTGTTTAACATGTGGCAAAAATGCTGGTTCCTTGCTAGTGCTGCAAAAACCGAACTAGGAAGAGTCCCAGGGAGGGGTGTTCATTCCAAATGGAATTGTACCACTTCCTGCTGATAGAAATCTCATTCATGAAGGAGATAATAGAAATATCTCCTTCAGAGACAGACTATTAATATCTCAGGATATTCTGGGGGAGACGCAACATTGCTAGACTTTCTTATTGATTCTGATGTGTATGCAGTTTGTATTGCAGATCAAACGCTTGCTGGTAAGCAATTAACCATTCTCTACATGGCTTGATTCTAGCATTTGAGACCCTGAGGGCTCTGAAACTTTATTCATTGTTAAATGATGTGAACAGGGAGAAGGTTCTACTGTAGCTCTAACACTTTGGCAAATGTTGGCTGATACTCAAAAGGTATTTGAGTTCTTGCAATATGTCTATTAAAGAGCTTGATGATGCTATAACTCTGTGTATGCTGCTGTTGGAGGAATGTCAGGCAGGGTGGTCATAGTATGTCCTGTCTCCTACGTTCAATTATGGAATCATTTTCTCCAAGTCATACTACTAAATGTCTGTGTAGAGCAAGATGGTGATTGGAAACTTCAGTTACAAACCCAACATGCCAAGCTTCAATAGTTCTTAAGAGCAAACTCGCCCAACCATGTCAGGTAGATATCCGTCTACATTCTTGATATCCCTGAAGAAGTACAGTGCCTCTGAATGTTTGAAATTTTCTGTGCATCAGCTTCCTGGATCTTTCAGTGGAATTTGAGTGACATGGGAACAGAACTGTCAAAGACTCAAAGGGCAGAGTGGGAATGTAGGACTGGCAAGAAAGAAACTAGCTCTTGTCAGGTGGACTCTCTCATAAAAGAACTTGAATATGAAAAAGCTATAAGAACAAGAAGTAGTGAAGACAGAGTCCACAGACAAGTCCTTGCCACTAAACTGAAGAGGTATGAAGAGCACGTTACAGCTCTTACCAACTATGCCATCAGCAATATTGAAAACCCATTTGACCCTGAATCACATCTAGAGGTTCCTATCAATGTTATCTACTGACAGCATGTAACATCAGATGTACAAGAGTTTCTACTCCAAAAGAGCAGATTCTGTAGAAAACCAATAAAGCAATTTGAGAGGTGCAGTTGATCCCGATTGGACCCATCGTTTCTTCATTCCAGTCAATAAATTTGGCATCAGAACCTTGCTGACATAGCCAAGAAATCAATTTTTAAGTCTGGCAAGGAAGGACAATCATAGCAGCTATTAGTTCAGAAACTGTTTTCTGAAGAGCCCTGTCATTGGTGAGATGCGAAGATGATTTTTCAATGGCAACTGTTCTTAGGCACAAGTCCTGTTGTGGGACTATGTGTCTGTCCCACGGTGATGGGACAATGAGAAGAACAGACTAAGCTGAATTAGGACATCATCTGGAAGCTCAAACTGAAAGAATCCATGAGCTAAGAGCATTCAACAAAGAAACCACAGTGTACATCAGAGAGGCCATGGGTGGAGACAAATTCCACACATTTGATGAATTGGCTATATACTTAAGGAAGGTCCTCAGAGGATGTGATAAAACTAATTCTGTATTCAAAGTCTGACAGCTTTGACAACAATAAATGAGATCTGCAGAAAGACAGAGCAGGACAGGATGTAATGTCTGATGGAAGAAATACAAGGCGATTCGTGTGCCTCCATGGAAAACCTTCTAAACACGTCGTCCAACAAGGATATCTTAGAGGAGTTTTACAAGTGACTATGGTTCAAAATGCCTGTAGGTGCAGGAGCACATCCAGTAAAGACATTTTCTTAGTGGAGGTTTTTCTAATGGTGAAGTAGCAAAGTCCATCTCCAGTAGAGGCGTTTGAAGCCCAAGACTTTTGTATAGTACTCAAGAGGAAGCCGTCACAAGGCTACTTCTGCAAGCTGTATGTTCCAGTATGGCTTTTGGGTCTCTTGGTGTCAAAGGAACTACAGTAACTTAGGTAATCTGAGACGTTTTGGTCCTTGCTGTTCACTACTTTCCAAAATGGAACACAGATATTGTGTGGATTCAAATGGCACCATTACTAGCACAACTGTCAAGCGTTGCTTCATACCTGTGCATGCAATTTGTGACGCACTCACTCCTGACTTCTGCAACATGCTTTCTCCTGTACATGCATTAACAGGATGTGACTGTGTCATCACTACTTAATATTGGTAGGGAGAAGGAAATCTGTGTTTAATGTCATAATAAAGGGAGCTTACCACTTCAGAGATCTTGCCAAATTGGAGGAGAGTGATGTACAAGCTGCAATTTCTGCTGCAAGGAAGTTAGTAACAGTACTGTGTGACCAGAGCAAAAAAGAAAAGGAAACCCACAGACGTGAATTGTTGCTTCTCAGTCTAGCTATCAAAAAGAACAAGTCCCTGGCCAAACTCCCACAGTGTGGGGACCGTTTTGAAGAGCATGACAAGTGCATCTTGGAAAAGAAAGATTTGGGACGACATACATAGATAAACCAGATACGGGATTGCCACTGCAACATCAATTGAAAAACATGGATGGTGAACTACTTCCTGTATTCTTAAAGGGCTCAATGGCATCTGAGTTTCTACAAGATCTTCTTAGTGCCTGTACCAATTGCTGCACAATCAACTGTCTATAGTCAAAACAATCTTTCCTGCACAAAACTATGTACATACCAAGGCAATGAAGACTGGTGTAACCATACACTCTCTTGACGGAGCTCATGATGATGATTGATGATTATTGCATATCATTAGTGCTATCACATTTCAATGATACCTGTACAAACTTGTTCCTAGATTTTATTACCCTTTAGATTGTGATGCTTTTGAGGTCAAAGAAATCCAATGTTCTTTGTCTTGAAATAATCATTTAACAAACAGATGCAAATATTTCAGTGTTCATTTTAATGTGTTAGTGTCCTTCTTTATCCCTATTGCTATAGTAACAGCACCATTTGGCAGCTCCCCATATGCATCATCTTAAAGTAGACAAAGTAAGTTGTGTAGAAGGATACATTTAAGTTGACCACATTGGTGTCTGCTGTTCACCTATATGGCATTCAGTGTCAATGACTACAGTATACTATTCTTTTACTGCAAGGTAGGATCAGGGTTAATGTGGAAGTACTGACTTGGATGTGACCCCCCCCCCTCCACCTGGAGTAGTATGTAGGTGAAAGGGCATCACACACTATCCTACCAGATTATTCACCTGTGGAGTTTCTTGTGGCTTTTGTAGTATCCCTCCATCCTGTTAAGTTTACTGTAAGAAATCATAAGCCATGACACTACATAGACACCCAGATCTATACCTCTCATCAGATGTATATAATACTGTTGTTCAACTATCGTAGTAGCTATCTAGGATCAACAAGTGGATGTACAGCAATTGTCAAACTCAAACAAGACAGAGGTGATGCTCAAGGAAAGATGGAAAAATTTAGAGCAAGGAACCATCAAATAGTAAAGCTGGTACATGGCCTGGGAATTGTTCTAGATTGACCGACTGTTTCTGGACACTCAGCCAGAGCTACCTGAAATGCTCTCATTCTTCTGTTGTTGCCCAGAAGGCAGTGCCCCATACGGTCTGTTAATGGCCTGTCCACAGTTGCCTACACTTCCATGATACCTAGTTGGGATGGCAATTCAATGTGTATGCAATACTTGGAAATGAGTGCACTTAATTTCCAAGTTCCAACCAGTTCAGAACACTGCAGTTTGCTTCCTAAGCAGAACTGACTGCTTAGAACACATCATCTTAGTCTGCTATTCATTATACTGTTCCTTTCATATAAAATCAGGTAAAACTTCAGATAAATTTTGGTCCAGTGCAAAGGGAGTGCAATCAATACACCTTTTGTTGTGAATTCTTGCTCTTTTAGAGCGATAATCTACTGGAACAACAATATTGTCAATTTCAGGAGTCAAACTCCATGCAAGCAGGGGGATGGAGCTCTTTCCGCAACTGACCTGCAACCTCATTTTTACTTCTTCAGGAACAGACTGCGACTGCAGTACCCTTGTATAACCTTATTGAATTAAGGTTCAATATCTTTGGAGTTCATTGTATTAAATGTAAAGATTCCAAATTATTGTGGGCCTGTATGATCAAAGGACTACATTGAACGTTGTAGCAGATGATCTTTGGGGACAAGGATGATCTTTGGGGACAATATGTGTGAAGTGGATTTCCTGGGAAACATCTAGGGGGAAACATTTTCTCCCCTGACTTTTCCATCTCTGCTTATGGAGAAACGCAACCCTTTGGAGCTTATGCACTGGGGAGAGGGCAATTATCTGTCTGATTACCTGTTCTCAGGGTCCCAAGATCAGAGACCTGAACTATATAAAGCAGGGATTTACATATTCATTGGGGTGGTTGTTCTGAACTAACAGCTTTTATGAATTCATAACCACAGAAAAATTCCTTGTTGGGGTTTGAAGGACTGAACGCCTACCAGAGCCTTGTTTGGTGTTTGTATTAGCATGTGTGTAGATCGCATTTTTTTAAATGTTTTCTCTGTGATTCTTTCAGTTTAAGAATAAAAAGGTTTGATAAGGAAGGGTGTTGTGGTAACTTCTGATTGATTGTGAAAAATTTACGCTGTCTGTGCCCTGTGAGGAGAAAGCAGGAAAGGCAGCCTGCTTAGGCAGTCTGGCTTGCTGTGGCTATCAGTGTAAGCAGGGAACAGTGCAGATTGGAAAAACCTCAGTCGGCTAGTGGAGAGAGACAGGTCTCCTCCAATCAAGGGAGATGATGGCTGAGGAGCCAGGAGCCTACAGTAGATGCCCTTTCTGAACCATTGGGGGTAGGCAGAGTATACAGGTGCTTGTGGAAGACTTGCAAGGAAGATTACAATTCTAACATAGCCTCCCACAACAATAACAAACTAAAGGGAGAAGGGCGTGTGCCCATGCACATAGTGAAAAAGGAATACTTCTAGCTGCTGCCAAGAAAGGAGTGCAAGAGTTCACTTGATGAACCCTGTCTTGGAAGGCATACTGTGGTATTGGGTGCCTAATCTGAATTGGATGACTCGGAGAGGTGGAAGAACTTGCAGTAGTTGAGGCAAGGGGTAACTAGAGCAGAAGTCAACTGGGACTACAACCCCCAAACTAGCTGTTTCTTGCTGTAACCTTTATTCCCATAAACACTTGTAGGTGTATGCCATAACTGTTTTGTGGCTGCATCCTTCTTATTGGTTATATATAGTAGCTGCTACAACTCCATGTTCTTCCTGCACCTTTCCTACAAAATAGTTTACAAGGGATTAGTAGAAGAGTTGTAACTGAAGTGTTCCCTCAGTTATTCTGCCCTCCCACAAAAAACACACACACCATTATGACTTGGCTTACCCTCCTCATGATGTTAAGATTCCATTAACCAAGCTTTATTGAAACTTCAGAAATTACAAATATAAATTAATTTACAAGTGTTAGTATGGGGGATTTATATGAAAACAGAAATTCTGGCTCACACACTGAGTGATATAAAGTGTTATAGTTTCTGATGTGCTTCAGGTTGTCCAAGGAGAATTAAAGGGGTATAAAATAGATTACACACAGCACAGTATTTCTAACTTTTCATTTTTTACATATCTACAGAGTTAGCAGTAAGTCATCCTCTAACTTATAAGGCTAAATACAGGACTCTGTCTTTAATCACTTTTAGAGTGCTAATTATTTGTGTTTTGTGAATTATTTTGCTTAGCTTGTCAGTGGAGCAAGCTAGAATACCCACAAGACTTCAAATGAGTAAACTATGAAATGAGAAATGCAGGTGGCTTTCGTCTAAACATTAATTATTTTAGATATGTTCAGTTACAAAGTTTCTCTAAGGTATCATCCAAAGTATAATCAAAGACTGCCATAGACTGAAATAATTGCAGGAACAGAAGCGCTATTCATCTGGTAAATTCTGTTACCTAAGACAATATTGCAGGCTACAAGTATGCAGCATGTAATAGATGTCGGAAGAGACTCTCTTGAATTTAACATGACTGTTTGGACAAAAGTATAGTAATTTGGGCGTGCTTTTGAGTCTTTCGGATAGGTCAGAAACTACTGACACTTGCTAATGGTTTTCAGTTATGGTTACAAGATCAATTAACAAAAGCATGTAAATCTACTGATTCAGAACTTTTTTTTTTTAAATATATAGTATAAGCAATAGAGCGACTTCCACATTTAATCTGGCTTGTGCTGTTGCTTGGCTAGTGAGCAGTGATTCTTATACGAACTGTGGTTTTGTTTTGTTTTACTTTTATTTGGTGGGGTTCAATTAAATTTTCAAAACTGAGAATTCTTCCTATGAACTTCCTTTGAAGTGTCACTTTTTCATATGTAAGGCTACGTCTAGTCTCAGTAGATTTTGCAATGTGCCGTTTTTTCAGTTTTAGCAAATGGGTAAGTGTCTTTATAAACAATTACACCGATCCGGTTTAACAAAACATGGAACTTTCTTTTATTGCAGGATATGATATGTCTACCTTCATAAGGCGTTATAGTAGATACTTGAATGAAAAAGCATTCTCCTACAGACAAATGGCATTTGATTTTGCAAGAGTGAAGAAAGGGTAAGCTGTTTATTTACATATTTAAACTTAATTATGATGGGACTTGAGTGAAACCTGACTCTTCTGACATTAAAATAAATAATTATCTAATGCTTTAATGAAAGGGCATAGTTTAAGTATTAGTTGAACAGCAAATGAAAGATGCAACTAAATCTAAACATTAAGAAATAATTTAGTTTGTCAAGTAGTGGTAGTCCATACTCCCTCAGTGCAGTCTTAAATAATGTATTGAGCTGAGTTGTGTGAAAACCCCTCAATGCCAACTGGTAGAGGGCACACCATACTGTAACCCTTATCAGGCCTGACACACTCACTGCCTCCAACACAGTTGTAATATGTATCCAAAGATATCCTTTGTAAACTGGTGATGTCTGATCAGGAATATCATTGTGTGTATGTGTGAGTTGGGCATAAAGGTGTGTGTGTGCTGGGTATATGATTGGAGGCACTGAATGGATCCAGTGGATCCTTACACAAAGGAACGTAGTATTATCTGTCTGCTTGGCTGGATTACAGACAGAGGTCAATGAAAGTACACATACATGTAAGATAAATCAATCAATCCAAGCTAATAATAATAAATTTATATAATAAAAATAATAAATTTGTTAGTCTCTAAGGTGCCACAAGTACTCCTTTTCTTAATCCAAGCTAACAAGCTGAAGCTTAGAGAACATACTGGTGGTTTGTTTTCTTGGCTCTTTAGACAGAAATAATGGATGCTGGAAAATATAAGGGGAACAAAAAGATCTTCTAGTTATCTGTCACTTAAGTGACGACAAAGGAAAGCGCACCCTCTGAGCCTGAGAAAGTTGGATCCCCCAGCCTGGCAGGCTAGAGATTCTGGTAACTTGATTTGAGAACTGCTTAAGCAAAGACTGTAACTTGCTAAAATTAAGTTTTAGTCACTAGAAAGTGTTTTGTTTTGTAATCATATCTTGTAACAATTTTATCTTAGTATCACTTAAATCTCTATTCTTTGTAGGTAAACTTATTCTTAGCTTTACTACAAATCATACCTGTGCTGTTCTAATAAAGTATCGAATGAGTCCTCAGGTAACCAAACAGGCTTGTGTGTACAGTGTCTTTTTGGAGGCAGTGAACTGAATTTCTGTGTGTCCAGTCTCTCTGTGGACACTACAGAGCCATGTGTCTGGAAACTCAGGAATTGGGGGTTCACAGGTTGGTGGTTTTTAAACCTGCAAGGCAGAGTAAAGACAGAGTGTCAAAGAATCTGCTAGTGAGGCAGACTGACTGACTGGCATGGTAGGAAGCTGACATACCCTTCAACCTCTGCGCAAGAGAGCTTTATGTAGATTAGACTGTAACATAGGACACTGAGCTAGGTGTCACAATGTTAAGTCAGGATGACTAAACTGAGTAGAAAATCTGTATATAGGAGCTTTCAGTGCAGTGCATTTATTTTTTTATTTAAAACTGCTATAACATGTTTTTTCTGCAGGCATATTGCATGTAGAAACTGGAGAGAGCGTTATTGCTCTTAGTCCTGAAGCTACCATATTTGGAAGGCTGTACACTCTTCTTGTAGAAGGTTATAGTAAAAGAGTTCAAGCGCCACAAGAACTGGAAGATAGGCAGAGTAAAGAAGCTTAAACTTCTATACTTAAAAAAAAAAAAAATTTAATGGAGGGGACATTGGGCCATATTGTCATAGTTCCATTGCAGATGATGGTTATGGGAGATAGCAGTTCCCTGAAATAAATATTTTTAGGGTTTTAAAAATGTTCTCAAAACTTAAAGCAAATGAGCAGTAGAATAATTACTAAGAGATTGTTAGACCAGCTTGATGAGAATTTGGTGAGAATAATGTAATAATTCATCTTTCAAAACATACGGGATCAGATCAAATGAGCCAGCTGGCCTTTTCAGGCCCTACTAAATGTTTGAATTGCATTGTGATAGTTGGCATTTTACTGTGTAGACTGCTTTGTCTTGCTTGTTTTTTCTTAATAGTACTTTCTTGAGGCACTTGAACAAAATATTTTTACCAAGAAAAAGATGGTCTTAACCTTCAAAAACTTTTTTTAAAAAACCTGTTTTTAGTTTGTTTGTAGACTATCTCTATTCAAACTATCCCCTCTTTAAAAAAAAAAAAAAAAAAAAAAAAAAGCCTGCATAAGGAGGGGCCTTGAAGCTTATCTGGCTCTGGACAAAGGACAGAAGTAAATTCTGGAGCTGAGGCTGTCCACTGAGTGCCCTCTCTCCCTACTCCATCTGTTAACATAGGATGTTCCTGCTAACAGTCTCTAGCTGATCTCAACTGCTGAGTTGGAAAACCTAACAGGATGGCAGAGGTACCCAGGACCCAAACTAGAGGGCTTACTAGATCCAAAAACAACATCTTGAACTTCTCTCAAACCAACTGGAACTAGCAAGTTTGGTAACAAACAGGCAAGTGTTCACTGATGCTCCCCCAAAATACCCACAGTGAGGCACCTCTCCACTACCTGCCCGTAGCATCAAGGAATCTCATTTGTGCTTGCTATGGATCAGTTCCCTGAAACCAATAGCCTCCGGCAGCACAAGCACCATTTTCCAGAGTTTTCTCTCTGTGTGTAGGTAGCAATAGGTACATACCAACCCCTGAGTCCTTGGAATGTTCCCTACAGTGTCTTGCCCCTTATCCCTTAGACACACTCAAAATTACCAGGTCTCGTATTCCCAAAGGAACAGTACACACCAGCTTGTAAGAGTCAGCTGGGGACCATTGCTTTGCTTAATATCACAGAGCTTAATATATTTATAGTGAAAGCAGTAATAAACTTATTACAAGTAGTGTAGTAGTGAGTAAAACTATTCGAAACGCATAACGTGCTTTCTACAGACTAAACTTAACTAAACTTCTCTCGCCCAAAGTCCTATGCCACATTTTCAACCATGGCTGTCTAAGATTCTGCTTTCATGAATGCAGACATGCTGTCAGTTTACTTCCTAGGTGCAGGATACCAGGGTATCTTTTTTGCTTTCTAGAAATACCCACAAAGTTCATTGTCTTTACTCAAAGACAGAATAACCCTCCAAGGCTTGTTTTTTCCTGTATGTGCTTTCCTGTTTTCACATCTCAACATTTGACTACATGTGTAAATATACAACGTTTAATTTATATCCCAACAGAGAGAGAGAAACCTTTCTTGCCTCCTGTCTGGAGAAACCGGTTTAAGACATTTTACCTTTTGGTGACCTGCTTTTATCTTATATGCTTAAGAACATAACTTTCTGGTACACATACGTAACTCCTTGCCTGGCACATGTATATACATTTCACCAGTGTGACATCAGCTTTCATTTGAGACCTCACGTAACATTCTTGTGTGAAACAGAATGTGCGTACCAGAATCAGGAATTCCTGTAACCCCACTGCGCACCCTTCCCAGTCAGCATTAAGAACATCTTCAGTCACAAACATCCCTTCAAGTTGGGCTAAATATTTCATCTTCACCATTTCCTGTGGCTTTCCATCAGCATGCAAACATTACCTGTTTTCATCTGTCAGTTTTATAGAATATTAAACTTGTAGGCAGTGGGTTTGCACAGATGTTGCTGATTTGCTAACTTAGCCTGTAGAATCATTACAGGGTTTATTACAGCTCACGAATGTGTGAGAAGGAAACCTCCACGTGCATTTCAGAGCCCAGGTTGAGTATGTAGCAGTGAGAAAAACATGTATTGGTGAACTGAGCATATTGATACAGAAACTCAAGGCCATGAACATAACTGCACAATGCATTTTTTAGAATTCATTTTCAGTACATAAGGACTACTAGGTGGTTGTAAATGTGTGTTCACGTGGAATAAACAACAAGTTGGTCTCTGTAGTATGAGAATGAATACTCTTGGGTCTCTATTCTTTAGTGTGAAACAGGCTGGGATTCTTCTAACTTAAGATTTATTTTTTTGGTCCCTGTAAGGCACCAATAGTTCAGCTACATTCCAAGATAAACAGCTAGTGGCTCAGTGCCCTCTATAATCTTGTTTCAGTTCCTTTGCCGACTGCTTATAGTTAGTTGCCAATTAACATTACTACCAACCTGATTTGGTTACAGCCTCTGCTGCATTCCTAGACATGAGCAGCTGATTAGGGGAACACTTGTCCTCAGAGTTGTTCATAGCACCAGTATCTGCTTCAACTACTTCACTGTGTAAGTGAAGGCATCTTGGAGTTGCTAGCATCTTAAACAAAAAAACAAACAAACAAACCAAAAAACCCACCAGGCTTTCAGCCACTGTTTTGTGTGTTTAACTTCAGGTAATTAGCGTAGTTTTCCTCTTGTGTTCTTCGTTCAGTGCACGGAGCATCAGTCGCCTTAATGGTTTACTGTTGGCACTGATTTCTCAGCCACCTGATTCAGTGGTCTGATCTTACATTGAAATGTTGTGTATTCCTAAGTTATTGACTTCAGTGCCTTCTCAGCGCGTGGCTATTGGGTTTTGGTCTCATCTAGAGTTGACAGAAGAGACATTCAGAGGGGAAGATCCACTATCAGGTAAGGGTGAATTGGGATATTTCTGTTCTGCGGATATTTCCTAATCTGCCCAGAAAATAGAGCATCCCTGGTTTCCTGAAGTCTCTGAATAACTTCTGTAAGCCTGATTCTCATCCCAGAACTTCAAAAGCATTCACCTGAAATTGGATGCTTAGCCCTGCATCTGACATGCTGCATATACCTCACTAATTTCTGAGATTTCTGACTCCAAACACTCCAAGGTTGTACCATCCAACTTGCTGAGGTGCCTTCATTTCTATGAACCCTTATGCCTTGTTTCACCTTCCTTGCATCTGTTTTGACTTGCTTAGTAATGGTTCGTAATTCCTGGTTCACATTATGAAGGTGCTGTTATACCCTCATAGTGCTACAGCAGAAGTTATGACTGTATTATTCTTATCCTCTTATTGCTAAATGAATACTTCAGGGAACATTTTCTTTATGGTTTTATTTATTTGCTCTGTTCCTTGGGCTGGGGATCTTGTGTCCTGGAGACACCATATAGGAATCTTACAGGCTTGCTTCAGTAGCTTCCCAAGAACCATTTGGGATGCTCCCTGGTGTAAGAGTTTCTCTTCTCCAGCAAGGAGGTAATCTTCCCCCATCAGTCCTTTTTTATTTATGGTGTTGAAATCCCTACTAAGTGACAAGAATATTAACATGGAAATCTTCTGGAAGTTTAGTCATCTTAGTAACCTTAAATGAATTTCTCCTTACTTTTTCCACTCTCAGAATTCTCATTCACAATACATTGTCATTTAATGGCACCCTATTATGCTTGTGAATAAGTTAGTAATGCACAAGAACTGCACACATTATTCTCTAGGCTACATTTGGTAGTCTTGAGGTCTATTTTAAGACTTCAAAACTCTTTTTTTATGACTAATCTACTGGTTTAAAGTCTGATTTGCATTTCAGAGATCCCTTTCAAGGTGTAACACATTATTTCTTACTATGTTATATCTAACTATAGAGACTCCAGACACATTGCTTGATTGCAGCTAAAGGGGATGACTGGATAATGTGTATCAGATCATCAACTCACAGACCCAGAGGTCTGTGCTAATCTTCTTTTAAGAGTAATATACAGTTCCCTGAGCCAGATCTCCAAAACCCTCTGTCCATTAATCACAAAGACTTCCAGACTTGATTACAGTATTTACACAGTGGGCCTTACTGTCTCAAAAACCAGACCACTAATCTTCCTGGCTGAAGAAGTGGTCCATGGTTTGAGGGAGACGTGCTGTATTTATGGTCCGCCATCTTTGGAGGTGTGTGTGTGTTCAGTTTGACAGTCACCAGGAGCATAGGATGGGTTTCTCTAGGTATTAGAAATTCATAGAAACAAACAGAGAAATACAGGCAGAAAGACAAACAGGAAGTACTTGCTGGGTACTGGAATTGGTTTTTATCCACTATGGATGGAATAGGTTAGAAAAACTCTCATCCACTCAAGTTTTTATTGTAAAAAATATTTTCTTCTTGACTACATGGCCTTGCTTGTTTGTCAGAACTTCCCTGTGATGTGAATACACTCTTCCTGGTCATATATAAAAAGGTCAGTTTTGTGTTCGTCTTTGTTCCTTCATAACAGTAGAATCTGTAGGTTTATGGAGGCTCACTTCAAAGTTCTTAGTCTCCACAAGTAGAAATCTGTTCAACAAGTTAGCTTTAGAGAAGAGTTCTACTCCTGTAGTTCAACTTCTCTGAAGGTATTATTTGATTGTATTCCTGTTTTGTGCACCCATCTCCCCTCAGAGCTGTTGAAGGTAACTTTTTTTTTTTTTTCAAGTTTCAGAGTAGCAGCTGTTAGTCTGTATTCGCAAAAAGAAAAGGAGGACTTGTGGCACGTTAGACTAACAAATTTATTTGAGCATAAGCTTTTGTGAGCTACAGCTCACTTCATTGGATGCATCCACTGAATGCATCCAATGAAGTGAGCTGTAGCTCCCAAAAGCTTATGCTCAAATAAATTTTAGTCTCTAAGGTGCCACAAGTACTTTTCTTTTCTTTTCTTTTTTTTTTTTTTTCCCAAGTGACTATTTCCGTGGGGACTCAAAACATAGAAAGCAAAGAGCTTCCTTTTTATCAAGGAAGTGAAACTGAATTTTCTCTATGGGATTGCTGAGGCTTTAGAAATTGGTCTCACTATCAGACTGAACTAGTGTTGTCTCAAAGGGTCAAATCTTTGAGAACTATTCGTAGTACCATAGTGCCAAGTAACAGGACCCTACTGTAGTAGGCACTGTACAAACTAGGGGAATTCCAATCTCTGTGCCAGGGTGTGGTGACCAAAAAGTAGGAATGATGGAATCGATTCAAAAGATACTTGAAGATAAGCAGAATTACAGGTAGCTGACTGCCCTTGTGGATGCTATAGTGGGAGAACATTTGAGTACAACACTGTATCTTTGTGTCTGACACGATATGCTGCACTGTATTTTTCCATGAGTGCTATGACTACCTGTCGCTTTTTTTTTTTTTTTTTTAGTAGTAATAGACTACTAATTAGGTACTTAGCAAACAATGGAACCTATGAAAAAGTGGACCTCTCCAACACTTACTAAGATTTAATTTCAATTTTACATTTTATATGAAGCACTGAAATAAACAGGTGACTTAGATGGCAACAAAAATGTATTTGAGATGCTGTGTTGTGTTTGAAACTTTCTAAACCACCACCCTATTGTACTTCAGGCCTTCTAGTTAATGAGTAACTGATCTTTAATCAAACTTGTCTCTTAACTTATGTTCTTCTGTCTTGCAGAGCTGATGGTGTAATGAGAACAATGATTCCAGAAAAGCTGTTGAAGAGCATGCCAATATTACAGGAACAAATTGATGCACTACTTGAATTTGATGTATGTATTCAGAATTTTAAATTCAAAACAAAAGTATAAACATTACTTCATACTTTTTTTTAAAGTTAGCTAAATGTGTTGCTTTACCCTACTAGCAGCTGAGATTAATGGGACTTAACACTTTTTACTGCAATAGGGCACAGCATGTTTTTCCTCCAATTTGTTGCATTTCAAGGGTTGGGTGAAGTACAGCATTCCTTTTTTAATTTTTTTTTTGTTTTTAGAGTAAATGAATATAGGTTGTGTAGACAATGCAAAGTAGATAGTAGTAAAGAGGATATAATAAAAGTGGGCTGTGGACAGGGGAATGAAGGAGTAGACAGGATGAGGCAGGAGGAGAGATTGGGAGTAGAAGAGTTGATGCTCAAGTTTCTTTTTTGTTTTGTTTTTGTTTTTAAACTTGAGCTTGGGAATTTCCTTTTACATATAAAGGAGAGGACGTAAGGAAAGAATGGGATGGAGAGTGATTGAGAGCAGCAGAAGAAAGATGAAAAAATAAGAGGGGAAAATACTGCTGCAAATCTGTTAAGACCAGGGTGGAGCAAATATAAATCATAAGGTTTTTGTTTGTTTGTTTTTTTTAAATCAGATGGAGGCTTCGTAAAACTACACTGGAAACTTGTGCTATTGTAATTTAAGATTTAAAACTTTCTAATGAACTAAATTATAAATGCTAGCTTTTTTACATGCCACTGCTGGTAGGGTTTCTTAAGCAGGTAAATAACTTCACTCACCAGAATAGCCCCATTGTCTTCAGTGTGACTGCTTGCGCACTTAGTTAGGCATGTGCATAAGTGTTTACAACATCAGTGGCTAAAATGTTTTTATTGAAAACTTTTCTCAGTGGCATGAAATCTTTGTCACTTAAAATAAATTTTTTTTTATAAAAGTTCCCCCTCCCCGCTCTCCTGCTGGTAATAGCTCACCTTAAGTGATCGCTCTCGTTACAGTGTGTATGGTAACACTCATTGTTTCATGTTCTCTATGTATATAAATCTCCCTGCTGTATTTTGCACTGAAAGCATCCGATGAAGTGAGCTGTAGCTCACAAAAGCTTATGCTCAAATAAATGTGTTAGTCTCTAAGGTGCCACAAGTACTCCTTTTCTTTTTGCGAATACAGACTAACACGGCTGCTACTCTGAAACCTTAAATAAAATGGTTTCCATGTTAACATTGAAAAGTTTATTCACACTTTCAGTGCATTGACACAGTATTGTGAACTCTTATATGCAACATAGGCCAAAGTTTTCAAAAGTGGAAATCTAAAATTAAGCTTCTAAACTTCTTGGGCACCTAAATGGCTTAGGTGTCGATATATACACTGGAGTTGGAGGTGTAATTAGGTGTAAACTAATAAACGTTAGTCTCTAAGGTGCCACAAGTACTCCTGTTCTTTTAACTTAATATGTATCTGCTGCTGAAAGCCAAAATGTTAAGCATTTTATAGATCAATTAAATGTACCTGAATGGAGTTCTATTTGTGTGTAGGTTCATCCAAATGAATTGACAAATGGCGTCATAAATGCTGCATTTATGCTTCTCTTTAAAGATCTTATCAAGCTTTTTGCATGTTACAATGATGGAGTTATTAACTTACTAGGTAAGTAGGCTGATGAAATTTTATTGTAAAGTAGTAGACTTAATTTCTACTCAAGTTTTTCTGAGGCAACTTTAAATACTCTTGCCAAATAAAAGATGTGATAGTCTGTTTTTTGGTTTGTTTTTATATCCTTAATCGGACATGCAGGTTTTCTACAGCAGTTACTCAACTAGACAAGCTGTAAAAGAATTGGATAGTAATGGAATTTGAAAATATGACTTCAGGAAGCAGAAAAAAATAGAATTCTTACAAACACTTAATTATTTTAGTATAAAAAGAATTGACACTCTTGACACACTAGTATTTTTTCCAAGTGTAAAAATACCCTTTTTGTCTTGCCCATTTATTATTCAGTTATAAACACCTTGCCTTCTAAAATACCAAGAAAACAGAGCAAGAACTGGAATCTTAAATGAAGAGACTTGGGGTGGGGCTGGGATATGTTAACTTTCATCCCTGATTATTTTAGCCTTTACTTATTAGTACAGAACTTTATAAATCATGTACTCCTAACCATTACTATACAAAGTTTTATGATACAGACTTTAGCTGACTCACATTAAGTTTTTGACAAGGTATCTGGGTATTGTAGTTACTTGAATCTCATAAATGCATACTGAGACTTTCTCTATCAGTTAAAAATAAATCCTACTCTTAAAAAACAGGATTGACATTCAGAGACATTCTTATCAACAGGACAGCCACATGTGACAGGGTGCAGGCTCTACACTCAACCAGTGTGTTGCTTTCTCTTCTGGGCTAACAATCTGTAGGGCTGAATTTGTAATTCTGACCCCTTGCTGACTTTTTCCTTGGCCTTATAGCTTTAACTGCCCACAAGGATGGTGATACTTGATTTCAGTTATGTTGTATCTTGTGATGGGGGACAAGTTCACCAGGAACTTAGAGGGTTCGCATACAGTGACTGTTAGTAATTGTCCAGTTGGGATGAGTTTCAACTACTGAACTGGAGAGAGATTCTAGTTTCTGTTTATTACTTTCAAGTCATCAATTTTCTCAGCATAGGCAACTCAAAGCTGATAAATTGTAGATGTTTTTTATAAAACAGCTAATATTTTATACGTCATGAACTAAAATGCTTACTGTCTTCATGTTTTTTCCCCACTTCTTGTTTCTGATGGAGTTTTCTTTGAAATTCTAAACAAATTTAGAAAGCCTCCTACTTGGAAATGACATGTCTGTCTGGAAACTGTACCTACTGTTGCTTAGAACAGTAACTGTAACAGTCGGAGGGTGGCTGGCCCCTTTAAAGGGAGATAGGTCTTGATCCACCTGTGACAAAACTGATATACCTCCCCAGGTGGAGGGAGGATGGATTAAGTCATGTGACTAAACCTGGTTGAGGTGGTGTAGAAAAAGGGGGCCTGTGGACTGCAGAGTATGCTGCAGGAAAGGAGTCTGCTGCCATGGTGCCTGAGGAAGAGAGACTCTAGGCTAGAGCCCAGGGAGTTGTGGTTGGGTACAAAGCCCTGGCTGGAAGTTGTGTTTTATTGCTAGGGAGAAGACAAAGAAGGCAGATCAGGCCTTGTATCTTCTTCAGCTGCTCTGAGAGCAGGAGGAGACTGTACTTCAGGGAAGAAGGGCTGTGTCCAGTTTAAGGCTGATGTGGGAGATTTTCTGGGTTAATTCTGAATATTGTGTTAATGAATCAGACCCCAAAAAAGGTGGCTGATGTGTGGGTTCATGAAAGCCTTTTGTGTTTTAGAGTTCATTGTGGAACCTGAAAGAGGGGAAACTGAGGCAGGGTGTCTCAGAGCCATGCCAGCCACAAGGGGATGGTCAGGAGGCAGATGGTGCATGTACAGTAACTACAGCCGTGAGCTAGCCAGGGAAAATTCTCTTCAATATGTCAATTTTGTGTCATGGGTTTTTTGTTCATGGGAAACTGCCCTTCCTGTCGCATGCAATAATATGGCCTAATAAACTGCATTGGGGTGGAGGGGGTTTGTGTGCATGATGTTCTCCAGGCCCCGCAAGAGGGTGCTTACCAGTAGTATAGTTTCTTCTGTTTGGTTGGGATCAAGCTGTCTCCTTAGCAGGACTCCTGTGTGGAGCTGGGACAAAATTTACTTTCCCCAAACCTCTCCATGGAACTAGGAAGGAGTGGGAGTGCTGTGTGCGTTCAGGCATGTGCTCCTTTGCTGGTTCTAGGGAATAATTGAGAAGTTGGACCTTGCTTACTGTTGCTGCTTCCGACGGTTGCAACAGTGAAGAAACTGGCAGCTGTTTGTGGAAGGACTAATTTGGACTGAAAACCTGGATGTTTGGGTGTGTCAGGTTTTTTTTGTGGAGGGGGGGCGGTTTAAGGTGGTGCTTAAGGAATTGCAAGATTTTTATGATTGGATAAAATGTGCCTCTTTGTGGAATAGACTGTGCTTATGAAGTGTTTGTTCTTGTATTCTATTTCATAAACCTTCATGGGTTTTTTCATGATGCTTCTTCAAGTGCTCAGGGTTGAAAAACCCACATCGACCCTGTTTTATAGTAATGGTTGTGAATCTGAAAAATGGGCATAAGACAATGTCTCAAAGTCCAAAGTGAGAACAACTGTTTTAGAGTTTTGTGAACCTTATTTGGTATTGGGGAAGAAGGAGAAAAAAGCTCCTTGAACTTAGACTACTTTCAACTTATTTTCAAATTAGTGATAGGTATGCAAACATAAGTGTACTCACTGTTTTTGTTTAAATATTTCTAAAACTGGTTTTCTGAGAGCTTAAAAACCTGGATCACAAAAATTTTCATAATGGAAATTATGAAAAATTTAAGATTTTTAGCTGCTGGTCACGTAAGATCCTTGATAACTTTTACTAATGACTAGAAGAGCTACTGAATTAGTTTCGCAAATATGTAGAGGTAAATTAACCATGTGCACCAGTTAAACTTACTTCAATTGTGTCATGTAGTTGTAGCTTAAGATAATGTTGCATTTTAGCTAATGGAGGAGGAGGGAGAGGCCTTAATAGGACCAATCAATATACCACTTAACAATTAAATTATTTAAGTATCATTTTTCTGTAAATAGGATTGCAGATGAGTGCAGATCTACCATAAATGTAGTTCTAGTGACTGACATACTGCTAAAGAAAAAATGGTTGTTCACTTTTATATTTTTCTTCTAGAGAAATTTTTTGAAATGAAAAAGGGACAGTGTAAAGATGCTCTTGAAATTTACAAACGGTTTCTGACTAGAATGACCAGAGTATCTGAATTTCTTAAAGTTGCAGAGGTAAGTAACCTCCAATATTATCATGAAAAATCTTAAGTGACAAACTGCTAAAGGATAAGCTATATTTTCCTCAATATCAGAGTAAAAAGCACATACATCAAAATATTACTTCTATTTTCAGACGTTTGATACACTGTGTACTATTCATGGCTCAAACAGTGCTGATTAAATCCAGGTTCTAAAGTTCTTGGTCAGTAGTGGGTTGAAGCACAAGATATGAAAACTAACCATAGCTTGTAGCATTCCATTCATGTTTAGAACCACAACCTGTGCCAATGGACAGTCCCTGACTTAAATGTAACCTTGGAGAGGGTGGCAATTTTGGGGACTACAGGTGATCTTCATGAAGATCTAGTTGTCAGCTTGACACCTGAAGATAGATTTGACACTTTTGTACAACGTTCCTAGCTCAAGTAGAATATGCAGCAAGTGTGCCAATTCATAATATTCTCCTGCTACATGGACACTGCTTAGATTTATAATCTTCCTTTCTTCGTGATGGATAGAGAAGCGGATTACATTCTAAAATCAATCAAGTGACTTTGGAGTTGAAAGAACTCTAAATTGGAGCGAAAGTCTCAAGGCAATGAGCTGAGACTTAAAAAATTGGAACAAAAAAATAGAAGCTCTGGGCCCCACCACAACTGGACTAAGGATGCTAGCAGAGATTGGTATTTTAACATTTATTTTAGTTTTCCAAAGCACTGAAAGGGGCATAAGGGACCCAGATTGAAGGGTGAAGAGGTGCAGCTCCTGCAGGGGCTCTTTCACTGATTTGAGAGAGGATTAACTGAAAGTTTCAAAAAGAGTTCTGAGTCCTGGATAATGCTTTCTTGAGCTCACTGCTGCTGCCTTTTCAGACCAAATGCATTAGAGCTGGAAAGTTCTGCTTGTACGTGCTAGGGAGTGCAAGACCTGAGTGAGAATTGAGGTGTTTTTGGAGGGTTGGCGGGGAACCTTTGTTTCTAAAGAAACTTTTTTTGCTCCCTACAAGGAAGCATTGCAGCATTTTCAAGGTGCTTGGGTGAGGGAGTGGCTTGTGGGGAGAAAAATCTGTATACAAATTAGAAACTTCATAACTTAATGATTTTTAGACGTAAAGCATAAGAAGTTAGTTGAAAACAAAATATGCCACAGTTTAATCAATTTGAATACTTGCTGCAGTTGTAGCATATGACCATTGCTGGTTTCTCAATAAATTTTTTTTTTTTTAAATCCACAGCAAGTTGGAATTGATAAAGGAGACATTCCTGATCTCACACAAGTAAGTTTCTAAATTTTGTATAAACAGATGCAATACGGAAAGACACAATAAACTAAAATTGTATGAGGAAAAGAATCAGATAATTAGCATGTACACTTATACATACATTTCTTGAAATCCTTCTCAAATGCAAAAGGGAGTAATTTGCAAATTGTCAACCATTTTTGGCAGATTGATCTCTGCTGGTCATATAATCCCAGAAGACCAGTTTCATTTTCTGACTATTGTCTTACAGTTTGTAACTAAATAATGAAAAGACTGCCTATCTGTTCTCCCTTGTAGGCATGCAGATTTATCCCACAAGAAGTGCGAGTACTGCATTTAAAAAATGGACAAAGGTGTCATCGCACTGAATTCGTGCTTTGACCTAGTTCATAATTTCAACTCTGGCAGAGTGTCTTGGTCCATAGATATAAAGAAGTTGTCATAATATGACCAAATAAGAATATCTTAAACTTTAAAACATAGTAAGGAGCTAAAACTAGAGGCAGAATTTTATTCCTTGATACTCAAACATGGATCCAACTCCTTACTTACAGCAACTACAAGTATTAATGTGGCATTCCTGTTTTTAACAAGAACCATAACAATCTTTTGTTAATTGTTTGCCTTAATGCACAGTAGTATGAACATTTTCATTAGTGAATGCAGAACGGTGTATTCAAATCAAATTATAACTTCTTGCATATCTCAATGCCTGCAAAATGGCACAGAAACTAAAAGCTCTTAATCAAACTGGAGAGCAATTGTATAAAAATCTAATGAATTTTAATAGAATATGTTCACTGCTTATAAATATATATTAAAAGCATCTAAATACTTGGTTACCTACTATATTCCCTAAATTGTTTTTTCTGATTGGAAAATATCCCTTTATCGCAAATAAAAGTTTGTGTTTAACGTTTTGGCTTGAGTTGAGGAAAATAACAGAAGCCTAAGGAATTCTTGAGGTTTTTATATAATCTAAAATACTTGCATTTACAACAAATTTACTTTTAAAATCGTTGAATTTCCATTTTAGTCTGCTAGAAGCAAAAATTGTATAACTACATTACATTAAATGTTTCAAGTTTTCTTTTTACAAAGTAATACCTATATGTGGGGTCACAGCTTCCAGGGTAGCTGCTGCACTACTGTCCCTTCTTGGGATCTGCGTGCACTCCCATAGATGTCAGGCCTCAGATCTTTATCTCTTCTAAGGTAGAATTCTGTAATTTTCCCACTTTTAGACCAGGACTTGTGTTACAACCCCTTGAATACCAGCTATGATTACTTCAGAAGGCCCAACTGGGATTTGAATCCTGCTGTTGAGTTCTCTCCCAGAGCTGTGACTAGTAGTTAGTTCACAGGGAACACACAGTTTTCTCAAGCAGTATTGTTCAATATTATCAGTAGGAATAAAGCCGTTTGAGACATGGGGTACAAATAAGAGGCCTGACCACATGAATCTTACATTGCTTTTAGCTTAGCTGCTCCTGGCCTAGATTCTTAGGCCTAGGGTGACCAGATGTCCCATTTTATAGGGACAGTCCCATTTTTGGGGACTTTTTCTTATATAGGCGCCTATTCCCCCCCCCCACCCCCTCTGGTCCTGTTTTTTTCAGTTATGTGGTCACCCTACTTAGGCCCTGTTTAGAGAGAGGCTGCTTGCGTACAGCTCTTACCTCTCCCCTAGTTTGTATCAGTCTCCTAGCATACTGACCACTTCTCCCTCTTCCTTTCTGCCAGGGCCACCTTCTAAGGTCTCTTATTTTAGGGGTCTCAGCCTTTTTGATCTCTGGTACGTCTGATGGCACCATTATTTTTTGTTAGCTGCTTTAAAGGTGTTTACCAGAAGCTATCGTTCTTTCCTCCTCAGTTCTTTAACCCCTTTATACTCCCCTTTGATTTAACTCTATGCACTATAGTGCAGCTATGCAAAGCTGAACATAGAAATAGTCTTGCATGATATTGATAAGATATTAAACACTTCCACACTTTGTCACATGTAGATTATTAAATCCTTAAACTAAGAGGTTTTAATTTGGGCTATGGCTGTTAGGAAGCACCCAGAAATTGTTACACTGAAATTAATTCTTGGAGTACTTCTGCAAATTTGCCCTTACTATGCTGCTAAGCTTCTGCAGCCTTTCAGGAAACCAGTGCCCATTGGACTGCATGAGCAGCTTCTGTCACAAACATTCCAAACCAGTACTAAAAGGGCAGCGTGTCATGTTTATATCTTAGACCCTGACTGACTAAGCACAGATGGTGCCAGTATTTCTTAATGTGAGCCCTTAAGTCAGGGTCCCTGAGAAATCTTGGATCAGTATCTGGCTCCAAAGATGCCCAAGTCAAGTAAACAGTCACCAAAAAATCAGGTACTAGCTCCTATCTAGTCTGGCTGGCATGGTAGGAGCAAACAATTCTCAGGTACTGAAGAAACTTGCATCTAGGCAGAATCAGGTCTGGGCAGGAAACCTCAGGTTGGTACCGACGGAGTCACCAGAGAGACTTGCATTTTGATAACAAATGTGTTTCAAAAGCGGTATCTAAATTCCACCAGATGCAGATAATCAGTCCCCTAGCACAGTGGTTCTCAACCAGGGGTACATATTTGAAATAAAATCTTTTTATTTATTTATTTGTTTCCAGTTTTACTGCAATTTTGATTTGGAGGTTAGCCTTTTTAAAAAGTTTGTTTCATGTCAAATTAAATCCTTCCTATGACCTCAAATGAAATTTTTGACTCGTTTGTTTGTTTTTGTTAGCCAGCCAAACACAAATCATGTGGGGGTCTATCTGAAATTCCTTAAATTTTTTGTTCAGCTGCTGAACAGAAGAAGCAGTTATTTCCGCAGCTGTAATTGAAATACCAGTTATATTTTTATGTAAGGTGACATTACCTATGTGTTCTTAAGGCTCTGTCTACTAGGTCTATAATGGTTTGTGGCATTCCTTAGTGGTGGTAATAAATATCTCCCAAAATGTCCTATGTAGAAGATTTACATGTACACAGTGTTGTTCTCTCAACTTGGCATCTAGGTTTGATGCTTTGCAGCCTTAAAGAAGGGAAATATAGTGGGTTTTAACTTTTCATAAATACTTCTGTTTATTTCCCAACCATGTTTCTCTTGTTGGATTTTTGCTTCATATATATTTTAGTCTTTCTAGTTCAGCTTCAGGGAGTTGGAAGTTGAGGTGGGAGTCTTAATTGCTAGAAAACGTGAGGGATTTTTAATTTTAGTAGCCAGACAAAATATATCAGTTATGCCTGAAGAGAACAGGCTCATGGCAGCCACCACTAAACTGAATAGAAGATTAGGCTGATTTGCTAACTTTAGAGCCATCTTCTGTGCCTAGTCATCTGTGCCAGAGATAATCCCCATGAATGTGTCATAAAAACTTCTTAATAGCAAATGTTGCCAGCTGCATGCTATTAAACTTCATATTTAACTAGTTTGAGCTTAGGGTGACCAGATGTCCCAATTTTATAAGGACAATCCCGATATTTGGGGCTTTTTCTTATATAGAGGCCTATTACCCACCACCACCCCATCCCAATTTTTCACAGTTGCTATCTGATCACCGTATTTGGATGTGGCACTATGACCTCCGAGGCCTTGGAACTCTTAGGTCTGGAGCCCTATCTATAGCTGAATCAGACAGATTTTTTTAAAGTTCACTTGTTTTTGAAAGCTAATATAGCGCACATGCTGCACATAGTATATTGGAAAACTTTATTAAGTCTCAGAATCATAGAATATGATATGAACATAAATACCTGTGTGGGGTTTTTTTTTTTTTGGTAACTTCCACTTAACCTGTGGGATACCTGTGCTGTTGTCAATGTCAAACACATGATCTGGCTGGAAGCATGGTGAGCACATCACGCACATAGGGTTCAGTACCTGTGTAGTAAAGAAAAAGATGGCTATAACTCTGCAAAGAATAAATGTTTCAGAATTGGCTTTTTTTATAGAATTACTTTTTTGTCATGATATTTCCAGCATGAAACTACATTTTTTTTTCTTTACATAATGGAGTGGAATTAGGGTTATAGCGTGAGCATGCAAACTGGTTATATATAACTAGCAGAAGATTTAAATTGCCTTGATAACCTTAAGGTTCCCATCATTTAATGTGGTTTTTAAAGAAGAAAAATGTGCACCTTTTTTTTACATTCACTTTCTAGGCTCCCAGCAGTCTTATGGAGACCCTTGAACAACATCTAAACACGTTGGAAGGGAAAAAACCTGGGAACAGGTAAAATGATGCAATTACATGTGTAGAACTAGATTAAAAATTCATCAAGCCCAAAATGGAAGCCCCTCCAGGCCAGAGAGGCCACCCAGCATCCAGAGCTTCCCCTTTGCTTCTTATTGAAAGAAGAGATGGCTCTTGGTTTCACCTTGCTTCTCTACTAGAGCAACACATGCATATTGGCCATCTTTAATTCTTTGGGCTGTGTTGATTGCTGCAAAGAACTTTAAATGTAGCAGCTCTGAAAGACTGCTGAAGAGAGAAAGTGGTCTGTGTATCACTGTTATCTCTGCTGGAACTTCCATGGAAGTAGAAGAAGCCTAGTGATATGTGACTCCATTTGCACACTGGGAGTATAGCAGCATCACACTGTGCTCATCCCAGTATTTGCTGTTCCTCTAATTTATACTGGGTCTACTTCCCCATACTTGACTTTAAACGCTGCTTGAGATTTCATTTTTTTCACACCATTATGACCATACAAGCAATACCTTTTTACAACTATTTTAAGATTTCCCTGTGCTTATCTGAAACAAGTATAACCTATGCAAATGTAATTCTGCTTTGTTTTGATAGCAACTAATTAGACATAAATATTGAAGACAGCCCTCACTTACGTCATTCATGATTCACTTTTCAGAACAGACTAATCATGTTGTTTAACTAGCATCATTGACTTCTCAGATGTTTTCTATTTACAAGAGCTGCTTAATAGAGTTCTTAATTTCACCAAAAAAAAAAAGTATACACTGCAACATAATGGAATCCACTTGACTTGTATTGCTTTTGTACAGGGATCATTTTGAGGAAGAATAAGTTGGTTCTTCTCCATTACTTTATTTGCTGTCTTTGTTCATATTTGTAAAAATTGGATTTGCTGGGCAGATTTTTCTAATTGACTTGCAGCTTCTTATCTAGATATTTATCTTAACTGTTCTCTTTTTTTTTTGAGGAAAAAAGTTAAAGTGCACTTAACCTATGCATTCTTTCTCTTTCTTTCTGTATGTCTGTTTGTCATGCAATTCAGTGAAGGGTAAGTTTGTATATATTCTTGTTTGCATGCATATTTAAATACTCATAGTATTGAGGAGATTGACTGATCAAATCTTGCCAATTTCTATGATTAAGTTGTTTTTTCATGAGCTGTGTATATATTTGTGTTCACTGATATTTGCAACTAATCAAGGAATATTTGTTTTCTCTTGCGCAAAGAGGAATATCTAATAGCCTATTTCAGAACTAGTTGTCTTAACCACAAAATTTAAATACATGAAAAAGTATCTGGTCAATTTCACAACTGTGTATGTATCCAGAGGTTAAACTGGTACAAAAAATTGACTATCAGATTAGTGTAAAAACTTAGCCTAGAAGTGAGAAAATTGACTCCTAACTATTTAGAGAGACAAGTGAATGAGGTAATATCTTTTTATTGGACCAATTTTTGTTGGTGAAAGACACACTCTTGAGCTTACACAGAGCTCTTCTTCAGGTTTGTTTACCCAGCTGAAGTTCTGAACAAAGAGTTATTGTCATGGTATGAAAGCAGCAATCAGTGAAACAATTACTCTTTTTATAATAAATTAACTATCTATGGGTAAGGAAATGCACAGCTAGGGCACTCAAACAACCTTAACTCTGCCTAGTAGTGACAGCATGAGGTAGGAAAATGTATGAAAAAGCCTGAATATGTCTTTACCTGAGTTTAATCTAGAACCACAAATATTAAAATGCCTTAATTAAAACGGTATGGTTATTGCATGATGTCACCACAGGGCAGATTTTAGTCTAGGTGTCCTAACTATGCGTTGCCATATCTTTGCATATTTGGGCTTCTTTTAAGTATAATCTTAGATATGAATTTCCTGGGTTTTTCATGTTTGGTTTTTTATGTTAAATACACTAGCCCTGTAACACTTTTAATCTTAAATCACTGATATGTATGCCTTAAATGCCACCTTCCCATAGAGCTATATATTTCAGATATAACTGACAGGAGCTAAGGCATAGCTGATCTTGGCTTTTGTAGCTTTCTGGGAGCTTAAAAATAAGAGATCTGACCCCCTGAAGTGTCCTCCTGTTCCACAGTGACTCATATGCCAACCCTTCCCAGCCATCAATACAGGGGGCATGGCTGGGAAAGAGGTAAGGCCAGGCCACCACTTCACCCCATAATCCCCAGCTTTCATGGGGCCAAAGGCAGATGTGTAAGTTGCTGCCTTACTTACCATTCTTGTGTAAAGTACATCTGGTCTGGACTGTAGGACTTGGCCTAGGATGTCAAATGCCACAAACAGTACTAAACATAGGTATCAGTATTTCACATCTTAAAGTATCTCTTTATTTCCTAAAATAGCAGACTTTGAGTTAAATTCCAGCATGTATTGATTTTGAAATGGCTTTTAGACAAGTCCAGCATACTTGTTGAAAATCTCTTTGGTTACATAATTTTTTAATGAGAACGTGGAAAACTATTTTAATACTATTCTGATGTTTCTTCAGCATTGTGCTTTCCTAAAACGTACTTAGCTTGAAAATATTCATTACATTCTCTTTTTTAGGTCTGGTGCTCCTTCTCCATTGAGCAAGGTAAATATTAATAACTTATGTACTAAAGATTGATTTGCTCTCAGTCAGCATATGCTTTTAAACCACCCTTAGAGTTAAAAGTGCTTAAGAAAACTTCATTTGGGTCTGTGTGGCTTTTCTTTTATAAAAAAACAAAAACAAAAAACACCTCCGCCTATCCAAGCTCTAGACAATCTATTGTCCGTTTAAAAAAAAAGGGGGGGGGGGCGGGGGTGCAAACAATGAAACCACTGTAAAACAGGGATTAGAGACTTGCTCTTGAATTTTAAGATGCTAATTTATGATGGCTGAGAATACTTCATAACACTTGAAAGAATGTTGAACTGCCTTGCCAGGAGATGGCAAACAAGTGCTATGTGGAGGCATAACTGAAGTCCACACCTTCACTTGGCCTTTCCCATTTCCCAGTGAGAAGCTGACTCTGGCATGTCAACTTCTCTCTCCTACATCTTTTTCTCTGGTGGTATATTTACTGTGAGGAGACTGCCCTTTTGAGTTCTCCTCTGTTTGATTTGCCATCCCCTATTTGGCTTTTTTCAGATCACTGTTTTTCCCTCTCAAATGTCTTCATCATTTTGTTATAGAAACTCTAATACCAACCAGCATCCCGCCTTATCCAAATGAACTTAAAGGACATGGGCACTGCCTCTCTCTGAGGCCTGGTCATGTCAGCTCAGAGGACAGGGTCTCTGCAAATATTTGGTATCAGTCTGTCAGTGCCCAGGAAACATGACTCAAGTCATTCATTCATACATTGAAATCATTCTGACAGGTTTCAGAGTACCAGCCGTGTTAGTCTGTATTCGCAAAAAGAAAAGGAGTACTTGTGGCACCTTAGAGACTAACAAATTTATTAGAGCATAAGCTTGAAGTGAGCTGTAGCTCACGAAAGCTTATGCTCTAATAAATTTGTTAGTCTCTAAGGTGCCACAAGTACTCCTTTTCTTTTTGAAATCATTCTGTAGATCAAACTTGTATGCACTAAAGGCTTCCACAAAGACAGAGGGATTGAATAGTCAACTCGCTAGGAGTAAGGTGGCTGTTGTGAATTTTCAGTTGTGCAAGGTGTTTCAACAGCTTTTAATGCCTACTTCTTCCAAGGAATATAGAAGTAGTAATACCTACCTCTTGTATAGACTTTTCATCTGTAGATCTCAAAGTGCTTTACAAAGGAGGTCAGTAGCCTCATCCCTGTCTTACAGATGGGGAAACTTAAGCACACAGAGGTAAAGTGTCTTGCCTAGTGTACCCAGCAAGCCAGATCCAGGCCAAGAACTCAAGTCTTCTGACTCGTCCAGAGCTCTGTCGGTCCATTAGGCAACACCACCTCCATGTATTGACATTGTGCACATGGTCCAAGGGCAAACTTCAGGCCCAAAATCTCAGAGCAGGGCTTTGAGATGGGCTCCATACACCTGACAGCTGCAATGTATATGGTCACATTCTCATAACCCTGCTGCTCCAGAGACTGTGCCCCAAGGCAAGTCTGGCCACACCTAGATCTTCTGAAAAGTGGTGACTCCCTGAAATATTGCCACATATGGACTAAGAGTAAAATATCAAAGGATTATGTTTGGCAGTGTTTCCAGACTTCCCTTGTATATCTTTGGGGAGATACCCATCTTCCTTGGTCTGAGGAATATCATAGAAGATTAGGGTTAGAAGAGACCTCACAAGGTCATAGAGTCCATCCCCCAGCTCAAAGTAGGACCAACACCAATTAAATCATCCCAGCCAGGGCTTTGTCAAGCCAGGTCTTAAAAACCTCAAAGAAAGGAGATTCCACAACCTCCCTAGGTAACCCATTACAATGCTTCACCACCTTCCTAGTGAAATAGTGTTTCCTAATATCCAACCTAGACCTCCCCCACTGCAACTTGAGACTACTGCTCCTTATTCTGTTATCTGCCACCACTGAGAACATCCAAGCTCCATCCTCTTTGGAATCCCCCTTCAGGTAGTTGAAGGCTGCTATCAAATCCCCCCTGACTCTTCTCTTCTGCAGACTAAACAAGCCCAGTTCCCTCAGCCGCTCCTCGTAAGTCATGTTCCTCAGCTCCCTGATCATTTTCGTTGCCCTCCGCTGGACTGTCTCCAATTTGTTCACATCCTTTCTGTAGTGGGGTGCCCAAAACTGGATGCAATGCTCCAGATGTGGCCTCACCAGTGCCTAATAGAGGAGAATAATCACTTCCCCCAATCTCCTGGCAGTGCTCCTACTAATGCAGTCCAATAAGCTGTTAGCCTTCTTGGCAACAAGGACACACTGTTGACTCATATCCAGCTTCTCATCCACTGTAATCCCCAGGTCCTTTTCTGCAGAACTGCTGCTTAGCCAGTTGGTCCCCAGCCTGTAGCAGTGCATGGGATTCTTGTCCTTTTTGAACCTCATCAGATTTCTTTTGGCCCAATCCTCCAATTTGTCTAGGTCACTCTGGACCCTATCCCTACCCTCCAGCGTATCTACCTCTTCCCCCCCACCCCTCAGCTTAGTGTCATCCACAAACTTGCTGAGGGTGCAGTCCATCCCATCATTAATAAAGATGTTGAACAAAATCACCCCAGGACCGATCCTTAAGGCACTCTGCTTGATACCAGCTGCCAACTAGACATAGAGCCGTTGATCACTACCCTTTGAGCCTGGCAATCTAGCCATCTTTCTGTCCACCTTTATAGTCCATTCATCTAATCCATACTTTTTTAACTTGCTGGCAAGAATACTGTGGGAGACCATATCAAAAGCTTTGCTAAAATCAAGATGTATCATGTCCACTGGTTTCCCCATATGCACAGAGCCAGTTATCTCATCATAGAAGGCAATCAGGTTAATCAGGTATGACTTGCCCTTGGTGAATCCATGTTGACTGTTCCTGATCACCTTCCTTTCCTCCAAGTGCTTCAAAATGGTTTCCTTGAGAGCCTGCGCCATGACTTTTTCCAGGGACTGAGTTGAGGCTGACCCAGTCTGTAGTTCCCCAGGTTCTCCTTGTTCCCTTTTTAAAAGTTGGGCACTATTTGCCTTTTTCCAGTCGTCCGGAACCTCCCAAATTGCCATGAGTTTTCATAGATAATGGCCAGTGGCTCTGCAATCACATCAGCCAATTCCCTTTGCAACCTCAGATGCATTAGATCTGGACCCATGGACTTTTGCATGTCCAGCTTTTATAAATAGTCCTTAACCTGTTCTTTTACCACTGAGGGCTGCTCTTCTCCTCCCCACACTGTGTTGCCCTGGACAACAGTGTGGGAGCTGACCTTGTCTGTGAAGACCTGAGGCAAAAAAAGCATCGAGTACTTCAGCTTGTTTCACATCACTTGTCACTAGGTTGCCTCCCCCATTCAGTAAGGGTCCCACACTTTCCCTGACCATTTTCTTGTGGCTAACATACCTGTAGAAACCCTTATTGTTACCCTTCACATCCCTTGCTAGCTGCAACTCCAGTTGTGCTTTGGCCTTCCTGATTACACCCCCTGCATGCTCAAACAATATTATTATACTCCTCCCTAGTCATCTGTCCAAGTTTCCATTTCTTGTAAGCTTCCTTTTTGTGTTTAAGCTCGCCGAAGATTTTACTCTTAAGCCAAGCGGGTCGCCTGTCATATTTGCTATTCTTTCTGTACATCTGGATGGTTTTGTTCTTGTGCCCTCAATAAGGCTTCTTTAAAATACAGCCAGCTCTCCTGGACTCCTTTTCTCCTCATATTAGCCTCCCAGGGGATCCTACCCATCAATTCTCTGAGGGAGTCAAAGTCCGCTTTTCTGAAGTCCAGGGTCCGTATTTTGCTACTGTCCTTTCTTCCTTTTGTGAGGATCCTGAACTCAACCATGTCATGGTCACTGCTGCCCAGGTTGCCACCCACTTCTATTTCCCCTACCAATTCTTCCCTGTTTGTAAGCAGCAGGTCAAGAGGAGCACGTCCCCTAGCTGGTTCCTCCAGCACTTATACCAGGAAGTTGTCCACAACACTCTGCAAAAACTTCCTGGATTGTCTGTGCACTGCTGTATTGCTCTCCCAGCAGATGTTAGGGTGATTGAAGTCCCCCATTAGAACCAGGGCCTGTGTTCCGGAAACTTCAGTTGTCCAAAGAAAGCCTCATCTACCTCATCCTCCTGCTCCTGTGGTCTATAGCACATGCCCACCACGACATCACCCATGGTGCTCTCTCTTCTAAACTTAACCCAAAGACACTCAACAGGTTTTTCTGTAGTTTCATACTGGAGCTCTGAGCAGTCGTACTGCTCTCTTACATACAGTGCAACTCCTCCACCTTTTCTCCCTTGCTTGTCTTCCTGAACCGTTTATACCCATCCATGACAGTGCTCCAGTCATGTGAGCTACCCCACCAAGTCTCTGTTGTTCCAATCACATCATAGTTCTTTGACTGTGCCAGGACTTCCAATTCTTCCTGCTTGTTTCCCTGGCTTCTTGCATTCATGTACATGCACCTATGATAACTAGCCGATTGCCCTGCTTTCTCAGTATGAATCAGGAGGCCCCCACTGTTGCACCCTCCTCCTTGTTTCCTCCTGGTATCCCACTTACCTCAGGGCGTAGGTCACTGTCCCCTGGTGATCCTAGTTTAAAGCCCTCCTCACTAGGTTAGCCAGCCTGCCTGCGAAGATACTCTTCCCTCTCTTCATTAGATGGACCCTTACCTCTTGGTTTGGAAAACATGATTTTTAAAATTCTTGAAGCTGTGGCCCAAAAAGCCTTTGTTTTCCAACAGACTCTGCAGTGAATGACATGCAGCCCTATCCACATTCCAACCCAATATCCATCAATAAAAGGTGAAAATACCTAGATGGAAATGTCCAGATGCATCACTGTGACTATTCTTGGGGTACCCAGGACTGAGTCACCTTGTTACCCCTCTGCCGTCAGTATGAGAGAGACTTGATTATGCTTAATTGTATATCAGCTCACTGATGTATATCCAAGAGAGGTGAATAAATATCATATGTCCGCCAGAAAAACTGTTTCTCCACCTCTGCTGAGGATTCGTACCTTGACACAGACTCCAAGAACATATTTTCATTGTTTATGTGCATAACTCCTTACAAAGTATCTGTAGGTACATTTCTCAATGATACTAAAAACCAGTGAGACTCCAGCTTTTATTTAAGACCTCACATGGCATTCTGTGGTGAACCAGCATGTATATACAGGAATTGGGACTTTGCTGTAACCCCCTTGCCTGCTGGCATTAAGGGGCTATTGGGTTACAACCATGTACTATTGTGTTCAGTCTTCATTACTTGTGATTGCAGAATACAATAACAAGCCCTAGTCAAGGGGATGCATGACTTTGTGTCCCAGACAGTAATTCCAGATTCTTCTGATGGAAAAATCATTAGTCCTTTCAAGTACCTACACTGCTAACCGTTGGACTGACTTCTGCAAGGTGAATTACTGAGTGAAGAACTGAAGAGCACCCTGAGTCTTTGATTCTGTTACTCTGAATAGGTAGTTGTAGTTACAATTGATAAATGCAGCACTCTTTAAACCTACTTTCATGGTATATCTTAATGCTTGCAATCTGTCAAATGAGGGCAGCTGCCTCAAAAGTGAATTGTTGCAGTGGTGCACAACAGAGAACTATGGGCTTTCCTGACAGTTCATTAATAATAGGAGAATCTGCTATATGACCACAGAAGTTAACAAAGCTATAGTTAGGTTTTTGGCCTGTTCTCACAGCATTAGTTATATTTTAATACCAGATAGTGTTACAACACATCAGTAATAGCTTAAATATTTAAAAGGAACTGCTGCTGATATAAAGCTTTTCAAATTGCCCATAAAATCCTGCAAAGCAGCTCTGTGGGAGTCCAACTTTTTGGAGATGACAACATTTCATTTTACACATAACTTGACCTATTTTTGAGATGGATCTCACTCTATTGTACCCTCCCCTACATTCTTGGGTTATCCATTATGTAGGATTTGATCTAAACCTCTCTCTCACCATTTGGAAGCTTCCTGGATCATCCTGATTTCTCTACCCCCAAGGAGGAGGCATAGTATCTTTATTCCTAATTTTCTTTTCCAGCCACATAAACTGGATTACCGTTTTTACCATGAGTATATACTTACCCACTTCCTAAATAACCCCAAATCCCTTGTATATTTTCTTGCAGTTCTGCTTTTAATACCCTTATGAAAGGGTAATATCTATCTCTTCCCACAGGCAGTCTCACTTCAAAATTCTTAAACATCACCCATACTCCTAGCCTTGAGGAGGCATGTTGATCTATCCAAAGTACCATCAAATGAAGAACTTGTTTCTCTGTAATTGTTGTCTGAATGTACAATAATATTTGATTTTCTTTTATGTTCCCAATATTTTTCTTGATAGAATTTCTCAGTTTAGCTGTTTTTCCCCCCCCAGATATTACTTTCCCAGGGAACTACCATGTTGGTAATTGGTGATGCTGGTACTTCTCATCTTCAGAGCATTTTACGCATTAACTAATTAGCCTCTGATTGTTAATTCTTCATTATTCTTGTTCCCTTTACCCTCTACCTCCACTCAGACAAGGCACTTGAGGTGCTATGCAATGATTCATAGTGGAACAGTACAGTATCTAAACAGAATCCTCTTACCAAAAAAGGGTATTTCTGACAAGAAAAGAAATGCAGAAACAAAGTGCCAACAATTATCATGTTTTCTGTTTACATTCTGTTTTCACATTTTAGTGGGTGGGGAACTAGAATCATTTTAAAAGTTGGAGGATGGATGGGACAGAAATTGATGAAGAGCAAATTTCTTTCCCTCGATCAGTATAGCAAAAATAACCTCCAACACCTCCACCACCAGCATAAGACTTAATGTGGGATCTTCTTAAAGGTGGATGGTGGCAAACTGTTGATCCCTGTCAGAGTAAAGAAATTTGAGATTACAAACTTTAGCCATAAGAGCCACAGACAGTGTTTGGATGTTGCACCTAAGAGTAGGTATCTCCCAATAATATCTTTAACTGTTATGGAGACAGTTGCCTGTAATAAGTTGTTTTAACAAACCGTAATCTTGGGTCTGTTTACTTCAGTTCATGAAATACTCAAAGTATTTTCTTTTAAACTGGTTTATCAAGCTTCTCAGGTTGGAGGGTATGTAGTGGAAAGTAGTTATGTGCAAACGTGTAAACATGTCTAGTACAAAGAAACAAGCCACATAATATCTATCTTTTTTTTATAGTTGACCATTTTTTCTTTTCTCAATTGCACTGAAACTAAATGCATAGGGTGAATAACTTGCATCTCCAAGAAAACAGATAAGTTGGGATTTGAGGCTTTGGAAAGGCAGGGTTTAAGAAGCTTACCCAGTGACCAGACATCCCCCATGCAAGTAAAGGATCCCATAAACAGAGCACACAATTAGTTAACTGGTGTTCTGTACTTGTGTGGTTTTTCAAATTTGCTAGTCCATTAAAGCATTTCTTATTTAAGAATATTTGTGCTGCTCAGTCTTCGAAGGAAAAGAAATTGCACTCTGTAGGGAGACTTGATTTCCTTGTGTTGTTCCCAGATTAATTTTGAATCACTAGAAAATTTCATTTTTGTATTAAAGGTGGTAATAGTTTGAAAGCCTATGCTAGTTTATATATTGATGATGGCACTACCTTTTTTTTGAGTGATATGTTTTTATGATTTGTCTCCAGTCTTCTCCAGCCACAACTGTTACATCTCCTAATTCTACCCCAGCAAAAAGTATTGATACCTCTCCACCAGTTGATCTCTTTGCAACTTCATCTACAGCAGCTCCAGTCAGGTTAGTTCTGCAATACGTTAATCGTGAACTGTGTTTGTGTTGCCCACAGACCCTTTTGCCATTTCACATTGTGAATTTTAAAAGCTAAGCATGTTGCATAGTTCTGAGAAATGCTGCACCTGCTATACAAATTCTAGATCTCTGGAGTTATACCAGTTACAGCTCTACAGTTTTTAGTCACTGGACTCATTCACAATTTTTAGTTTACTTAACACTGAATGCATAGTATGTTTGTGGGATGGTATGGCATTACAGCTGCACAAACCCTAGATTTATATGACTAATTCCAAGAAAACTGAAATTAGTTCCATAGCTACTTTGAGCAGTATGCAATATCACAACCATTAAGCACTACTACTTCATATAAACAAACATAAGTTCTGTTTGACTAAAATATATGTTAAGGGAAAAAGTGCTAACTTAATTGATTTTTATTTCTTTGTTAACCTTAAATATTAATCTTCACATCTAAATAGACATGCTGAAAAAAATTAACTTTTTCACTTCTTCAGTCTTTTTGAAGGGTGACTTACTGAAATTGATTAGTTGGTGATATAGCTCTAAAATGAGCCCTTGATATTAACTTTCTCCCTGTTGCCTGTTCAGTACCTGGTGCATAGGTCTATGGCTTTCTGACCTAAGGGACAGAAATATTTTGGAAGATAGTTGCTGTGACTGAAAACAGAGTTCCATTCCTATTGGTCCTAAAAGGGTTTTGATTTTCCTTTTAGAAATTCTGCAGCAGTATTTCCTCTATTGTGCTTTGTCCTACAGTATCATTGCACTTTAACTGCGTCCTCTAGAGACACAGAACAGTACCAAAAAGAAAAGGAGTACTTGTGGCACCTTAGAGACTAACAAATTTATTAGAGCATAAGCTTTCGTGAGCTACAGCTCACTTCATTGGATGCATTCCATCCGATGAAGTGAGCTGTAGCTCACGAAAAATTATGCTCAAATAAATTTTAGTCTCTAAGGTGCCACAAGTACTCCTTTTCTTTTTGCGAATATAGACTAATACGGCTGCTACTCTGAGAACAGTACCAGCATCCAGTAATATAAAAAAATGGTTAGGAGCAATGGTGTCCTCACTCCAGGTGCTGAATACCTTCAGCATTTATTGAGCTAAATGTGTATTAAAGGCATTTACAAAAAGAAAAAAGAAAAGGAGTACTTGTGGCACCTTAGAGACTAACAAATTTATTAGAGCATAAGCTTTCGTGAGCTACAGCTCACTTCATCGCATCCGATGAAGTGAGCTGTAGCTCACGAAAGCTTATGCTCTAATAAATTTGTTAGTCTCTAAGGTGCCACAAGTACTCCTTTTCTTTTTGCGAATACAGACTAACACGGCTGCTTCTCTGAAACCTGTAAAGGCATTTAGTAGCTTCTGCAGGATTAAGTTCTGATCCAGAAAAATAGTTGCTTTACAGTGGTTTAACAGCCTAATCTTGTTCACAACATTTACACTCCAGTGTAACCTGGAACAGCTTTTACTTTGCAGAATTATACAAATTTTGGTTTTTTTCTTCACCCCTTCCCCCCCCCCCCCCCGCTTCCCCTCTACCCCCAATAGCACTTCCAAACCATCCAGTGATCTTCTAGATCTTCAGCCAGATTTCACATCTACTGGGCAAGCAGCTCCAACTGCTCCAGCAGAAGCGACTTCATGGGGAGGTAAAGTACCTTTTTGTTTTACACTCACTTTTCCTTTTAATCTCACTCTTAGATTGGCAGCTGAACTGAAACTTGACTTTCCCTACTGTTATGAAAAGAACAAACCATGTTCCAAACTCACTCACTAGCTTCAGCTGACAAAAGTCAGTGGAACTCAGACTGTAGGCTCTTTGTAGTGAAGAATCTTCTAGGGGTGGATGTGCAGCCATACAAGCTGTCAACAGTCCTTATCCGATGTGGGAGCCAGAGTGTGGAGCCCAGAAACAGCTGGGAAGGAGATGATGGGGGTGGGGTGGGGGCCCTGGAACAGCCTGGTGGTGTGCTGATTAAGTAGGGATGGGGCATAGGGATAGGAGTCAAAATACCAGCCTTCTAATCTATGTCAGTAACTTGATATATGACTGGGGGTAAGTCACTTAACAAAAGTTTTCCCTGCAGGCAAGTGAGATCTGTAGAAGATAGGCACCATGAAAATTCTCAACTATTGGCTCTATTACTTCTTGGATTTCTTAATCAGCCCTTGCTCAGTGAGTGGTGGTATTTTTTTTAGTTGGCCTGTAAGTGTATTAACAATCTTAGGAATCCTAAACGTTGAAACGCTATTTCCTGAAATACTTACAGCTGAACAAAACTGCTGTTATCTGCAGCTGTATCTGCATAGCCACAATATGCAAAATCCTAAAAAATTTCAGTTCAGGCTAATGCTACTTTATATCAGAAACATTTCATGGACTCAAATTCTCTGAAATTTCTAAGGAAGAAGAGGCTTTTTGGGCAATGTATTTTATATATCTGGTCAGTATTTTCTCTGATTTTTGAACTCTTAGAGCAGCAACTCTTGTGGATCTTCTAGCTCTAAAGTTTTTTCCGTATTAACCACCTATTTTCAAAGATCTTAAGGCCAGAAAGGAAAATTATGATCAACTCTCCTAACCTTCTTTCTACAGAATACATGCCGTAGAATGTCACCTAGTTTTTCCTGCATGAAGCCTATAACTTCTGGTTAAGCTAGAGCATATCCTTTTTAAGGACATCAAATCTTGATATAAAGACTTCAAGTAATGGAGAATCCACTACATAAGTTGTTCTAGTGGTTAATTCCCCTCTGTGTTAAAGATATAACAAGATCCAGTGGTTGGGAGCCGGAGCTAGACAAATTCACGATTGTCCCTTCTATGTAGATATTTGTAGACCATGACCTCTTAATCTTCTCTTGGATAAACTGCATAGATGAAGCTATTTTCATCTTCCTTGGTAAAGCAGGTTTTCTAGACCTCAAGTCGTTCTTGTAATAGTTTTCTGAATTTTTTTCCAATCTGTCTACATCCTTTTTAAAGCATGGGTAACCGAACTGGACAGAGTATTTCAGTAATAATCTTACTAATACCATCTATGGGGGTAATAATACCTCCTTACTTCTCAATATTTCCTCTTGTACATCTAAGCGATGTGTTTCCTCTTAGCCATTGTATTGTACTGGAGCTCATGTTTAGTTGGCTGTCCACTATGACCATAAGTCTTTTTCTGTATTCCAGAGTATTTGTCCCCTCTCCCAGTCCTATAAGTGTGACCTATATTCTTGGTTCCTAGAAGTATGACCTTGCATTAACTATGTTAAAATGTGTGTTCAAGTGACTCCAGCTTACCATGCATTTCAACTCAGTGTGTAGAACTGACTTATCCTTGTTGTCTGCTCCACCAGTTTTTATCATCTGCGGATTTTATTGGCAATTATCAATGATCTGGAAGAAAACAAGATTTAAATGTGGAATAGCATTGAGTCCAAAACAGATGGCAATAGGTCCCCACTAAAAATGCCCTCAATTAATGATGTTTACTCATTTACAGTTATTTCTTTATCTATCTATCTATCTATCTATCTAGACAGCTTGTAACAGATTTAATATGGGCTACATTGTTTTTTGTATTGTGTTAATTTTTAATTAGTCATGTGGTATCAAGTGAAATACCTTACAGAAATCTATATATGGTCAACATATGCCTTTATCAACCAAACTTTAATCTCCTCTTAAAAAAAATAGGCCAAACTTGATTATTTTATCTTTCATAAAAATATATTGTCTGGAAATAATTATGCAGCCATGCTTTAATTCTTCATTGATGGCATCCTGTATTGGCCTTTCTATGATTTTGTCTTGGATCATGGTCAAGCTAAGCACCCTGTAGTTACCCAGGTTATCGTATTTACCTTTTATAAATAGTAGCATATTAGCTTTTATCCAGGCCACTGGATTTTGTTTAAATATCAACGTTGCAAACATCTCAGCCAATTCCTCTAAAAATCCTTAGGTGCCCATTATCTGCAGAATTAAATTCACAATTGTTCTTTAGCATTTTTAAACATCTTAATTACAGTTGAAGTAGAAAGTATTTCATTATCATGTGAATGTCCTCCAACTTGTTTCTGCATACAGAACAAAAATATTTTTGAACCCTTCTGCCATATCTAAGTCTATGACAATTTTAGCATCCTTATCTGGTAATGTACCTATAACACAACTAGAATTTCTTTTGTTCTTGATGTAATAAGTTCCTTCTTATTTTCTTATAACTTACTGAATGTAATTTTTAATACCCTTTTAACCATTTTATTAGGAAAGCACTTGTTTTGACAATTTGAATTATTTTTTTATTCTAATAAGTCTCTACTTTACCATTGGCAGTAATACAAATATGGTGACGGGTTAAATATGTAGTAACTCTGTGTGAGATAATATGCTATGGCAAGGAATAACTCTGTGCCTTACTCTGACACATCCTTCAGGCAACTGGCAAATCCATTAAAGTATTATGTACTGGAATAGGTTGTTTTTTATATATTTTGTGAGGTTTCTTTATTTTGAAACTGGGATTTATTTTTTCAGTCTTGGGGGATAAGATAGGATTTAAAATTAGCTCTAAAAATTAAGTTAAATTTACCTAACTAAATATCCAGGACTCCATAAGAGAATGCAAGCAGTCAGTAAATGTATTTTAGATTCTCTTCCTGTTGCTTTGCTGAAATTTGTACACTGTGGAATACGCTTTCATAAAAGCTAGGCTTCCTTTCCCATGGGGTACTCTGGGCTTCCCATCCACTTCCTTCCTCAGTGCTCTTGCATCAGTTATTGCAATTCAGCAGAGGAAATCAGAATGCTGCTATTTTCCAGTGTTTGTACACTTGTCAGGTAAAGGGACATTGTTGGAAAGCAACAATAGATGTTTATGCTTCTACTCCCTATCCTCCTCTGTGTTATGTGCCACCTGCACGCAAAGCCAAAAGAGCTTGATACTCAAAGCCAGATCAACTCATTAAATGGTTTAGGAATGATTCAGACACAAGTGGGGAGGAGAAAAAAAAATGAGGTTTCTCCTGATAGTCAACTTTTAAATGGTCACTAGGTAAAATAATTAAAAAGAAACTTATACTGTCCTTAGGTCTTAAAGGTTAATTGTAAACAAAAGCGTATTTATCTTCAACTGGATATGGGGCTGCCTTCTTTTAAGAAAGGGGAGGATAGTTCAGCAAGGTATATGGTGATTGCTTTAGGTTCCAAATGTCCATCCCCCACTGCTTCTAGCTGTCTCCTTTTTTCATTGGTGTTCCAACATACCTTATATTGCATCCACCACAGAACTCTGTAAGAATAGGGACTGCCTGAGGGCGTTGTTTATCATAATATGCCATTGTCAACTTCATCTCTTTACAATGTAAAATTAAAATAATAATAAACTAAAGAAAGTATGAGATGGGATGCACAAGTATGGAGTATTTCACCATTCATATGAACCTTGTGCTACAGTTGAAGTGAGTTATTCTAGAACGAAGACATGAACATGGCAGAAAAAATTGGATAAATTAAATTTATAACTGGTCAAGGCTCTTCATTCGTCCCGACTTCTTCCTTTGCATCAGTCTAGACAGCAGCTCTCACAAGTATTGAGAAGTCGACAGTCTACTTGTCTTCATATGCCACATATTCCTTTCTTTCAGCAATGCCAAGCAGTTGTAATGTGTGAACCAAAAGTTTTAACATTCTCTTATAGCTTGTAACATCTTCTTGTAGGATTCAAGAAACTTGAGTCTCTAGGCTTCAAACCTCGACTAATTTTATATGCTGAAAGAAGTTTAGAAATGTGGATCTAGAGATAGGGAAAAGAAACCATGACACTAAGAAAGAGAGAATAGCAGTTGTGGCTAAAAGCCTGTTTTTATTTTTACAGTTTAAGGCACATCAGAAACTTTGTTTTTAGTACAGTGACATAATCTATATCACAGGTTTCAGAGTAGCAGCCGTGTTAGTCTGTATTCGCAAAAAGAAAAGGAGTACTTGTGGCACCTTAGAGACTAACAAATTTATTAGAGCATAAGCTTTCGTGAGCTACAGCTCACTTCATCGGATGCATTTGGTGGAAAAAACAGAGGAGAGATTTATATACACACACACAGAGAACATGAAACAATGGGTTTCTCATACACACTGTAAGGAGAGTGATCACTTAAGATAAGCCATCACCAACAGCAGGGGGGGGGGGAAGGAGGAAAACCTTTCATGGTGACAAGCAGGTAGGCTAATTCCAGCAGTTAACAAGAACACCATACAAAGCAAAGCTGCAGCGATTAGCAAAAGATCTTCTAAAGCAGTTCCAAGTAAAGAATATCAGAGGAACAGTGGGGGGTGGGGTGGGAGGGAGAAATACCATGGGGAAATAGTTTTACTTTGTGTAATGACTCATCCATTCCCAGTCTCTATTCAAGCCTAAGTTAATTGTATCCAGTTTGCAAATTAATTCCAATTCAGCAGTCTCTCGTTGGAGTCTGTTTTTGAAGCTTTTTTGTTGAAGTTTAGCCACTCTTGGGTCTGTGATCGAGTGACCAGAGAGATTGAAGTGTTCTCCAACTGGTTTTTGAATGTTATAATTCTTGACATCTGATTTGTGTCCATTCATTCTTTTACGTAGAGACTGTCCAGTTTGGCCAATGTACATGGCAGAGGGGCATTGCTGGCACATGATGGCATATATCACATTGGTAGATAATCACATCAGCCACACTATCAGAGGCTCGTTCACCTGCGCATCTACCAATGTGATATATGCCATCATGTGCCAGCAATGCCCCTCTGCCATGTACATTGGCCAAACTGGACAGTCTCTACGTAAAAGAATGAATGGACACAAATCAGACGTCAAGAATTATAACATTCAAAAACCAGTTGGAGAACACTTCAATCTCTCTGGTCACTCGATCACAGACCCAAGAGTGGCTAAACTTCAACAAAAAAGCTTCAAAAACAGACTCCAACGAGAGACTGCTGAATTGGAATTAATTTGCAAACTGGATACAATTAACTTAGGCTTGAATAGAGACTGGGAATGGATGAGTCATTACACAAAGTAAAACTATTTCCCCATGGTATTTCTCCCTCCCACCCCACCCCCCACTGTTCCTCTGATATTCTTTACTTGGAACTGCTTTAGAAGATCTTTTGCTAATCGCTGCAGCTTTGCTTTGTATGGTGTTCTTGTTAACTGCTGGAATTAGCCTACCTGCTTGTCACCATGAAAGGTTTTCCTCCTTCCCCCCCCCCTGCTGTTGGTGATGGCTTATCTTAAGTGATCACTCTCCTTACAGTGTGTATGATAAACCCATTGTTTCATGTTCTCTGTGTGTGTGTATATAAATCTCTCCTCTGTTTTTTCCACCAAATGCATCCGATGAAGTGAGCTGTAGCTCACGAAAGCTTATGCTCTAATAAATTTGTTAGTCTCTAAGGTGCCATAATCTATATCGTATATGGTCACAAACTCTTTTTTAAAAGTGATTTGGATTTTTTCCATGTATCTGCACTTTAACAGTTAAGTAATGTTGCTTTCTGAAAATTTCTCCCTCTTTTGCTTAGCTTCAGTATAGCTGCCATGCTTCCATTTATTATACAAACTTTTCTGTAGCTGCAGGTGCAATAATCTGCTTTCATTTCTTTCTGTGGCAGTAGACTTTAATAAGGGCAAGGTTTGGGAAATAAAAATTGCAGAATTAATGGAACATAATGTACCAAATGCAATGTAGGGAAGGGGTGAGCAAGCAAAGAGGAAGTGGGCTGAAGGAATGCAGTGTATTACTAAGGCAGTGTTGGAAACCTTTGGCACGCGGCCCATCAGGGTAATCTGCTGGCGGGCTGCGAGACGTTTTGTTTACATTGACTGTCCGCAGGAACAGTTCCCAATGGCCGTGGTTTGCCATTCCCAGCCAATGGGAGCTGTGGGAAGTGGCACAGGCCGCAGGGACATGCTGGCTGCCGCTTCCCGCAGCTCTCATTGGCTGGGAACGGCAAAACGCAGCCACAGGGAGCTGCGGGGGGCCGTGCCTGCGGACGGTCAACATAAACAAAATGTGCGGCCTGCCAGTGGATTACCCTGATGGGCCGTGTGCCAAAGGTTGCTGACCCTTGTACTAAGGATTCAGTAGATTAAATTTTGCAATTTCTTGGACCTCTGTGATGGAAGTTTACTTACATTCTTCCCCATTTCTAATTAACACAAAGTTGAGAACAGACAACTTTTTTGAGCCTTTCCCTATTTGTTACTGAAATCTAAGGCACTTTGAAAAATCCCACCCTAAATTACTTGTGACCCCAAGTTAGCCATCCAGGGTTTGTCTACACTGCAATTAGACACCCATGACTGGCCCATGCCAGCTGGGTTTAGGCTAAGGGACTATTGAATTGTAGTATAGACATTCAAGCTCAGGCTGCAGCCCAGGTCTGGGCCTTCCTACGTCAGAGTCCCAGAGCTTGGGCTGCAACCCAAGCCTGAGATCTGTAAGCCAGAGTCAGCTGGCATGGGCCAGCTGCAGTTATCTAATTACAGTATAGACATACCCTGAGGTGCTTTTGGAAGTCCCACCCTTTAATTTCTGCAGTGTCTAATGATTGTTAGACTTGCAAAGGGAATGATTGATTAAAATCAGCAAAGCAGTGCTGCAAGCTATATCTACTGAAACAATATATAGTATGTGGGTATGATTCATTCCTCTAGGAAGTGTCCCATATGTTAACTGTTCAGTTTTGTTTCTTGAGACAATATTTTCCTTGGACATGTTGTAAAAATATTTGCAAGGAAAAATTATAGTTCCCTACAACATCAGAATATCATGAAATGTTAAAGTAGATTAGTTTTAAACTGTGACCTAATACTCACCTTTTGATAATTTCACAGCTTCATTCCTCTGTTCCACAAAAATATCTGTAATGGCAGTAAGTATAAAAAGCAGTAAAACATTATTTTAAAACTTGCATTCTTAAATAGTTGCAATGTTTTTCTTTTTAATTGCTTTATAAAACAATAATTGAAACTTTTTTTAACAACATTTTAGTAGGCTACCATGCTAGGAAATTAGAAGACTTCCGTACAATATGATCATCTATAAATTAGTGAGGTAACAAATTGGTTATGTATAAGTATAGACAAATGCAAGGTGGGAATGTTTCAACAACAGTATCTCTAGTCAAGCTTTCAAAGCTCAGCCAGGTATGCAGTGATATGTTTTTTTAATATACCTCCTGCTACTGTTGTAAAATCCTTTATGGAAGGAAGTATGCCTCTTGACTATCTCAAGTTTAAAAAAAAAAAACCTTCAAAATGTTTGACTTTTTCCCCGATGATGCATGTAGTTCTGTGAATATTCCTCTGGCCTTCGTAATAGGAATTCTGCAGTAAATACTTTATTTCTACAGAGTATGCACTGTTTTGTTTTGTTTTTTGTGTTTTTTTTTGTTTTTTTTACAACAGTGTATGATGTAAAGATTGGTTATATAATATAAAGGGACGATAACTGTTATGGTCATGCTACATGTATTTATAGTGTTCCTCTGCTCTGTAACTTTTCATCAGGGAAGAATTTTTAATGACTGTACTGGCCCATACACTACATATGTGTGCCGTACACTACATTAGCTTGTGCTCAGTGTGCTTCAGACTAAAGCTGTGAGCAGACTAATAGAGAGTTGATTTAAAACAAGAAATCCAAACCATTCTCTAAATAATAGTGTCACAGCCAGTGGATTTTGCATCATTGTAAAGATGAACTGGAACTGCATAGTCACTCCTTCCTGTCTTCTTGAAGTTAAAGGTTTTTACTCCTTGCATCTCTGTAGTGAAAGGTTATAAGAGCTACTGTTTTTCTGAAGCTGTGAAATCTTTTATTTTGCAGTTCTGCACTTTGATAGTCAATTGAGAACTAGAAGTACCCCGTGGTATTTTGATACAATAGACCTGCCTTGATGTGTAATAATCCAAAAAATCACTGGCAAATACCAGTTACATTAGTCAGTTATATTTTAAACTAGATCGAAACAGGAGGGGGAGTACCCCTTATACCATTTGAGGAGGAAGAGATGGGGGAGATTCTGCTCATCCAAGTTGGATAGAAGACAGGAGCCTTTTTTTAACTGAAGGAGCTGTGCACCCTTCCCCACCCCTCCCTATTATTTTAAACCTTGACCTCAGTGAAGAGGATAACAGCAGTTATGAGTAGGGCCCTACCAAATTCATGGCTATGAAAAATGTGTCCGAACCATGGAATCTGGTCTCCCCCTGTGACATCTGGTGTTTTTTGTGTGCTTTTACCCTATAGTACATAGATGTCACAGGGGAGACCAGTGTTTCTCAAATTGTAATTCTTTACTCAAAAGGGAGTTGCAGCGGGGTCACAAGGTTATTTTGGGGGGAGTCGCAGTATGGCCACCCTTAGTTCTGCATTGCCTTCAGAGCTGGGTGGCCAGAGAGTAGTGGCTGTTGGTTGGGCACCCAGCTCTGAAGGCAGCGTCCACCCTGCCAGCAGCTGTGCAGAAGTAAGGGTGGCAATACCATACCAGGCTATCCTTATTTCTGTGCTGCTGCTGGCAGTGGCTGTTCCTTCAGAGCTGGGCTCCAGGCCAGCAGCTGCTACTCTCCAGCTGCCTGGCTCTGATGTCAGCACTACTGCCAGCAGCAGCGCAGAAGTAAGGGTAGGAATATCGCAAACACCACCGCCCCCACAATAATCTTGCGACCTCCCCCAACACACACACACACACACACACACACACACACACACACACACACACACACTCTCTCTCTCTCTCCTCCCCCCCCTTTGGGGTCAGGATCCTTACAATTACACCACTGTGTGAAATTTCAGATTTAAATGGCTGAAATCATGAAATTTATTATTTTTTAAAATTCTATGACGAGAAATTCACTAAAATGGACCATGAATTTGGTAGGGCCAAATGAGGAGAGTCTGATAAGACTGCAAGAAGTTCAGAGCCAACCAAGGCTTCTTGCAACTTTAGTGTTTTGTTTCCATATCTATGAAATATTTTGTTAGTAAATCACAAATGTTACTTTATAAAATGACGGAGGCATGCTTGTTAAGGGCTCTGTGGTGGATGGGGAGGGAGATGCATAAAAGGTGTGGGTGTAGCTGTGGATGCACATTTTCACCATGTTAGAACTCCATTTTAGAGTGAAAGTTTTCCACAGTTACTACACTTGGTTTCTATCTTGAGTGAAACAAGAGCTTTTGGTATTTTAATTTCACTGTCTGTAGCTGTTAGAAAATGCCAATTTTTGATGGAGATCATTGACTCACATAGCCACCTCTGGTTTGTAACAGATTTGTTGAGACATGCTGCAAGGATTGACTTTCACTTCCTATTAGGCTTATCATATAGGTAAAGGCTTAGTCTCCTTTTCACGATAGTTCATCTTAATTGAATCTTCTAAATCATAGCCACAGTTGTGGCAGGAACCATGAAAAACTTTAATCTGACTCTTTCAATGTGCTCCAAGTCTGACCACTCCTAGAAGAGGATGGCAGTCTCCATGTTAACTTAATAGTAGGCTTTTCTAAAACAAATACCTCCGTTGCCTTTTGAAAATCTGGCACTTGGGGACAAAACTAAAAAGGACTTCATGGGTCATTGCATTCAGTTGCCTGCTGTTGCAGGCAACCATGGGATTACACAACGTTCTTAAATTTATCAAGCTCTTGCTGACTAATGATCTGAAGGTGAAAGTCTCTACATCCCATTATTGCATCCCTGAGCTATTCACTCCAGCTATCAGTTATCACATCTAATAATTTTCTGAACACTTGGTAATAACTTGTTTTGCCCCCTCTTGCATGTTGTGCATTCTAACCAACACTTTGCCCCCATGTATGTAGGGAAATCGCAACACATCTTCTGAATAGAAATACAGCACACACTCTTTCTGTAATACTGTAGCCTTTTTGCTTCTAATATTTAACTCTTGAGTCATTACAGAAAATTGCTTATGTAGCCTCCATTAAGTTTAGGGTGCAAATTGCACAAATCGCTAATAACTGGTTCTTTACTCAGGAAGCTATTCAAGAAATTTTTGTTGGGTTGACATTAGTAGAGCACATACATGGAAATGTGAAGACTTGACTTAAAATGCAAATAAATCCAAGTATAAGGATAATTATACAAGAAAACATACATATATAACAAAACACCCCTGGATCATACATACTTACAGCCTTAGGCTGGTACAAGATAAAGCCCCTTCCCCTCTCCCCAGTGTTGACATATTTACAACCTTATGGAGACTGGTGACAGCGAAGATGGACAAAAAAGGTGGGTGGAGATGACCACAGGAAGACTTGTTCATACTCAGGATTCCACTATTTGGTCTTCTCTTGTGTTCCAATTAGGATGGATTTGACAATCTTTTATATGCCTTTTTCTATTCCATCCACATACATCCAGGACCATATCTGATAACATCCCAGCCCACTTATTCATATTTGGTGTACCGGGCAATCAGTTTCAGGGTTCTGTTAGTCCATATGTGTTATTCCGGTTCCCCATAATTACATTTCCAACGGTTAACCTCACTGATGTATTGAAAGATCGCATTATCTCTTATTGCAAAAAGCCCCTCAGATGCTACTGTCCATTTGCAGTTTACCTATTCATTACAAGATGCATTGCTAAACTATCACAAGATACATATTGCAAACTTTTAGGCCACACCCTAAGCCCTTAACACTTAATGCTTAGGACCTATAGCCAAACCTACTTTAGTACGTATATTTTGGTGGTTCTACTTGCTGTTACAGCTTGAATAACTTGCTTTATTTTACCCAAAACCAGAGACACTCCCCCCCCCGAAGATCAGGTCAGTGGTCAATAATAACCTAAAAATCATGTTTGGTTTTGAGGCTTATCTGATTTTACATCCTATCAGGACATGCTTTGCCAAAGTACTTATGCCTCTGGGAGACTCTGCTTCCTTACTAATGCAGCTGGATTTTTTTCTAAAGCAAAACTCTTCAAATACGATACAGTGAACTTCAAACCACTTGTACTGTGTATTAATCACAATTTTGAACTTTTTTATGGAAGATGTAAGACAAAAAAAATCATATAGGACGCATGAGTGGTATCCTGAAGCAATTGATATAGAATGTTTTTGAATTATCTAATTTTGTCATTGTAATTCTGCTCTAGTTTGTGCATAGGTGCTGGAAGTAGGGGTGCTTGGGGCCCTTCCGCACCCCCTGACTTGAAGTGGTTTCCATAATACATAGGATTTACAGTTTGATTCAATGTCTCTCAGCATCCCCACTATATAAATTGTTATAGTACCCCTGAATGTGTGCCTTTTTGTAGAAATTTGGGGTGAAACAAGGATATAAAAAAAATTCTCATTTTGCTTCCTCATTTTGCACATTGTCCTATCTCCACAATGTTTACTTTGATGTAAAATTTAGAATTTGAGCATAATCATTTAATTCTGGTAGGAAAAGACCAATTGCTATTCAGTTAGATTTCCACAGAGAAATTCAATTTCCAGCCAAAACTGACAAGTTGAAATGACAAAGTTTATATTTAAAGACTCCAATTGGCTATTGATGATAGTTTGTTGCATCATTTTCTGTCTTGAGGTGTGGAGTTTTTTAAAATGGCTCATTTTGGATGACTAACTTCCTTTAACATGAACTCTAGTCTTGAGTCCAAACATTAACCAGCCAGTCCAATGTCTTGTGTGTGTGCATTATATTTCTGGATGAGGGACTAATTTGAATCAGCTTCAGAGATCATATGTCATAGCAGGCTTTGAGGAAAGGGGCAGATTATAATTGAGTGCTCTGTGTGCCAGTTTTTAGAACTGTATTAGTCAAATACGCCTTAACTCTTAAATTGAGGTTTCGTTTTAGTAGGCCATCAGTAGTGGTTACGCAAATCTAAGCGGGGAGAGAATAGTTATCCAAAGGTAAAGTATCACTGACAAACCTTAGAGTGGCCCATTATCCCAGATAATTCCATTAACATATGTAGCTGTAAATGTATGGGTTAAGGGCAAGCACTTTGGCGCGTCCCTTGTAAAAAATAATCTCTTAAATACAGTAGTCTTGAGATCAATGACAGCAATATGGGAAATAGGGAGACTGGTATAATCTGTGGCAACAAAATACTTACAAAAGTGTTTTTCTTGTTCAGCTCCTTCAATGGCAGTATAGTCGTGGATTTTTAATAACTGATGTGACTCGAAGTACTTTTCTTACATGGAAAGAAAACATTTCAGTTAGCTGAAACAAACTATTAATCAGCAGTCCATTCAGACTTGGTATTGGTAGTGTATTTAATAGCAACTATGTAATGAATGAATTTGACAAGTGAATCAAAGTCCCATGGACCAATGGGTGAATAGTTGAATTAAGCTGTTAAAGAAGTGGATTCAGTTCACATATCAGGCTATTCACTTAAGTCTCTACTTTGACCTTTCAAAGTTCCTAAAACTAGACTATCCTATGTAAACTCAGTTCAAGTTATCTATGGCATGTCTGGGTAGGGTAGCATACTAGTGATTGAATTGTTCAGAAATTGTTTATCGTGTGTGGCTAATGTACATGTTCACTCTGGCAGTTTTGTTAACTCTCAGATTTCTTTATATTGCTATCATGTAATGGACAATGTTACAGATCTCTTGGGAGAGGGTGAGTAACACTTTTATTTTCTAAGCTTCTTTAAATAGAGAATTGTTAATATAATTTTAACAGCTGTCTTTACTTCTTGGAGTCTAGTGAGGTTTTTTTTCCCCCGTTCTTCCGCTCACTATTTCCATTTGGTCTTCGTATATGGTTGCATGTAGACAATCTGGCAGCGCTTTCCAGTGTTACTTCTGAGCCACAGATTTCAGATCCATTTGCTCCAGAACCTAGCCCAACTACTGCTGCAACTACTGAAATTGTAACTGCCACAGCATCTGCTACAACTACAACAACCATTACTGCTGTCGCTGCTGAAGTGGATCTCTTTGGAGGTTAGTTTCGTTACTCTAATTATGCAATTTATACAAGAAGAATAAGCCATCTTGAAATCATCCACTTCCATAGTCTAACTAAAAACTTGATCATGTGGTGTCTGAAAGCCCAAATTATTCAAGTAATTAGATACATTTGGCTGGAACTTACAAATTAACTAAAGGTTTCTGGGTTTTTGGTTTTTTGTCGTACATTCTGAAAGACTTTCCCTTTTCTGTGTGCAGAGTTTCCTTTTTGCATATCTCCTATGGAGTGGGAACATAAAACTGGATACATTTTCAACTGGGTTCTAAGCTTAACTATTAAGTAGCCAATTTTAGAACAAACAATTAACGTTTAAAATTAAATATTGGATTTTTTTAAAAACACTTATTCACAATCTGCATTCTTATACTGTGAGTGAACCTAGGACTTTTCATTGAAATGCATAGACTCATATCACTAAAATTACCAGTCCTCTACAGCTGTTTGTCATTGTACTTAATTGGCACACAGAGACCCATGTTGTGCTATTCTTTGACCCTTTCTTTAAATTCTAGTAATCTAGTCCTCTTAAATTTTCTTGTATTTCAGAAGATTTTGTTGAAGTTTTTTTGTTGAAAGTAAACCCTAAAAAGTATTTTGAAAAGAAAATTATCACTGACTGGGATAATTGGTGCCTTTTTCCTCAGTTTTGAGTTGCTGCGTAGCTGAGCCAAAAGGGGATCCTATTTAAAGAGATTGAAATGGCAAATTAAATATCTACTGCTAGACCTTTAGGTAAAACTGGGCCCTTTCTCTGCCTTTTGCTGGGCCAAGGGAAGAGTGAGAATATCTCTGTACCTGGTGGGTAGTGCAGTAATTTAGGCTGTGGGAGACCCAATTTCAAGTCCCTGCTCCAGTGACTGATTATATACAGTGGAACAGCTTCAAAAGGAGAGATTTAGGAGACCCAGCTCAGAATACTTCTATTATACACAGGCCACTGCCTAGTGCATTTCCCTGCAACTGGGAGACCAGAGTCCAAATCCCTTCTCTCCATCTGATGTGGAGGGAGGATTTGAACTCAGGTCTCCCGCATCCCAGGTAAGTGCTGTAACCAGTGAGATGAAAATCTATAAAATCACCACCTCCTCCCATTTTGTGAATCTAGTCCTCCTAGTCTTTGCTCTTGTCAAAATGGCTGAAATTGAACCAATTTTGTTGAGTTAATTTTCAATTAACTCATCTTTTTTGGTTTGTTAAAACTGTTTTGGCAATTGTGATGTGAATTGGCAAATAGTTTTGGTCAACCCAAAACGGCATTTTTCAGTGAATAAACTATTTGCCAAAAATGTACCCAGCTCTGGTTTCCGCCTCTACGTGCTTGTTGGTTTGGGTTCTTTGACATCCCTTCTACAGAATCTAATCACCCTTTTTCTTTATGAATGCCTGGTTTAGTCTCCTCCGGGATTTATTGGTCTTTGCCTTTCTCCTGAAGCTGCCCACAACAAACACAAGTTTTAAATGATTCTTGTAATGTAAAGATGTATCTGCTACGCACCAGACTCAGATTAAAACCTTTTTTGTGAAAAGCCACCAAATGACTATTAGTTAGTAACTTTTGATTACTGCTGATCTGGGTCAAACACAGCCCAGTGATCTATAGTTATAGTCTGTTTTCCCCTCATCAGTTCCTTAGGCCAACACTTCCAGCTCTTTATTTTCTTCTGTCCTTCAATTTTTTTGTCCTCTATGTTCATTTCACATTAGCAGATTTTAGATCTTTTAAAATTCTTCAGGGGAGGGGTGATCAATGTGTTTTGAATGGTGCTGACCACATTAGTGCTTATCTTAAGAAATTATTTGTTGACCTGTGAGTCTGCTGGAGAGTGAAAATGTTAACTTTGTGGAGTCACTTTAACTTCTCATAGTTCACCAGTTCTTAGCTACTCTCTCTGGTGTTGGATGTGAGATGGGGAAGAAGCCAGAGGAATAGTCTAGAGCAGAAATAGGGACACTAAAGAAAAAAGGGCTGTGAAGGTAGAAAAAAGAAAGGGGTGAAGCGGTGGCAGAGGCTTTGTTGCTTGAGCATAGGAGGAAATGCAAAGGGGCATTTATACAAGAATTAATATTTTACTAATACTCTCTTTAAAAAAAAAAACTAACTAACACCTAAGGAAAGTGTACTGAATTTACTAATCTACAGATCAGGAGTTTAGCTTTATTGGTACTAATAAATTTTCACTGAAAAGATTCAAAACTATCCTTAGGCTTCACTTGAATTGCTACCTGATCAGTTTATTATTCAAAAACACAAAGTAGTTCTCCATTGTGTTTTATCTAAGGTCAGGATTGATCAATGTATTTTTGTCTATTGCCTTGTTCTAAAAAGAAGTTGTATTTCTGGAATCAATTAGATACCAGAATAACTTGTTTGGGAGGTAGCTTATTAACTAGGCTAAAGGTTAACAATTTCTTACCTTGTTTTCCAGAAAACGTAGGATCTATACTTTGAGTAATAGGTGGCCAAATGGATTGCAATAGAATGAGTCAAATTTATTAAGGAAACTGAGTGTGGAGGAAAGGGAAAGGTCTTGGAATATATTCCCTCTCTTGGTATTTTGTTGGAGTCTTTAATTCAAGTGAACATGTTTCCTCCAAAATATAATGGCTGTCGGGCTGGTTAAGGGACAAGAAACTTGAAGCAAGGTTGCTTCACTAAGGCTATTGCTTTTAAAAATGCATGAATAACTGGTTGTTTTTGCAAAAAGAACGGGGAGTACTTGTGGCACCTTAATGACTAACACATTTATTTGGGTATAAGCTTTCGTGGGCTAAAACCCACTTCATCAGATGCATGGAGTGGAAAATACAGTAGGAAGATGTGTATATACAGAAAACATGAAAAGATGGGGGTTGCCATACCAACTCTAATGAGACAAATCAATTAAGGTGGGCTACTGTCGGCAGGAGAAGAAAAACTTCTGTTTGAAATGGGCCATCCTAATTAAAACTACAGTTGACAAGAAGGTGTGAGTAACAGTACGGGGGAAAATTGGCATGGGGAAATAGTTTAGTTTTGTGTAATGACCCTTCCACTCCCAATCTGTCTTCAAGCCTAATTTGATGGTGTCCAGTTTGCAAATTAATTCCAGTTCTGCAGTTTCTCATTAGAGTCTGTTTTTTTGGAGATGTTTGTTGAAGAATTGCTATTTTTAGGTCTGTTTAATTTTTTAATTGGGGAAAGTCTTGTAATTTTTATCCCCCGTTCTCTAATATAATAGAAGATAAACTTACCAAGGATCTTCTGAGATAATATTGTTGCATATATCCTTCTTATGGACTGTTCCATTTATAAAGATTCATTATGATTCACTTGTCAATAGTTTGTATCATGGGCTCTGGGCTGGGGTGGGGGGGTTGGGCCAAGGAGTTTGGCATATGGGTTCTGGGAGGGGGTTTGAGGTGCAGGTTCTGTGAGGGGCAGGAGGTTGGGGTGTGGGGTCTGACTAGGCGATGCTTAACTTGGGCAGCTCCCAGAAGCAACCAGCATGTTCAGCTCCCAGGCTTGGGGCAGCTAGGTGGCTCCGCATGCTGCCCCTGCATGCAGGCACCACCCCCATAGCTCCCATTGGCAGTGGTTCCCAGTCAACGAGAGTTGCGGAGTTAGTGTATGAGGCGGGGGCAGCACGCAGAGACCCCCTGACCGCCCCTGTGCCTAAGACTAGACATGCCGGTCACTTCTGTGAGCCATGTGGAGCCAGAGCAGATGGGGAGCCTGCCTTAGCCCTGTTGCGCTGCCAACTGGACTTTTAGTAGCTATTAAAATCTCCTGGATTGCTTTCAGTGGCCACTGGGAGATCGATCCCTGTAGACTCCCAGCCAGTCCAGGAGGGTTGGCAACCGTATCCAGTATGTCTAGTACATGTGTGAAATATTTTTGTCAACTATGGATCCTATGGCCACATAACATGGCATGCACACTCTGGAATTATAAATTTGTAGACAAAACATTTTTCAATGGTCTCTAGTTTCAGTGGTCTCTAAGTACGGAAGCATAATTGTCTTCCTGCAAAACTCAACAGAAGAAAGATGTGTTGTATTGAAAACAAAGAATGTTTTTCCTAAAACAATATGCACATCTAACTTAAATATATTTATGTAGATACTTTTAGTATCTCAATAGTCCCAAATTATGTACCCTTAATTTAAGGGTTTCAACAATGTATGTTTGATACGGATTTAGTGTTTCCTTTTAAGTAATGCAGTTATTTTTCTCATTCCAGACCTAGCCAGAGATCATATACTCATTTATTTTAAATTAGTCTTTAGAACCAAAACTTTGATTTTGTGACTTCTTTTAAGTGGTTTCAGAGTAGCAGCCGTGTTGGTCTGTATCCGCAAAAAGTACTTGTGGCACCTTAAAGACTAACACATTTATTAGAGCATAAGCTTTCGTGAGCTATAGCTCACTTCTTCAGATGCATAGAATGGAACATATAGTAAGATCTTGTACGTTCCATTCTGTGCATCCGATGAAGTGAGCTGTAGCTCACGAAAGCTTATGCTCTAATAAATTCATTAGTCTCTAAGGTGCCACAAATACTCCTGTTTTTTTTTTAAGTGGGAACATAAAACATTGAGTAGAAATGTCATTAATCTTAAATTTTACATGATAAATTCAGTGTTCGGAAATTTAAAGATGGGAGTATTGTGCCAGTACTATGGGACTAGAAAGAGAAAATAACTAAACTATTTTTTGATCCAAGATGAATGAAATGTGAAAAGTACATACCGTATGCAATATAGTGAAAATTAAGTTAGGCTTCAGAGTAGCAGCCGTGTTAGTCTGTATTCGCAAAAAGAAAAGGAGTACTTGTGGCACCTTAGAGACGAACAAGTTTATTTGATCACAAGCTTTCGTGAGCTACAGCTCACTTCATCGGATGCATTTGGTGGAAAAAACAGAGGGGAGATTGATATACACACACACACAGAACATGAAACAATGGGTTTCATACACACTGTAAGAAGAGTGATCACTTAAGATAAGCCATCACCAGCAGCGGGGGGGGGGGGGAAGGAGGAAAACCTTTCATGGTGAAAAGCAAGGTAGACTATTTCCAGCAGTTAACAAGAATATCTGAGGAACAGTGGGGGGTGGGGTGGGGGGGGAGAAATAACATGGGGAAATAGTTTTACTTTGTGTAATGACTCATCCATTCCCAGTCTCTATTCAAGCCTAAGTTAATTGTTTCCAGTTTGCAAATTAATTCCAATTCAGCAGTCTCTCGTTGGAGTCTGTTTTTGAAGCTTTTTTGTTGAAGGATAGCCACTCTTAGGTCTGTGATCGAGTGACCAGAGAGATTGAAGTGTTCTCCAACTGGTTTTTGAATGTTATAATTCTTGACGTCTGATTTGTGTCCATTCATTCTTTTACGTAGAGACTGTCCAGTTTGACCAATGTACATGGCAGAGGGGCATTGCTGGCACATGATGGCATATATCACATTGGTAGATGCGCAGGTGAAGGAGCCTCTGATAGTGTGGCTGATGTGATTAGGCCCTATGATGGTGTCCCCTGAATAGATATGTGGGCACAGTTGGCAACAGGCTTTGTTGCAAGGATAGGTTCCTGGGTTGGTGGTTCTGTTGTGTGGTGTGTGGTTGCTGGTGAGTATTTGCTTCAGATTGGGGGGCTGTCTGTAAGCAAGGACTGGCCTGTCTCCCAAGATCTGAGAGTGTGATGGGTCGTCATTCAGGATAGGTTGTAGATCCTTGATGATGCGTTGGAGAGGTTTTAGTTGGGGGCTGAAGGTGATGGCTAGTGGCGTTCTGTTCTTTTCTTTGTTGGTCCTGTCCTGTAGTAGGTGACTTCTGGGTACTCTTCCGGCTCTGTCAATCTGTTTCTTCACTTCAGCAAGTGGGTATTGTAGTTGTAGGAATGCATGATCGAGATCTTGTAGGTGTTTGTCTCTGTCTGAGGGGTTGGAGCAAATGCGGTTATGCGGTATGCGGTAGAGCTTGGCTGTAGACAATGCATCGTGTGGTATGATCTGGATGAAAGCTAGAGGCATGTAGGTAGGAATAGCAGTCAGTAGGTTTCCGATATAGGGTGGTGTTTATGTGACCATCGCTTATTAGCACCGTAGTGTCCAGGAAGTGGATCTCTTGTGTGGATTGGTCCAGGCTGAGGTTGATGGTGGGATGGAAATTGTTGAAATCATGGTGGAATTCCTCAAGGGCTTCTTTTCCATGGGTCCAGATGATGAAGATGTCATCAATGTAGCTCAAGTAGAGTAGGGGCATTAGGAGACGAGAGCTGAGGAAGCGTTGTTCTAAGTCAGCCATAAAAATGTTGGCATACTGTGGGGCCATGCGGGTACCCATCGCAGTGCTGCTGACTTGAAGGTATACATTGTCCCCAAATGTGAAATAGTTATGGGTGAGGACAAAGTCACAAAATTCAGCCACCAGGTTAGCCGTGACATTATCGGGGATACTGTTCCTGACGGCTTGTAGCCCATCTTTGTGTGGAATGTTGGTGTAGAGGGCTTCTACATCCATAGTGACTAGGATGGTGTTTTTAGGAAGATCACCAATGGATTGTAGTTTCCTCAGGAAGTCAGTGGTGTCTCGAAGATAGCTGGGAGTGCTGGTAACGTAGGGCCTGAGGAGGGAGTCTACATAGCCAGACAATCCTGCTATCAGGGTGCCAATGCCTGAGATGATGCCACAATGCGCCTTGCTTACAGACAGCCCCCCAATCTGAAGCAAATACTCACCAGCAACCACACACCACACAACAGAACCACCAACCCAGGAACCTATCCTTGCAACAAAGCCCATTGCCAACTCTGTCCACATATCTATTCAGGGGACACCATCATAAGGCCTAATCACATCAGCCACACTATCAGAGGCTCGTTCACCTGCGCATCTACCAATGTGATATATGCCATCATGTGCCAGCAATGCCCCTCTGCCATGTACATTGGTCAAACTGGACAGTCTCTACGTAAAAGAATGAATGGACACAAATCAGACGTCAAGAATTATAACATCCAAAAACCAGTTGGAGAACACTTCAGTCTCTCTGGTCACTCGATTACAGACCTAGGAGTGGCTATCCTTCAACAAAAAAGCTTCCAAAACAGACTCCAACGAGAGACTGCTGAATTGGAATTAATTTGCAAACTGGATACAATTAACTTAGGCTTGAACAGAGACTGGGAATGGATGAGTCATTACACAAAGTAAAACTATTTCCCCATGTTATTTCTCCCCACCCCACCCCCCACTGTTCCTCAAATATTCTTGTTAACTGCTGGAAATAGCCTACCTTGCTTGTCACCATGAAAGGTTTTTCTCCTTACCCCCCGCCCCCCCCGCTGCTGGTGATGGCTTATCTTAAGTGATCACTCTCCTTACAGTATGTATGATAAACTCATTGTTTCATGTTCTCTCTGTGTGTATATCAATCTCCCCGCTGTTTTTTCCACCAAATGCATCCGATGAAGTGAGCTGTAGGTCACGAAAGCTTATGCTCTAATAAATTTGTTAGTCTCTAAGATGCCACAAGTACTCCTTTTCTTTTTAAGTTAGGCTTGTAAATGTTTCCATCATAATTCAACTGTATATGTGGTACAGTTTTTTTCATGACTTGACTTGACATGCCTTTCAAAGTTTGTCTGTAGCAAAACTTGTGCGAGTTTATTGTTATTTTAAGATCTTATGCTGAAATCCTTAAGGTAAATCATATATTATGGGAACTGCTGTTAAGGTAAGTTTATTTTAGTCTCTCAAGCTTTTAAGAAAAGGTGTACTTGTGGCACCTTAGAGACTAACAAATTTATTTGAGCATAAGCTTTCGTGAGCTACAGCTCACTGCATCAGATGCATCCGATGAAGTGAGCTGTAGCCCACTGTTAGTCTCTAAGGTGCCACAAGTACTCCTTTTCTTTTTGCGGATACAGACTAACGCGGCTGCTACTCTGAAACAAGTTTTTAAGGGCGTCCTTTGTGGCTTATTCTGATAACTGTCAGGATTGTAGAGCCATTATAATGTTAGTTCACTGTTGTAAGTCTTTGTATAGCTGATAGTCTGAACGCTTTAGAAAGCTATGAAAATCATAGTTTTGCAAGCTAGAGCTCTGTTTTATAAATTGAAAACCCATTGTAGGTCCCAGCTAAGTATGAAACCAGAATTGAAAAAAATTATTTGCCATATTCAGAGCCAGCCACTCCCCTTTTATGAGTATTTGAGGGGTTTATCCCTGCTGGAGTTCTTTAGCTGTTACATTTCGAGAGATGGTGTGTTACATCTTAACAGGAATAAGCTTTTATGCCCTTGCTTACATGGTCTCAGCACATAACTAATTATTCTTTCAAGTAATCCTGATGGGCTTTCTTGCAATCCCACAATGTTTTTTTTATTTTCTTAATGTAATACTGTACATTATAGTATCAGAACAAAGTTATCTAAAAACAGTATTTACTGAAAGTATTCCACAGTATCAGTCTACTTTGTATTGTGCATTGGAAGTGTTTATTTTTCCAGGAGTAATACTAGATTGTATTCCAGTTGAAACTCTCCACTGATTCGGAAGCTGGTGAAAAGGCAAAAAGTCACTTGCATACAGATCTTCAAAAGCAATTATAGTTGGAAGTACCCAAATTCAAAAAACTTTGAGTCCAATTCTTTGTTAGACTGATCAGATTTCTCCATTCTTCTAAATCATGTGCCAGTGTGTAGTATTTCTGCAATAATGTAGAGAATTTTTGACTGATTATACATTTTACTGTTTTGAACAACTGCCATTCAGTTTTGCCATTGTGAATTCTTGTAAATTAAATACATTTAAATCTCTAATGCAGTAATGAGAAACTGCTTATTGACAGGCTCTTTTTCCTGTTGCTCTTAGTTCTCACTTTTTATTTGGTCAGATAGAATTAAAATATCAGCTTTTATCTGGTTTTGCTGAAGTTCAGATGCATGTCGTCTTGAGCGTTTTTAGAGTAGTTGGCACAAAATTTGTTTTTAAAATGGGCATTTTCATTCAAATTGAAACTTGTTACAGCATGTAAAGCTTTCTAATGCTGGCTTGGCAATGCAGTTGCAGCATTCCTTTCTAACAGGAAGTTTGTAGTTAGCTATTTTTTCCTCATTCCTTTCTATCTCCTGAGCAACATTGAAAAGGAGTACTTGTGGCACCTTAGAGACTAACAAATTTATTTGAGCATAAACTTTCGTGAACTACAGCTCACTTCATCGGATGCATGAAGTGAGCTGTAGCTCACGAAAGCTTATGCTCTAATAAATTTGTTAGTCTCTAAGGTGCCACAAGTACTCCTTTTCTTTTTGCGAATACAGACTAACACGGCTGCTACTCTGAAACCTGAGCAACATTGGATATTTAGGACTTAGAAATGCTTTCGATAGCTGAATGTGTTATGCACCACACTTTAGGACCTGATCATGCAAATGCTACTGTGCACTGAGCTTGCTTATGTGAGCAGTCCCCATGAATTGTAGCTTTAGAACTACTCCATGATAGTAAACACTACATGTGGTAGTAAGACTTAACATTGTGCCTAACTTGCCCAGTTGCATAATGCTGGGAATGTATTACTATAATGGTTTCAAAGCTTGAAATGCTATAATGTTAGCACTTGTTTGAAAAAGCAAAAGAAAAAAGCTATTGCTCAACTACCACCCAAATTTAATGTTGGGGTCAATTTTCAAATGTTTAGTCACAAGGGAACACTGATCTCAAATTAGAGGAGATTGGTTAGTTGTCTTTTACTACACCGTACATTAAGATGAACTTTCTTGCTCTGTCAAAAACAAGATAAGTGAACATATAATCTTTTTTTAGAATTCTTGATTTTTTTAGAAAGATGGTTAATTTGTCTTTTGAAGCTTGGTGAAACCTTTTTATAGTGAATCCTCTCATGCAAATCCTCAAGACCTGCTAATGTCTTCAAACAAATTATTTTAGAGGGCCTTATTGATTTTAATAAAGATTGACATGCAGACTTATAAGACTCATTTTAAAAGTTACATTATCAAATGGAGACATGGATAAAGTCTGAATTTAGACCACTGAGATGCAATATATATAGAAAAATTAAATGGGTTATAGAAAAGTGCAAAGGAGTGTTTCCATCTGGGGAGCCCAGTGAATATCAATACTCATGTAAAACACTACAGTTCCTGGGATGTTTTATAAGACTGGACTACAAAAAAAAAATTAAAAACTGCTAAATTTTTAGTGTTGTACCTTTCAAGAACTAGAAATATTTTAAACTATTAACGGTTAATGGCAAAGAATGACTGAATTTCCATTCACCGGTCTGTTTTTTTTTTTACTATAGGTAATTAAAATTCCACTTCTCAGGATACCTGTCAGTTATGTGGATATCTCTCAAATGAGGTTTCTCTATAAATGGGCTTCACAAATTCTAATCAATAAAATGCTGGCAATAAAGGGTAATTGAGAATTCTAGTTCACAGCACAAGCTTTGTTTCCTGAATATTTTGAAGAGCTAAAAGTCACATGCTAGATAAATTATTATTCAGACATACATTTGAGGTAATTTGACTGAACATGGAAGTTTAATAACTTAATTGGAATCACTTTACTGCCAAACTTTTTACATGCTTTCGTTAACTTCTCATGTTACATAAACATGCTGCTCAGAACCCTTATACAATGAGAATCCTGTTGCCTTTAACATCTTAATATGCCTCTTGCCTACCACCTCAAAGTATTAATATGTAGTCCCATCTAAAATAAATACATTGAGTGCGGTGGGGTGGGGGGAGATTGAGAATTTATAATGTATGTTTTATCTGACATTAGTAAAAATACTAATAAAAATTCATGTTGTATAAGGGAATCTTCCTATGCAATTTAACTTGGTTCTTTTACTATATCTTTTCTCTTTATCCTTTTAATTTCTGTTTTAAAAAACTGCACTCAAGATGCCTTTGCAGCTTCTCCTGCAGAAACCCCTGCAGCACCTGAAGGGGCAGCAGCACCAGCTACCCCAACCCCTGTAGCAGCAGCTCTTGATGCATGTTCAGGAAATGGTGGGTTTTATGTCATTAGTCTCTTGTGTGTTGTAGTATTAAACTACATGGCAGTGTGTTTTTTTTTTTTTTAATGATCAGTAAATCTTTTTCTTCTGAGTACGTAGTATTCGTTGTAGTTGATCAAAAACGTAGAACTTTGAGACAGAAGAGCATTCTTCACATAACTGCATGTGTCTTCTATCAAAGCCAATATCCTTTCTCCGTACATTTATTCAGTAGCACTACTGAATAATTTTGACAATGCTGAGTGTTGTAAGCAGCAACAAGTTTAATATCCTGTTAATGTTTTGTAGACTGACCTTTTTTCTTCAGTTATCTTCATCTGCTGCATTTCAATCGTGCCAAACCAGTCTTTCAAAAAAAAAAAAAAAAAAGTGTTCAATTCCCCAAACTTTCCACCTTTATAAAAATACTTTATTTTAGAAAAACTTGCTGAATAGCTTGCCAAGATCAGTAGGATAGATGTTACAGTGAGCCTAGTCATTGTGTGTATCTACTGTGTATGTATGTTACCCATAGTTATGCTTTATTTTTGCTAATTTCTTCCCTTACTGATCCTATATATATATATATATATATTCTCCGCTTTCCTTTTTACAAGACCCCTTTGCCCCATCTGAAGGTAGTGCAGAGGCTGCTCCCGAGCTGGACCTCTTTGCTATGAAGCCAACTGAGACCAGTGTTCCTGTAGTTACCCCTACTAGTGCAGCTACTCCAGCTCCCGCAACTACTCCTTCTCCTGCTGCCACTGCTGCCACTGCCACTGCTACTACTGCTACAGCAACTACCACTACCACCACAGCCACCACATCTGCCACCACCACTACCACCACTTCCGCTCCTCCTGCTCTAGATATCTTTGGTGGTAATTGTTTTTAAGTCTTTGATTCTGGTGGATTGAACTCTGGTTTGTCAAATAAATGTACAGCATACACTATCACTACTGCATGTATACTGTATATTAGAAGGTTCTTTACAGACAAAGAGCCAGTCCTTTTAAAATTCTGCAAATACGATGTACAAAACTGAAAAGTTACTGCTTTCAGTCCTGTCTTCCAAAATGAGTTAGACATGTATATTCTTGGTCTTAGATTTATTTGAATCTGCTCCTGATGCTCCTGCAGCGCCTAAACCAGATGCTACTCCTAGCATAGACCTGTTTGGTACAGGTAAAGATAAAAAGATCCTTTCCCACAATGTAGTTTTTTTTTTGTTTTGTTTTTCCGTTAAATGTTCTCATTTGACACTGTTACCACATAAGCTGATTTTGATTTAAACACAGTACTTACTTCTACTTGGTTTTTCTTTTACTTCTGGAAGATGCTTTTTCATCTCCACCACATGGACCTTCTCCAGTGCCTGAGAGTTCTCTCACTGCTGATCTCTTATCTGGTGAGTGCTTGTGTCACAGGATACTACAGATTTTCAGTCTTTTCCCAAGTAAAAATAAATGATTGATTTTTATGCTTAATTTGAGAATCCCCTTTCAAATCCCTATCTATAATACCTCAAATGTTTCAATGATAAATTGTGATGCATGTTGTTTGTGAAGAATATTTTCTAGTGATCACAATAGTCAAATATGTCTTAAAAATAAAACTTCAGATTTTGTCAGCTAACGTTCAGTTTGCCAGCTCCACTGAAGTTATCTATACTAGTAGTAGATAACATGTATGTATAGCCTTAATTTTTCAGAAAATAAGTGTTACCCTGTGCAGAACAAAGCTGTCTTCATCATAAAAACAACATATGCAAAACTTCACATACTTTGATTGCAGTGTTGTAGTTTGGTATCTGAACTAATGTACAAGTCCTGTGGTGCTAACTGGTGGAGTCTAAGTGTGGATTTCAAAATATTTAGTTATCATTGCTATTAACTTGCTGATACTAAATATTATTTGTCATATGCCTATCCTACTGCAGTGGATGCATTTGCAGCACCATCTCCTCTACCCGCTGCCTCTCCAGCAAAAGTGGATTCTTCAGGTGTGATTGACCTATTTGGTGGTGGGTATTTCTCCTTCCTCACCACTTGCAAGTTAAATGACTTATTTCAAATACATTTACACTGTTTTCATGTTGGCGGTTGCAATTTTCTTTTTTCACAATTTAGCTCATGCAGTGTTGCAGCTGAACAGCTTTGTATGTATTGAAGTCGTCTTAAACGAAAATTCAATAAAACTTAAACTGCAAATAAACGTTTGCAACACTTCTATTCCATCATCCATCCTCATTGTATTTACCCCATTCTATCATCTATATTCAGTGCATGGGTTATCTTCCTTGATCATGTATTTGCATTTTCACTCAAAGTTCATTGTACGAAGCTGTATATCTTTAATCTTCTGTTGATGTTTCTCTGAGCAGCTCAACTTCTGTAAGCAGCTGGAGTTGGTATATAAACTAAAACAAATTGGTAAATGTGAATTCTACTAGATTAGATTGAATTGATCAGAAATGGTGGAAGTTAGGATAGGCCTAGCCAACTCTTAACTTTTTTAAAACTTTATCTGTATAGGCAAACACCACAGAATTTCTGTTTCATGTATTATGAAGCTATTTTTAAACTTCAGTGAAACAGTCAACTAAAATGACAGGCTTGTAGGTTGTTAGAGTACTTTCAGCTCTACACTTCTAGCTGGAGTTATCATTGCCTTTTATTTAATCCATAATGTGGATCTGTGTAAATGGCTTAACTCAAGTCAAAAATGGCATACTGTAAATATAGTTGGGGTCTCCTATTGGAAAAGCCCACTAGTTTTACAAGCTTCACAGGCGAAGTATTGGCCCAAAAAATCACTTGCATTTCTCATATGAAAATATCATTTTTAAAACATGTTGGCTCATTGCCTTATTTCTCCACCTTCACTATATGCAATCAAAACCACTTTTTCTGCAATTCTGTCTGAGGTTCCCAAACATGTTTGCTCATCATTCTGTCATTCTACCTGGTGAATGAAGTTGTCATACTACTGCTATTCATGCATTCTTTACATAGCAATGATGAATCAGAGTATTTATGTTAAACTTTTTTTGCCTTTCTTGCTGCATTGTGGAATTTACCCTGTAGATGCTTTTGGAAGTAGTGCTTCTGAACCCCAACCTGCAACCCAGGCAGCTTCTAGTTCCTCAGCTTCTGCAGACTTATTGGCTGGTAATAAATATAAATTTAAATAAAATGTGTTCTTTATTGTGGAAGGGGTTTTTTTTTTTTTTTTTGGATTTGTTTAGTCACACGCCTATTTTATTTCAAAACGAACCTTCATTTTGCAGTAGAGTAAACTCTAAATCAGGGGTGGCCAACCTGAGCCTGAGAAGGAGCCAGAATTTACCAATGTACATTGCCAAAGAGGCACAGTAATATATCGGCTTCCCCCAGTGTCTCCTGCCCATCAGCAGTCCCGCTGATCTGCGCCTCCCCCTCCTGCCTGCACCTCCTGATCAGCTGTTTCATGGCGTGCCGGAGGGAGGGCATGGCAGGCTTATGGGAAGGGTGGAGTGGGGGCAGAGCCAGGGGTTGAGCAGTGAGCACCTTCCCCCCCCCCCCCCCCAGGCACATGTAAACGTTTGGTGCCTGTAGCTCCAGCCCCGGAGTCGGTGCCTATATAAGGAGCCGCATATTAACTTCTGAAGAGCTGCATGTGGCTCCGGAGCCACAGGTTGGCCACCCCTGCTCTAAATGTTGTTGGACAGCAGCAGATTTGATAGTATTAAACATTCTTAAGTACCATCGTTTAAATAAAGCTGTGTATATCAAATTTTACTACTTTCATGGCATATCTCCTTCTAAGTGACTGCATGATCCTATTGTTCTCATCCTCTTATTCCTTTTTCTTAACCCTACTTTCCTCTCCTTATTTCTCCTAATCTCCTCCTGTTTGTTCTTCCTTTAGATTTTACTTCAGGGCAGGAAATAGGTATTATGTCTATTGTATGGTCCCATGCATATTTGTGTTGCTATGAAAGTGAACAGTAAACAAGAGTTGATTTAAAGAAGTAAACTTGCTCTAGACTAGTTACATTTTTGATAACTTTAGTGTGTAACTGCTTGTGTCAGTGTTGTTAAACTAACCTCTCCGTGCTAAACATTTGTCCTGTATCTTCACAGTTGTACAAGCTTTATTTAACAAATGGAAGTATCACCATTTATAGTTTGTTTAATTTCTGACAATGTTCAGATAATGTTATTTTTAAAACTCTGAAGGTATGTTAAATAATCCTTGCAAGCATCACTTACCCCATTTTACGTTTTGGCTAACTGAGAAGCAGAGGATAACTGCTGTTAGCAGTTTTTGGAGAATGATCTATTGGACTAAATATGTTCAGTACTGTACTAGACTTAAAGTTTTTGGACACAAGTTTGCATTGAGAAAAAAGAATCCTAAACCATGCATCATCAGGATAAGGTCAAATATGATACAAATATCTTAAACAATGAAAACATCTAAATGAGCAGCTCTCAAAGTTACTATAAACTGAAGATTTAGTGAGGTTCTCAGAACCTCACAGCTATTATGTGGTACTGCTAAGCTTCTGTTAAATCAAACAATATAAACTCATTTGAATTTAAATCTGTTACTGCAAAGGCATCTCTACTTAAATTGTATTAAAATACCTTAAAATTGCACAGTTATGGATTACTGATCAAAGTGGTCCTACAGTACTACTTGTGCTGCAGATTATAGACCATAAATTAAGAACCTCTAAGTGATGGTTGCAATATCGGTGCATAATTTTAGTTTTAGAAATTTCATGAAAAGTTGTTTTCTTCTGATTTAATTGATCCAAACTGTGTGGAAAGTAAACTCATAGTATCCCGCAGTAAGAAGAATTGGGATAGAGGACACTACTTGTGATTTTTGGCACATATGCCCAAATCTTTGTTTGAGCCAGATTGAAGAGGCAACAAATTCTGAGTATTACTTCGTTTTAAATAACTTGTCCACTTTAACTTGTATGTGCCTTTGTGCCCCTTCATCAAAGGGAGGCGTCTCAAAGAGCAGCATAACACCCTCAGCGTTCAAAGTGTTTGTCACTCTTGGTTCAAATCAGAAGGGATTATAAAAACCTGAATTGTGCTGAGTATGGTACCAAATCAAAACTGGGGATGTCATGCTGATTTTCAAGTTTAAGGTGACCGCCTCAGGTCAGTCTGATTCCTTGAAGCTTCATTGCCAAGCATACATGTAACATACTATTCCTTCTGGGGTACAAGATGACACTTTTTTGCTTTTCTTCCTGTAAAAATAAATACATATCAACGAGAAATATCCATATACTATGGCCTTCTTTCTTCCACCACTATGTATTTGGCTTTCTTCTTACTCAGGCAGCTTCAGCTTATCCTCATTGGTCTTTTCCATGTGCCAACTTTGTGAGCAATACCCTTTTTATTGACTTACATTAGGCAATGACCAACTTAGAAGTATTACCTTTTTATGCTACCGAACCTGATGTGGTGGCATATACTGGCTCAGATAACACAAGCTACCTGTTCTACACCAAACCAAAAAAGGCCACTAAATCAGTGGTGGAAAAAGTTCCTAGCCAGCTTTCCTCTAGTTTCAGGAAACTTATTTATATATTTCTAAATAGCCAGAGAATAGTCACTAACTCACTGTGACTTTGATTAGTCTAGAAAGTGAAGTTGGCAAGTCCAGTAACTAAGGGTATTATCTCTTCTCCCTTGAGTTAGCAGATTGAAAATGTTGCTGCTTTTTCTAATAGTACTGTACTCCCTTTCATCTCATATACATTGGCTCTTAATTCAGAATTAAAGTGAAAATCTTTCCTTGCTGCCTTTCAGGTAACTATTTCATTGGTGCTTGGGGTACAGCAGCTCTCCCTAATTTGAAGTGGTTTACATTGTATATAAAAGGTTTTCAGTTTTGTGGAATCGCTTTCAGCATTCTCCACTAGAAAAATTGTTCCAGCACCTATGAACTACTTATTTGGCCCTATTTGTTAGATCATATTTGTCCTTTAAATACTGGCATACTGTCATCTTTAAAGTAAAGTGGCTTAAATCTTTCTCAGCTATAACATTTTCTGCAACTGTCCGTATTCCTACAAGTAACCAGAAATGATTACATATACTGGTTCCAAGACAGCTGCTTGAAGCGGAGTATGTGGATAAACCAGGAGCCGTCAGTAAAGGCAGTCCTTGCCTTTTAATTTAGATTCCCTCTTTTTGTTAAAGAGCTATCTCAGCTATCAAGTTCATAGGTGCTGGAAAAGATTGGTGAAGTTTGTATTAAATCAAGACTTCTGTGTGTAAAGGATGGAGGACATGAGCCTGTTTTTTTTGTTGTTTTTTGGGGTTTTTTTGGTTAACTGAGGCTTAGTTAGAATTCATCAAACCCACAGTTGCCCATCCCTATCCTGCACTGAGGCATGTGATCTTGCCTTTAAGCTTTATTCTTTCAATGTTTCTGGATCCACATGTTGAAGTGCCTGTGAAAAGAGGTAAAATTCCAACAGTCTCACTTACTATTAAGTAAACTATTTTTTTTCCTGCTTAGAGCTTCTACATTCTAAATCCAAAATGGCTACCAATAGGGTTTGAATGACAATTTGGCAGATACAAAGGCTCTGTAAAACCATAACAGCATATTGCTAAGCATTTATTTGCCTCAGATAATGGCAGATGTATAACCTGCAGCATAATCCAATTCTAAATATAAAATCCTCTTGATTTCTCATAGTTCTTGAAGGCTTGTTCTCCAAGGATTTTGAATGCGTAGTTTTAGTGAAAGTGTGCATAAAATTACGGGTACCTTTTTATTATGCATAATTGTAAGTATTCTGTAAAGTGTCACACTGTTTGGCTGTGTTCTTGGCTTACTTCCTTTAATCTCCTCCTAATGAAAAAAATATCTTTCTCCTATTCTTCTCTGCTGAGAAACTTATTGGAATAGGATAATATAAAGGTTTATTAAAGTTTTATTGAATTGCTTCCTCTCTGTAATTAATCCTATATCTAAACTTAGTATGTGTGTGTGTATATATATGTAAATAGGAACCCTACACAACTGGTAATAGAATATTTTATGAGGTATTTTGTCCTAATAAAAAAATAGACAGTTTTGTCTGATCCATCCAGACATTACTTGAAACTTTAGTTTTGCTTGCTATTATTTTGTTGTCCACATTTGTATTAGCAATCTTCACTGAAGATGCAGTTCTACTCTCAAGCGAATTCCTAGTGTCATGTAGAATAAATGCTAGCCCAACTGGAAACTCCTAAACAATGAGTGCAGGGAAACTTCAAGACAGCATTTTAGTATAGTTTCTTTCTAGACTGCTTTTGGAATGTTTTTTTTTTAACTCTCCCAGTCTAACTTCTAATATTGCTCATTTCTTTCAACCAACTGTTCAACATTTCAGATCTTTCTTTGGATGTGCTAGCTAAGTAGTGTAAGTTGATAAATATACTACAATCAGTTTTCAAATGTAGCAAATTCACAAGGACTAAAAGCAAACTAAGTTAAAATGGTAAATCTGTGACTATGTAATAGTATATGAAGTATGTTTATAAAAATTATGTACAAATTAAAACCCTACCAGTTTAACTTTATTGCCACCTTCATAACGAGCAGTTTGTTTTGTAAGGCTAAATGTCATCTGTTGCTTCCAAATCTACCATTCCAGTCTTGAGAGAAGGATAGAACTTATTTATGCTCTTCTAAAGCACCTGTCACCATAGAACTATATTCATGGATTATAGTAATACAAACAAATTTCCAGAAGGGCAGCTGGGTTTCTGTTCTGCTCTTAATTTGTGAGCATCTATTCTTTGAATATTCAAACATATCCTTTTGCTTTCATTTTTCTGGGGACTGAAAAGGAATTTTGCAGAGGGATCTGAAGTTGACATGTTTCCTTCAGGACAATGTTTGAGAGCCTATGGGCTGCTGTAAAGGCGGCTCATCTCCCTCATAAGTTTTTGTCTGGGCTCTAAATCTTAGTGAGTCTGATTGCAGCTGGTATGGATTCCTGGAAAAAGAGGCAGTTTGAGATAATGAGAGTAATTCACGTCTTTGTCCTAGCAGAACCCTCAAGTGGATCTGCTAACAAAGGGAAGTTAGTGCAGATTCTGGAAAAGTGATATTCTTTCTTTAGCTATTTACATAGCCTACTTAATTGTCTAGTTCCTAATTACCTTATCAGGGCCCCAGATAGAGCATTTGGCAGCTCTAGATCACATTAATTGCAAATCTCTAACTACTGCGGACTGGTCACTCTCAGCTCTGTCCTGGAATTTTCAGGCTAACTTGAGATGGAAGGGCACTAATGAGCCAGTGAGTCCAAGGTCAATGAGTCTAGCATAACCCAGACTGCAGCTGTCTTAATTACTAGAGGTCAGGGGCCTTGATCAAGGATGAAATAGTGATGTTCCTTATCCAACTAGCATTGCTTCAGTCTTTCCTAGATACACTTTGAACAGGCAGGCTGTTATGCCATGTACCAGCTCCTCTGTATCTGGAGATAACTGGAATATAGTGTCTTCAGTGATTGGGGAAAAAAAACTCGGAACATCATACCGCTGGCATGATAATCCATGTTGCACATAGAACTGGAAGGGACCTCGTGGGTCATAGGCAGTCTCCTGCTATTACAGGCAACCTCATCATGTACTCTGTCATAAATTTGTCAATCTCCAACCCAAAAACTAGTTAGGTCATTTGTCCTCACAACTCCTGTTGTAAGGCTGGTCCAAAACCTCACTCCTCTGATTAGAAACATTCTTCTATTTTCCAGCCTAAATGTACTATTGGGCTATTTATTCCTATTTGTTCTTGTGCCAATTCTTCATCTTAAATAACCCTTCCTCCCTTTCTGGTGTATATCTCTCTGATGTATTCATAGAGAGAAATCTTATCCTCTCCATTCACCTGATCATCCTAGTAGTCCTTCTCTGCATCTGTTTCAGTTTAATTCAAATTATGCTGTTGTGCATCTACCAGGCATAGTTGCAAGTAGGGTTTGATTCCGTCACCAGTCTTACCCAAATCCTTGGGAAGGAGAAGTAGCTACCCATCATGACTCTTTGAGATCTTTTAGAAAAGCATAATTCCTGCTAGGTTATGTATATAGGTTACCAGTATCTCATGATTACTGAGCGTGGCTGATAGATTGAGGTTAATCAACATTACTGAGAAGTGATACAGTAATCTGTTAGTGCATTCATATGCTAGAAAATGGTGTCAGGATCATTCCAAAGCTACTATTCCTAGAATAGTGGGCTAATGAAGTATTCTTTGGGAACATGATGTGCTCCTTCACAGCTTGGGGCAAAAGTTTGATTTGGGGTTAAATGGCTATGAGAAACATAATGTGTTACAATAACTTTTGTTGAGTTTTTTATATATATTCTAACTTCCTAAATTTTAACACTTCATTTTTTAAAGCATTAATTATTTAAATTGAAGGTAGTCCACTTTACCACACTTGTGTCCAGTGTTCTCCAAACATTCAGGTCTGGCTGTCTTCTTCCTTATTACAGTAGTCTGACATTTGAAGGTACATATTACAGTTTGCAAGTGGATAAAAAGTCTGTGTTCGATCTGTCATAATCTCTCTAAAGTGCATCAGTTGCCATGTGTTGTTGCCTTAAAAATGTTAATAGATTCAGTATCTTTAAGCATTTAGCATAATGTGTAGACTACAAATCTTAACAGTTTAAGTCAGTTCCTCTTTCATTTCTTTCACAAGCTGAGTTCAAGGTTCTGATTTTCATTCCTATATTTTGTGATATCACTAATCCCTAATATATGCTGTGTCCTCAACCAATGCAACTTGAATCCTGACAACCTGAAATTAGTGCAACAAGAAAATATTCTAGGCTGCTGACTATTCTACTTGAAAATTGACCTTGTAACTAAAATCTATACTGGTTGGTCTCCCAAAGTTATGAAGCACCTGCAGCTTCTGTTAATTTCATTGAGCTTTGTGGGTGTTTCACACCTCCTGAAAAACAAGCCATAGCTGCCAGCAAGATATGGACTGATAGATAGAACTGCTCAACTCATGTTACATTGGCACAGAACTATTTTCAGAGAGAAATGTGGTGGATTATTGCTTTTATTTCCATTTTTCAGGGAAAACGTTTCTTGTTTAACAAGAGGAAAACTTAAATCAAGGAGTCTGGGGAAAAATGCTGTAGAAAGAAATCTATAAAATCATATAATTTTTCTTATTTACAATATTTTATAGTACTTCAAAAATCTAAAATTATAGTTGGAGACCACTTAAAAGCCCAGTCATGTAAAGGAAAGTGGTACCGTTAATAGAAATCAATGAAATTGAGGGTCAGGTTAGATAAGAACTTGGGAGAGGTGCAAAGAAGGCCCATGTGCTGTAGGAAGTAGTGATGGTGATTCATTTGGTTGGTTGTTGAATCAAGAGGTAGTCAGTATTTAATCTAGATGAAATTAAGAGGTACTGTTGGCATTCCTGGCTATTCAAGTCAGGGTCATTAAACAACTCATGGTACACTTTCCTTAAGAGCTAACCCCAGTGTCCTGACCAAATCCCAGTAACTGCATTCTGCCTACTTATAGATTACCCCTATCATTATAATTGGGTAAGGCGTATTGAATGTCTATCTTGCATTGTGCACTGAATGTGCTATTAAACTGCTGTGCTGTACCCCAGAGGTGATTGCATTTCATTTGTGGGTAAAGTTACAAATTAGGTTTATGATGCTATCTTATGATTTTTGCAACCCGGAACTTGCCAGTTATAGTATATCTTCTTTAGCTGGTTTTAGAGTGATTTTTACTAGAATACTTTGCATTACATCAAGAGATGCTTATTATCTAATATCAGAAAGCATAATGATAGAGTAACTATATTATATTATGGCTTTAAGAACAGTAAGTATGTCAAGGCTTTTATTTTGTGATTTCCATCTGGGTGCATCTGACCTTTTTTAATATAACTTTTTTAAAGGCTTTGGAGGTTCTTTCATTGCTCCCTCTCCATCACCATCACCGGTTACTCCAGCTCAAACCACCTTATTAAAGCCCAACTTTGAAGCAGCTTTTGGAACATCACCATCAACTGGTGGCAGCTCATTTGATCCATCAGGTGAGGGAAGGGTTTCCCTTGTGTATCTTCAGAACAAATGTGTTCATTCAACACTAATATAAATGATACAATTTTTACTGCTCTTAATACAAAGGATATAAAAATAAATCTCATGGGTATCAATATTTTCTATCACGTATTCAACTGAAAGAGAAAATACCAGTTAGTAGCGTAAGTGTTCACCTGCAGTGGGGATAATTCTAGGAAATTTTTCCTTGTTCCCATTATCTTCTCTCAATTTTCAGCAGAAACCAAATATAAGTGTGTGTGTCATCTCTTTGCACGTGCTTATCTGCATGACTGTTACGAGTTATCAGAGGAAAAACAAAACACTTTGTACTGTATATTCAGAGTATAGGCATGTGATCTCGCTGCTGTTGCTGAAGCCCTTAAATTTGCATGGCACCCAGTTACACAAAACTGAGATCAAGATAGTCGTCTTTGCTTGACATAAAGCTTAACTCTTCATCACTGCTGTCATTTTGTTTGTATCTCTTCCATTTTATACTTTCCATGCTGGGTCCTTGCTACAAATTTACAATTGGTGAGTTCTGCAACTAAATCAGTAAGAGAGAAATCTGAGTAGTACTGCTGCTTGATTATTTGGTTGCTTGCCAGTGCATAATATGCTACACTTGCTTGTTGAAATAACATTAGCATGCACATCAAATGTGGATCAGAATATTTACTGTGGTGAAATAAAGTAATATAGGTTATTAAAATAATAGTGGGCTAACCAGGCAAAAGAGAAGCAGTTTGAGTTATGATATGTAAATTTGATTCCTGACGCAGACATCTGCTCTGGGGAAGTTAGATCTGTCAGTGTGGATGAAGAGTACCAGTTACATCCCTGTTGATCTCTTTAATTGATATGTTAGAGAAACCTGTTTATCAATTAACACATTTTAAAATCCTCTATCTTCCTGGCTCTCCTACTACAGTAACTTGTACATCTATTAAAAAAATATTTTTACATAGCTTTTCTAAACCTCTTTGCAAAATCTATACATAGAGGGGCAATGCTCTGGGATTTTTAAGTTTGTTACCAGGGTTTAAGAATTCATTTGTAACCATTTAGGCATGTATTGTTCCAGTCTTCATTAGTATATTTTTATTTCAAGGTAATCCTACATTTCAGTGTGTTAGTAAAATATCATGCATGCCGTGTCGGCATTCTTTCATGTGAAATTATGTATTAGTAATACCTGTGTAGTGATTGTCTGTGCTATGGTCATTTGTTAAGCAATACTAAAGGTTCTATGCAGTGGTGTTACTTAAAGGAATATTACAGTAAAGGTTACTATCTAAACTGCTGTTTTCTTTAAATTCTAGTGTTTGATGGTTTAGGTGATCTTCTTATGCCAACTATGATTCCATCTGGTCAGTCTGTAGCAGCTTCAGCTGCTACAGCTTCAGCAGCAAGCAAAGGCCTTGGAAGTGATCTTGATTCATCTCTTGCAAGTTTAGTAGGCAGTAAGTCACAACTATGGTTTTTGGTTTTTTTAAAAAGTGACTTATCTTAACTACTCAACTCATTCAACTTATTGGTAATATTTGTTTTTGAGTACACAAATATAGCTGTCACTTGTACGTTAGTTTAGTCTGCGGCACCCCTTAAGAGTCCTGCCTCTTTGCTACAGTCCTTCTCTGTAGGAGACCACAGTGCTTAGGTTTTCACAGCTCAGTTCCTGGTCTTGTGCCAAAGTTTGATCCATATCATAGAGCTTCTGTTTTCAAGCAGACTAAATTGGTCTGTTCTATAATCCAAGGGACATTTACAAATTTGTCTTTTGAAAACACGTTTTCAAGCTTAGATACTTGAAACAGACTAGAATACAGATGGGAAAAATAGCACTTGCCATTCTAGAGGTGTACATTAGGCTGAAGGAGCTACTAACAGCTATCAATGAATCATAGAATCATAGAATCATAGAATATCAGGGTTGGAAGGGACCCCAGAAGGTCATCTAGTCCAACCCCCTGCTCAAAGCAGGACCAAGTCCCAGTTAAATCATCCCAGCCAGGGCTTTGTCAAGCCTGACCTTAAAAACCTCTAAGGAAGGAGATTCTACCACCTCCCTAGGTAACGCATTCCAGTGTTTCACCACCCTCTTAGTGAAAAAGTTTTTCCTAATATCCAATCTAAACCTCCCCCATTGCAACTTGAGACCATTACTCCTCGTTCTGTCATCTGCTACCATTGAGAACAGTCTAGAGCCATCCTCTTTGAAACCCCCTTTCAGGTAGTTGAAAGCAGCTATCAAATCCCCCCTCATTCTTCTCTTCTGCAGACTAAACAATCCCAGCTCCCTCAGCCTCTCCTCATAAGTCATGTGCTCTAGACCCCTAATCATTTTTGTTGCCCTTCGCTGTACTCTTTCCAATTTATCCACATCCTTCCTGTAGTGTGGGGCCCAAAACTGGACACAGTACTCCAGATGAGGCCTCACCAGTGTCGAATAGAGGGGAACGATCACGTCCCTCGATCTGCTCGCTATGCCCCTACTTATACATCCCAAAATGCCATTGGCCTTCTTGGCAACAAGGGCACACTGCTGACTCATATCCAGCTTCTCGTCCACTGTCACCCCTAGGTCCTTTTCCGCAGAAAAGGAGAGATCTGGTAAAAGTCAGTGGGGGCTTAGTGATAGCTGAAATAATAGAAGCCGCTGCCCAAGGCACAGGCCAGCATGGCAAGGCCTGAGCAGAGGCAAAGCCATGTGATTTAAGGGTTTTCTCTGATTACACATGTAGGGACTGCAGCTTTGGTTGGTTGCAGCTGTGTCCCTGTGGAAAAGGAAACAAATATCAAGGAGAAAGTCAGCAGACAACAGGAGATGCAGCAGTGCATGGCCCTGGGAGGAAGTAGAGAGAGCTTCTTTTTGGTAGAGTGCTCACTGAAAAGGCAGACTTTGATTTCTGAGCAAGAAAACTATTTCTACTTTTTTAGGGAAATGGGACTTTGTATTTTCTTTGTAAATAAACAAAATTACACACACAAAAACCACCCCAAACTTGTATAATCAATCTCTTCTTCTAATGGAAACAACCCAGCAAGGCCCTGAATACTGATCAACTGCTTGGGCCAATGGGTAATCATATTTAAAATGTGGTTGCAGTCTGAAAAAGACCATAGAAATTGCACTGTTTCATGTTTCTCAATGACATCATCTAATATGTACTTTTTACAAACAGATTTTTTTTCCGACAGCCCTAAAAACAATTATCTGATCAGCAAGAGCAAAGCTGGCTTTTCTTCTATGCACGATCACTTGTAAATTATCATGTAAATCAAATTCCATCCTCAATTACTCCTGTGTATCTGTGGGCAATGGGGAAACATAGGGGAAACGCAGCAGAATTTTTGTAGGATCTCTACTGGTGATGGAGGAGGAGGAAAATATTTTAAAAAAATTCTCAATCACTGGGATTCCAAAACCTTTTAAATTTAAGTCCACTTAACTCTGTTGCTTACAAACTTAGAGAGCAACTGATGTGCACATAAGTCTTAGCCTAGCAGTGCAATGCACAATTTTTTTTAAATTTGAAAGGACACTGTTAAAGACCAACTTGTTTTCATATCTACACCCAGGTGGCTGGAACCTCTCACAAGTATGACATAAAAGATAAACTAGATTTGCCACTTGGATCCAAACTACCATATTTACATTTTATTTTGCGCACACACACACAAATACACAGTTAAGGAAACTATGACACTGGCTCTTTAGGCCTCTTATTTCTTTTGTATGTTAAAGAAATGTTAAGTTTTGGAAGAACAAGTTTGTCATAAGGAAATCATTGATGAAACTGGTGTGCTTCAATTTTTAGCTCTCATTATTTAGAGGGCTTTTAGAAAAAATGAATACTATTCCTAGACTGTGCTGTTGGATCAGTTTTGTGCAGGTGCACAGATGTTTTTATATTAAAAGCATTTGACAGAATCCTTCACCTAATTTTATAAACAAGTAACTTTTTTATCCTAATTTCATTTCTGATTTTCAGATCTTGGAATTTCTGGCACCACATCAAAAAAGTAAGTTCTGAATTTTGGGTGGGGGGTTTTTTTATTGTTTAAAAATGCTGGTCCTTGTAACGCATAAGATTAATAAAACTGAAAGATTAGCGAACTTTTCCCCCATTTTGTTTGGTGTATTTGATAGCACTTTGAACGTGGTCCGTTTCGTTATCTTTCTGGCAGAGTCTATCTGTTTCCACACTAATGGGGAGATATACTTTTAAAGAAATGGGATTTGTTAAACCACAGCATTGGCAGGGTAACTAGAGACAAATTTAGGTCCTGAAGCAACACGTAATATATTGTTTCAAAACTGATGTAGTGTTCAAGTTCACCCAGTCCCTTTTATCTTTTTGCTGAGCTTTATATTTAGATACACTTTCTGTGATTGTTCAACTCCACTGACTACTGAGCTGGTTCACAACCTCTACTTAGACTGAGCTAAGAGGGGGGAAATCCATGGTGGTATTTCTTTTGAGAAAAGGAAAATGTAAAATTACTTTTATTATCATTGTTTGACTCTTTTCCACCATGTCTTGTTTGTTTTGTTTTGTTCCTATCTTAGCTGGTTTTCCCACTTTGTCAGTTACACTCTAAAACAAAATCAGTCCCAATTTACTGACAAAAGGTGCAATCCTGGCCTCCATTGAAGCAAACTTCAAGTTGACTTCAGTGGGTCAGAATTTCACCCAAAGTTTCCAATGGATTCTTTCCCACTTGTCCCATCAAACAAGACTTACATCTGTAGAGCAAGGCTCTCTTAAAATCTTCACTTTGAGTTTTACCTTTTTAACTGGTTTGTGGTCGGAAGGTGGGGAATTCCAACACTGTCCAGGTTTGGAGATGTACCGGTTTGTCATGTGCCTCAAATCCTGTTATTTTTTTCTGCAGTCTTTTGTTAAAACACAAATGTTGGGCTACCCCTTACTAATAGTCGTTCTGCATCTAGAAGGGGTGAAAATATTCCTTCTTTTTTCTATGAATGTTTTTTATAGATCTTGATCCTACAAGATGACTGTTCTGAAGGGAAAAGCCCTCCTTTTCTTTTGCTGCAGCTTTCTGAACAAGATTCTTAACTGTGAAATGCCTTTATCAACAGTAGAATATGCAGTGCCAATCCCTCACTTTTTGTCTTTGATATAAATTGTATCCTTCCCTGTAGATTATACCACCATACAGGTGAATGTGAATATAGCACTAAACAATGTTTTGCCTCCTCCCATGTTGCTAATTACTCATTGGTAATGAGATTTAAAGGCTTTCACCATTAATTCTGTTTTCATCTTTTGATATAAACTATCGTAAACTTGGCAATTTAGTTACCATAGCTAATGACCACCACTGAGATTGGAGATAATTTATTCACAACCTATGCACACTAAATGCGTTCAGGATTTCTCAGCTGCCTATAATAAAAACTAATGCGTGTGCTAGCTTTGTTTAGTGTTTATGTAAATTAATGTACATACATTCAGAGTGCTGAGTTTTTTAACATTCAATGTACAGCTTTATTCTGATTTATATCTCTGCTTCTGCATTTGAATCCCTATTAGGGGAGACCTTCAGTGGAATGCTGGAGAAAAGAAGTTAACAGGAGGAGCTAACTGGCAACCAAAAGTAGCACCTGCAACATGGTCAACTGGTGTTCCTCCAACTGGTCCCTTGGTATGTAGTTCAGTAACTAGTCCTAGCGCTTCATGTCCGGCACCACTCAAATGGTGATGAAATAGAAACAAATTATTACTATTCTGTACATAAACTGGTGTTCTTCCCTGTGTTTTTCTGGGGGACTGTGTGTGTATAATTCTGACTATTAATCAACATTAGCCAACTGTTAAACATGTGATATCGGAGATACTTTAATTGTCTGTAACTGTAGGGAAATACTGTGGTATCTCTGATAATGTGACTAACATGGAAAACGTTGATTTGAGACAACCAATACCTGTGGGCCAGATCCTTAGCTGATGTAAATCAGCATTGTGGAATTGATGTCAGTTGAACTACGCTGGCCTACACCTGCTCAGGATCTGTGTATATGTGCCAGAAAGAGTGGTCAGTTACTTCCAAGACAATAGGGTGTGATATTTTCTTTTAGTAATTTATGAGCAAAATGTTTCATGGGGCGGGCTGGAGGGACATTTTTTGCAATCATTGTTTCAGCTTCCATTTAATGTGGGTGTGGAATTTTGATGAATGAATTAGTTATTATTTCAACTTTTTTTCTTGCTAGAAAGGTTGGGCAATTTTCTATTATGTAAGTGAATTTAATTGTAAAGTTCTACTAATTCTACTTACAAAGTTGTTGTTTTTTTGTTTTGTTTTTTAAAACTAAACTTGAAAATACTAACTGCTCTTTGCCTGCACTACAGGTCTTACAGCTGGCTTAAAGTTAGATGGAAGTTGTCACTAATATATTAATGTGGCTGCTCTTACATGCCTGAGAGCATGTCATTGTGACCAGTTACTTAATCCACTAGCCTTTGTAGTATGTTCATGAGAAACAACTTAGTAATCTCTTTCATGGAAGGCAAGTTAAAAGCAGTTGTTTCAGGATATTCTTGTTCCCAGCAGATATTGAAAAACTGAGGACCTGGATGCATCTGGAGATTTATAATGTGGAACTTCACTTCTAGTCACTCATTCAAACCCAGACTAGACTGGTTGTAACTGAAAGTAGTTACCATCTAATAGGAATTCACTGGTCTCTAGGAAATGGGTTGGGTGGCTTTGGTAGAGTTCATAGTTCGCTGATGTCTAAAGCCAGTAAAAAAAAAAAATTAATTAACTCTGCCAACAAGGATACCAGTGACATAGAAATGACTATGGAGATTGAAACCCTTAAAGTTCCTTCAGGTCAGTATTGAGATACGCTGGCAGAGCAATATTGAAGCTTGAACTGCTGCTTATGCTGTCTGTCCTCTAGCTGTGTCCAATCTGACACTTTTTGAGAGTACTAAATTCACATGGAAATGTTAGCTATATGATTCTTCTTGCTGCTATTGTTTTTAAACAGTAGGAATGGACTTTTTTTTGTGAACTTAATAGTTCTAGGACTGTTGAACTTTCTTTAGTCAAGCAGTTAAACTATTACTATATATTGTCTAGTGTCAATAATGGAGGGTACCTATGGCACTGCACAATAACAGTAAAAGACACAAATTAGTCATCGACACTTATCTAAAGGTCCTAATCTTCAGACAGACTACCTGTATTTGTATTGAGGTTCATTCAAAAGCCTGGCTTAGTAAAAATATTTGCCAAACTTTTATGCTCTGGACCACTGTAAGAGGATACTTTAAAGGCAGTGGTGGCTTTTAGAGTTTCTTCCACTCTCCTTGGAAGTCTTAGAGTGCGCGCGCGCACAACTTCCTGAGAAAATATGCAATAGTCCAACTGCCTTGGCCCTGAAGCTAGTGCTAGCTCTCCCAAGCATCCCCAGTAATTCTTGATGCTCTGCAGAGTTCAGTTGAAACCATGGACCCTCTAGATTACTGTTTCACCCTTTAGGGATTCTGTGACTGTTAAAGTAAGTGTAACTTGCTCTAACTGCTGTAACCCTCAGACCTTACAAAGGAATTTCTAAACAAGTTACATTTTACTCATAGACAAAGCACAATGGGTAAAGATCTATGGAAAACAGCTGCATACAAATTCCTTCCTACTTCCCTCCCCTGTCCTCGCCACTCTGGGAGCCCTTCGGGATTTTGTCAGTCCTTTCAGAATTGCAGGACCCTCCTTTCTTCCTGCCCAGCCATGCCTTTATGTCCTGGTTGGTGAGAGAGCCCCTGCTAAGAGCAATACTTGTTCTTTATAAAGTTTCAGCCCTCTATATCAGGCAACTGCCCTCTTCCCCCAAGCAACTTCAGGTCCCTTGTCAGGTGATTTGTTGTTTGGTCCCCAAACTAGGGATTCTAGCTCCCTTGACCTGCAGCCAGCTCATTGCTCTAGGATGTTTCCCTTTGAATGGAAGACATTCCAGGTTGTTAATGACTCTTGAAAGCTCTCCATGGTTATCTCTCCACCAATGGGCACACAGATTCTGTGCTAATATCTCTTGGGTGTTCCAGTCAAATATAGAGGCTAACAGGCATAAGTGAAGGTGCAGCACATTTATAATCAAAATGATGTACACACAAGAAAATGGAGTTTGCAGACTGATATACAGACATACAGTAATCCATCATAGTAATTAATTGACCAGGATCTACAGGTTGCTGTGTTGCTTATCTTGGATCAAGATAAACAACCCCAGATTTATTATGTGTAACATGTTCTAAACGGTCTTCATAATTCATTTTGTTTGGAGCAACAACCAGTCAAGGGTGCTAATGTAGCATCATAGAAATGTAGGGCTAGAAGGTTCCTTGAGAAGTTATCTAGTTCATCCTCTGCACTGAGGCAAGGCCACGTATAGTTAAACCATCCCTCACAAGTGTTTGTCTAACTAACTTGTTCTTAAATGTCCAATGATAGGGATTCCACAACCTCCCTTGAAAGCCTGTTCAATTATTTATCTATCCTTTATAGTTTGAAAGCCTTTCCTAATATATAACCCAAATCTCCCTTGCTGCAGATTTAAGCCCGTTACTTCTTGTCCAACCTTCAGTGGATATTGAGGACAATTGATCACTGTCCTCTTTATAGCAGATTTGAAGAGTGTTATCTGGTGGGAAGAAGAGAAATGGGAGGTATTGTTGCAGTTCTGTACAGAAGATTTCCCTTGCAGTCATTTTCTAGTTGTATTAGATTAAGACATGGATAATAGATTGAAGCTGTTTTCAGAATTAAGAATTTTATCTATAAAGCGGAACATACTGTGCAAATCCTAGTAAGAAATGACTATCTAAAGTTTAATGTCATTGACATAAATATACCTTCTAGATACTTCTCTAGAAACCAAATTTTGAAGTTTCTAATGACCAGTTCTCAGTGTTTTGAGAATTAAAATGGCTGAATTGCCATAGAGGTGGGCTGCTGTGCAATTTGGGTAACATCTATTACTTAACAATATTTTGTACAACAGTTGTGACATTTTTTATCTTGAAATACAATAAGATTTTTCCCCTCTTTTATTCCATGTAATTGCAGCTGGATTTATAGAAATTATCATCTGTTGTTTTTTTGGCTTTTAGGCTGGAACTGTGCCTCCAGCAAGTGCTATTCCTCCTGCCTCAGGTGTCCCACCAGTTGCACAGCCAGGAGCAGGATTTGGAATGGTGAGTGATCTTTTTCTTCATTTAAATAAGTCTTCCTAGTCAATTTTAGCAACCTTATATATTTTTAATTTCTTAATTTTGCAGCCTCCTGCTGGACCAAGTCTGATGTCTCAGCAGCCAGTTATGTATGGACAACCTATGATGAGGCCACCATTCGGAGTTGCATCTGGACCAGGTGTACAAGTAAGTCTGTTTTTTATATGTAAAATAATTAAATAAATTTTAAAGTAGAAATAGGGTGTTAGTGGCATTGCATTCCATGCCACCTATACAGCCATTTGTTATTTAAGCTTTTCCTTCTGTTAAACCCTGGCTGAAAACTTGGTTTTAAATGCTATCTATATACAGTCCTGAGTATATGGATAAAGGAGAACTTTATTGTGTTTGGCTTTTAACTCCACTGAAGTGCATGTAGCCTTATGAGAATAAATCACATGAAAACTTCCCTTTGTATGCGTGATATTCTTTTCTCTGCCCAATCAGAAAAGTTGGGTGTTGAACTTTCTTCAGTGTAGGGATAATGATTGGTAAGTTTCTGCCAAAAGAGTTATCATTGCCAAGAAGAAGACTAGAGGAAAAACATTTTTGACTAATTTTAAATTCTGGCAATCATTTCCTTGATAAGTCCTGGCACCCTCTTCCTTTCCACCCCCAACCCCACTTTGGAACAGAGACTTGAGAAATTTGGCAAGGGGGATGGCCTTTTAAGGGATGTCTCTTTTGCTGTCCCGGTGAAAATGTGCCGAAATATGGCCAAGTTATGAACATTTGAAAAATTGCTGAAAAATTCCATATGATCTTACCTCATTCAGGGCACAGGATGGACCTTCTCTGGGGATGAATAAGGGCTGTGTAGGGAGGGAATACTGTTGTCTGTAGGACACTTGCTTCACTTGTTGCTGAAGCTGGGGGATGTGTAGTGAATGAGATAGGGGACTGCAGGAATAATAGTATTGAAGATAAATACATGAATGGTGGAAGCACTTGCATACTACACTGATGAGCACTATAGCTATAAGCCTATGAGGAAATTAATAATTCTGTCTTCAGAATGGGGTTTGAAATAGTGTGCCATAAACAAGGCATGGGCCACACATTGAGAAGTGAGGAAAAAACAGTCTTGAATAGCAGCTCGTTAAATGAGTATCGTCCATGCAATGCATTGAATGAGGTAGAGGTCCTGTGGAAAACATAGTATGGGATCATGTAATTGTGCATATGCATTATGATTCAGCCTAAGGGAGCCAAAATTAAGGTTGTCTGTGGAACCTTCATTCTCCTATTTCCTAACTTTTGAGTGCTTGTCTTTGCAACTTTAATCATGTTCTTTTGATGTAGTTCTTTTTTGTTTAATATTGTGTACACTATAGCTTGGCCTACTGTATGTTTGGGTTTTCCTTTGCATAAAGATTGCTTTATGCCAATGAACACTAGCTATGTTCTTCAAAAAATATATTGTGTATTCCATACATTGATGTTAAACTGTTGCTACAAAATATCAATTAAACTGCCTTCTTACCAGGTTAGTGCTCCGAACAATTCTCTAACTATCCAGTTAGAGAAATTCTTATCTGCTTGGGCAAGCGTATTAGGCATTGACATGCTCTCTAAACTCCCTTATCATTTAATGGGTACACTAAACAGAATATTCACTGCGGCCAAATATGACGAGTAAGTTACTTAGAAAACCTAGTTTTGTCTTGAATTAAAATGTCCACTAAGCACTGTCATAGAATCATAGAATACCAGGGTTGGAAGGGATTACAGGAGATCATCTAGTCCAACTCCCTGCTCAAAGCAGGACCAATCCTCAATTTTTGCCCCAGATCCCTAAATGGCCCCCTCAAGGATTGAACTCAGTCCTGGGTTTAGCAGGCCAATGCTCAAACCACTGAGCTAATCCTCCCCCAACTTACTAACCCTGAGCTATCCCTCCCACAATTACGGTCAACTTTGTAGTAATTGTATTTGAAATTTAAACACAGGAGTCAAACAAGAGATGACAGAGAAAAGACACTGCTAAGCCCATAAATCAAGATCTCTAACTTTTTGCATGTTTGTAATGTGCTTTTTGTATAGAATAAATCTACCTAATGCTTGTGTATCTCTGTTTACTTTCTTTTTCCGCTTTCCTTGGCTGGTGTCTGTTTTGTTAGCTCTCTCCAAGCCCTACACCTGCCACTCAGAGTCCCAAGAAACCTCCAACAAAGGACCCATTAGCAGATCTTAACATCAAGGATTTCTTGTAAACAATTAAGGTATTCTGTGGCTGACTTTGAACTTATCTGGGTTATGTATTTAGTTTGCAGCAGTTAACTAGTATAAAACATTACTACAAGCATACCACTCCCTTTAAATTTGAGTAAGAACCTGCAACTATTTGTAGAAAAATACAACTGTGATGAGAACTGGGAGGTACAAGTTTAAAGCCCTTTTAAAAAGTGTTTTCAGGTTGTAAAATAGGTTTAAATCATAACTACCTCTCCATGCCATTCTGTTTGACAATCTTGTTTCTTTATGCTGCGGTTGTAGTAGGTTTTTTTTTATTCATAATAATAACTCTCCTCTTCACATTAATTCTTCTTGTGACTAGTCCTACACTGTAATCCCTAATCTGGTCTGAGAAATTGATTTGCGGCCATAAAACTGATTTGGTATCACTGTTACGAATGAGTGCAATTGAGACTCCCAAACGTGTGCATGTCCTCAAAGGATGCCAAATCTCTGATCTGGTTGGAAGAGGATATTGCCTGCATCCTTCATTGCTTCCAGCCCCATGGCCTTTCCATGTCTCCTTGTGGGGTGCTACAGGGCGTTGCTTTTCTGCACATCATGGCATAAGGCATTGAGCAGTGCTATGTAGAACAGCCATGGGGAAGCATGGATTAGGGAGGGAACAAACACCAGTGAGGATGCACTGAAAGAGAGAAGGGGAAATTAGGGGAGTAGGGAGCTGAGAGAGAATAAGAGGCAAAGAGGAGCAACCAAAAAAGAATAATAATAATTTAATAAAAGGGGGGGGAAGGGAAAAGATAGTTACCATAATAAACCTTTCTGGGAAGCAATATGAGGGTTCAGATACCAGAACATCACAAAACGGTTTGAGGGAGCCAACCAATAAAATTTGGAGACCACTGAAGTAGAGAAGATAGGTGATGAGAAATTGTGTTAAATAGTCTTTTCCGCCATTTATTAGAATTAAACAAGAGAAAGTAGCAGCTCTACATCATCTCTGGTGATAGTTTTTAGTTATTGTACTCAGTACAATCCACAGCATGTGAAAATTTGATATCAGGAAGAATTTGAGAATTGTCCTGATTCAATGACTGAAGAAGCTGCACCTTTGGTGACACGTAACCAGGGCCATCTTTACCCATACAGAAACGACGCAACTCCATGCTGCTCCAGCGGCCAGCCCAATCCCCCGGCCAGTTGAACTGGCCAGGAAAGCTACCCCTGCCCTGCCTCTTCCCACCCCTGCTCTGCCCCAGCCCCACCCCCACTCCATTCCTTCCTCTGAGCTATGTCCCGGGGGACTGCAGCAGGGGTCTGGCGCACCCTGCACTCACCAGGAGGCAGAAAGTGGAGTGACCCGGCCCCAGCCCACTCCGTGCTGCTGGTGAGTGCTGGGGGGCAGTTCCCCCCAAGTCCCAAGGCTGGGAGCCAGGGGAGTGGAGCAGAGCGGGCCAGGCCTACCCTGCAATCACTGGAAGGCAGGAAGTAGAGTGACCTGGCCCCAACCCACTCCGCCAGCTTGTGCCGGGGGGGTGGCTTCCTCCTGGCCCTCCCAGCCTATTCCTGCCCCCCACAGACCTTGGGCATAGCCCTCTCCCACCGGCCCCCCCATGGAGGCATGGGGCCATTCCTCCCCTCCCCCGTGGGGGGCTGCATAGGGCACCACAGTGTCTAGGGACAGCTCTGCATGTAACTGTAGACAAAGTCAAACTGGGTTTTTCACGGATTGGCTCAGCCAGTGCAAACTCTCTCCGACATGCCCTTGTCTACACTTGAGGTCAACACCGGTGCACCTACATCCATTGCTGGCTATAGATCAGCAATTCTCAAACTATGGGTTGGGACCCCAAAATGGGTCACAACACAATTTTAATGTGGTCACCAAGGCTGGTATTAGACTTGCTGGGGCCCGGTGCCAAAGCCTGAGCCCCGCTGCTCGGGGTTGGGGCTGAAGCCCAAGGACTTCAACGCTGGGTGGCGGGACTCAGGTTGCAGGCCCCCCACCTGGGGCTGAAGCCCTTGAGCTTCGACTTTGGCCCCACAATCTGGGGTGGTGGGACTCGGGCTTTGGCTTTGGGTCCCCTGCCTGGGGCGGCGAGCTCATGTAGGGGCAGGTCTCAGTCCCTCCTCCTGAGGCCATGTAGTAATTTTTATCATCAGCAGGGGGTTGCAGTCCAATTAATTTTGAGAATCTCTGCTATAGTGACCGAATTAGAGCTGTTGGTGAGCATAGATAACCCATTGTAATTAGGACCCAGTGTCTCCAAAGAGCTCTATGTAAGCATGATAGACCAGTTGCAATATTGGGGCCCCAACTTGTTGGGGAGACACCTCCATCAAAGTTCAAGTTAGAATATAGCTGAATTCTTAAATGTTTTTGTATGAAAGCCATTCCTTCAAAGAATAGTTTCATAGCTGTTTTAGGTATGATAAGGGGGACTATTGATTCTTTTGTATACCAAGTTTGGCCTTAAAGCTGCTCTGCAAGCCATTTTATTCAAATTTGAGTCAGACTTGTGTCATTATTCCTTCTATTCCTACTATGAAACCTATTCCTTCTAACTATGTTTTTGTCTTCACAGCTGCAGTTTTTCTGACTGGATAGTAAAAATGTGAGTTTGGAGTCTACAAATCACAGATTGATGCTCAGAGTTTTAAAGTGAGCCACCAGTACCAAACCCAGTGCTTATTCAGACTTTCTCTTACTTCCGAAACGTGTAGCACAGCTGTGAAAGTGAACATTAGGAATGTGTACTACCTTAGCTGTTATCCCTACTCTCTCTCAATTTGTGTACTTGGGTTATTTGTGTTCTACAGTTTAAACAATGGATGTATGTTTCTGATGCCTTCTAGTGCTTCTCTGAACCCATTCAGTGGGGGCAGATTATGCAGCTGTTGTGTGGTGAGCCATTTGGAGCGATGTGTCTGTGTTTTTGAAGGTTTTAATGTATATAACTTTTGACAAACACCTGAAATTTCCCTAAACATTCAGTTTCTTCTTTATCTGTTACAAAACATAGTGTGATAATACCAATAGTAAGAAACACTTAACTAGACAAAATCTTTGTGTGGAATACATTTTCCACAGTCGCAGGAATTTCAGTTGTTGTGAGAAATGTTTTATTTTTGTGGCATTGTATATGTTATATTATAATTTAAAGTAATATAAAGGTAAATTTCCATAACGAATACTTCTTTCAGATTACTTCACCAATGAAAAATCATATCTGAAAGAATACTGTATTTATCACTTTTTTATTTAAAATATATTTTAACTGTTTTTGAGTTCATTTAAATTCGCTTATTGATCAGTTCTTGCTAAATGCACTGAAAATAAGTAAAGGGTCAGTTTCTCTCCATGTAGTTGAAAAAAGCAGCCATACTTGTGCTGACATTAAAGAATGTCAAATATGAAAGCACTCTTTGGTGTGTCTGTAGTTATAACATTATTGCATTTTTATTTAACTCTTTTATGTACATCTGTTGTTTTAGTGCTTACCTGTATGTATACCTTAGAGTAGTGTATTTTCATTCCCCAACTATGCTGTGAGTAGTTTTTGTACTATTTGTGACTAGACCTCATTCTGATCCAGAGAACCACACCCTTTACTGTACATATTGTGTTCTTTAATTTTTAGTTTGTTCTCATACTGTTTGTGCTGATGGCTTGGCTTAAGATTTTGACTCTTAAATGAGGTCACTGTTGATCAGTGTTACAAGTGGCTTGGCAGCTCTTTGTTCAAAACATATTGAATTGGAAAGATGTTCACCTAAGTCTTTCAAATTAACTATTTAATCAATGTATGGTACCATTAAAAGTGGTTGTATCTGAATTAATTGTGGGGATAACATACACTGTAATGGGGAAAAAGTTATAGAAAGCTAATTTCAAAATAGCTTTTCTTTGTATTTTGGTTTAAGAACCCAGTGCATGTACGCCCTCTGAGATGCAATAAACACCTTGATCAAAGTAAATATGAACACAAATATTGTCTGTCTAATTTCATAAAAGAAAAGGTCCAGGATTATAGCCACTAGTTCTCAATGTATTGTTCATTCCACAGTTTTAAAAGTGCACCATTTTCCAAAAATTGTGTGTCTAACTACACCTGAGTCCCCTACTAAACTTTGACTTTTACAATCTGTTTCCTATGGTTAAAATCTCTTTTCCCTATTGCTCTGTGAAATACACATACAAGCAAAGAAAAAAGTTAAACTGACTAGGCACAAAGTAACATACTCTGGACAAAGTAATCCTGTTTTTCAATTTGTTGTTTTTAGTCTTTAAAAATCAGACCTCTGTAATGTATATGACATGTAACAAACAATTTAAAGTTTACATATCCTTCCAACTAAAAGACTGGATTTCACAAAAATTAAAATACTGAAATATTTAAAAACCACAATATAAACTTTAAATGTAAGTCAATTAGTAGTGTTTTCCAGATGAATTTCTAATTCTGAAACTGGTAGTAAAAATGGTTTGAAATTGTCTGACCTTACAATGCTGCTACAATGTTTAGTAGTCTAACACAACTTTTAGAACAATTACTAATATTTAAAATAGATGCAAAGTCTTTGGACTAAATCCAGCCTTTGGCTAAATGGGTGCAGTTCACTGAAAATAACTGAAGTTATACCTTAAGCCAGAACTGAATTTGGCACTTGTGATCATTTGAGTCATCCCAAAATGCTTTGCAGCAAAGATTCCATTTGAATTTTAAATTTCAAAAGTTTCCCTGACACATACCTTGCTGCTTGTTTCTTTCACCCTTATCAAACAGATAAACGTAGGCCCAAGCTCTGCAAATAAACATATATAAAGTTATTCACATGCCTCACTGTTTAGAAACTATGGGCTATCCTGTTAGTAATAAAGTCCAAGCTTGCACAGATAGTAGCCTCAACTTAAACTTAAAATAAAGCTGTATTGTACAACTTTCCTTTAATTCATATGATGTAATGCCCAAAGGAACACACAGATCAACTCTTTACAGCCACGCTGTTTCCTGGGGCAAAAATGGATACAATGAATTGAAACGCTTTTAAAGGCAAGCATAACTAAACACCAGGTAGAGATTATGTAGTCAAATATGTAACTAATGATCCAATCATACCCATCAAAGCAAAACTTCAGCTGTTGAGCATCCAATTAATGCTTGCCAGGACAGATTAAATTTCAGAGTATGGCATAAATTCGACTTCATTTATTGCTGTATGCTTTTTTCTTTAAGAACTAGTTTCTCCATTCTTTAGTTACATTCTTTCTCCCTAAAATAGCACTCAAGTCTATTGTGTTGCTTTTTTAAATAAGCAACTTAACTGGATATCATTGTACTGAAGAGCTCTCTTTTTCTGTTAATTTGTTTGTTTCATATGGCAAATGGTAGCACTGGCAAGTTATATGCCATGTAATACTGTAACATCATAATCAGGGCACTAAAGTCTATTTCTTGACCATTGTGGAGAGAAAAAGGGTTGCACTTGATGCCTGACATTGGGAAGAACAGCAAGACTCAACTGGCATTTCTGAAATATAGTGTATAGAAAGTCACTGATTCCTAAACTATGCAGTAAGTACAGGTTATTTCATAGAGACATGGGAGAGTAGTAATTATATATAATACAGTGCTCGCCCCCTCAGTAGCCAAGAGAAGGTTGCACTTGGGGGCTGTGGAGGGAGAGGGATGATGCTGTAGCTGTGACTTCACTTTCACAAGAGGGCAATGGGCAAAGAGAGAGCAGAAAGATTCCAGCAGCTAAGGGCCCATGCATCCCCTTAACTGAAAAAGTGTGTGGGCCTGCTCCTCCTCCCCAGAGCTCACCCATTGTTCAGTAGCGAGAAGGTGAAGGAGTGAGCTGAGCTACTAGATTCTTTCAGCTTCTCCTCTTCCCTTCTCCCTCCTGTGGTGGGAAAGTATCTGCCTAGCCTTCTGGCTTCCTCCTTTATCCCTGCTCCCCCCAGGCTTTAGGAGTGGGGGAAGGAGAGAGGCTTCCTCCACTGGAGCTGCCCCCTGTCAGTGGGTGTGAGAATAGGTAGGCCCTTCCCTAAAGGAAAGAGATGGGCACAGAATGAAACCTGAGAGGAGCAGGAAGTTAGAGATGGTGGAGGTCAGGGAGGGAGAGGTGGGGTAGTGTGACATCCAGGATAGTTAGGCTTGGAAGAATTCAGGTTTTTTTGGTAAAAATGTCATTAATTGTCTGATCCCCCTCCCCACATAATTTCTTGCCACTGAAAATGTAAACCCATAAAAATGGAAAAATACTTCACACAGAATTTTGTGCGTCTGAAAACAAAGCAACATGCTGGGAGCTCATGTTGAGCTGATTATTCACCAAGACCCCCCAAATATTTTTCAGACTCACTGGTTCTGAGGATCAAGTCCTGTAAGTATGGCCTTCGTTCTTTGTTACTAGAAGTATACAGTTACATTAAAACACACATTGTTTCCTTGTACCCAATTTACCAAGACATCCAGATGGCTCTGTATCAGTGACCTAGCCTCCCATTCCCCCATGTTTGTCATCTGCAAACGTTATCAGTGATGATTTTATGTTTTCTTTCATTTTTTATTGATAAAAATGCTAAATAGTGTAGAGCCACTGTCATAAATATAAAGAGAAGGCTAACCACCTTTAAATCCCAACTTTAAATCCCTCCTGTAAAGGGTTAAGAAGCTAAGATAACCTCGCTGACCAAAATGACCAATGAGGAGACAAGATACTTTCAAAGCTGGAGGGGGGGGAAACAAAGGGTTCTCTCTGTCTGTGTGATGCTTTTGCTGGGACCAGAGCAGGAATGCAGGTCAGAACTCCTGTGAAGAGTTAGTAAGCAATCTAGTTAAATATGCGTTAGATTCTGTTTTGTTTGAATGGCTGATAAAAATAAGTTGTGCTGAATGGAATGTATATTCCTGTTTTTGTGTCTTTTTGTAACTTAAGGTTTTGCCTAGAGGGATTCTCTGTTTTGAATCTGATTACCCTGTAAGGTATTTACCATCCTGATTTTACAGAGGTGATTCTTTTACTTTTTCTTCAATTAACATTCTTCTTTTAAGAACCTGATTTGCTTTTTTCCTTCTTAAGATCCAAGGATTTAGGTCTGTGTTCACCTATGCAAATTGGTGAGGATTTTTATCAAGCCTTCCCCAGGAAAGGGAGTGTAGTGCTTGGGAGGATATTTTGGGGGGAGACATTTCCAAGTGGGCACTTCCCCTGTTCTTTGTGTAACACTTTGGTGGTGGCAGCTTTTAATCTAATCTGTTAAGAATAATCTTAGGGGGTCTTTCATGCAGGTACCCACATCTGTACCCTAGAGTTCAGAGTGGGGAAGGAACCTTGACAGCCACAAACAGATCCCTGGGAGACCCCACTGGAAATACACCTGCTTGATGACGCATCCCCATTTACAATTATATTTTGAGACCTATTAGTTAAGTAGATTAAAATCCGGCTAATACGTTAATGTTATGTAGTTTTTAATCAAAATGTTGTGCAGTACCAAGTCAAACATCTTACAGGAAATTTAAGTATATTACATCAACACTATTACTTTATCAGCCAAACTTGTAATCTCATCCAAGAAGGATATCAAGTTAATTTCATAGGATCTATTTTTCATAAACCATTAATTATATTATCCTCCTCTTTTTAATTCTCTATTAATCAAGTCCCATATCAGCCTCTTCATTATCTTATCCAGGATTGATGTCAAACTGGCAGGCCTATAATAATGTGGGTTATCTCACTTACCCTTTTTAAAAATTTGCACAACATTAGCTTTCTTCCAGTCTTCTGGAACTTCCCCAGAGCTCCAGGCCTTACTGAAGATCAACATTAATGGTCCAGTGAGCTCCTGAGCCAGCTCTTTTAAAACGGTTGGTTGCACATTATTCTGATCTGCTGATTTAAGTGTCTAACATTAGTAGCTTCTGTTTAACCTTCCCAGAAGACACTAATGGAATGAAAAGAGTGTTATCACTATAACATGAGACTATATCATTTCTGTTTTTCCCAAATACAGAAAAAAATATTTATATAACACTTCTTTTTCTGCATTGTTGTTGATAGCAATGGTGGAATTATCTAGTAATGGACTTTCTGCTACAAGCTGGTGGCTCATCGGTTGGAAGTGACATAAGAGACTTGGGTCATGGGTCGATCACAAGATGACTGAGTCACCAATGTGATGTGGTTGTGAAAAAGGCCAATGTGATCCTAGGATGTATCAAGTGAGTGATTCCCAGTAGAGATAGAGATGTATTAATGCCATTGTACAAGGCACTGGTAAGACCTCAGTTGGAATACTGTGTACAGTTATGGTCATTCATGTTCAAGACCAAGGCAAACAACATAATTAGTTTTTAGAAGCTGAACAAATCTGAGTGTGATTGTATGACATAGTTGCTTGCGATGGCACAGGTCATGTTCAGCAGCCCTGGGACTCACTTGCAGGTTTCCTTACATTCCTAAAAACTCATACTTCAGGGATCAGGAGGGATTTCGTCCATGCCTCAAGATATTCTGGGGGATGGGAGGAAAGATTGTCTCCTTTCTCTGAAGCATCAGAGATGGCCATGGCTTGACATGGGACATTGTGTGGGGTAAGCCAGTGCTTTGAGGTGGCACTGAGCATTCTCTCTCTCTCTCAGATGCTTGGCTCGCTGGCTGGTTCTTGCTCACATGCTCTGGGTCTAACTGATTGCCATATGTGGAGATGAATTTTCCCCCAGGTCAGATGGGCAGTGACCTTAAGGTGGGTGGGTTGGTTTTTTTGTTTGGTTGGTGGTTTGTTTTTTTGCCTTCCTCTGCAATGTGTGGTTGCGGGTCACTTGTTAGGATTATCTGGGTATATCTGAGTCATTTCTCTGCCATTACTGTGGTCTGAAGCATTGGTGCATCTTGGTCCCCCCCCGTTCTCTCCCTGTGACACAAAACAGCCTAGTATCTTCTGGGCTGAAATACTTTGGTCTAATTTCCATTGTTGGGTTTAGTGTGTAGGTGCTGGGTGGTGGTGTGGCCTGTGATAAACAGCAGGTCAGACTAGATGATCTCATGGTTCCTTCTGGCCTTAAACTCTGTCACTCTATATTTGCCCAGTAAATCAAGTTCATAGTACCATAGACACATGCAGCTTGAAAGCGTGATTGTGAAGAGCATGGGGCTTGTTTTGAGGTCATAAAGTTGTAATCACAAATTGTTTCTGAAATATTTCGTTATGGTTTTGCTAATAGTTTGAGAGAGAGAGAGAGTGTGAGCCTTGTTACCTAAAGTCACAGAATGGAAAAATGTAGCAATATGCATATGCCGTGAGTAAAACAGAGAGTTAAGCATTTAAATTCCAGTTGTGCCAACTCTCACAGTATTTGGTTTTTCCTAAAGCCCTAGCTTCTGGAATCAAGAGATTGCATGAGAATATCAGCTTTTTTTTTTTTAAATTGTGTTTCTAGCCCTCATGGGGTAGATAGAGGTTGAAAAATGTGAGGTAAGTGTACCCTAAAGGGGCAGAAACCAGAAGGTTTAATGGAAAAAAAAATCCAAAACTTAAGAAAATCTGTTGTTAAGGCAACTGTTGTTGTTTTGAGGTCCTGAATTGTTAGTTTTGAATGTTTGCGCTTAGAATTATTTTGATTTGCTGTATGGAATATACATTCCAACAAGTGTCTATTTAGAGCAGGCAAAATATTTATGGGTACTGTACTCTAAAATTGGGAGAAAAAAACCCTCATTGTTAAATATGAGCAAAACCAGTTCAGAAAACATCAGCTGTAATTCAGGAACAATCTAAGACTAGCTTTTAACATTTTAAAGATGTTTAATTGTCTTAGTAGTAATGTAGGGATTAGCTCCAAAATATTGACCAAAAATGGCCATGGAATGAAATGAGTTAAAAGGATGGAGAAGATTACTATACAGACTGACTAGAAGAACAGTATATCTAAATCTGGAAAAACTTGCACTCCTGCAAGTGGAAAATTCAAGACTTTTTATATCCAGCCTTACTAGCTCTTAATGGTAACTTCACTTAACTTCAATAAATAAATCAATAAATTACATTATATGATCTCAAAAGGGGCTGGGAAAGCAGAGTAATTTTCACAAAACTAAAGCTACTATCATTAGATCAGTTTTCAATGGGCTCTGAAATGACTTTGCAGTGGCTTGTACAAAGCTTGAGGATGTAATGCTGTAACAGGCTAACAAATCTTTTCATGGACTGAAGAAATTTGCTCACCTACTTTCATGCATTTGGGTCTCAAAAACTAAAATTGAAAAGAGCCCTGTCCCTCAGGATTGTCATTGTAAATTTTCTTGGAAATTAAGGCCAAAATTTTCAAAACTGCTTCCCTAAAGACAGGCTTGTAGATTCAGGCTAAACTTATGTAGGAGTAGAGCTCAGCAAATAATGGATTTTTGCATTTGTTTGCAATATTAAAATGTTGGGGGAAAATAATTTCAGATTGAACCAAAAATTAAAATGTCAGCAAATACAAATGTGTAAAAATTTCATTTAGGGGAAAACAAAACATTTACTTTTGACAAAATCAAAATATTTTGTTTCAACTCTAACCATTTTTGAATATTTTTGAGTTTTTTAATAAAACTAAAAGTGTTTGAAATGAGAATTTATTTTTGAAAATGTCAAAATGAAACATTTTGATTTTTTTCAGACGTTTTGTTTTGAAGTAATTTGGGGAAAACAAAAATTCATGAAACATCTTGGGGTAGCTGAATCTGCATTTTTCACTCTCAAAAAAAGTGTCAGCCAAAAAATTTTGCTTAGCTCTATTTAGCAGCCTACTTTCAGTCACCTTTTTATAATTTTGACCTTTGTGTTCTGCTCACAAATATAGTCATTCTTTTGAAACGCTGTCTTGTAATTTTATTTGTATCAAAACGCGTAGTTAAAAATGTATTGCCTCATCTCAGGATTTCAAATATAACGAGCCACACCATGTGTCTTGTTCTTTTTCTCTGATATGAGTACTGGCCCTAACTTCACCATTGACACATTAGAGACCAATTAGTAGAACAAACTGAAAATATATTCCTCCAACAATGCCTCCTGAGACATCGCAATGCTTATTCAAGTAACAGAAATGCTGTGGACACACCTGCCAACTGTATGGGTCTTCCCCACAGACTACTGGTTTTCCAGCTCTTCTAGGGTATGTCTACATTGCAAATAAAAACCTGTGGCTGGCCTGTTCCAGCTGACTTGGGCTCCCAGCGCTTGGACTTTGGGGCTGTTTCACTGCAGTGTAGACTTCCAGGCTGGGGTTGCAGCCCCAGCTCTTGGACCCTCTGACCTCACAGGGTCCTAGATCCTGGGCTCCAGCATGATCCCAAACATCTACACTGCAATGAAGCAGCTCCTTAGCCCCAGTTACCAAGCACAGGTTAGCCACAGGTGTCTAATTGTAGTGCAGACATACCCATGAGGAAGGTAGCCACTTGGAACTGCCTCATGTGGCAGACAGAGCTCTATCCCTCCACTCAGGAGCCAACAAAAGTTGGTTGGGTAGTTGTTGGGGTTTTTTGTGTGGGGAAAGTCAATATCATTTTCATAAGCGAGGAGGAGGAGGGAGAACAGAGCCCAACAGCCCCAAGTGGCTCTATTCACAATCAGGGAAGAGGGAGCAAAGTCAGCTTCTCTCTTTCTCCTACCTGTGTGAGGAATCTCCAGACCTGCAGGAGGAGCAGAGGTGGGCTGAGGGGCAAGTGGGGTCAGGATGGGTGTAAAATTAATTGATGTGTGGGATTAGGGATACATAATTGTAGGGGTTGGGCAAAGTACATAATTATCTGATGTAGGGGTGGACAAATGTGAGTCTGGGGGAGAATTGATTAACTTGTACCATTGTATTTGGGGAGGAGTTGAAAGCACCTACATCTTCAAGCAACACATTCATATTTGAGTAACTGCAGGCAAAATTCAAATCTGCTTTTTATTTGGTCACAAGATATGAGCAGGTATGTATACAAGCAGATATCATGATTCAGAAGAAGCAGCCATTTACAGTATATATGTAGAATAATTTCAAATTACAGAATATGCCATTAATATATTTAAGATTAGCGATTGCAATAGCTTTTTCTTAAATTATTCCATATAGTGTTAATCCATCTGTCTTCATAGTACACCTCTACCCCAATATAACGCTATCCTCAGGAGCCAAAAAATCTTACCACGTTATAGGTGAAACCGTGTTATATTGAACTTGCTTTGATCCACCGGAGCACGCAGCCCCGCCCCCTCCCCAGAGCACTGCTTTACCGTGTTATATCCGAATTCATGTTATGTCGGGTCTTGTTATATCGGGGTAGAGGTGTATAGAGTTATTTTTCATGTTTCCAATATATATAAATCCACTGGGATAATCTAACACTTTCTCCAAATTATCTAATGAGTAGTTACAACAAACCTAAACCACCTACCTTTATATTTGAAAAATCAGCAAGGAATGGAAAAAGTGTATCTCTTTTAACAGGTGGAAAGACTTACCCAAATAGATTAACAAGGTGGTAATTAATATCGGTTCCTGATTAAAAAGAAAACATTATATGAAGAAAAGTAAGGGGGAAATCAGTAACATTGACAGTATCTGGATCAAATCAACACAAGTTGATGAAAAAATAGATTGCACCATACAAATGTAAACTCTATACAAATGCTAAATGAGTGGACGCAAATGTGCACAATTTTACAAAGAATTTGGTGAAGTGCCACACGATCTTATTTGAGGGATTATCTTCAATTAATCTGGAATAAATTAAAATGATTTGGTTTCTCAATTTGAGAAGCGGTTAGAGAGATAATAAAGGACAGAGAACAGTCTAGGAGGGTATAACAGGGAAGTATAAAGTGCTGTCTCACTTAATATTGGTATAAGTGACCCAGAAGAGGAAGCTGAGCTGCACTGAACTAAATTAGTAGAGAATACCAAACTGGGAAATACTGAAGAACTAAGAGAAGATTGTAAGAGACTGCAAAAGTAGGTAGAATTTATTGTGGTTTTTGACTCTGGGGAAAAATAAAAGTTAAGGATTGAAAGAACAGGTCTCTAATGGGAGGAAAATTGTAAGAAAGAAGTAATATTGATAGACTGAGGCTGTTTTGTAGAAGAAAACCGCATCAATGAAAACTACTCTGTCACAGTAACCAGAGAACACTGCGTATACTGACTTCTGTCATATGACTGTCTCATATGTAACTGTGACCCAAGCCTGGTGATTAGGACCAGGAAATAAAGGCTAGTCTCTTATCAGCACCTTATAAAGCACTTCAACAGAAGGAAAACAAGAAGGCTTTCGATAGTCTCTGTGGATGTTCAGCATTATTGTTCAGCTGAGCAACAACCAAAAACAGAAGAAAATGAGGCATATGAGACAGGAACAGCCTTTCTTTGCAAAATCTCTTGTTTTCAATTTACAACATCTGTGATGGAAACAGTAACCTCTACTGTGATTTTGAGTCATGACCAAGCACTTCACAGCACACACATGCTCCCAGCACTACCCTGAAATGAATGCGTAGTCACAATAGAAATTTCTTAGCACATAGCAAGATTTTACTGAAAGCCTTGTGAGGTTTGGAAAGACAGTTGGAGTCTTGGTTCATTGTGGCTGCTGCTGCCCTCCTGCCTGAAAATTCTAATAGAACAAAATGTACGAGGATCCTATCGGAGCCAGAGATACCATGCTTTTCTTAAAAAGAAAAGGAGTACTTGTGGCACCTTAGAGACTAACAAATTTATTAGAGCATAAGCTTTCGTGAGCTACAGCTCAGAAGTGAGCTGTAGCTCACGAAAGCTTATGCTCTAATAAATTTGTTAGTCTCTAAGGTGCCAGAAGTACTCCTTTTCTTTTTGCGAATACAGACTAACACGGCTGCTACTCTGAAACCTATGCTTTTCTTAGTGTCAACTGCCTTCAGTAATTGCAATAGATCCTCCTGCTGTCTCAGGTTTTTTAAAAGAAATATTCTTCACATCACAAAGCCTACACATCCTGTGGTTTGGAATGTCTGGGGTACAATGAAAGGACTAAACATATTGAGTATATTGTTTAAAAAAAATACTATTGTACCATTGTAAAGCTCCCAATCTGTGTAGGGATCCAGCACATCAGATGTTTCAAATCTGTTGGTCTTTTCTGAACCTCAGCAAAGTCTTCTCTTTTTGTTCTCAAGGTTCCTGGCATTTTGAGGGTTCAGTATTTTCACTTTGATGCACCTGAGCCTAACATTATCTGCCTACTATCCTTCAATAAGACCTTGCCTTTGAATTCTAGGTAGGACACATTTTTCTCTTTCTGTGTTGGAAAATGCCTGAGTTCTCCTTTTGTATCAACAAGGTGCTGGAGTCCTTGAGACACTCACACATACCCCTCTTGTTGGGTAAAATCTGTTTCTGACCTGTTGCATGTAATATCCATCTTGAATTTGTAAAAGGACAGCTAAGCCTCTATTTGGACACCCTCCTCCTCAGATGAATTGGCGCTCTTCCAGTTTTTTTCAAACTAAGGTGGGAAAGGTCAGGGCAGTTAGTCATGTGGCAGCCAGTATCAAGCAGAATGCCCCAAGGGTTGGTCCTGGGGCCAGTTTTGTTCAACATCCTTATTAATGATCTGGATGATGGGATAATTGCACCCTCAAGAAGTTCACAGATGATGCTAAACTGGGTGGGGGGGGGAAGAGGTAGATTGCTGGAGGGTAGGGATAGGGTCCATAGTGACCTAGACAAATTGGAGGATTGGGCCAAAAGAAATCTGACGAGATTCAACAAGGACGAGAGCAGACTCCTGCACTTAGGAAAGAAGAATCCCATGCACAGCTACAGGCTGGGGACCGACTGGCTAAGCAGCAGTTCTGCAGAAAAGGACCTGGGGATTACAGTGGATGAGAAGCTGGATATGAGTCAGCAGTGTGCCCTTGTTGCCAAGAAGGCCAACGGCATATTGGGCTGTATTAGTAGGAACATTGCAGCAGATTAAGGGAAGTGATTATTCCCTCTATTTGGCACTGGTGAGGCCACACCTGGAGTATTGCGTCCAGTTTTGGTCCCCCCACTACAGAAGGGATGTGGACAAATTTGGAGAGAGTCCAGTAGAGGGCAATGAAAATTATTAGGGGGCTGGAGCACATGACTTACGAGGAGCAGCTGAGGGAACTGGGGTTATTTAGTCTACAGAAGAGAAGAGTGAGGGGAGATTTGATACCAGCCTTCAACTACCTGCAAGGGGGTTCCAAAGAGGATGGAGCTAGGCTGTTCTCAGTAGTGGCAGATGACAGAACAAGCAGCAATGGTCTCAAGTTGCAGTGGGGGAGGTCTAGGTTGGATATTAGGAAACACTATTTCATGGAAGGGTGATGAAGCACTGGAATGGGTTACCTAAGGAGGTGGTGGAATCTCCATCCTTAGAGGTTTTAAAGGCCTGGATTGATAAAGCCCTGGCTGGGATGATTTAGTTGGTGTTGGTCCTGCTTTGAGCAGGGGATTGGACTAGATGACCTCCTGGGGTTTCTTCCAACCCTAATATTCTATGATTCTATAACAAGAGATTGGGCTTCCTTAGACCTATAGAATGGGAAGTCAGGGATAGGATGTTGTATAGATATTTCTCAGAACAAGGACACACTTAGCCCTAGATGGGTTGGACCTATACACATTGTTAATAAGGACTGTCCAACTGTGTACAAGGGAAGGAAGCACAAGTGGTTCCACTCGAGTCAGGTGAAAGAGTGCATTGCCTTTGCATCATGTAATTGCACCCTTTGTTTGTGCCATAGGAGTGAAGATTCCTTCATCGCCTTCTGTGGGTGGTCATTACTGTAACCAGGTCAAGGCAGTTAGTTATGTGACAGCCATAATCTGCCTAGTAACTGCAGGTTATTTAAGTGTGGCGTGCCTGTCACTCAGGGCTGTCCTTCTGAATGGCAGCAAGTGTTCCACATGGTTCAGCTAGCTGCGAAGAGCCCCGTACTCTTCGTACTGGAGGACCAGTACTCATAGGACTCTGGATTCTTGGTCTCTATTAACACACTTGCACTCAACTGTTACACCCCCATTAGTGAGTGCATATACGCACTGGACTGCGAGGTCAAGCAGAGACTGTGAGGGCAAGCACCGAAGACCTACCTAGAGTAGAGTTACCATATCTGAACATTCAAAAAAGAGGACATGACATGGGGGGGGCGGTATTTGCTTGTGCCCCTGACCCCACCCATCTCTGTCCCTTCCCCACCCCCATTCCAACCCCTTCCCCAAAGCCTCCGCACCCTCCCTGCCCCATTGGACCCCTTCCCCAAATCCCCGCCCTGGCCCTGCCTCCTCCCCTGAGTGTGCCGTGTTCCCCCTCCTCCCCGCTCCCTCCCAGCCACACAAAACAGCTGGGATATAGGGGGGAAAAGCAGGCACTCTCTTGAGTGATCAATATTCACTTTCTTTCTTGAATGATCAACTCTTCTTTGGGGGAAAATAATAATGGTAAAATCCCGGACGTTTTCAGAAATTTAAAAATTCCTAAGAGACGGTGATTTAAGAACCAAAAAGCTGGACACGTCTGGGAAAATACAGACGTATGGTAACCCTAACCTAGAGGACCTGTCCAGAGAGAGAATACCTAGTTCCTGAGTTCCTATTTGGTGTGCAGAACCCCGGTTATCATCATTGTCCCTGTCATTATCCTGAGTCCTTGTCATTGTGTCCCTGTCATGGGATATGGTATTGTAATACCCACTGTGGTTTTTCTCTGTTTTATACCCATAGCTTAAGGGGTTTAAGCGCTCTGAGCTTCAAGCTTGGGTACCTGTTAACAACCACGTGTGGTTTGTTTACCTTTTTTATACTTGAAGGGGTCCTTGCTTAGTTGTTTACTAGTTGCTTAATAAATGTTTTGCATGTTGCACCTTATTTTGCCTCTGTCTTAATAGTCACCCGATGATAGATGCGGGAGGGGGTAGGATCTGCAGACAGCTCATCTTCTGATCTGTGTAGGCCATAGTTGCATCTGTTTTGGGCTAACACTCTGTAGATGATTGGACACCAGTATATATTTAAAGTCTGTTCATTTCTCAGCTGTAACACACAAAGCTAACCTATGTAATTCTCAGCCATATGTGTTTTTCTGGGACGTGTGGTTCTCTGGAAGAGAAGGTCACTGGAGCCAGCAGGTGGCAGTTTGGAACTTGCTGTGAAGTTTTGTTCCTGCAGCAGTAGCAGGATCATACTTTGGTTTTCCATGTCTCCACATGAGCCATCCCCTAATTATAGATGAGATAAGGGAAAATTGCTTACTTTGTAATTCTGATTTTTTCATTATGGATATCTTGCCTTTAGAGCAGTGGTTCTCAAACTGTGGGTCGTGACCCTGTTTTAATGGGGCTGCCAGGGCTGGCGTTAGACTTGCTAGGGTCTGGGGCCAAAGCTGAAGCCCAAGCCCCACTGCCTGGGGCTCAGGGTTACAAGCCTTCTGCCTGGGGATGAAGCCCTTGGGCTTGGGCTTTGCCCTCCCCTCTACCCCACCCAGGGGGGTGGGACCCAGGCAGGCTCAGGCTTTGGTCCTCGCTCCTGGGAACATGTAGTAATTTTTGTTGTCAGCTGGGGGTCATGATTCAATGAAGTTTGAGAACCCCTGCTCTAGAGCAAGTCATGCTGAAACCTCCCCTAGCTCCTAAAATATTTTACCTCGGAGGCACTTGTAGTAGGATTGCCAACTTTCTACTCAGACAAAACCAAACACCCTTACCCCTCCTCCGAGGCCCTGCACCTCCTCCAAGGCCCCACCCCTGCTTACTTCATTCTCTCTGCCCCCCACCACCCTGTCGCTTGCTCTCCCCACCCTCACTCACTCATTTTCACCAAGCTGGCTCAGGGGGTTGTGGTGTAGGAGGAGGTGAGGGCTCCGGCTGGGAGTGCAGGCTCCAGGATGGAGCCAGAAATTAGGAGTTCAGGGTGCAGGAGGTGGATCCGGGCTGAGGCAGTGGGTTCAGATATGGGAGGGGGTGAGAGCTCCAGCTGGGGGTACCGACTCAGGGTGGGGCCAGAGATGAGGGGTTTGGGGTGTTAGGAGGGTGCTCTGGGCTGGGACCAAGGGGTTTGGATGGTGGGAGGGGGATCAGGGCTGGGGCAGGGGGTTGGGGTGCATGCTGTAGGGTGGAGCTGGGGATGAGGGGTTTGGATACAAAAGGATGCTCTGGGCTGGGATCGAGGGGTTCAGAGCAGGGCTTTGGAGCTGTGCTCTGGCTCTACTCCAGCTCCAGCAAAAACCTGCAGCTCCACTGCTCCGGAGCTGCTCCAAAGCCCTGGTTCAGAGGACAGGTGTTCTCAGCCAATGGGAGCTGTGGAGCTGGCGCATGGGGTGTGGGTAGTGCGCGGAGCCCCCTGGCTGCCCCGATGCCCAGGAGCCAGAGGTGGGACATGCCACTGCTTCCAGGAGCCATGGCAGGCAGGGACCCTGCCTTAGCCCCGCTGATTGGACTTTTAATGGCCCGGTCAGCAGTGCTGATCGGAGCTGCCAGGGTCCCTTTTAGACCGGGCGTTCCGGTTGAAAACCGGACACCTGGCAACCCTAACCTGTAGGCTGTCTCAAAGGTTCCGCTCTATTGAGCGTCTTCCAACCTCTTTAGCCTCTTTAGGGATTTTAGGATATTTCATCTAGTAAGCACTTTCATGTACTTTTGTGAAACTCATCTAAATGTTAGGGTTGGGGAAAAAAAAAACCACTGCACAGTACCACCTCAGACAAACGTAGCTGATAATTTACTTCAGTTTGTATTATTTCTCTAAAATTCCATTTTTATGTTACAACATCCAAAAATATTCTCTGAAATCTCACATTTTTATTGCTACAACACTAAATAGTGGTTGGCATTTTATATGCAGTGTTAAATAATCTCTCATCTGTGAACAGTGGTTGACTTTTAAAAAAAAATTACTATTCGTCTTAAATGTACTATAAATATGAACCATCCTGTGACAGTTAGATCTTTCACTAAACACTGCTATGATTCACGCTTGTAATGCTGAACAGATTAAAGTAACAAGCTGCATATGTAACTGTAATGCTCAGCTCACTAGTTTGATGCATTAAACTTTAGTAACCATATTACTGAAAAATGAGTGATTTCCTTTCTTTTTTTGCATTATTCAGGAATGAAAACCTTCAGTTGTTTATAGAATATTTGTTTGTATCATAACTGAATAATTATCTTCTGAAGGGTTTGAATCATGTCCTTCTAGTTTTTCACTAAATTATGGCTGGGAAAAAAAAGTGGGGGGAGGGGGTTTAGAGTGAGTAATCGACCAGCCTGTTTTGTATTTATTGCCTATCTAGTAATCAGAAGATGTAGCCAAAATGTATTCTGTTAAATTATTGCTCTATTATTTTGAACCTGTAACATAGAATATCTTGAATTTAAGGTTTTCAGTGTTTTGAGATCATGGCAAGTATTCATATATAATTTAGCAATTTGTGTATATCTCATATATTCTGCATCTTTTGCTTCATGATTGAACATCAAGATTTACTTTTACCCTACCATGTGATTTAGACTAGTTTGCAGACTTTTCATACATTTAGATTTTTGCCAACAACTGTTGAGGGTTGAATTAGATTTGCTTGAGGTATTTTTAAAATCTGCTTAAGAGCATATGAAATTTGCTAACACATCAATTACAAGTTTATAATAAGTCTCTCTTTTCTTTTTGGATGAGGAGTATTTTCTGAAAAATAGGCGAGTTAGACATAGTATTTCTCTTGAATGCAAACTGTGTGTTCCATAACAGGTTTCAGAGTAGCAGCCGTGTTAGTCTGTATTCGCAAAAAGAAAAGGAGTACTTGTGGCACCTTAGAGACTAACACATTTATTTGAGCATAAGCTTTCGTGAGCTACAGCTTATGCTCAAATAAATTTGTTAGGTGCCACAAGTACTCCTTTTCTTTTTTTGAGGATTCATAACACAACCCATGAGCAAAACCCATCCCAAACAAATTGGGCCATGTCCTTTCCCTTTGGTTCTTGAGTTCAGCAACCCAAAAGTCACCCAAAGTCCGAAAAGTCCAACAACCCAAAAGTCTCTGTCCCTGGTCAGTCTCTGTTGAAAGAGTTTGCAGAGTTTTATCTCCCAACCTGGGTGGAAATGGAAGGGTTAAGGGGCACCTTACGTGGTCCGAAGCCGATTGCCCCACCTCTCCAGGGGGCTCCGCTCGCTGTCCCACGAAGCGCTCTGCTCTGCCAGCCCCCACCTGTGAGCTGCTCCAGTAGTCCATAAACTGCTCCACTCTGCCAGCTGTCCCATAAGCTGCTCCAGCAATCCCACAAACTGCTGCTTCATAATATATCTTCAGGCTCCCCCACTACTTAACGCTCAATGATTTCAGCTCTTAGTGATGTTAGCTTGTAGTAGGGGAGCCTCACTGCTGGTGCATCATTGGCCCAAAGTGAATTCAGCTCAGCAGCCTGTAACTAGACTCCTATTAGAATCAAAATTAGCTCTGACATTCCACAGAAGAGGAAGGAGGTGCAATGGGCATGTAGGGCCTTTATCAGGGGCCCATACCACCAGGTATTAATACCTGTCCTCAGCCTCTATCAATTCAGTGAGTTTTGGAACCCATGTCCCTTGCCTAGTGAGTGTTCCTTAGTTGATGGCAAGTCCTTCCATCATAACAAAAGGACAAGTACAGTTCCACTGTCCTTGATTCACATAATCAGGATAACAACAATTTATTCTTCCTGCCCCAATAACAGAGAAACTGGGGATCCCACAGCAGCCAAAGTGACCATTTGGGCAGCTATGGGCTCATGCTAGGCGGGGTGGGTGTGCCTATGCAAATGAGATCAGCCCCTGAAGTTCTTTTCCACAACTTACCACAACTCACCACCAGATGTCAGGGTGGAGCTCATCCTGACTCTGCTTACATATATAAACAAGTTACCTACAATTTGGTGCAATTCCACTATAAATGCCATCAAATTCAGAAAAGTAAATGAGTTTTTGTTGTTGGGAGTGCTGAACAGGGCTATAATATTAAGAAGCAGAAAACAAAGAAAGGAATTTGGTAGCCTGTAATGGATCCACCAGGTGTATGCAGAACTTTGAGAACTGGCCAAAATGCCACAGAATCTATAGTAAGGTTACTATGAAGTTTCCTCTATTTTCTTTACTCATTCCAAAGAAATCGGACCAACTTCTGCAGTCCTTCCTGAAGCAATTAAGTCAATGAAAGCTTTGACTGAGTTAAGGACTGGCAATGAAGTGTGGCAGAATTCTGAATCACCCACTTTGTTGATAATTTTAAAGATCTTCTGCTTGATGCCCAATTGTGCCTCTAAACTGCTCTGTGACTTTAATTGAGAATACTTTTAAATTAAATACTTGTTCCTTGAAATAACTGGTAAATAGTACGCTGATTAAAATCACCATGTGAAGGAGGGGTCAGAATATCTCTGTGTGAGCTTCATTAAAATGTAAGGTTTCAGAGTAGCAGCCGTGTCAGTCTGTATTCGCAAAAAGAAAAGGAGTACTTGTGGCACCTTAGAGACTAACAAATTTATTAGAGTATAAGCTTTCGTGAGCTACAGCTCACTTCATCGGATGCATACAGTGGAAAATATAGTCCACTTTTCCACTGAATGCATCCAATGAAGTGAGCTGTAGCTCACAAAAGCTTATGCTCTAATAAATTTGTTAGTCTCTAAGGTGCCACAAGTACTCCTTTTCTTTTTATTAAAATGTAAGGTTAGCTTTATACCTGGATTTCCCCTAAATCTGGTGATACTAGATGCTGTTGAACAAAATGCCCTTGTGCGTCAACTGGCTTTAGATATTGGCACCAACTGCTTTTCAGCAAGAGTGGAACTGGAACATAGGAGATTTCTTTGGGTGGCTTAAGATAAACCTGGTGTTGCCTCTGTATGTAAAGGTGTATAGAATGTGAAGGGAGGAGCTGGGTGCCTGTCAGCACTGGTGGGATCATCAGGGAATTGTCATTTGCTGGGTAATGAATGCATTTGTCCCTGGGAAGGGTTGGGTTGAAGATTCATTGTTCAAGTGGATTAAGGCAAAACATGGCCATAGACAGCAGATGCGGGAGGTTGTAGATACGTGGCTGTGATGGAGTGCTATTAGAGCAAGTGCAAGTCCTTTGTAGATGCACAATAATCATATGCCCTTAATTTAGAGTAGTAAGTGAAGAATATAGAATAGTTCATCATATCAGCTGCAACTGCCAGGGGAATTTAGACAGGTAGAATGCATTTATAAAGGTGTAATTTGGTCAGGGCACAGGTGTGAACAGCTCTACTCTCATGAAGAGTTCTATGATCTTTAAAACCATAGTAGTCTGGATCTTGTCTCAGCCAACAGAATACATCTCCAGTAGCAGATGGGTCATCATCACTAATATGAGGTGTTTGATTAGTATTGCCTCAAAAGGCACAGTGCATCCTGCTGATTCACTGATAATATGTGACGTGGCAGCCTTTTGGCTAAAAAACTCTTTTTGTTGGGAGAAGAATGGCATTTTAATGAAAAAAGCTAATTGCTTGAGCATATTCCTTGCAAGTACATATTTAAATAAAGTTTTAAAGTAATCACTTGAATTTTTATCACAAGAGAAGAACCCAAAGTCTGTAACTTTCACAACTAGTCTAGCAGTAATTTGTTTTATAGAAGACATTTTCTTTGCACTGTCTTGTCTGTGAACATTTTATTTAAAAATTCACATATGCTTGGCTTCAAAATGCTGTTGCCAGGCAAAACTACAAATATATCAAAAATTTACTTTAAAATTAAGCTTAAGGAATTGACCTCTAGTTCAGGGCATGTCACTCTTTTTTATATTTGCTCTGGAGCTTAGCATCTGCCAAATAAGAAAACTTCATTGTGGTCTGTACAAGCAAAATATATTGCTGCACCCAGCTATTTGAGAGCTGCGTAATTTCAATTCAAAACAGTGTTTTGTGATTGATGTGGTTAGGTTCAAATACAAAAAGGGCAGTGTTGACTTGACTTTAACTACTATCTGCACTTATAGTATTGCCTCCACCTTGCACTTGCACATTAAAATTAAAGGCTGATTTTTTTTTTTTGGCCTTGGGCTCACCCAGTGAATAATGTGGTACCCTGCCATCTGGGAAGCGTTTGCTGGGGAACCGGCTTTAATCTCATAGTCTCTGGGCAAGATGAGAGAGTCTCAGGTTCTGAAACTGCAGATGGAGCTTGTGGTCCTCTTGTAATTCTTGGTGTGTTGTGAACTGTTATCTCTCTACAAGTTTTCCACCCTTTCAGCTGTAAGAGAGGTTGCATTGTTTGTTGCTGCTATGAAGGAGAAAGGTGGACTAGGGTTGTATGGGAGACGAGGAAGAACTTGAATGAAAGAGGAGAGGTGAGAGCCTTTGCACTGATATTGGGGTACTTCAGGCTGATTTTTGTAATATTGTAAATATTGTAAATTTTGTAATATTTAAAAAACATTGATAAACATTTTACATATTCTGTGGTAGGACGGATGCCCTGCCCCTTCATTGTTCCAGAACATCATCTCGGTCAAAGATTTCACTCCCTTCATGATGTTGTGACTTTGTACCTAATGGGTTATAAAGCAGTAATAAGGGTGTGCTGCCCTAGAGTACTGGTAAGAGACTGAGTTTATTTCCTGGCCTAAATCACCTGATATGGATCAAGGTTACAAAAAATTACATCTGTTACATGGCAGGGGTTAGTATAGAGTAGGTCCAGTGGCTACTGATGTTTAAAAGGTATTTCATTATAGCGAACACAGGCTTGTGTTTTGCTGCCTGGCAAACTCTGTCCCATCAGCAATTCTGTGTGGCTTATTAAACAGATCATTGACTAACTTCAGAAGTTACTGCCTGATCATGTACTGTGTTTATGTAAGTGGGGGATTTGTCTCACCACAGTAGGGGAATTTCTGTATGTACACAGTACCCAGATGAACCAAGTGACAAAAGGATCTGATCCCCACCCTGATTCATTTCACCCCAGTACCTGCTCACCTCAACTTTCTCTCCTAGACCTATGTGTGCAGGCCTCACACTACACATGTCAAGGCTGAATCCACACTTTGGCACTCAAGTGCAGAAGGTGGGGGCCCGCAAGGATTCTAAAAGTTAATACTTGCCACTCCAGGCTTGTATTAAACTTCTAAGGTTACAGATTTTCTCTGACCTTAGCTTAGTAAACACTGCCACCACTCAAATGCAAAAAAACCCCTTGGACCCAGGAAGGAGCACTTGGGAATTCCTCCCTGTGGGGTACCCTCAAGCTCTTTCACTCACACCCCTTCGGGGAAGAGCTGAGAAAGAAAACAAAGGAAATTGGCTGTTGCCACCAGCTAATCAAACAGCATGTGCACAAACTTCTTATGACACCAAAAATCCAATCCTGTTTTTAAAAAAAGTAAATTCTATTAAAAACAAAAAGGAAGAAAATATATCTGGAACTTAGGCTTTTGCTAGATTTTAAAACAACATTTCCAAAAATCAAGCACCCAAAATAGCTTTCTTGGGGGTTCAGCTTAAAGGTTACAAGCAAACAAACGCATCTGGGGTTAGCACAGAGGAGATCCACAAGTCAAAATAAACTTGATTGGGTCTAACTAAACATTCCCTACCCAAAAAATTTCTTCTAAATATGCAAGATGAATTTTCATATCTGGTTCAAGCCTTACACAGCCTTGCTGCTCCATCCCTGCAGCCCAGAGAACAACAGACAAAGGGAAAGTTTTTAAAATTGGGAAAGAAAGTTCTACTTTCCCACTGGCTCTTTTGGTCAGGTGCCCACTCCTTTTTCTTTTAGCTGTGGGCTTGTTAACCCTTTACAGGTAAAGCAAGCAGAGAACACTCCAAGAGGGATTTTACAGCTAACTGTCTGGCTGGGCGTTCATCAAAGGGAGCTATTCCCCCCTGCAAGGATCTGAGTCCCTGCCCTGATTCATTTCACCCCAGTACCTGTTCATGTCAACTTTCCCTCCTAGACCCACGTGTGCCGGCATCACACTACACATGGATGACTGAGTCCAGGGATTCCTGTGTGTTTCCTACAGTCTCTCCATGGAAAACTCTGGCCAGGGAGAAGGGTGCCTGTACTCCAGATTACTCCTAATTCACTTGTTACCCTTTTAACCCATAATCACTGCAATTCACTTAAACATATAAATCATTTATTTACTTCAGAACTGTTTACTTGGGGATTAAAGAATACGTCACAGCATAAGCACTGTGAGAAAATGGCTTGTTCAGTGCAGCCATCTCTAAAGTGCAATAAACTTTACAATAACAAAAATTGCTCTAAGCTGCTGCTCTTGTTCCCTGGCTCACACAGAAGATGGGCCCTGAGCTCTTGACTCTCTCGTTGGCCTTGCCTGTCCTTTCAATCTGGACATTTGTGGTGTTGGGGACCTATTTGTCTCAGGATCCTGACTCCTCTTTGGCCTTTCTCCTAGCAATGGAAGAGGGCCAACCAACCTTCATGTCCCCCCTCTTCCACGCCCTGCTAAGTTTCAGTAAGGGGTCAAGAGCCCTGTTACACTGAGCAGAAATTGGGAGAGAGCTGTGGCTGCTTAGCACCTTCTAGGATCAGGCCTTTATGCTGTAAACAGTGTTTGTAATGGAATTTGTGAAGCTGCTGCACCACTGGAGCTGTTTCTATTTTTTTTAAATGGTTCCCTCCCAGTGCCTACAGTGTATTGCTAAAAGTATAGCCTATTGCCTAACTACACTTGCAGTTTGTTGTTAAGCATAATTGAGACCAGCTAATCAAGCTTAGCCAGTTGTATTATCCAAAGACAAAGCAGTATAATACAGGAAATATAAAGACAGGAAAGAGTTAATGTTACCAGTCCTTCTGGGGAGCAATTCTCACAGCATTCAATTCACCTTACATGCCCCATAACTACCGGTATTTATATCCTCGCTATTTACTAACTAAAAGCATTCTGTATGTCACCCATGACTAAATTTGACCGATTAGCTTTTACCTTGTTTTTCTGGTACCAGGTGTACCTTTCCTCATCTCTGCTTTAGATACTACATACCAAATCAGTTGTTTGTGAAGGTACCTCCCCCCGGCTTGTACCAGGACACAGAACAAATGAAACCTGTCAGAGACAAGATATATATTTGCCAGTGCCAAAGCTGATTTCACCTTTGCAGGGTATCCTGGGATATATAACTTGATGTGAGTGAACAGCAGTGTGGGAAAGACAGAATATAATGTGGTTAACCATGTGCTATAATGTGTATAATGTGGTGTGCACTAGACCTAATATATATGCATTGGCTAACAAGTGCGAGGGTTAGGAAAAGTCCAGCATTCTAAACAGCTGACTGGCTGCTCTGGTGTGGATAGTTTTAGGGGTAGGACAGGGGAAACAGTGAATCTTGAGCCCCTAATACTGAACAGCTGGCAGTGTGTACTGAGCCCCCTTAGAGATTTCCTGGGCCAGCTACCTCAAAAAAGGGATCATCCCAGGAAAACCAGGACAGGGTGGCAACCTAATGGGGGTGGAGGAGAAGTGCAGGAGGATTCATTTTCTCCTAAGATCCTGCAGAACTTATCAATGTACAACCCAGTTACACAGAGCCTGGCCAAAGGGCCCTGCACTGGAGTAACTTCTCACAATAGGCTTTGTGCTTGGTCGTGGTTTAAAGAAAGAGCAATTTCTAATGACTTGTCAAGATGGACTGTAGCTAGAGGTGCTCTGTTAAACAGCTGCTGTCTTATGTTTTGTAGCAGATATCACCTGATTGACCTTCTGCCTAGTATCATGCTTACATTCACTGAGCCTATGAAATCATTCCCAGCTTATTAAAAAATACATAATCGTTTTATTTAGAAATACAAATATTATTTTATTGGGTTCTTTTCCCCTTGGCTCTTTCTTTTTAGTAATTAATGGCGTTTAAAGTGTCTCTTCCAGAAGTGAAATGAAATTCCTCTGTCTAATAAAATTATTCATGCATTATTTATTTAATTTTAGATGCTAGACAATATAAAATAGAACATGAAAGTTAAACCTATTTTCACATGACCTATAATGTTATGGAAGTAGTAAATATAGAAAATTGATACTTGTGTACTTTATTTTCTAATTTTATTTTCTACAGCATCTTTTGTACTGTACTAACTATTCCAAAATACTTGACATAGTTTTTTTTTAATTACAATTTAAAAGTGAAATTAGCGGAAGAAAGAAACCAAGAGATACAGGCAAGTGAGAGAACATATTTTCAAATAAGAAATTAAAAATAGATAAAATGGTGGAGAGACATTAAATGTATTCCATCTGATAAAATCTTCAACGGAAGAGGTACTTGAACCATCATTTGTGTTTCACTGTGCTATCTCACCAGAGACCATGGCTAAATGAGCTGTTAAAAGTGGGGACAGGTATAAGGAGAGACTAAGTCTGCAAGAGAAGCTACAGCGCTCTTTATAGAGGGTTTTAAAAAATGGAAAAGTCAGTTTTGAACTCAATCTTGGACTGAATAAGATATTAGTTGAATTGTTTGCTTCTGTGACTGATGTACATGATTGACTATTATTATGGTGTGGTGAGAAGCCAGGCAATGACATTCTGTACGTAGGCTATAAAAAATATAAAAATAGTTGCAATAGTCAAAGTGATCAGAAATTAAGTTAATAGAAAAAGAATTTCAAAAAAGTGGAGTTAAGGCACTTAAGTACATAAGCAATATTGCAGAGTTGGTGATACCTTTGTCTGCAGACTTACAAAAAGAAATATACGGGAGATGCTCAGATACTATGTTGATGGTGACCGTGGAGGTATATAGACAGGGGTTTAGCAGATGGTTAAATATGATGCCATTATTACAAATAATGGAGGGAAAGGGGAAGTGTGAGTTGTGAAGAAAAACAGAAGTGGTTCTTCAATATTTATGTTGCAGCAGCACCAGGGGTGGACATGGTGCAATCCCCAAAGAGCTTTCTGTCTAAGCAGGAGTTGTTTAAGGATCGTTCTCTTGCTTGTGTGCGTATGGTAGATTGTCTGGCTATGCTGAAAACTACAGGAGACATCTGACATGGGTTTATTCAGATCCGTAACTTTATTATTAGATGTCTGGGACTACATGGCCAGTAACAGTGTACAGTGCAGGTAACCCCATGTTTATTCCATAATTACCTGGGGGGCTTTTAGCAGCTCCCCCTCTTTTTCCCTCCTTGTCCCTCCAGCAAATCCATGGCCAGGATCTTACTGTTCACTGTCCCCCTCATAGGAGGGTTAAGGTGGGCTATAAGAATGGGGGATGGCTCCCTGCCTACCAATCATAGGAATCCTCAGCTACCCCCATTTGTTCTTTTAATGAACACTTCTCTAAGTTATTTTCCAAGCCATTTATCCAGTCACTGTATACCTTTCCTGTGGAGTACCTGCACTAGACATACTCCACAAGGAGGCGCCAGCAATTAGCTTGGCTGCCTCCTCCCCACACCCAGTCTGGTTCCCAGACATCTCCCAATGCTGTCTTTTATATCAGTTAAAAAATATGACAGCATCTAAGTCGTCCCGACTGCATCCTCCTGAAATAACTCTGCTGCCATAAAATTACTGCCCCTCCTGTGGTCCCAGAGAATTTGGCCACCTCCCTGTTCACATGACTTGTTCTTGTTTTGTCCATCCTAGGAGGGCTTACAGCTCCCCGCCAGACCCTGCACTGAAGCAAGTCTGATCAAGCCTTGGTCTGTGTAAAAAGGAAGGCTCGAGGCACCGTGCTTCCCCTTTTCAAACCCTACTTTTGCAGGGGATGAGTCAGTGACCACACTGCCCCTTTAGTAGCAGTTTTCATCTCTTTCCCCCCCCTTCCCACCCAGCCATAAAACACTGTTCCCCTCACTAGGCCAGGCTAGCCAAACACTCCCCTGCTTAAAGGTTCAGGGTGGTCATTCATAAATTTTTCAAGATAACGACTAGTAGCTCAAGGACCAATGTGAAAGTTACCTCTGCTGCCTCAGGGCTACATCTCCTGCAATTTAAAGTAATAGTCAATTAATGCCAGCTGTCATTCATTTTTGTCTTTGTGGAAACTGCCTGCTATCTGAAATCAAATTAATTTTACATAGATTACTGCATAGCTGTCAAAGTAGTTTTGGTTATTACTAATTGGTCTGGAAATGAACAATGATGTAGCAGTGAAAAAACCAATCACTTGAGTCATCCAACCATCTTTATTTCAGTGAATCTGGCAACAACTCTCATTAATATCATCACCACCAATGTAAGGGATTAAACACTGTAGCTTTATTAATATAGTTTTACAAACAATAAAGTACAATAAATACCTATAATTTAAACAAATCACAATAAAAAGCTGTCCATAATGGCCTCACCATAGTAACCTATTCACCTAAAAGGAGGAGAGGACAAATCACTCCCTTGCTATCAGTGTGAATGAGGATACCCGCCGTAAACCTCCACTGCTTTAATCCAAATGCTCATTACAGAAGTCTACTGTAATGGATTCTACATATTGATGAAACTAGTCTACTTGTTCCTCACTCACCCTCTTTACACCTAAACGATCCTCCAGGTGTGGATTAGACTCCATTATATATCCTGGCAAGGGCTTTCCACAGAACTATGACAAAGATTAAAAGACTCCAGAAAAACAAATTGGCTTGGCTTGTTTGTAGTCCATCCCCTTCTGGCATTTTAAGGTCATTGGAGACTTCTTTAGCTGATATTCCTCACCTATGTAAAAGTGGCTCATCAGTGCTATTTGGCAACCCTTGAACCCCTATTTCCTAGTGCCAAAACTAAAACACTGGCAGAGAGCAGGAAGGAGGAGAGAACTACCCATTTTCACCACTTAAATTTTAATTGAGTTACTCACTGCCTGGGAAGTAAACATTGGGCAGCATAACTAGTAGATGAATAAGGAGATCACAGCTCTTAGTCTAGGATCTCTCCAGAGTAATACTTTGAGCTATGCTTTAAGTAACAGTATCAACTATTTTTGGACCTCATTTTCTGAATTAAATTACTAAACTAGTAAGATTTCATAGTGTGATAGTTAAAATTTTTAAAGTATACAATAGGATAGTCCTCCTGTCTATACTTGGATATTTTGTTTACTCCTTGTCAATTTTTGACACAGTTCATTAGTTTACTATGAAAAATTGAGAACTGCACACTTGACTACAGCATTAATATAGTTTATGAAAAAAGCAAATTAATTAACTCAGAAAAAAAATATTGGCATAGTGAAAACATACATCATCATAGTGAACTCAAAACATCATGACTATTCTGCACAAATACTACTGCATCCAAACATACATGTCAATATTTATAAACACAGGAGAGAACAATATACAGTCAAACTTAATTTCTTTAATTTCATCCAAAAGCATATTGATGTTTTTTAAATTAATGTTCTGGGATAAGTTCTTCACCATAATGAAGCAATATTGCTGTGTATAAATGTTATAATACATTACTAAAATGAAATTTATAATACATTACTTGCAGACCCAAGCTGTGTGGTCTGTTTGTTTTGACAGAATAACTGAATGCATTTTCAAGGCCTAATCTCACAAACGTTTACCAATCATTAGATGAAGGCTGTGTTTGTTACTTTATTATTGGAAGCAGCCACATAAATAAAAACATAGCTCAAACACTGTAAATCAGTGTGCCCACATTTACTGTGAGTTTGTAGGAGAATGCTGTCCAATGGTATCTTAAAAGGTATATTATGCAGCTCACAAACATTTTAGAAATTATTATTTTTGAAGAATATTTGGGTTACCAGCTACTTAGTTCTTGGTCATCTGGCATGAGGGCTTGGAAATGCATTTTTCATCTAATAAACAGCTGGTGGAGGAAAGATTTAAATAAATTAAACCCATTAGCTACAGACAATGGCATTTGACATAACATTTAGAGTCACCCATAGAGTCTAATATGTAAGGATACAAGTTACAGGAACAACAACTTGAGGTGTTTAGCTAGCAAAACTAAAACTGGAGTTTCTTAAAAGCTGCTAAAAAGAAGTTATGATGATTACACTACAAAGGTACATGCAGGTATATTATAGCACCAGTGGCTGCATAATTACAAAAAGTTATTAACATTCTTACTTTTACACATATATTTTTATTTTATTGGTACAAAGCTCGTAACTATATTTTTAAAATGTCTAGTAATGTTATTCCACCCAAAGCATTTTTTAAAAAGTCATCATTCTATAGTAAGAGGCTGTTAAGATAAATTTATAAAATTAAATGGTAAGAAACTAAAAACTTTTGTATTATATAGCTTGTAAAAAATTTAAGGGTCTGTTGATCTTGTGAACTGATTATCCTCAACTTCTGTCAGATTTCCAAGGAGTTCAGGATGTTCAGAACTTTACAAGATAGGGTCTTGCATCTGAATACTCTCATTTATATTGGGTGTTTTCTTTTAAGTTCACTTAGGGAATACATTCATTTAGTCATTGAGGGTTAAATTTGCCCATGGACAGAGCACCATCATAAGGCCTAGGCACCACATATGACTTTGTGGTGGCCCTTTAGATAGGCCTTGCAAAATGGGTCCCTTAATGTTGAATGTTTTTTAAACTGCCTCTTTCTATTGATGTTCTAAAGATTTTTTCCTTCTAATTTTTATTTTTTAATAACCTATTTACAGGTATATGCCTCAAATGCCTGGTGTCTTGTAACATAAATGTGTGAATATATATGCAATGGGTCAAATTCTTCTCAGTTTCACCCTTGTAAATAAGATGAGAATTTGACTCGGTATTTATAACATTTGTTCATAGTTGTAGTAGAACTCCAATATTTTTAAAAACAGTCTAAATTTCAGGCTACTGTATTGCAAATGACTTAATATAAGCTCCACCCATACCTATGACAACTTTGTTTTCATAGAAACTAATATACTATGGAGAGAGAAAATATAAGAAAACTTTAAAAAAAAATGCTAAACAGGTGGCATAAACAAGGTGTGTTAAGTGGCATACTATATTTTTGGGATCATCTGCATATTGTCCACCATTCATAAATATTAGAGTTGTCCCAAACTTGTGGCAATAAAGGCTTGATAGCACCACACATCATCAACTCTCTGGGAAGAAGAGGGGAGAAAGAACAAACTGCACGTGACAGATGTTAGTCATGTAGTTTACTGCACTACTAGAAGGTGCTCAGAGATACTCAGTGATAAGGGTGATACAAGAATCCATATAGAATAGAATAGAATCAAACACTGATATAAACTCTACACAGTCTATATAGATACATTTTTCAAAAGATCTTTCATAATTTAATCAACTAAAAAGACCAAGTTTTTTTGGTCTTACCGTATACATCTCTGTTGAAACAAACAATTTTGATGAGTGAGATGCCACTTTCTCCTCATACTACATAGTAAATCCCATAGCTGATGATAAATAAATGTTCCCAACTGATTTTTTTTGTCACCATTTATATGAGAGATGGAAGAGACTTATTAGACCATCTGTTGTATCTCCATAACAAAGTAACACATTGTCCAGTCAAAAAAGCTACTTGATGAGTTAATTGTTTTAAGGAAAGGCTAAAGAATGTAAGGAAACAGGCAAAGAAAGGGAAAAATCATACCTTCTTCAGTTAAATTATATACTGTGTATTTTTGTTGTTTATCAACTTTTACCTTACCAAATGTCGTAACAGAGCAGAAGTTCCTTGTTAGGCATACTAAGAAGAGTGCTGAGCTTGGAGGAATCTCACCAGGAATCTGAGTACCGGCAAGCATGCAGCTGTGACACTGAGTACATTTCCCGGACCTGAAGAAGAGCTCTCTATAAACTCAAAAGTTTGTGTCTGTCACCAACAGAAGTTGGTCCAATAAAAGCTATTACCTCATCCACCCATTACCAAAATCCTGGGACCGACACAGCTGTTTGTTAATAGTAATATGTATGCACTACAGTTTGTCTAGGGATACTTGCTCCCATTCTTTAGAAAATTTAAATGAATCTTCAATCAAGTTTGCATTTTGCAGAAGACAAAAAGATAAGCTAGAGCACAAGATTACTGATTCTTTTTGTTTTTAATCTGAATATAATTTAGCTCTGGGAGAACACAGTTGTGGGAAATAAAAATAGCTCAACAGAATGTGAATAGATTTCCTTCCACATCTTTAGAGCTTATTGAGCAATTTCAGGCTTTTACTTGAACAACAGCCTTTAAATTTAATTGTTTCAGACAGCCTTCAATCCTGGCATTTCCAAATAAAAATGTTTTTAATCAACATATTAAATCAGTGATGTGCTGTATTTTTAAATTAAAGTCCCCAATTACACTTCAGCAAATATGCCTAACAAAAATCAAAAGTATTTGAAAAATTTTATTGGCTATGATTGGGGCAATAAATGGCAGAGACATTTTAAAACTTACTTTCTTTTATAAGGATCAGGGCTTGCTGGGAACCTCAACATCATCATGTTGAGCTACTACCAAACCAGAGAAATGTATTGCGCTCTCCAGGATCCAACATTGACTGAAGGGTTCTTATTCCCCAAACTTTCAAATAGAGCTTGGACCTGTTGCTTACTATGGTGCCTGACCACACAATACTTAGTTACACAAGTAAGACTTGCGTAGTCCTGTTGACTTCAGTGAGACTGCTCATGAGTAAATTCTGGACACTGGTGTCTAGAGTCTCTCTTAGTGTTCCCTTGCTTGTTTCCAGAATTTGGGAACACCTGCACCTGATTGGTAGGAACAGACTAAATTATTTAATAGTAAAACTAAGGTTGTTTGTGATTATGCAGAATTTTATGCAATAATAGATCATAATCTTTCACTTTCACCTGCTTTCTACTGGGCCTCTTGCTCTTATGCTTCTCTTCATACTCTCTCCTAACTATTTCATTTATTGCCTTTCATGCCAGCCTTTTTGCTTGGAAAAAATATCCAATTCCCGTGCATCAGCTGTCTTCCAACTCCTCCCTCAAATCCTTGTTTAAAACCAAACTCTCTCTTTTCCTGTTATGTTATATGTATGTGCCTCCATTAAATGTTCATTATCTATTTCTTGAAATCAAAAGCAGAGTAAGAAAAAAAACCCGTTTATCTCCTCCCCAACGTTTCCATTCTTTCTTGTACATGAATTGTTTTTTCTGTATAATACATTTGTCTGACTCAGGGCCATATAGTGTGTTGATTTATACCCCATTCATGCAATGTAAATCAGTGTAAAATTTAAATCTTAGTTTATAAACTCTTTTGGTCAAGGACTCGTGTGTGTGTGTCTGTTTTAAAGCACCCTGTACTTTTACACTGCTATATACCTAATAATTTTGCTAACTTTGTTTTTCTTTTACTAAGCTAGTATAGACTTAGGCCCCAATCCTAAAAAGACATTGCATGTGCTGTACTTCACATACTCAGTTATCCCTGGGACTTCTCATGGAGCACAATGTTAAGCAAATGCATAAATCTTTGCAGAATTGAGGTATTAGTTTGTTGATGTTTGCTGATGATATTTATCTTTTTTATGTCAAAAAGTTATTGGTTCATCTTTCTAAATTGCCAGTAGTCCCTGCCAAAAAAAGTCTGAGAATCACTCTTTTTGTAAAGCCAGGTACAATATTAAGAAATGGGTCCAATATGGCAGATCAGAAAACCCCTGAAGGAAAAGTGTTTGTATTGGGTAAATACAAGCTGCGAGTATTCAAATTCTTCAGAGGGAGAAAAACCATTTGGAGAATTATGGCCAGAGCTCTGCCCCACTTTGAGTCTTGAGAACTATGGTCGAAAGTCAAATTCAGATCTGTGGCACCCACTTAGAGCAGATCTGAATTTGGGACTATATATTACCAGGTATCAATTATGATTTAAGAATTTTTAAATTATCGCAAGGACTACTTATTTCATTTGCCATCATAGGGTGGAAATTGCTATGTCCACTTCATTGACTGTTTGGGATTGTGCACAGCAGTGTGTGAAAATCAATTGACTTGTGAAATATTTAAGAAATGCCAGAAGTGAGCAGCAACACTGCTTAGGCAAAGCACTTTATTCTCTTATGTGCAGTGACCATTTTGAATGTTTTATGGTATTAGGATACATCATCTATCTTTTCTTTTACTTTTTGACTTGAGTGCTATGGAATATCATGGACTACACAGGGATCGGCAACCTTTGGCACATGGCTCACCCCAGGGTAAGCCCGCTGGTGGGCCGGGCCAGGCCAGTTTGTTTACCTGCCTCGTCCGAAGGTTCGGCCAATCACACGTTGTTTCGCTGTTCTAGGCCAATGGGTGTTGCGGGAAGTGGTGTGTGCCGACTGATGTGCTGACCATCACTTTCCACAACCCCCATTGGCCTGGAGTGGCAAACTGTGGCCAATGGGAGCTGTGATCAGCTGAACCTGCAGACGTGGCAGGTAAATAAACCGGCTCACCAGGTGGCTTACCCTGCGGGACCAGGGGGCTTACCCTGTCTGGGCCGGATGCCAAAGGTTGATGATCCCTGGACTACATTCAACTCTACATTTAATTTAACTCTGACTTCAGTTAAATTATACCTGCTTATACCAAGCCAAAAAGTGAACATATTAAGATAGTTTTGATGAATTTCCATATTTTCCTGTGAGCATCTACTTTTACATTTTACTCATATGAAATGGTACTGTACATAGAATCATAGAAATGTAGGACTGGAAGAGATCTCAGTAGGTCATCTAATCCAGTCCCCTGCACTTAAGGCAGGACTAAGTAATAACCAGACCATTCCTGACAAGCATCTAACCTGTTCTGAAAAACCTCCAGTGATAGAAATTCAATAACCTTCCTCGGCTGTTCGTTCATGCTTAACTACCCTGACAGTTAGGAAGCTTTTCCTAATGTCCAACCTACACCTTCCTTGCTGCAATTTAAGCCATTTGCTTCTTGTCCTATCCTCAGAAGTTAATGAAAGCATTTTTTTTCATCCTTCTCTTTGTAACAATCTTTTATGTACTTGAAAAATGTTATCTCCTGCCTCAGTTTTCTCTTCTCCAGACTAAGCAAACTAATTGTTTTTCAAATCTTTCCTCATAAGTCATGTTTTCTAGATATTTAATAATTTGTTGCTCTCCTCTGGACTTTGTCCATATCTTTCCTGAAACGTGGCATCCAGAACTGGCCACAATACTCCAGTTGAGGCCGCATTAGTGCGAAGTAGAGTGGAAGAATTACTTCTCGTGTCTTGCTTACAACACTCGTGCTGATACATTCCCAGAATACTGTTTGCTTTTTTTGCAACAGTGTTACACTTTTGACTCTTATTTAGCTTGTGAACCACTACAACGCCCAGATCCCATTCCGCAGTACTCCTTCTTAGGCAGTCATTTCCCATTTTGTATGTATGCAACTGATTGTTCCTTCGTAAGTGGAGTACTTTGCATTTGTCCTTATTGAATTTCATCCTATTTACTTCAGACCATTTCTCTGGTTTGTCCAGATCATTTTGAATTTTAATCCTATCCTCCAAAGCACTTCTAACTCCTCCCAGCTTGGTATCATCCACAAAGTTTATAAATGTACTCTCTATGCTATAATCTAAATAATTTAAGGATATTGAACAGGACTGATCCCTGCAGGACCCCAGTCAATATGCCCTTCCAGCTTGACTGTGAACCACTGATGATTACTCTCTGGGAATGGTTTTCCAACCAGTCACCCACCTTATAGTACCTCCATCTAGGCTATATTTCCTTTGTTTGTTTATGAAGTCATGTGAGACAGTTTCAAAAGCCTTACTAAAGTCAAGATATACCATATCTACTGCTTTCCCCCCATCCACAAGGTTTGTTACCCTGCCAAAAAGCTATTAGGTTGGTTTGAGATTACTTGTTCTTGACAAATCCATGTTGACTTTCTTATCCCCTCGTTATCTTCTAGGTGTTTGCAAATTGATTGCTTGATTATTTGCTCCATTACCATTCTGGGTACTGAAGTTAATTTGTTCATGTATTTGTTGTATACTAGGAAAGAGATCAGGTTGCCGTACTTGCAGCAGATACTTAATCAAATAAAGTCAGTTGACATCTGCTACTGTCATCGTTCATCATTCATGCTTTTCCCCCATATTCTCAAGCTAATATGAAAACAGACTGTCACTTCTGTCATACTAAACAGAGGCATACTAAGCCTTACCATCATAAGGAATAAGTCACCAATTTAAATTATGATGGATTTAGGGCTAGATCAGAAGCTAGTGTAACTGTGTTAGTCAATGAAGCTATGCTGATTTACACCAGCTGAGGAACTGGCATTTAATTTTTTTAGAATAAGTTAAAAATTCTACACTTAAGTAAAGCATTATAGTTCACTCTAAATAATGCTTTAGATCTGTGCTACAGGGGTATGAGGTAGCAGGTACAAATACTGTACTGAGGTGATTTTAAATTACTTTTAATGGAGGAGCAATATTTAGAGGTATTGCAGAAGAAATAAGGTAACATTAATCTTTAACTGTACCTTAGACATTTTCCAAGCTTTACAGATTATAGTACTGTTTCTGCAATCAGACAGTCATGTGAGTAAAGCAAAGCATGAATTTAACTGTTTACAGAGACAGGGCCTAAATTATAAAAAAAAAAAAAAAAAAAAAAAAAAAAAAAAAATTAATTTAGAGTGAGACTTCATTTAGAGTGAAATATTGCAAGAGTTCAAAATAGGTTTTGTTTATGGTAGACAAATAAACCTCAAATGTTCATGCTTTAGAAATACAATGGTAAAGTCACCTGCAAATCAAAAGTGCCAGATTTTGTTTTCAATCATTAAAAAAAATCTTCTTCATCAAAACATATCAAGTATAAATGTGCAGCATCACATGTAATTTTAAAGATAGAGCAAGCCAAAAATATCTAAAAAATTCTTGTTTATTTTCTTCTAGACTGGTAAAGAAAATGAATTTTGGTTGATGCAAGCGAATTATCACAGCAAATTAAATCCTGAAATATTGAATAACTTTAACAGTAATAAACAAATGCATATAGCATTTAAATTTTACATTATTAGATTAAATTAGCATCCTGACAGTCTTGTTTGTTACACTAAGACTTTGAAATGCACAGGATTAGATTATATGCGAAGCAATCGAGAACAACTGATAACAAAAAAAAATAGTGATACTTGTATACAAATGTTAAACAATCAGGCTCACTTCATAGAAATACCCTCTGTATTAATTCTGTGCTCCAGTAGCAGAAATGAGCCAACTTATCTGATTAGCAGTATTGCTACCTAGTAAGATATCTATTGCATTTACAGGATAACTCGCCTATCATTTCATTAGGTGGCATAACATGATTTAGCATGGGAGGATTATCTTCTCTCCCTATAACTCATGTTGATGAGGTCTGAATATGATGGGATTAGAACTATCCAGCTTCTAGAATTGTATGAAAAAGAACATTGCTTTCCAACTCCCAAGCTGATATACTGTAGCCTATCTATGACAGCTGAACTCTTATAAAAGTAGTTACAAAAGCTGTTAAAATGTTTAGCACCCAAAAATCTTTTTTGAAGCTTTAAACTGTTGTCACAGAGCCGCTTCCTGATAAAGACAACTACAGAATACTTCACCTGATGGAAAGGTTTAATATATTATACATTAAACCTACTTGTCTCCAAATATTAAAATGCATGTTTCATATTCTCCAGCTTTGCATACCTTCTCAAACTAGACTTAAAGGCATTAAATTAAACCCATATGGTTCTTCCTTATTCCAAACAGAACTGCTACATTCATTAAACTCTTTGCTATTTTAGAATGCAGTGAAATGAAATTCATTGTTTTTAGGATTCATTATCAGCTACAGCAATTTAGAATTTCCATGGAAGAGTTTGTAAGGCACCCAAGCTAGTAAGTATGAACTAGGTAATCACCTTTCAGAATACACTACACTACAGGGTTAAGTCGATCTAAGTTATGCAACTCCAGCTACAAGAATAACGTAGCTGGAGTCGACGTAGCTTAGGTCAACTTATTGCAGTGTCTAAACCGTGCTGGGTCCAAGGAAGAGTTTCTCCCATCGACTTACCTTATGCTTCTCATGCAAGTGGAGTACAGTCATCGATGGGAGAGCAATCTGTGGTCAATTTAGCAGGCCTTCACTAGACCCACTAAACTGACCCCCGGTGGATCAATCACCACAGCATCGATCCACGCTAAGTGTAGACATGCCCTCAGAGTGTACATATGCTCTTTGGGGTAAGATCAAACTAATTAAGGTTAGTTTACTCAAATTTTTCACAATTTGTATCATTCTGCGCATGCTATTATATAAGATATGTGCTACTTGCATACTAGAAGATGCTTGTTGGAGCAGAACCCTGAGAAAATCAAGGGAAATGTATTTTTTAAAAAACCCACACATTGTTTAATAGTATCAGTTTGAGAAGTTTCAATACTTCCCTTTAAAAAATTAAACAAGTGAAGTCACTTTTTTCTAATGAGAACAATTTGAATTTATCATAATTTTAAACATAAATAGAGTTTTGGATTATAAATGCATGTCATGTGTTGATTACTATATAATTAAAAAATGTATTTGAAAATTCTAACCCTCTAAGAGTAGCAATACTCAATACATCAAAATATTTGCAGGCTTCAAGTTCAAATAATTCCTGATACGGGGTGATGCTTTTCCAATAATTATTAGGGCAAGTTTTTACTTTATTATGTTATAGGTGCTAGATCTAGTTTCAGCTTTTATCAGCCTTGTGTACAATTCTCATCATTCCCATGTATCCAGAAACAAATCTGGGCATACTTGAGAGGAGTAATTCGTACTGCTACATTATAATCCTGCTGCATACCATTTACATCCATCCACTGATGACCTGCATAAACAGCAATGATTTTGCGTTTCCATTTCTTCTTGTTTGGCTCTTTAAGGCGGAGATAGACTCCAGACCCAATAGACCCAGGCTCAGCATCACAGTACTGGTAGAAGAGATCACTGGATTCATCAGACACACTACAAAATCGATAGACCAGCTGCCCAGATCGATCATCATCAAAACCTGAGAAGTGGATCATGCTACCAGGCATCTTTCTGATTGTTGGGCTGATTCCCAGCTCCATATATTTCTTTTTGTGAGGGCGCTTGAGCTCAAGAACAGCATAATCGTAATCCAGGGAAACATCCCCAGTTACACCTTCAAACCAGCCTTTTGGGATCTGGGTACTCTTTACTCTGGTCCACTGGAAGGAAGGTTTACTATCAGAGGTTTTCCGACTCCTCCCTGTTGCCTTTTGTTTTCTGCCACGACCTTTGGATCTCTGCTTCAATTCTGTGGTATGCTCACTGTGATCTCTTGCCACAGAAACATCTCTCTTACCCCTTTGAGCACCTCTGCGTTTCTTGCCCTCACCTTTAGATCTCATCTTCAGCAATCCCACCCTCAGCTTTTTGCTGCCCTTGATGTAATCCTTGCCATTATGAATACAGCGAGCTGCTGTTAGAACGTGCATGGGGGAAATAAGAATGCCACTGCAGCCTGTGGAAATCTTCACAGCTGTGCTGAAAGGGAAGTTGGTCATGAACCTCTTGTCAGAGATACTGAATCTGCTGTCTGTGCCATATATCTGCCTCTTTCTTCTTGAGGACGTTTTTGCGGTAGTGGTGTTGGCTGCGTCAACTGCTAGCCCTAGAACATTCACATGAGTCAGGGTCCGTGTGCCATTCTCAAAAACAGTCTCATAGGACAGAAACTCCTTCAGGTCAGACAAGCTTGGCACTGGGAGTCTCCTTTGGCATTCAATTCCACACACATTACTCAGCTCTAATTTGGCTTTTGCCTCAAATTTAGGGCTGTCAAGGGCAAAAGTCCGTTCACTCACAATCTGGGGTACGTTCTTCAAGTGCCAGGTGAAATCTTGTTCTGTTTCGGCTCCATCAGTCAAACATAATATGGGAATGGAAAGCATCAATAGCAGCAATATACGTCCCATTGTGTTAATGTGTGTTGCTCTGAAAAAGGGAGAATAGAGAATCAAATTGGTATTTAAAAATTAAATTTATCAGACTATATTGTATGACTACAGCACTGTACAATATTTCCATCAAAATCAATGAGAGTAGAATATTGGCACCCGGGTTACAAAAGAAACAGGAACTCATTGAATCCTTCCTTCATTTCCCCACATTTTGATCTCTATAATTCTACTTATGTTATTCATTAAATAATAAATTACACCTAGATATAAATCATAATACTCATATTTTAAGAAGCTAGCCCCATTTCCTTTGTTTTACTTTAACAACATGGCATGGTACCGATCATAAATGTATTTGATACATTTCAAATCCATCAACATCAGGCTTTGTAGTGTAGTGCCTTGTCTAATTTTGTTCTTGAGTTTGTGGCCGAAAACAATCAAGGACTGCAAAAATTCTGAAGATAATATGCAATAAATGCAGATCAATATATGCAAAATGTCTTTTTAAAAGGCTGAATAAAAGTAAAATAGCTTGATTCAAATTAGTACTTTCTCCAAATGAAAATGTTCTTTATGTATCATATCCAACAATAGCAGCTTTTGGCCTAAGCAACCTATGCAGCTACATACCACGCATCCAACCAGAAAGACAGATGGCCATCCCCAATTCTGTCTGTTTCTGGTACCTGTAGACAGTGAGACACATTCATTCCTTAAATTGCCTGCTTGTGCTCTTGCTTGGAAGGATTTGCTTCTGCTCCATCCTCTGGCTTTCTAGTCTGTCTGAGGGACCCAAGAGCCACAGAGCTTCATACACAAAGGGTAAGTCACAAGAAAGTAGAAGATGGCTAATATGGGGGAGGGATTTCAGTGATTCATGGAGTAGGGAGGACACGGTCATAGGTGGTGGACAGGCTAGATAGGCCTCCCAAGCTATTTCGCTTTCAGATCTCTCAAAAAACTTTGAATACATATTACAGTGGTGCCTGGAGGCTCCAGCTGAGATGCAAGACTCGTTGTACCAGGTGCTGTATATACACAAGAGCTTACATTTTAAATAGACAAGAAACACAAATGAAGCATTATTCTTGTTTTACAGATAGTCTTTCTGTGCCTTGGTTCCCTAATGACTTTCCCAAGGTCACACAGGAAGGCTATAGCATAGCCAGGAGTGGAACTAAGCTCCTCTGAATCCCAGCCCAGTACCTTAATTGCAAGTCCATTCTAACTTTGTGGATGGACTTGATGCCTAAAATATTAACCAGATATTGGCTGTTGCCATTTGGAGAATTGAGCTTATTCATGTACCCCTTTGTACAGTTGGGTAATATTGAAACCTAAAGCACTGCCTATAATTAAACCTTAAGTTAAGCAATTTAAGGGCATGTATGGTTATGCTCTTTGGTTTACCGTAATTACAGTGGAAACCTGGATAAAATGTCTGTTTTATATTACGTACAATATAGTTTAGCAAAATCTGAATCCTTTGTTTTGGTGAAAATTAACGGTAATAAGTGAATAAGGCTAGATAAAGTGATAAGGTGCAAAACAATACCTTGTGAATAATATTTTTTATTAACACTTTGCTTTAAAAAGCTCAACATGAACCAATGAGTCCTATAATTTTTGGACAACTTGTTGTATCAGTTATCAGACTCAGATCTTAGCTAGAACAATTAGCACCCACCATTCAGCTGTGAGCACCAAGTCCAACAGTGGAGTTTATTACTTCTACCACATTCAGAGGGGAGTCCATCATCATCTGTGTAATTTACAACATCTTCCAAGATCCTAAACTTGTGTGGTACACTAACTTTGATTCCTAATTAACTTACTTAGGGCAGGACTACAGCGACTACAAGTCACAGCAACCTAAGTGCTATGTCGGCAGGAAATGCTCTCCTACTGACATAGCTTCCGCCTCTCGTGAAGGTGGAGTAATTATGCCGATGGGGAAGAGCTTTTTCATGGGCATCTTGTATCTTCACAAGATGCTCTACGGTGGCTCAGTTGCATCAGTGCAGACCTGCCCTTCGATTCATGCCCCCTTACCAATTTATCTCCTTACAGATCTTCTAAATTTGGACCACTAAGTCTGAGGTAAAGAGAGTTAAAATGGGCATGAAGGCAGCGGAGTGGCAATAAAGGCAACTAACATGAGGGTATAAGAAGATGAACTTTAAAGTAGGCCAGATTCTGCTTTAAAGTATACAAAAAACTTTAAAAGCCTGAAAGGATAAATATTACTGATATTAATGTGAAAAGAACTGTATTTTAATGTCCTAATACACCTGTTTAACAAGTAGAGAGATGCTAAGAAACCAGTTGTTTTGCAGAACTTGTGAAACCTGTCAATATGCAAGACGCATTCTTCCTAGAATTCCGCTTCTCTTTGAGCCTAATGACTGGCTCACAATTCAGAGTCCACATACATGATGTTTTCCTACAGCTAAGTGTCATAAATGTTTAGGAATGTTCACTAACACTAGTTTCATGCAGAGAGACTTGGGCATACCACTGCTGAAGTCTTTCCAGTAAGATGGTTGATGTCCCAGCTGGAGCTATAACTAACTTTTCTCTATATAAAGGCTTCCTACAATAAAATGGGTGGGGTGATGTAGCTCCCTGCAATCATCTCTAACACAACCGCAAAGACTATATCAGCTCCTCCTCTTTGAAAGATTGAATAGAATGGTTATTCTCTGTAAGGGCAGACTTTAGAAGTCAAGACTTTTTATATTTATAATGAACCATTTTTTGTTTGCTATGGGTTGGAAATGAAGTACTTTGAGAGTTGGAAGAAGCCTATACCCAGAAACAAACCTATTACAAACATAGGAATTGCCATATCAGAGCAAACTAGTTGTCCTAGACAATGTTTTCTTTTATTGCTACCTATGTTTAAAATTAATAAACAGAGATCTTAAAAAGAGTGTGCTGCTTTAAGGTAGGGAGCAAGTGCTTCAGAGAAGGAGAAGAAACTGGGAACAAAACAAAAGGAAGAGCGGCGATTCGGTCCCCTGTGAAAAACTTCAGCTTCTCCTTCCAATTATCACCCCCCCCCAACACAATGATGAGGGCTCTTACTTTGATCAATTGCATGTACAAGCCCCTCCAACTTTCCCCACTTCAAACTCTCAACATCCCAAATATTTCTCCATCCCTCATAGCAAACTCCCCCAAACTCTACACTCTGCTTCTACTCTCACCCCCTTCAACAAGCTCCAATATAACATATCTCCCTCTTCGTACAATTAAAACACCCACAAGCAGATTTGTGGGTCTGCCCCAAATTTCCCACAAATTCATGCATAGTTGTAATTCACTTGCTAATATAGGATTGATGAGAAGAAAAATGAAGCTCAAGTTCCTGGCAGGGTTTTTCCCTCCAATGTCTATCTATTTAGTACAATCTGTGTCCTGGGGTTGTTGAAAAGGTACTTATCATTGGAGGGGTTTGCACAAGGACTAGAGCTCTACTATCTCAAAAACAGATTTAAGTAATGTTCAGACCTCAAAGTGAGGAGTTGTTACTTTAGCCTGTTCAGAGGTACATCTTTTTCCACCCAATTTTGCAAAGAGAAAAAAATTGGAATGAATAGTTCAGGAAGAAAACTCACTGTTTTGGGGCAACTATCTATCAACATCTAACCACAGATAGCATGTGCAAATCTCAAGATGAATCATGAAAATGTTTAGGGGTAATAGCATCTGCTCATCCAGACTCCACAGAAGAAACTATTACCTTAGTAATGAGCTAAGACATAACAGTAAATCTCAGTCCTGAATTCTGTCTGCCACTTCATCCTAATTTGTGCTGATATGCTTGATGAGTGCATTAGTTTACATATCTGACCTTCCATTCTGGTTTAAGAAAAACAGAGATTTAAATTTGTATCTGTGTGCCTGTATATATATATGTGTGTGTGTGTGTGTGTGTGTGTATATATATATATATATATATATATATATATAAGCAATAAGGAAAGGCTGAAATTATCCTTAATTCCATTAATTCATTTTGCAGCTGAAGTAAATCTAGTTTGATTTCAGAACCCTGCCTTGTGCTTTAATACATATCTTGTAAAATTAGCTTCTATATTTGTGCACGATACACATACCTAAATTTACGATATCTCAGAATAGATCTCTGTTTTTCTTAAACCAGAATGGAAGGTCAGATATGTAAACTAATGCACTCATCAAGCATATCAGCACAAGTTAGGATGAAGTGGCAGATATATATGTACATCCACTAGGTGGCAGAATTAGATTAATTCTCTTAGGGGCACTTTAAAGGTATTCTTGCTAAATATTTTATCTTTCAATGCAGTCTAATATGATGCATTATAAAACTACTTTTATTAAGGACACTTACCCGCAATTTTCTAGACTGAATTTTAAAGTACATTTTAGTTTAGGCTGTAAACTCGTGTGCAGGAATCTGTCGTTTTTCAGTTTTCTGTAAAGAGCCGTGCACATTGTACAAATAATCTCTCATACACCTCTTTCGGGTGGAAAAGATACATTTACCAGATGAACTGTCTTGAGAAAATGACAATTGATAAGATTGCCTGAAGACACGGCTCTGGCAAGTCTTTTCACAACACACCTCACTTCTGACCCATACCATCGCTAATTCATTCAGGGTTAGTTTTCCCAGTAGACAAAGGCACGGCTGTTTTGTGGTAAGAACACTTATTGCACTAGAGAATGAAACGCTCTTAAATATCTTCCCCAACCCCAAGTGTCCCTCTCAACGCCCCGAATGTTTCTCTCCAGAGACACACAAATGCATACAATTATTGGTGAACGGTGTGTGCTAAACTAAGCAATTTTCCACTTTAACAAACATGTTATTTTTACTTTGTATAGCTCACAAAGCTTGCCACGCATTTTATAGACAGATACCATTTCTTTCCAGACAGTACTACGCCCACTATTTTCTTCCCTTACTTTTCAAGGACGAGAGAAAGAAAGCATGGTTGTCAAGCAACTTTTGCTCGTTTTGGAGGATATTTTGAACAGCTCCTAAAATTAACGCTCTGTCATTAACAAGCATCTTTCACTTCCCGGTGAAACGAAAGTTGTAGAGACCAAAACCCGTCCTTTTAAAGTTGCTGTTAGCAGTCGCTTTCACTTCCAATGAGTTTATTTTATCCACCCCCATCCCTAGCAATGAGCTGTTCTAGTCCCAGCAGTCTGTTAAATTCTTTATGATTGCAGTGCAACTAGCTTTCCTATTTATTGATATTGATCAGCTTTGCCTATTTACAAGATTGACGTCTAGTAACTATACAATTCTCTACACTAATACCCTCTTGTGTACAATTACCACATGCCCTCTGTAGTGCACTGAGCCCGCATATCAGTGTATGAGGCACAGACAGAAGAATTAGACATAGATGGATGAATTACCCCAGCATTATCAGGAACAGAAGCAGTGTTACCTCAAACATTTTTTTTGGACGTATCTCTCTCAATAGATAGTTCCTTAAACGCGATTCTAGAGTTGCCTAAAAGAAAGAAAATAGCTTTTAGCCTAGTGTTTTAGAGAGAGAGAGATCCCAGGTTTCTAAAACAAAATGATCAGTTTTCAAATTTAAATACCTGCTGCCTTTACTTTTTCCATTTCTCTTGCAGATGAGCTCGTTTTATAAAAAGGACTCCAGGGGCTGAAAATTAAATAAAAAACTTAGCGGAGATGTTTGTAGCTCTTCACTGCCAGAAGCAATCTGGATAAAATTAGTGTCAATTTCAAAATATGGGAGGAATGGTAACAGAGAAACTGAGCAGATGAATCGAGAGGGGGTGGGGGAAGTTGCTGCAAAAACAGCCTTTCTCAATAGGCACTCCTGGGACTGTACAGAGGCAAAAGTATGAAAATGACCCTTTTCTTTCTTTCTTTCTTTCTTTCTTTCTTTCTTTCTTTCTTTCTTTCTTTCTTTCTGTTTTTAAGCTAAAGCCTCTTGAAAAGTACCCGGGGAAAAAGTGTCACCGTTCAATCTAGCCAAGAATATTTTCATCAAACTGGTCAAGGCTATTCAGGAAAAGCTACTTTTAGTGTAAAATCCTGTAACTGGCCACGATTCATTTCTTGACATCTTTCCTCAACTGTATCTATTTGTAAACGCGGCTGGAACAGAGAGGAGCACATTTGTGGTCCAGTAATCACGGTCACCTTACCCGGGGTGGGTGGGTGTGAGAACAGGGTATCGACCTTTTCCCGCTGAGGCTCCAAACAGCTGTTCCGTAAACTCCAGCGCTCAGGTCTTTTTTTTTTTTTAAAGCGTTCAGCATTTTTGTGGCACGAGGAAGAGGTCTCGGGCGCAGCCCGCCTGTTAGCGGGCCCGGTTGCGTGCAAAGCCGGCAGTCCCCTGAGAGTTTATTCCTAGCTCAGAAGGCGCCACACAGGAACATCACGGGAAAGACCGTTTCATACCTGTTAGCACGCGAGAGACAGGTGAAAACCTGCCCACATCCACGGCTCCAAAAACTTCCTACGCGGACAGGCAATAGGTGCTCTACTCGCCTCTACTTCATAATCCGTATTTGCCAGCTGGTCCCCAGTTCAGCGGGAGAGAGCGAGATCGCCACCGCCGGCCGGCCAGCCCCAGAGAGCGCAGCAGCCGCCGAGCACAGCCGGAGCCCTGGCGGCGACTGCAGCAGGGAAGGGGGGGAGCGGCCAGGCTTCCCCGGGCGGGGGAGGGGAGGGAGGTCGGCCCGAGGGTGAGCGGCTGGGACCGCGCGCGGGTGACTGCGGATGGGAGGGGAAGGAGCGGGGCTGGCGGGATGAGCTGGGACAGCCGGCGGGACGGGAAGGCGGGAGAGGGCGGCAGAGGTGCACGCTGTGAGGAACTGCTCTGGGGGGAAAAGAGAGAGCGGGCGGGGGGGGGGGCGGGGGAGAAGGGGGGACCAGACTGGGGGGGGCGGGGACAGCGGGGGGATGCAGGGGAGAAGGGGGGACCAGACGGGGGGGGGCGGGGACTGCAGGGGGATGCAGGGGAGAAGGGGGGACCAGACGGGGGGGGCGGGGACAGCGGGGGGATGCAGGGGAGAAGGGGGGACCAGACTGGGGGGGGCGGGGACAGCGGGGGGATGCAGGGGAGAAGGGGGGACCAGACGGGGGGGCGGGGACTGCGGGGGGATGCAGGGGAGAAGGGGGGACCAGACTGGGGGGGCCGGGGACAGCGGGGGGATGCAGGGGAGAAGGGGGGACCAGACGGGGGGGCGGGGACTGCAGGGGGATGCAGGGGAGAAGGGGGGACCAGACGGGGGGGGCGGGGACAGCGGGGGGATGCAGGGGAGAAGGGGGGACCAGACGGGGGGGGCGGGGACTGCAGGGGGATGCAGGGGAGAAGGGGGGACCAGACTGGGGGGGCGGGGACAGCGGGGGGATGCAGGGGAGAAGGGGGGACCAGACGGGGGGGCGGGGACAGCGGGGGGATGCAGGGGAGAAGGGGGGACCAGACGGGGGGGGCGGTGACAGCGGGGGGATGAAGGGGAGAAGGGGGGACCAGACTGGGGGTGGCAGGGACAGCGGGGGGATGAAGGGGAGAAGGGGACCAGACTGGGGGGGGCGGGGACAGCGGGGGGATGAAGGGGAGAAGGGGAACAGATGGGGGGTTGCGGGGACAGCGGGGGGATGCAGGGGAGAAGGGGAACAGATGGGGGGTGGCGGGGACAGCGGGGGGATGAAGGGGAGAAGGGGACCAGACTGGGGGTGGCAGTGCCAATATTCAGTGCCACGGCCTTTATATCATACCCTGGAATAGGGACTGAAAGTTTGCTTCATGCAATCGAAAATCCTTTCCCACTCTCCCCTCCCCCCAATCCCTGGTGGGTCATGCTCATCATTGCTGGGGCTAGAAAGCAGCGCTGGGCAGAGGCACTCTGAAGTTGAAGTGTCAATGAACGTCTTATTAAAATTTTATGGAAATAAGAAAAAGGCATTTTGAAACTTATCTTTCCCTTTCCATTGTGATTCTAAATCTAATGATATATGTGTCTGTCTTAATTGGCAGCTTCTGCCATTGTGGCGTTTGAGGGATGCCCCTTCCACACTTGCAGAATACCTGACTTTGCTAAGGAGAAGAAAGAAGAGGACGAGGGAGGACATGATCAGTGACATCCTGCAAGCCAATATTGTATCAGACCATGAACTATGGGCCTGGAGGGCCAATATGCCAGACAGAAAGACCCAGCAGCACAAGGAGGGGAAGATGCACCAGGACATAATGGGTCTTCTCAGGCAGCAACCTCAAATGCTGCAGAACTTGGTTGATCTATGGGTCCAAAAATCCTGGCCTCCTCCCAGGTCCTAGGAGAATTCCATGGTAGCAGCTCCTTACATCCCCAACCCCAACTTTCCACGAGACATTATGGGCCACATCCCTACCCCTACCACTCCATGCTGCGAAATAGCAAGTAAAAAACCACAGTCTCGCATACATTGACCTCTAACAACCACAGCTGGTATATGTGTAGTCATAATGGACTATGTTTATGCACTGAAATAGAAAATGTTTGGTGCCTTTCCAATTTCAAAGTTACATTCTACTAATTTGTTAAATTTGCATTGTGGTGCTTGTTTTTGGCGCACTGTTTTGGGAGAACAAAACCATCTTTATTAGCTCACAATACATTGCAGAACGCATAGCAGTACTCAAAGCACACAGTACTTGTAAATGTACAGGAAGCAGTGCATGATGCATAGCTTCAGGAAAACAGTCATATTTATAAATGTGTACAGCAAGCACTACACAATTCCCAGCATTGCCTAAAGTTCCAGGCCCAGAACGCTACTGTGGCTAACCGCTAAAGGGCTCTTTCAAAGCTTCCATCAATCAACTAGCTCCACCTTGAACAGCTGGACGCAAGGGCCATTGCAAGAGCTCAAAATCAGAAAACAGCTGCTCCATTTCCACCACAGTGGCAGCTTTTCTTCCCTTGCCCCACAGATGTTATGCAAGACCCAATAGACACCAGTGCTCATTTCTCAGGCCCAGAAGTGTTGCTCCATTGTCCACAGCTACTCCCATGAATGCCAGCAACAACCTTGAATTGTTTTTTGCTATGTCCCTCCATAAACTGTCCTCCAAGAAATCATCATGTCCCCTGTTGCAGTACTTTCTGTTAGCCTGCAAATACATGAGCATTGTGCATCCTACATGTGAAATGTTCATGAGAATAGTGCAGAGTTCCATGTTCCATGCTTCTTTCAGAAAGGGTAGACTCCAAAAAGTACCATGTGGGTTTGTGGGATTTTTTGTTTAAAAAAGTGAAAATTATGGGATACAGCTGGCATTGTAGGATGGAGAAAGTTGCATGCTGGGAACCTGACCCCTAGTTCCTAGAGATCTCTAGGTGGGTCATTTTTATTCCATAATAGATTGCAAATAGTTCCCAAAAGGCATTGTACTGGGAAGCAGCTTGTGGCACACTGGGATATCTACCTGTAGTGGACCACACTTTGCATCAGCACAAGCACTTCCGGTGAGTATGTACAGTGCAGATGCAAGCAGTCAAATATGAACGTGCCTGAGTGAGATAGAAACTTCTGCAGCTGTACACTGCCATATTTTGCATCAACCAAAGTTTTTAGTATAGACGTGGCCCGAGAAAAGAACGGTCCTCAAGGCTCCTGCCAGAATGTTGACAGCCCTTGGGGAAGCAGTGAGAGTTAAACTATGGCAGCTGATGCTCCTATACACACTGGAATGAAGAGTTTGAAGTATGGTTTTACTTTGAAAAGTGACTCCTTAAAAATGGCATTGTGAAACTCAGTTTATTGATGCTCAGTGATCAGATCATATTTGCTCAGTTTACAATTTTAAAAAGTTTTTAACTGGCAGCCTTGCAATCTCATCTCTGAGAGTAAAGCTGCAAACATTTATTTCCCCCCCTAAATTCAGCAGCTATTAGTAAATATTCAGGACTTAGCAGATCTGTTGAGTAAGAGGGTGCCATTGTGACAGTCATTTTCCAGAATAGTATCACACCTTAAGGAAAATCTTCCTGCTTATTCCCCTAGTGAGCTACAGGTGGGAGGTGAGGTTTGTGGAATAAATCTACTAAAATTATGGGCAGTTTTTATGGCTGTATTGTTAGATTTCAAAGTTAACACCCCATTGAGCTGAAGTTTACACATCTTTAAAACTATTATTTTTGCTTGCAGATAGCTGAAGACAGCATTGAATTCAGCTTCCAGAAAACATGGCTAATGCAGAGTTAAAGTTGCCAAGTACTGATTGGTACCCTTCCAGAATGTGGATGTTGGGTGTGTAGTTTTTTTTTTGTTTGTTTGTTAAACCAATCTGAAATCCAGAGTTAAGGTAATGTCTCCCACACCACACATTATCTTTGGTCCTCTGCAGCTGGCAGTAGGCACTACAACCAAATCACACTTGATGTCTGCCTTTTTCTCTGTTGTGTTATGATCCACACATTCTGTACCACCTCTTCTATTCATGCATTCACTGACTTTCATTGTATTTGGTTTCATAGTAGCAGCCGTGTTAGTCTGTATTCGCAAAAAGAAAAGGAGTACTTGTGGCACCTTAGAGACTAACAAATTTATTAGAGCATAAGCTTTCATGAGCTACAGCTCACTTCATCGGATGCATTTGGTGGAAAAAACAGAGGGGAGATTTATATACACACACAGAGAACATGAAACAATGGGTTTATCATACACACTGTAAGGAGAGTGATCACTTAAGATAAGCCATCACCAGCAGCGGATGAGGGGGGCGGAAAGGAGGAAAACCTTTCATGGTGACAAGCAAGGTATGCTAATTCCAGCAGTTAACAAGAATATCTGAGGAACAGTGGGGGGTGGGGTGGGGTGAGGGGAGAAATAACATGGGGAAATAGTTTTACTTTGTGTAATGACTCATCCATTCCCAGTCTCTATTCAAGCCTAAGTTAATTGTATCCAGTTTGCAAATTAATTCCAATTCAGCAGTCTCTCGTTGGAGTCTGTTTTTGAAGCTTTTTTGTTGAAGTATAGCCACTCTTAGGTCTGTGATCGAGTGACCAGAGAGATTGAAGTGTTCTCCAACTGGTTTTTGAATGTTATAATTCTTGACGTCTGATTTGTGTCCATTCATTCTTTTACGTAGAGACTGTCCAGTTTGGCCAATGTACGTGGCAGAGGGGCATTGCTGGCACATGATGGCATATATCACATTGGTAGATGCGCCAGTGAATGAGCCTCTGATAGTGTGGCTGATGTGATTAGGCCCTATGATGGTATCCCCTGAATAGATATGTGGACAGAGTTGGCAACGGGCTTTGTTGCAAGGATAGGTTCCTGGGTTAGTGGTTCTGTTGTGTGGTGTGAGGTTGCTGGTGAGTATTTGCTTCAGATTGGGGGGCTGTCTGTAAGCAAGGACTGGTCTGTCTCCCAAGATCTGTGAGAGTGATGGGTTGTCCTTCAGGATAGGTTGTAGATCCTTGATGATGCTTTGGAGAGGTTTTAGTTGGGGGCTGAAGGTGATGGCTAGTGGCGTTCTGTTCTTTTCTTTGTTGGCCCTGTCCTGTAGTAGGTGACTTCTGGGTACTCTTCTGGCTCTGTCAATCTGTTTCTTCACTTCAGCAGGTGGGTATTGTAGTTGTAGGAATGCATGATAGAGATCTTGTAGGTGTTTGTCTCTGTCTGAGGGGTTGGAGCAAATGAGGTTATATCGTAGAGCTTAGCTGTAGACAATGGATCGAGTGGTATGATCTGGATGAAAGCTAGAGGCATGTAGGTAGGAATAGCGGTCAGTAGGTTTCTGATATAGGGTGGTGTTTATGTGACCAGGAAGTGGATCTCTTTTGTGGACTGGTCCAGGCTGAGGTTGATGGTAGGATGGAAATTGTTGAAATCCTGGTGGAATTCCTCAAGGGCTTCTTTTCCATGGGTCCAGATGATGAAGATGTCATCAATGTAGCGCAAGTAGAGTAGGTGCATTAGGGGACGAGAGCTGAGGAAGCGTTGTTCTAAGTCAGCCATAAAAATGTTGGCATACTGTGGGGCCATACGGGTACCCATCGCAGTGCCACTGATTTGAAGGTATACATTGTCCCCAAATGTGAAATAGTTATGGGTGAGGACAAAGTCACAAAGTTCAGCCACCAGGTGTATTTGGTGTAACTGATTGATCCAGGGAGTAGTTGCATCAGGTTCCTAGAGCTCATCCTGTCATCTGAGGAGAGGTACAGCTGTAGCTCAAGGAATCCCTTTTATAGGAAGCTATGATAGGCAGGAGGTCCAAGTAGGTAGTTATAATAGCCCCTCTTGACTCCACAATCTAAGAATGTATTGTTACACCTTTTAGCCCAAATGGTTATCCAATGTGCAGGTCCTTGTGGCTTGTTTCTAGAAGAGGAGAAACTAATGACAGGTATTTCTTTGCAATCCTGTTTATTCCCAGAGAATGTACACAAAATCCTGTTTCCCTGAACACAGAAAGAACAGACAACAGGAGGCAGTTTCTTTGCTCACAATTCCAAGCCTGTCTTTCCAGCCAGCACTCTGCCCTAAAAGCTGCCTATCGTTGCTTTCTCTCAGGGCCTTACTTATAAGTGCATCTCTTTGTCTACTGCTTTCTCACTGCTTCTGACCCAGACACAGCTCCACCAATTAATCTCCAGCCCTGGTGTTTGCATTCAGTCTAGTCTTTGGGTGGTGGCTTCTGGTGCTTCAGCTATCACTGAACAATGTGCATTTAATCGTTCCCTCATTTAGCCTACCCCTCAGCTTCATCACAGTTTGTGAATGCCCACAGATTAAATATATGGTTGCTGGAGGTCATTCATAATCCAGCATAATAGTGTGAAAGAGTTAAAAGATGTCTGTAGAGTAGCAAGGCTGTTAGTATGGCTGTCATAGTCACTGCCACATGCTGACATTCCCCTATATGTATTAAAAAGAAGGGACTATAAAGCATGATTCTAACACTCACTTGTGTATGCTCAGAGTTCACCACATCTGCACTGGTATTCACACAGCACCACATACCTTTCTGTCCTCTGTGCAACACTATTGCTCTGAGGGGGTTCTAGCAGGCTCATGGCACATCTCACTGCACCACCAGGCTTAGTCAGGACTAATAGAAGGTGATTATTTCATTAGCAAAGAGTAAAGGTGAAGGTGGATTAAGTTGAACAAGTGGAACTTTAATAAACCCTGTGCACTGCTGTGCTCCTGTGGCTGAACTGCCTCCAGCCTAACTCTCAAGTTCCCCAGTTTCCTGGTGTCCCCTCATAACAGCCCCTCTAGGAAATAGACCCTCTTCCTCTAGTTCCACTGATTTGTGATACATCTTCACTGTTTAAGAAGATTTTTTAATATAAACATTTAAAAACAAATAATTGCCCCCCCACACCTCCTTTCTCTTCAGCCCAAGGTTGCTAGCACGTATCCAAGTTGGAGTCTCATCTTTACAATGGAGTCAGCTGATTACATAGGTTAGTATCCTCAAGTGGTGACCACACCAGGAGTAACTTGTCTGTTTCCCTGTCCAAGTCTAGCAACCTATCTCACTGTAGAATCCCCTCTCTCTTTTATTGCAGTAGACTGTCTCTGTGCGTTGTGGCTGCTAGTTTGTGTCTCCTGTTCCTTTGGATTAGTTGTGCCTCTTGCATTACCACCTTATCTGACCTGAGTGCCATTGCACTCCTTACAACTTAGTTAGTCCACTCCTTCTGGTGTCTCTCTTATGGCTGGATCCTGACAAGAGTGCCTGTGTCCAGGGCTAGTAGATCCTCAGCTGATCCATTGTACTCTAGTGCCTGCTTTCTTTGATTGTTGGTCATCTCCTCTTTCTGGTGTCCTCAGTCTTCTGGCTGCAACAGCCAGAGAATTGCTAATATAGTTCCTATTTTTAAGAAAGGAAAAAAAAGTGATCCGGGTAACTACAGGCCAGTTAGTTTGACATCTGTAGTATGCAAGGTCCTGGAAAAAATTTTGAAGGAGAAATTAGTTAAGGACATTGGAGTCAATGGTAAATGGGACAAAATACAACATGGTTTTACAAAAGGTAGATCGTGCCAAACCAACCTGATCTCCTTTTTTGAAAAAGTAACAGATTTTTTAGATAAAGGAAATGCAGTGGATCTAATTTATCTAGATTTCAGTAAGGCATTTGATACCGTGCCACATGGGGAATTATTAGTTAAATTGGAGAAGATGGGGATCAATATGAACATCAAAAGGTGGATAAGGAATTGGTTAAAGGGGAGACTGCAACGGGTCCTACTGAAAGGCGAACTGTCAGGTTGGAGGGAGGTTACCAGTGGAGTTCCTCAGGGATCGGTTTTGGGACCAATCTTATTTAATCTTTTTGTTACTGACCTTGGCACAAAAAGTGGGAGTGTGCTAATAAAGTTTGCAGATGATACAAAGCTGGGAGGTATTGCCAATTCGGAGAAGGATCGGGATATTATACAGGAGGATCTGGATGACCTTGTAAACTGGAGTAATAGTAATAAGATGAAATTTAATAGTGAGAAGTGTAAGGTTATGCATTTAGGGATTAATAACAAGAATTTTAGTTATAAATTGGGGACGCATCAATTAGAAGTAACGGAAGAGGAGAAGGACCTTGGAGTATTGGTTGATCATAGGATGACTATGAGCTGCCAATGTGATATAGCTGTGAAAAAAGCTAATGCGGTTTTGGGATGCATCAGGAGAGGCATTTCCAGTAGGGATAAGGAGGTTTTAGTACCGTTATACAAGGCACTGTTGAGACCTCACCTAGAATACTGTGTGCAGTTCTGGTCTCCCATGTTTAAAAAGGATGAATTCAAACTGGAGCAGGTACAGAGAAGGGCTACTAGGATGATCCGAGGAATGGAAAACTTGTCTTATGAAAGGAGACTTAAGGAGCTTGGCTTGTTTAGCCTAACTAAAAGAAGGTTGAGGGGAGATATGATTGCTCTCTATAAATATATCAGAGGGATAAATATAGGAGAGGGAGAGGAATTATTTCAGCTCAGCACCAATGTGGACACAAGAACAAATGGGTATAAACTGGCCACCAGGAAGTTTAGACTTGAAATCAGATGAAGGTTTTTAACCATCAGAGGAGTGAAGTTTTGGAATAACCTTCCAAGGGAAGCAGTGGAGGCAAAAGATCTATCTGGTTTTAAGATTCTACTCGATAAGTTTATGGAGGAGATGGTATGATGGGATAATGGGATTTTGGTAAGTAATTGATCTTTAAATATTCAGGGTAAATAGGCCAAATCCCCTGAGATGGGATATTAGATGGATGGGATCTGAGTTACTATAGAAAATTCTTTCCTGGGTATCTGGCTGGTGAATCTTGCCCATGTGCTCAGGGTTTAGCTGATTGCCATATTTGGGGTCGGGAAGGAATTTTCCTCCAGGGCAGATTGGAGAGGCCCTGGAGGTTTTTTTGCCTTCCTCTGTAGCATGGGGCATGGTTGACTGGAGGGAGGCTTCTCTGCTCCTTGAAGTTTTGAACCATGATTTAAGGACTTCAATAGCTCAGACATGGGTGTGGTTTTTCATAGGAGTGGGTGGGTGACATTCTGTGGCCTGCGCTGTGCAGGAGGTCGGATTAGATGATCAGAATGGTCCCTTCTGACCTTAGTATCTATGAATCTACTTCAGGGCAGGGACATCCATTGTAATTAGTCTGTGTGTCTAATATTTGCTGTTGGGGACCTGCCTAGTCCCACTCAACATCTTGCCTCACTTGCTGATATATCGGTTCTGATACTGCATTGAGGGATGGCCACAACTTGGACAGAAAGTGTCATTCCTATAAAGTGCTGTACTCCTTTCACATCCACTGGAACTGCCATGTCTGAGTGCTTTGATCTTGTTGGGATCTGCTTTCAGTCCCTCTGCTGTGCGTAGTGCTGCAATGTATCAAAAATGTGTGAGTCACATTTTTTCTGGGTTGATTATGTTCTTGTCCTTGCACCACCGTAGAAAAGCTTGCAGTTTTCTGCCATGGTCTTATTCAGCCTGTGTAGCATTGCTCCCTCCACCTACAATCAGAATATAGTATGTATTTTCACCCCAGGCAGCCCTTCCAGCGCTTATTAATCTTCTCTGGAACAGCTCTCATGCTGGGCTTATGTCCATTGGCATGTGCAGCTATCTGTAGTAATCAAATAATGATGTTGCACAGGTTTTCAGGATGCTGGACTATCTAGGCTTTTGTGCTAAAATCCATTCCTCATATCAGTCTGTAAAGATTCTGGCTTTGGAAAGTTCTGGCAAGATATCAGTTGGGGCCAGTGGCATCTTTTCAATGCCTACACATTTGCATAGACCCAAAGCTACTGAACCAATTTTGCTTGATGGCTTCTTTACCACTATCTGACTGCTTACCCAGGCTGCACTGGCCTCTACAGATGCTGTGATATTCTGCTTGGCAGACTGAGTTTGCATAATGGAATACACAGTGCCACTGGAATTTTCCTTCATGGTAAGCTCACAGGTTCCACTTTGTGGCCTACTTCCAGTCACAGATTTTCTTCAAGGTACTGGTTGCCTTTGCAAACATCCCTATATGCTTTTGAAATAGTCTCCATTGTCCATAGAACTCCCCCTTTTGATTCTTGCACAGTAGCTGTACAATTCTGATGCTGCATCCTGATCAGATCCATTGCTTGTCTGGCTGTATTCTTCAAGAGGGATCTCTGGTGCTTTCCATCCACCATCACAAACTTCAGTTTAGTTACCATCTGTTACTTTTCAGATTAATTACTAAGTAGTTACATTTTCTTATGGATTGGCTTAATGCTCTGATTCTACATTATTGGAGTGTGCCTGCTCTTTGTAATGGATGTGTTTAAGTCCCATTTACTCTGAGGAATCACACTGCTCCACTATCTAGCTGAAGCCATACAGAGCATTTTCCTATTAACATAGTGGCATGTGAAGAAGTTTTCCCTTGTTGCTTTCGTGTCCCACCAGCTTTCATACTGAAAGAGTTATGAGGTTATCACCACTGTCTGATGTGACATCCCCTCTTGTACAATTCTGACAATCTTTTTGGGACCTTCCTCTGCTCTTGCACACACTTCTAAAATGAAAAGGAGGACTTGTGGCACCTTAGAGACTAACAAATTTATTTGAGCATAAGCTTTCGTGAGCTACAGCTCACTTCATCGGATGCATTCGATGGAAAATACAGTGGGGAAATTTATATACATAAAGAACATGAAACAATGGGTGTAACCAGAGTGATCACTTAAGACGAGCTATTACCAGCAGGAGAGCTGGGGGCGGGGGCCTTTTTGTAATGATAATCAAGGTGGGCCATTTCCAGCAGTTGACAAAAACGTCTGAGGAACAATGGGGGGTGAGGGGGGGAATAAACATGGGGAAAGAGTTTTACTTTGTGTAATGACCCATCCACTCCCAGTCTCTATTCAAGCCTAAGTTAATTGTATCCAGTTTGCAAATTAATTCCAATTCAGCAGTCTCTCGTTGGAGTCTGTTTTTGAAGTTTTTTGGTTGAAGAATAGCCACTCAGGTCTGTAATCGAGTGACCTGAGAGACTGAAGTGTTCTCCGACTGATTTTTGAGTGTTATAATTCTTGGCGTCTGATTTGTGTCCATTCATTCTTTTACGTAGAGACTGTCCAGTTTGGCCAATGTACGTGGCAGAGGGGCATTGCTGGCACATGATGGCATATATCACATTGGTAGATGCGCCGGTGAACGAGCCTCTGATAGTGTGGCTGATGTGATTAGGCCCTATGATGGTATCCCCTGAATAGATATGTGGACAGAGTTGGCAACGGGCTTTGTTGCAAGGATAGGTTCCTGGGTTAGTGGTTCTGTTGTGTAGTTGCTTGTGAGTATTTGCTTCAGGTTGGGTGTTGTCTAAGCAAGGACTGGCCTGTCTCCCAAGATCTGTGAGAGTGATGGGTCGTCCTTCAGGATAGGTTGTAGATCCTTGATGATGCTTTGGAGAGGTTTTAGTTGGGGGCTGAAGGTGATGGCTAGTGGTGTTCTGTTATTTTCTTTGTTGGGCCTGTCCTCTAGAAGGTAACTTCTGGGTACTCTTCTGGCTCTGTCAATCTGTCACTTCTAAAATGGTTCAACTTGCCACATTCCAGCAAGAGGGCAAGTGCTCTGCACTTCTCCTTTACCTGCTTATGCTGTCTCCCACAGTAAATGTGTCTTGCCATGGGTATGGAACCATGGCCACTCGTTCTCCTTTGCTGTTGTCTCACTTCATGTAGTTGGCCTGATGCCTCCTAGGGCTTACATCCTCTCTCTCAGGTGTGCTGCAGAAGCCTCATGTCTAAGTATATGTCTAATGTGAGATAGCCTTCCCAGAGTAGCTGCTCCCAAAGGTGGTGGTCCCAAATACCACAGACTATCCTGTTCTGAATCAAGGAGTCTGTCAAGTTCCCAAACTGTAGCAGCCAATGTGCATAAATCAGTAATATAGGGGTCTATCCCCTCCCCTCACGTTGGTCTCTGGAGTGAGAAGTTTTTCACTATAGCTTTTCTTTTGAGGAGCAATAGTTTCCCAGAGTTTCCAGGACTTGAGGCAGTGGTAAGTTTCAGAGTGATGCAGACCTTGTTGCCTTGTTCCCTAATAAGATGAAATAGAATTTTAGTTTCTTGCTGTTGTCATCCTCCAACCACATCTGTGTACATCTTGAATTCTTCCTTCCACTGGTCCATCCTGGGCTAGGTATGTGTCTGCAAAATCAAGTTCCATGACTCATGCTGCCACCTGCTGCACTGCAGAGAACTCACAACTCAGGTGCTGCCACCATGTTTCATTAGTGAAGAGTGAAGCTGAATGCAGGTTTAGTTGACCAAGTGGAACTTTATTAAACTCTGTGCACTGCTCTGTCCATGTGACTGAGTTGCTTCCAGCCCAACTCTATGCCTTCCGTTTCCCCATCAATAACTGCATCTCCAGCCTGGGGACATGGCCCTCTGAATCTTGTTCCATTGATCATGGCACAGTGATATCTTAGAGGGAATCCCTAAGAGAGCAAATGTAGTGAGGCAGAATGTTATCTGCCCTGGCAAAAAGGACACATTCTAAGAATACACTTTTTTAAAATCTTATCCAGATGTTTGGAACAACTGTAAGAGTCTGGAGAAAAGACAGAAAAAACAACCACCGAGTTTAATAAGACATGAACTATATGTGTGGGAGAATTCTCTTTTTACTAACTCCACCCCCAACATTCTCCAGCAATATTTCAAGTAACATTAGGAGCAATGACATATACAGTGCAAGCATTCTCTCATTGTTTCTTGTACTCCCCTGATAATATGTCTGCATCCATCTGTCTCTTGTCTTATACTTACGTCAGGTCTACACTAAGAGTGCTTTATCTGTAGATACACTGGTATATTGGCAAAGCTCTTCTAGTATGGATTCAATTCATACCTGCAA